>NC_087251.1:2915000-3595000 GCF_037042905.1 Lytechinus pictus
TGGTTAGGATAGTTAAAAACTTAAAATAGAATCCAACCCTAGTGGAAAGTTGTTCTAATTTACAAAATAGAAGGAAACTCAAAGAAGCATGTCCGCGGGTGAAAGTTTTAACAATTAAAGTTGTGAGTTCTAAAAGTTGTATGAAGCAATAAACTCTGGGGACTTTGAAGTAGTCACATATTATTGTGAAGAGTAGGTACAACTTACTCTGCAGGCACAGACCTTTGGTCTTTGCAGACTGCTGTGGCCGCTGACACATACAGAGGCCTATAGCTCAAAAGAGGTTTTTAATTGTACCATCGTACAAAACCATGGTTTATGCAGATTTAATGTAATATTGCATTAGGCGCCTTTTTCCATAAGCACACATTGGACTTTTCTTAATGTATGCAATCAAATAAGTGTAATTGTGGGGGGGGGGGGTGGGGGGCACATTCATTGACGAGTGGATACCATGTGTGACCAATAAAACATGTAAAAAGGATCTCTTTTTCAAGATAGGGCATGTTACACACTTGTACGTAACGTAATAAGAGTGTAAAAAATAATGAAAAAAGTATATATTTAACTAGGAAAACTGTGTTTACGGTCCAATTTGCAAGGGTATAAAAAGACTAAAATACTTTATAAAGGATGTACTTTTTGCCCCAACATTACCTGTTTAGGGTCTGATTTGAGGGAGGTGTGTGGGGTGGTACTAAACACAATGAAAGTAAAGGTAAAGCCGACGTCCATAACATAACAAGATATCGTTGTACTTGTTAAAGTACCCGTTCCACTATCACGATCTGAAACCTTGATCTATCCCGATTATTAGATCGGCGGAGAGCGGGATAGGAATCAGTTGAAATCTGTAGCAGCGTAATACAGTCAGACCTCTCTTATCCGGACACATTGGGACCAGCACCAATCCGGATAAGGGGTTTATCCGGATCTGGGAGACCCAATATTAAATACACGCAGCTGCTGCCTCAGCTCCCCAACGGTGGTAGCTACACGTTAATCTATTGTAGTGGGCGCACGTACCGACAGTATTCACTGCAGTGTCAGTGCAAATTATATTTTTATGAAAATGAAATCGATCGATGGCCAAAACTGTTGGATAATTTACCTGCTAAAATGGTTAAGGTATACCTCGAAAGAAAGAGAATGACTCGATGAAACAAAGTTTTACAATTAGATCATCGCGGCGGGTATCGCAGCTTCGCAGTGTCAGCCATTGTTATACTGACTGTAGGCTCAAACATGATAGATGGCGCTGTCCGTATTGAGGCCTAGTGTTAGCTAGCGAGACATGTGATGTTTTTCTTGGGAAACAAAAAGAGAAGGTGATGAAATGTTTGCGCTGCGCCATGATTTACTGGAAAATTATCCTGCCTAAGTCCTTTCGGTGATTTGGGTGAGATATTTTCATGAAAAATAATGCTGTATGTAGACTATATTGGAAGATATATGTAATCAAAGTGAGTTTGTGTATAGGATTGAGTTTAGATTGAAATCTCATTTCCTCACGTACTAGATTGAATTGAAAAAAAAATCTTGGCAAGTGTGCGTCCGGATAATAGAGAGATCCGGATAAAGGGAGGCCGGATAACAGAGGTCGGACTGTAACAACATTTTGAAGATGGGGTAACAGCGGGCACTTTATTCAGATCGGCGTGATCGGCTAGAAATTTTTAACATACTCAAAATTTGATGTCGATCTTCCTGATCAGAAAACACACATTTTGAATCGTGGGGGAAGCTGGAAAAGCGTACATGTAAGCAACATGGCGCACAGTCGTGGGATGAGCGTAATCAGGTCTTTCCTGGCATACTAACAGCGGCATGCGAATGTAATGAATCCCCTGTTCCTTTGGAAAACTTATATTACTGCAAATTATTTTTCGCTGACACCCGGTAAAATGGTTCATTTTCCCCCGATCCTACCCGATCTGAAGGTTTTTTCAAATCGTAGCAACATCGGCATAGTGGAACAGGGGCTTTAGGGGGTCAATTCAGGGAATATTTATCAAGGGTACCATTTTGTTTCCTGGTTTGTTTCCAATACTTATTTAGGGCAGGGTTTTGCACGCCAATACTCGTTTTTCAGAACATGCAAAATACTTGTTTAGGATGCTTTTCGAAACCCCATGGTCATGCATGGTATCCACCGGTCAATGGAAGTGGCCCCCCGTGACAGATCTGCATACATGTAGTCCATGGTTTTGTACCATGGTACGATTGAAACCTCGTTTGAGAATATATACATGCCACAGAGTTTGGAATGTAGTCTTTACTCAAGTACAGTATATTTTGTTAAATAATCAATTTGAGTCTGTGCTTGCAGACTAGGAACAACTTTTTTAATTTGCTTCAATACTCATCAAAATTTGTACTCAGAATGATATTTTCCTTTCATGAAGACATGCAACGAACAATATGCTCTATATATTATGTTTTTATTATGGCCCTGATATGAGGGTGATGAAGAAAACCACACATTCTTGATTGTTAACTATATTACAAATGAGGGAGTTATCATACCACCTGTCATATAGTACTCAGCAGTTTTTCAAGTAAAAATTTAGGTAGTCTAATCTCATTTTTCAAACGGCCTTAACTTTCTTATTCCTCATCCAAATTTCATTCAAATCTCCTCCATTTTTATTCTTTTATTTTTCTCCTTCCACGCATATATTTTATCGCCAAGGTTGGATTCTCCTTTTCTACATTGACTCTGATAACTATGAAAAATCAATAAGTATGAGTGAGTTGAAATAATCAGAGAGATTGAAATTAACAAATCATGCAAATTGGGTTTTTATACCACCAGGCAGAAAATTCGGAAACTGGCTGTCTTACATCATTAAATGGTTGCGTGTATACTATAAAGAAAAAGTAATTAAATTCCAAAGTGGTAAAAATTCACATTGGAGTCACAACCATTTATCATATTTGATTGAAATTAATATCTATTCATAATTAAACATTGAGGAATAATGAAATGTTTCTTTTTTTCTCAGTATTATAAAGAAAAACTCTGCTGAATGGACATCAACCCCATAATGAGAAATATTTTGGTTAAGCCCTTATCAAATAAATATAACATATAGATTGAGAAGTAACTGCAATGAAAATATGTTAATAACTTACTGTATTCATAGGACTTTGACTTGGTACATATTGGTCTCTGAATGATGTCATCAAAACAGACATTTTTGCCTGAGAAATACAGTACATGTATGTATTTTATGAAATTCATTATTATTGTAAAGGAAATGAATAGTCATCAAAGTCAGGATTAAGATTAGAACTTCTTTACCTCAGATATCCTGTTAATATGATTTGTATGTAAATCTAATAGCTGTGTAATTTATCAACTATCTGAAAAATTGATTTGATGTGTTCTATACCCTTTCTTCTGAAGCACTGGAATTAGATTGTATTAAATGTGAATACATTTTCATTTTGCTCTGTTTGTAGGAACTTACCCAGAAGTAGTAAGAGTCTTTCTACTTCAGACATAGATGAGGTGAAGTATATTATGTTCCTTTTGTGTAATGACACAGCAATTAATCTCCCTGTACAGAAGCATAATATCAATACCCCATGATGATGTAGCTATATACCCTTATGTTACAGTCATACCAATGAAACTGACTCCAAACAGGCCAATAGTTGGTTATTTACTCAGTCTGGAGTCTGTTCCGCCAAGGTGACTGTGGGGTATTACCCCGCTTTCAGACAAGCCTGACGTATTATCAAGATAGATATTGGACATATGGATAGAGGACCCTTTCTTGTGTCTGAATACTGATATACAAGAATATAAATAACTTAAATACTGTATAGGAAATAAAATGAGAAATACATATTTGCATTATCTGTGTGATTTTAGATGATAATTTTGGGCATTACATCTGTTTATTTTAGTTTTGTTCAACTGGTGTGTCATCATCATCAGGCAGTAATCACATCTCCGCTCCAGAGCCATTGATTCTATTGGACCCTATCATTCATAATAAATCAGAATACAAGGCTTCTCTAAGCCATTCTATGCCTGATAATACCCTGACGATGATGACTCGTTTAGTCCATACTAAACCAATTTGGTATTTACCACACACTCAAAGGGCTGCAGCAGCACATTATCTACAGGGTCAACCTGTTGGGGTGAGTACTTCCATTCTAATTACGTTCTTTGATCATCTAATTTGCCAACACTGACAAGTTGACATAATCTGACAGTTACCATAGTAACAATCAGATACTACATTTGCTTCTCTGCCAATCAAAATAAAGGAAAGATTTCATTAAAGCCCTATTTTAATTTTCAATTGGTTTAATAAAAACAAAATATTCTTGTCCTCAGAATTATATTAGAAAACATACATTTGTTTTTTTACCACCATTTGATATCCCATTCAGATTTTGTGGGGTAAAAGTTTTCAGGTTGGTGGTACTTTACGAAGCAATGTAATTGGTGTTCTTGAATAGCAGAATCTCAATGTTATAATTTTTTTGCAGACGTTTGTGGTGCGACAGGCAAGGCAGAAAGATAAACTGTCTTTGACTATGAAGCATCCTGGTTCAGGAAAGGGTCCATATATTGAGAGTTACCCCATTGAAACCACAGTGCAAGGTAATTAAATCACAGTTTTAGTCAGAGTTGAGTGTCTGTTTATCCCTAATTGTCTCTATTTTAATGCAATTATGTGACATTATTCTTTGCCAGGAGGGTTTGATTACATAGTTTTGTACTTAGGAAAGATTGAAATCCAGATTATGAATTCCATTTTTTTTTTTAATTTGCTGAGGAAAAATACACTGACAGAATTTAGTGCATAAATAGATGGAGACTTTCAGCTCTTAACAATGTTTTTGTGATTTCTTTGTTTGGCATTAAGTTGGCCAAGATTGTTATGTCAGGAAAAGCTGTTATACCCCATCTGAATGCAGATAATTAAACTTGTCCAGAGATGTATAGGTTTCATCAATTTCATGATATCTCAATGTGTTTGTATTGAAGAAGATCATGTACATTGTGTGGATAAAAAAATTAAGAATTTCAAAAGTACTCACCTCTGGTAGAAGACTATTTTCATATTATACTAAAAAGTGATTGACTTCAGGACCATGTTCTTTGTTGTCATTGCAGGAGTTAAGTTGTCCAAGGGAGACATGGTGTTTCCTCTGTTGGATAACCTTATAGCATACCACATGCAAACTGAGGCTCAATTACCATGCCTACTGACTCTTCCCAAAGCAGTTATGGCAGCAAGGAATTTGAGAGAAATTCAGTCTTTGGCACTACTTGAGGAAGGTATTAATCATCAACCCTGATACTTTTTGGCAATTTTTTCAATTTGTTTTCATTCATGAATGCTTGGAACGTGCAGTTGCATCACACGAAAGACATATTATTAGTTGTGATAGTAAAATTTTTATATAAAAAAAATGACAAATGTTACTTTTCTAGAACAACTATATTCATATAAATATGGTTCAAAATTTTCTGCTGTCTCAGATGACACTATGGATGTTAATGCTCTATTATACATGTATAATGTTTCAGTCTACATGGGGAGGGGTTATCCCCCTCCCCCTATGATATTTTAAGCAGTCAAACAAAAAATATGAGAAAAGATAAAAGGATTATTGAATTTGAGAGAGGGAAAAAAAGAGAACATCGAAAGAGTGGTATAGGTCATGTAACTCTATATTACCCCTGTAGTTGCTTTGAGAAAAATTAGATAATAATAATAATAGGCAATGATATAGCGCCATCTATCTAGAAATATTATATTCCGAGGTGCACAAGAAAAGAAAGAATGAGAAAGTTTGGATGAGTGTTAAAGTGCCAATAACTAATACTGTTAGAAAAGATAAGACTTCAGTTTAGATTTTAAGGTCTCCAGTGATGGTATAGTTCTTAAATTCAATGGCAAATTATTCCAGAGAGAAGGTGCTGAGGCAGAGAAAGCTCACACACCATATTCTACACGTGTCCTGGGGGTCTGAAGATTAAGTTTTAAAATTAAGTTTTCTTACAACCCTTTTAAAATACTGTGGTGCTGCTTTGGTCAGTTTATCACTAGTGTTTACCATGTTTTGTTTTTCAGATTTCTGGAAGTCATTACACAGCAGACCACCAACACCAAAAGATTTATTCAATAATGTTTCTTTGATGCATCTTTCGCCAACATTATCAAAACCGAGTATGTCAGTAACCAGCTCTATGAATAAGCAACAAGATCAGTCAAACATAACATATCCTGCCGACAGGCTGTCAAGTAAGGCAGATGTTCCAGGCATGTATGGTATCATTAATACTACACCTCCTGCTATTTATGCTAATACCAATGACAATAAGGATTCAATGAAACCTATAAGGAACTCAATCCATGATTTATCAACACATGGAAGAAGTAGCTTCAATCCACTTGCAAGCTTACAGAGACCATCTTCAGAATTTGATCGTCAAGATATGCGTTTTAGCAGTGCTAGTGAGTTTGAATTTGTAACATCTACAAGTGAACAGCGATACCCTCCACCTAGATGTGCACCCCCTCCTCCACCACGTGGAGAGGAACCCTTCAAAATGCCACCCTCTTCAAGATATACTTGGTCACTTTCTTCAGACAATGTCCAGTATTGTTTGCCACATGACCAGCCTTATTTGCCACCTAAGCAAAAATCACAAGAGAAATCAGTGCTCCAGAATACAGGTCAGGATGCTTATAGAACACCGGCTTTTGATAGGACAAGAAAGAATCCTAGTGTTACCTCATTGATTACTCAGCAACATGGTAATTACAGAACCCCTCCCACACCTGCTAGTTGTAGACAATCTAAATCCCATTATGACTCACAGGAGCCTCTAAATGCCTCAAGGGCAACAGAACAAATTCAAAACATCCTGCAGCCGTTAACTACATGCAGCAACAGCAGCAGCAGCAGTACTGAACCCGTACCATGGCATGCCCTTCCAGAATTTGACCCACTGTTTTGCACAAGTGAAAACAGGGAGATATCTCAACACACAGATATTGCTTCAGATCTTATGAGAGACTGCTTGCTTGGAGATATTCAATATGAGATCGAGGAATTAGCAGACAGCACTAACAACAATAGAAACTCAGATCAAATGGCACCTATGTCTAATTATCCAGTAAGGACTACATGTGAAATACCTAATCTCATTAAAGTGAATGATGAGGATTCAGAAGAGGGAGGAACAGCTTCTGATCAGGAAATTGAAGACATTCTTAAGAATGAATCTTTGGACAGTTCTTACCAATCAGACTCTGAATTGAATCCATCAAGTTCATTTAGTGAGGGTGTAGCTTTCACAGAGAATGAGAATGGTAATCATCTCTTACTCAGTCAATCATTGGAATTTAGTACAGCAGAAAGAAGTGAGGTGGAACAGTCTGGTGAAGAAGATAAGAAGGATGATAAGAGGATTAAATCCGGACTTTCACATTTCAAGAAGCTCAGATTACTTGGTAAGTTTACATTCATTTCTATTACTAAAATAAATCAAAATTTAAGGTTAAAGTGCAGGATTCAACTATTTTCGTCCTAATGAGATTTCAATCACGATCTTTATTAAAAAGATTTTTATGCAATAACTTATTCATCCAAAATACAACATGGATTGACAATTTGACTTTTTTCAATGAGTGAGGCATAGATGTCCATAAATGGTGAAACGCAAGGTGAAAACTGAGAGCAGTTTCCTTCTTAACAGCAACTTATCGGCTTAATATGTATCCTTCTCTAATTTTAATCCTGTTCAGAATTTCCCTGTAACAAGAAAAACTGTTTGCGACAATAAAGATTGTTTCAAGAACTTCCTGGCAACATTTAACAAACATTTTGGTATCTTTTACAGATCCTAGCAAAATCCCAAATTCCAAATGTTTGCAAACATTTGCCACTTAGTGATCTGCCCCCTTGACTTCCATGGATGATATTTGTCCACAATTATTTACCTTTGATTTAACTTGTTTTCATGTTCAAAACTGTATGTATCTCCTCCGTATCACAGCTAAGAAAAGTTCGCGTGGAGCTACTAAGAAACTGCATAGGATATCAGGGAAGAGCAAGAAGAGAGATGCTAGTACTGACATTCAAGAAGCAATACTAAGGTAACATGTAGACGAATGCTCAATATAACCATATTGACCTATTTTCTGAAGTCCAGTCCAGTTTAACTCCAACCACGGTCTTATTCTGAGCTAAGATTATGGGAAGCCAAAAATGTCAAATTTGTATGTACTTTATATTTTTTATAATCTTTACTGTGCTCTTTCCCCATGCTTTGATGGTGAAGAAAACTATTTTTGTATTCCCAGATAGAATGATGTGTAAGAAGGAATAGTCTGATTTGTTAGACCCCTATTATTTTAACTTAAGTAATGATAGAGATAATAGATGTTGTTACTCTGGTCAGAAAATATTTTCTTTGGAAATAAGTGTATTGACCTATACTACATGTATACAGATATAAATAATTATCATGAAGATGTTGTTTGTTAGTGGGAGAGATAGCACTTTGGATGTTAAACTACTTAGTTAGATGTAAATGACTTTATTAATTGATGCTAGATTATATGTTACAAACACAGGCAACATTTGCTTGAGCAATATTGGTTAAAAAATGGCTGAAATTGGTGAAATACAAACAGTGAATCTTGTATGTGGATATCATGTGTGAAGAACCAATGAGATCTCTGTTGCTGCGAAAAGGTGTGCGATCTGTGTGCGCATTTCATGCAGGAATATCTAAGCAGAAATCATTGGAGCTTGGTGTATTTTTTAATTCTTAATATGTGAAATTTGAATCATTTACTTTAAAGTTTTCAGATTATATGAATATAATGTCAAATGGTGTCTCGCTTGAATGATTTTATGAAATTTGGACAAGTTTTTATCATTTTGTCATGATAGCCTTTAACAGTGATGTTTGGATTGTTTTTATGTATAGAGTGGCCGGAAATAAAAGCATTGGTCTTGGAGCTCTGTTACATGGATTTATCAGGACACAGGAAGAGAAATGTGAGAGTGATAAACCTGACATTGTACTAAGAAGCATCAGACAATTTATGAGTGGAACAAAGAATTATCTTCTCAACAAAAGAGAACCAGAAATTGATGTTGTCATTGACAGGGTGAGTAAATATAATCAACAAAAGTAATGATTTGCTCTCTCATAACAATTTTCATCACAGTCCATATGGGTCGGGAGATTTTTTAATTTCTTCTTGAAAATCTAATAAGATGCCCTTTAGAGGAAATCTTCAGCCATATTCAGACTGTATATTGGCAAAGATCTACTCAAATCTTTTCCATGAAATTGCAAGATTACCACTGCAGTATTATAACTATAAACACTTAAATTTAACATGACATGTTCCTAAATTATCTCATAGCAAAGAAATGTACATGTAAATAATGCATTTAAATATTACTTTAAAGGACCCCTTCAACCCAAATTCAAGTTGATTCCTATTGATCTACAGATCTTAATACAATAGTCCCTTAAATATCCAAGTTTTCATAGATCAAATAATTACAATAGTTAGAAAAGGAGCTACCCCTTTAAAAAGTATCAATATGATTTATGATAGAGAATGTTATGTAACTTTCCACAACCCAGCACATGCTCACAATTAAATCCCATGGTTAATACTATACACCACCTTTCTGTTGCTTGTCATGCTATGGTATGTACGTATTACATTGCACCTGTTATGTTGACAGGCGGACAGTTCTGTCCAAGCTTCATACCCTTGCTGTCCCTTTGTTAGCCCACTTCATGATGTAATATTTGGCTGATGATGTTACTATGAAGCATGTTAGAACTGTTTCAAGGGTACTACAACCTGTACCTTGTATTTGAAATTTGTACTCATGCCCTCTACTCATGTGGAGTATTTGTATAAGTGTTCATTCATTTAAATGCTCATGTACTACACATTTGTATACTTATAAATTTGTATAATATGTTCATGTACTTATATATTTGTAAACTCATATAATTGTATACTCATTTATTTGTATATTCATTCATTTCTAATGAATTATTTACTCATTTTTGTAGATGTATTAAAATCAGTTGTCTCCAGGTACCTCTTATGGGGTGCCTGGATACAGTACCTATTTTACTATTTTCTCTGTACCAAACTCACGTGCACTGAGAAAATGACCTTGATGTCCAATGTATGCCTTGTGATTCTTTTTATTTCTATTGTAATTTATGTTCATTTCAATAATAGAATCGGTTTACCAACCCTCAAGAACCTTACGATCCTCATCATCTAATCTCTTACAAATTCCAGTTGCTAAGAAATCATGCGGGGAAATGGGCCTTTGCTCATGCAGGGCCTAACCTGTGGAATTCTCTTCCACAGAGTTTGAAAACCCAGACTTCAGCAACCACCTTCAAAGGCAGCCTGAAAACATACCTGTTTAAGAGTGCTTTGTGATAGACATTGACTTATTGTTCAGACATATATGTAAATAGCTTTTGTTGTTGTTGTGCTCTGAAGTGCCTTGAGCATCTCATCAAGATGGAAAGTGCGCTATACAAACCTCATGTATTATTTACTTATTGTTATTTTTTCCACTTATTTATTTTGTATACCCATTTATATGTTTACTCATTTAGTAATATATAATTCATTTGATCAGTCTTGTAAACTTCTCTGACTGCTCCCCCCCCCCCTTCCTCCTGGTGTTTCTTGAGAAAATACTTTCAAATATGTATTTGTAGGAATCCATGAAATATAAATGTATGTTCATGTATACACAAACATATTTTTAAAGATAACATGTTTGAGTATTGTATTGCATATTAATCTATTCTTTATACAGCACATGGATGAGTTGGATCTAGCAAGTTTGGAAGCCATTGTTGAGAGTGCTCTGTATCAATGTGTCCTGGAACCTTTGAAATCAGATATAGGAATGAGCTGCATCAATGAATATAACAGGTCAGATAATAATTTGATATATCACCCATACATAGGAATGAGCTGCATCAATGAATATTACAGGTTTATAGACAATAGTTTTATATATAACCCATACATAGGAATGAGCTGCATCAATGAATATAACAGGTTAGACAATAGTTTTATATATCATCCATATGTAGGAATAAGCTGCATCAATCAATATAACAGGTCAGATAATAGTTTTATATATCACCCATACATTGGAATGAGCTGCATCAATGAATATAACAGGTCAGATAATAGTTTTATATATCATCTATATGTAGGAATAAGCTGCATCAATCAATAAAACGGGTTAGACCATAGTTTTATGTTTAATTTCAGTTCAAGTTTATTTTTCTCTCTGCATAAAATAATAAAGTATATGACAAACAAAGTATACATAACATCAAAGACATACAAGTTTACAAGAAATAAAAAAAAGCATTGAGAGAGAAGCAGCCAAAAAGGAGAAAATTTCCTTATAATGCGGCGACCCAACTTACTTTATAAAGAATTACAATTATTATTGACAATATCAAAAGTTACAAAATATATTAAACAATTAGAAAACATTACAGAGACATAGAGACACAAGTGGTATGATTTAAATTATATATAAAAATATTTACAAACGGGTTTAATTATCATTTAAGAAATTTCTAAAGTTATGATTGAAAATGAACAAGATGTTTTCACATTAAACGGCAAAGAATTCCAAAGTACTGGGTCATGAAAGAAAATAGATTTATGCGAAAGGCAAGTTCTTATTTTAGGAAAGTGAAAGTTTGCATTATTTCTAGAAGGATATTCATGAATATTACAATTTGATTTTAAACATTTCAATAAAATGATGGTAAAAGTCCTTTAGAACATAGACACATAAAAAGTCCCATTTCATACTTGTACATATCATAAATATTTTAAATTTTAAGTGAATGAAAAATAAGATAAGAATGGGCATAAAAAGGGGAGTTGTTTATAATTCTGACGGCTTATTTTTGAAGTTTATGTAATCTCTCTAAATGAATATTCGCAGCGCTTCCCAAGCAAGAATGCCATCATTTAAAAAAGGTGATATTATAACATAATACAGCATTTTATGGTGGAAAATAATGCAATTTGTACATTACCCCTATATTCTTAGATATCTTGTGGCAGATGGCATCAATGTTATTATCATTTACAACATAAAGAAACTTTTTAAATGAAACTTCTTTTATTATTGAACCAAACTATTTTATATGGATATCATTAGAATTTATTTCTTTAGTTGTAATTATCATAAAGTTAGTTTTAGAAGCATTGAGGGATAATTTGTTAAAGTATAACCAATTGATAACCTATAATTCACCCAGATAGAGGAATGAGCTGCATCAATGAATATAACGGGTCAGATATATAAAAAAGATATATTTATTAAATTAAATTAATAATTACAGTGAGCTCTTCTTGATTTCTTCTGATTAGGAATGGATCAATGGCCTTAATGGATCACAATATCATGCAAGCAAAGAAAAGAACACCAGAGGAACTAGGAATAAAGGTATTATCAATATCTCATTTCATTTTGGGATTGTTTATATAGATCAAAAGCACTCAGTATATGCATAAAATATGTGTGTATGTGTAAAAGTAATTGAAAATATTATTTGCACTGGCTCTGGTATTGAAGATCAGGGCACCATTTCTCTAAGAGAACAATAAGTCAGTTCACAATAAATGATGTCTTCAATGATTTTGAATACATCCACAGATATTTCAAACACAGAAAGGTTCAATTGTTTGCACTTAGAATAATCTCTCCCAAAAAAGACTGTGCGATGGCCGCGTTTTTCTCACAGTTTCAATTACTTGGTCAGGGGTATTAACTCAAGTTAACTTTAACAGATTTGTCTTTCCATATTAATTACCGGTATATAACTTTAACAGCATCATGCAACTAATTAAACTGCTATTCTTCTTCTCTGTTGAATTCCACCGTTCACCGGAATTCTCCTGGTGTTTATAAGAAATGTCCAATATGTATTGTTGCATTACTTACCTGTATTTATTTTTCCGTGATAAATTTGTCATATATTATTCTAAATATAAGCCGCAAGGTAAATTTTATGTACTTGTGTTTATGCAGTGAAGAATACTTCTAGTGGTAAATTTATATGAAATGGGTATATTAATTTTTCCTCTCATAATGTTAAAAACATGGCTTGATTCTACATAGAAAATTTTTCTAATATAGTATTAAATACCCATTGAGTGGCATCAATTTCTACAATTTTGAATTGCAATAACACATTAATTTAGGTTTTTAGTAAAGTGATAATTTTTTGTAGTTATGTATTTATTGAATATAGCATATTTACAATATAGTTACAAAGATCTTCATGAAAAGGTATAAAAGGTTTATGTAACTTACACAAAATGATATAACACGGTCACAATACAAGACAACGCATCACAACTAACCTACATTGACAGCACCAGACAGTACAAGACAACACAAGACGTCGTTTCTCTAAAAAGTAAGACATTGATATATACATGTAAATGATTGTCATTATTCCAAATAATTTGATTGATTGCAGGCAAACTACATTCCACCTGAAGGAGAAGATCTAGATATGATTAGACAACTCTTTTCACAACTTCAAGAGGCTTATTCTCCAATCAATAAAATGGATTTACTTTTAAACATTGTATCTGCAATATACAAATCAGTAAGTAAACAAATTATTAACCATTTTTAATATCATACAGTACTTCCACCACCCTCCTTTTTAATTATTGTGAATTGAGGTAAAGTAGTGACTTTATAATGTTCTTATATTTATATTGTGGAATTTCTATAAAATAATTTCTTCAGCTGTGCATTCCATAATGAAGAGAGCAATGTTTGATTTATTATTAATTGATAGTGTAAATTATTGTTACTTTGTTGAATATGTAAATCGAAATTCAAGGATGAGTCTGTGGAATGCCTTGTCATTCAAAGATGTTTTAGGGGGACTTTTGAAAATGTTAACTGATCACATATCTTACTTTAAAGGTCAAGTCACCCCAGAAAAATGTTGATTTGAATAAATAGAGAAAAATAAAACTAGCATAATGGTGAAAATTCGATCAAAATTGGATGTAAAATAAGAAAGTTATGACATTTTAAAGTTTCGCTCATTTTTTACAAAACAGTTATATGCACAACTCAGTGGTATGCAAATAAGAGAGTCGATGATGTACATCACTCACTATTTCTTTTGTTTTTTAATGTTTGAATTATACAATATTTCAATTTTTACCAATTTGACCTCAAGGACCAACTTAACTGAACCATAAAATGTTATAACAATGGTAATGCCGCATGTTCAGGGAGGAATAAAACTTGGTTTCACATGACAATGAGGAGAAAATTAGAATATTTCATATAATAAATACAAAAGAAATAGTGAGTGAGTAATGTCATCAGTTCCCTCATTTGCATACCGACCAGGATGTGCATATAACTGTTTTGTGAAATGAAGCGAAAAGTTTAAAATGTCATAACTTTCTTATTCAAAATCAGATTTTGATGAAATTTTCAGTGCTGTGCTTGTTGGAATTTTCTCTCTTTATTCAAATCAACTATTTGTTGGGGTGGACTTGTCCTTTAGTTACACATCTTACAACGGATCAAAACTTTCAATATGAATAATCTTTGCATTCCCCAAAATTTAATTGAGGCTTTAACCCCCCCCCCCCTTTTTTGCAGGTCCAAGATAGAACCAGTGGAGAATCAGTAACAAACTCAATGGGAGCTGATGGTATGTATGAATCATTGACTCATCTTTTATGGTTGTCTTTATCTATTTCTCTTTTGTTTTTGTCTGTACAGTAAATGTCCACTTGGTTTGCAACCATTTTGTCTTTCTGTTTGGTTTCATCCTAGTTCATATACAACCATTAACTTTTTACAAAAAGATTTTGAGAATGATAGCTTGGCTACAAGTCATTTCATGTCCAAAACTTGGATAAAAATTAATATTTTGTCATAGTTTCTGAACTAAATTGTCATATCCATTCATTTCCTTATTCCTTGAAGCTTGGATATACAATTATGTGAAATGTATTAAGTTTCCAAGTTAAGGTCCAATGTCATCTGAGGTCAATGACTTTTGATTTTGTTATCAAATTAATGGGTTGTTATTTTTCTTATTTTGAAATATTATTCATCAGCAATACTTACTTTGCCAGTTAGACTGACAAAGAAATTTAACTTTGTAACACTTTTGTTAAAGTCCCTGTTTCTTTTTTTTCTTCAGATTTCCTTCCAATGCTAATTTATGTATTAGTACAATGTGAGATGATAAGCATAGAGATAGAGGCAGACTACATGTGGGGTCTTCTTGACCCTTCTATGTTATCAGGAGAGGGTGGATATTATCTGACAACACTCAGTAGTGCAAGTGAGTATATTCAGTTACTCATCATCAGTTTGAACAAACACCGCTTCACCTGATTTCTTCAAAATATTCCTGAGGTAGAATGGTCTGTGAAAGCATCTAAATTGTTATTTTGCTGGTCCCCAATGGCTTAATAGTTGTATTTTCTTGGAATATTTTCACAGAGCCCACCATCTAACGAAATACGGACAGGAAGAATTGCTCCTTAGAAAAATACTTCTTAGTTGTTATCGTTAAAGCAGTTGAATGTTTCATTAAAATGCAAATAGGCAGATATCATTTGATCAAAGAAAGAAGGCATTGAGTGCCTGTCCGTAGTGTAATGTAGTATGCTTAGTGTTTGAGTTTGTAAGTTTTTACTGGAATGCTCCCAAGGGAATGGGAAAGTACACACTTAGTGTGCAGACAAATTAGGATCAGATGACATGGGTAGAAATATATCTTTAGAATGTGCAGATGTGTTCTTAACAAACATGTGAAGCACTGTGAAATATGAACTTTCTTCCTATTTCTCTGCATGTTTTGGCACGGCTCTGTACATAAAATATGTCCTGATACTTATTTGTAAATTGGAGTATTGCTTCCTAGTTCCTTCTTAATGTTGGCACTAATCTTATGTCCATGTTTTCCTTCACATGCATGCTAGAAACATATAATATCACACATTCATTGCCTTTCTTCATCTTTTATTTTTTTCCTTTCATATATTTCTGTGGGGATGCAGTGAAAATATACAACAAAGTCTGGTCATGGTGTACTGTGTCCAAATAGCCCTTATAATTTACCATTTACCACCATCAGCTTAATAATAAAAAACAGCTTTGATTGGGTGTAATTGGCCTTTACTTATATTGAACTTTGAAGATAACTTTTCAGATACATGTACATGCATGCATATTTGCATGGTTCTCACCCCAAATCCTAAACAAAAGATCTATATAACTGTTTTAGGGAGATACCAGCTCCTCTACTCAGTTGCTCCACCTGTCACCCTGCTTGGTCGCCCCACTACCTCACATTGTACTTTGACCTGTATTTCGGAAATCTGGATGTGATGACCTGAGGCGGTTTCACATAAGTGCTTAAAAACTTTTAATTTTGATGGTATATACTAATGTAATAATAAAGTTATAACTAAATATCTGTGAATGTCTTGTGCTACCATAATGGTACTGTACTGCAGGTTTTTTTTTTTACATTTTATTTATGACATTTGCAGGTGATATTCCAGGGTTCATCTTTAAACTGTATTTTACATACCCTCCCAATGGTAGATCCCTTTATAATGGTTTAAATCAAATTCTGTTTACAGTCTGTGTATTGAAGCAGTTTGAAGAGGATTTTGAAGGAGAGAGACATGGTTTCTTAACAGTTCTGGTAGCAGTAAGTCAAGATCCAGTCTGTATTAGTCTCAAGACATTACCTGTATCACCTGATATGCAAGCTACTCAAATATGTAAGTATATCTAGTTCAATGATTAGGTGTATCTAACTGTTATACTATATTCCCCAATCTGGCTTATCCTGAATTATTTTACTCAAAAATCACTCCCTTCATGGAGTTCCTGTTGAGATCATGATGATCCCATTGCAGTGGGAACACAGAGGCTGCTGTCTTTATACAGTTAACAATGATTTGAACACAGTTTATTCAAATAACCAAGACCTCTATTAAAAAGCTTGAACATGTTTTTATATAGGGGGGGGGGGGGTCGTCATTCCCTATTGTTCTCACGGTTCTTGTTGGATGGCTAGGGTCTGGATATGGATTCAGCAGATTTTTTTTGCAGAGAATGATGAATTCGCTGAACCACAAATTTTATTTGCTTTTTTCTGATGTATTTGCCCATGAACTGCAATTTTATTTGCCCATGTGTAATTTCTTCTAAATTTTGTTCATTGTTCTAATAATGTGTGTTATTTCCCTCTGCAGGTGAAATGTTAGCTCATCGAATGGATCTAGAAGATACTCAAGACTATAGGCTATATTTACTAAGAGACTCAGAAGGTGAGTAACTTATAGTATCTCTTAAACCATTTGTATATTTACTAATTCCTTGTGAAATCCACCTGAACAAAAAGATGGTTTGAATAAAAAGAGAAAAATCAAACAAGCATAACACTGAAAATTTCATCAAAATCGTATGTAAAAAAAGAAAGATATGATCTTTCAAAGTTTCGTTTCATTTCACAAAATAGTTATATTCACATCCTGGTCTTATGCAAATGAGGAGACTGATGACATCATCAACTCACTATTTTTTTTGTATTTCATTACATGGAATATGAAATATTCTGATTTTCTCCTCATTGTCATAAGAAACAAAGTTTTATTCCTCCATGAACATGTATAATTATCATTGTAAAATTTTGTGGTTTAAACAAGAGAGTCTTTATTGTCTAATCTGTAAAATTTAAAAATTTGTATAGTTCAAACAATAAAAAACAATAGTGAGTAGAGAACATCATCGAATCATTCATTTGCATATCACTGAGTTGTGCATAAAACTGTTTTGTGAAAAATAAGTGAAACTTTAAAGTGTCACAACTTTCTTATTTTACACCCGATTTTCATAAAATTTTCAGTGTTAGGCTACTTTGATTTTTCTCTTTTAATTCGAATCAACATTTTGTTTGGGTGGACTTGACCTCTAAGTAAGAGATAAAAGAAAAAAAAATCAATTTTTCTGCTTGCTCACACGGAATTTGTGTAAAATCAGTAAAATCATTAATGAAAACAAAACCCTTTTACAAAAAGAGATATAATCAGAGTAAATTAAATCTCTTTTATCTTTCAGAGATTGGAGTAGAAGATTGTGAATGTCCATTGGATATCAAGAATGAAGAAGAATCAGATGGAAGGAGAAGCTGTCGTTTTGTATTCAGACCAGTACATACAGAAGTTAATTGGCCTCGTACTAGTGGATTGAGATAGATGATGCTTCACAATTATTTATATTATAGTTATTTTCAACCTTATTTAAACTAGTGCCATAATCATAAACATTTTGGTCATTTTGCTTGATCAGGAACAAAATAATATGTGGACTTCTGGAGATATATAGTATTTTTAAAAATTTGTTGCAAATTACTTCATAGTGATTATACAACCTTTTATGGTTTGATTTGATTTTTAGGCATCCACAGATTTTTATTTGATGGAGTAAGTTTAAATCAGGCTCATAGAAGTGAAAGATATGTTTTGGGGTTTCAAGGACCAAAATCAAAGGAAGTCATTATGTACCTAAAGTGTGTTTTCTTTCATGATAAATAAAGAAGCGCTTCACAAAGTAACTTCAAAATTGATTGATATATGGGCAATTCTATAAAATGATAAACCTTTTTGTACGTCCGGCCCCCATTTTCTCAAGTCTTACTTCACATAAACTGTGCAAGTCATTGTCCTTTGAGAACATTACAGACTGTCAAAAGAAAAAGGAAATCAGAGACAGAAAAGTTCATGAAGGTCCACACACATAGGAGATCGCACGTGCACATTTTATGGAATTGCCCTTGTGTATATTGGAGTAACAATCTGATTAAGCATGAAATACATTATTCTTGACATTAGAAATATCAAATATTTCCAATTTTTCATTTTATGGCATTGTCAGTGACAAGGCATACATTTTGACTACACATACTGGAGAATCCATCTAGTTTACAGAAAAAAAAAATCCTTTATAAATTTTGTTCATTGTAATAATATACTGTAGTACTATTGTTGGTGCCTTAGAAAATTACTTACATATTACCAAGTAGCAAGTATCAGGTGATTTCATAAAAGGGCAATACAAATGCCTTGGCCTATCCATTTATACTCACAAATGTGATTAGCCTTTAATGAAATTTTTCATAAATGTTCCAATGTCAACTAAATCCTGTTCTCTGAATTAAGCCTTGTTCTTTTTTTTTATATCATTGACACCCCCCAAAAAAATAATTGCAAGTGAAATTGATGGTCAGTAGATTTTCAAAATTATGCTGATAGTCGGGATTATGCTTATTGTTTTCAAATATGATAACCAAAATTAATTTTAATGAAAGGTCATAATCTGCCCCCTCTTTTAATACTTTTAAAGATTTTCGCAAATTTAGTGGATAAATTGACATTTGGCAACCAGAATTTTACTTATCTCTAGATGAAAAGTCCTGAAATTTCCAACTAGAATTATTAAATTGGAGACTAATAGTTGTGAAATTAATAACCAAAATCATGAATTTGACACTGAGTTTGAAGGTTGTGAAATTGACAAGTCACAAAATACAAGACAGTAAGTCATGTGATTGTCCATTCTTAAAAGTCATCATACTTTTGGATATGCAGATAAAGAGATATCATAGAGGTATTTGAAGAACAATTTTGAGGATAATGTGTGCAACCTTTATAGTGATTAAACTGTAGGCCTGTCTATCTTCTTCCTTTGCTGTTGATGCAAAGAATATCTTCTACACTCATACAGATACACTAGCTACAGCAGCACAGCAATGCAAAAAAGTAACAAAATCTGTCTGCATGCATGCTCGCTTTCATGTAGTGCCATCTTGTGGCCATAACAACACATACTAAACACATCTATTTTAATCTAATATTGCTTCCTATTTCCCACAATATTGCCATGATTTTTAATGTGGTATTCATGAGATAGCAAATTAAATAAATGCTTTTATAGGGATTATCCTAACAAGGTTGACAGCGTTTTGCAGCATAATGGTGTTTAGAAAGGATATTATTTGTAAATCGATACAGGTTTTGAAAGTTTGTTGCAGTACTTTCTTGTGAGCTGCTGTGTAGGCCTACAATAATGTGTGTATCTGAATATTTGTCCATATTATTGAACTGGGAGCCGTTTCATAACTGTTCGCAAGTTAAGAGTGACTTTAAGAACGACTGGTGATCCTATCTTGTGGTAAATGATAATTCACCATTAAATGTTCATCGGTGATTATTTAGTGCATAAGAAAGGATCACCAGTCATTCTTAAAGTTGCTCTTAACTTACTAACAGCTTTATTAGAAAACCCAATAGGTGCACTATTAGTCTCTCTCTGAAAAAAGGGGCAACAAGCAATTTTGTAAATAAGTTCATAAGTTCATTTTATTTGTCTTCCAACTTTGAGTCTGAATACATGACAAACATACAAGTGTGTATGAAACAATAAGCAGAGTACATGATAAAACATACAAGTATACATAAAACAGAGTATGCAGAAAACATTGTTTTTAAATACATTATACAGCTTAAGACAGAAAAGAAATAATTTTAAAGGAAGACGAGGAGACCTAAGTGAAGCAATGCTTGTAAATTAAGGTTCCTCATTACGAATTCAAAGAACATTGGATAAACAACACAGAAATGGCAATATAATATAATATGATAACTAAAGAGAGAGGCGGGAGAGAAGAGGGACACATTTATGTACAAAAGGGACAAAAAAGGGACATGAGGACAGAGACCAGCCAGGCCCGGGAAAGGGGGGGGGGGGGTGAAACGTATTGATAATTTAGCATTAACTGATAAATAGGCCTTGTACAGTGTGATTGCAAACATGATAATCTCTCCTCTTAGCCAGGCAAAATTACATTTAAAAAATGAAATAAAAAGTAGTTTCAACACAATTTCCCCTTGACACTATGTCATCTTGTTTCTATTTTTAGAAATAATAATTTGATGTTAATAATATTGGGTATGTTGGTAGATTATTCCTTATTCAGGTTTAATATTGAATATGCAGTTCAAAGCTTATTTCAATATGCAATCAATGAAAAAGTATTTCTAAACTTATCAATTGCGTAAAATATTGATAATAAACCAATAGTTATATCATGTTTTTAAATGTACAGGCAAATTTTTAAGTGTGAATTAAGCATGGTAAATTTCAAGGGCCTTGTGTCAGTCAATATATAAAGATTTGGTTTCTAAAATTCAGACAAATAACATATACTTGTACACAATTCTTGCATACTCATGTACATGAATCTATAATATATATATATTTAGGTAAAGTGGAAAGTTTTATCCAAGAATTGAAGGTTGAAAAGGAAGCTCACTATATAGCATAGAGAACCAAAGAAAATGTCTTTCATATTTTTAAGCATATCAGTAAGATAAATTAATGTACAGAACTACTTCTTCAATGGCATTACATGTAGATAAAGTGAGTGTACTGGTTATTTTTGTATGAGACTTCCATGAAGTTAGAAGTTTGTACAGTTATTGATATTCTTGGAGTGCACACTGTTTTGTTTTGGATCAAGATGTAGACTACCTGACAGACATTCATCTCAATAGTCAAGATTGATAGAAAAAAAATAATTGTTAAAAATTATGAAAGCAATGTATTCTGATAATAAGGTATGGTGTTTGAAAGAGAAGACTGTTCAGACTGCAGCCATGATAGCTAAAACAAACAGTGCAATACAGCTGTGTAGTGACAATGCTGGTTTTTCAACTGTACAATGAGTTGATAAAAGCAGCTATTTTTAATTGGCAAGTCCCCTCCAACAAAGACCTGATTTGAATAAAAAGGGAAAACTTAGACCAGCTTAATGCTGAAAATTGTTGTAACCTACTGTGATTGTTAACAAAGTCTCAAATCTACAAAATATTAAATATTGTATAATTCAATCAATAATATACAGAAGAAACAAAAAGATTGAGGGACATCATGGAATATCTCATTTCTATGTAACTGTGGTGTGCATATAGTTGTTTTGGGGAAAGTACGCTAATTTTTAAAATGTCATAACTTATGATGATGTCATAACATCTGAATTTCATAACATCTGATGTCATAACATATGAACAATCAGATGTCATAACATCTGAATGATGTCATAACATCTGAACTTATAATGATGTCATAACATCTGAATTTTGATATTTTCAGTGTTGTGCCGAGTTGCTTTTTCTCTTGTAATTCAAATAAATTTTTGTTTGAAACCATATCAAACGTTTCTCTCTGTAAAAATATGATAAACAGCCTAAGATTAATACAAATGTCTATACCAGGAATATAGCACTCTTGTAATAGATTTTGGATGTCTGCACCTGTAAACTTATTTGCATTTGCAAAAGAGATATCCTTCACTATTCAACTTTCTATTGATAAATAAAGTTGTATTTTAAAGAGATGGGGGTAATTTCCATGCAAATGTGAGAAATGCATCTCAGCAACTTGATTAATTTATCCTTAGATATTTAATGTTTATTTCAATCATATTTGATTTATAAATATTTATCATATATTGTATCATACTTGTAACATTTGGAATGATTCTTTTGAATGAATTTATCAGTTCATTTATCTTCTGGATAATGATTTATTTGTGTATCATATGATATTAATATGTATTAGTGAAATAAATTCACAATTTTGAACAATCAAGAAAATTTTTCCTTTATGTTTTGAATAGTGAGACAATATTTAATGAGTATCTAATGAATGAGAAACCTGAATTGATATGACAATGATAGGGTTAAAGTTAGGGTTGACCATGCTGATTATAGAGATGATTAGTAAACATGGTCATAATGATTATAGCGAGTTTGTTCTCGAATAGTGTTCATATCAGATAACTTATGACACTCCTCATACTCTTAAATTGTTACCCTGATGCACTGGCGTAAATCCCGGGGGGGATGGGGGGGATATATCCCCCCAACTTTTCGAGGAGGGGGGGATGGCCTGTACAAACATCCCCCCCACTTTTTACGAAAGAAATAAAAAAAAAATCACAAGAGATAATTGTTTTATTGGTGAAAATTCTTCCTAAAATACCGCTTAACAAATAAAACAATATTATTGAATCATAAAATGCAAATAAAGAGCCAGTTCACCATTTCCAAACGAAATACTTATGTCCTTATTATAACATTGAAGAGAAATCCCTGTTTCCAATCCATCAATGTTGGGGTCTTTGGGAAGGGATTAAGATGGAATGTCATTTTTTTTTCAATGTAATCTCTAATAAAACAATTAAACCATCATGGGGTAAAAAGATAATAATATTGGAGGGGTATTTGCCATATGGACATACAGTGGCGTAACTACGGGGGGGGGGGGGGGGGGGGGCATGGGGGGCACATGCTCCCCCCCCCCCCCATCGGCTGACCAAAACAAAAACGGGGAAATGGGGAAAAATAGAAAAGAGGGAGAAAGGAAGAGAAACGTAGTGGGAAAGAAGAAAATATTATTCATTATAATGTATTATAATTATGTTATGTTACATTACATAAGAAATATTTTTATCATAACTTCATGAAACATAATTTGCCCAGGGCCTACGTCTTCATAGTTCCTGGTGCTCGCATTGTCTGTTCAACGAGATATATAATCCTGTTGTACTAAAACATCCCGTTTTCAAGTCAATATAAACTAAATATATTTCCTAGCACTTGAGTTATCATTGTTTTATGTAGTGACATGAGCTTCTTTTACATGATTAAAAAGGTGATTGCCCAATGTTAAGGTCTTCGTATATATAAAAACATTTCCTTCCGTGATTACGTTCGCATTAGTGGATTGGTGAGATATGTCTGCTCTTCATGAATTCCTAAAATCAGTCCTTGAAATGTCTCTTCTTCTGATCTGAATATCAAAAATTTTCAGCTCGCGCTTCGCGCTCGCATCATTTGGTTAATGAAATACGTATGGTCCTAGTTAATTCCTACAAAGAAACCTTAGAATGCCCCACTTCAGGTCTTAATTATCTAAATTTTCAGCTCGCGCTTCGCGCTCGCATTATTTGATCAGTGAGATACATATCCGTTCAATGACATTGTCCTTAAAATGTCTCTATTAGGTCAGAATAACTAGCAACCGAGCGCGCTTCGCGCGCTCACTCAGTGATTCGAAAATTTTGCTGGTGCCCCCACAATGCCGTGACCCACGGTATGCCACTGTGGACATATCAATTACAATTCCTTGCATATCTAAAAACATGATAACAAAAAAAAAGCCAAAATATTTCAGTCATCCCCCCCACCCCTCAACACGGATTTACGCCAGTGCCCTGATGTAAACATAGCTGCCACTATAGTAATGGAGTCACCTCGCCTAGGTCCAGATAGAGAATTTTTTAATTGCATATTCATTTCTAGACTACTACATAAATACCTTCAAAATAGCCTGCTTTGTGTTAAAGGCATATAAAGAAGGTGGAGTGTAGCACTGTAGCATGTGCAAGCACACATTGTCATGAACATTTGATATGTTTACCACATATATTCAACTGTGAATATTAGCAAAGACAGTATAGGTTTATTGATATTTCCCCAAACAACATATAATATGACATTATTGAATAGGTCACAAAAGTTGTTACTGGAAAAAGAATCGTCTCATTTTACAATTGGACCTAAAAAATATAGTCCTCTAGATTTAACCTTTCTTGCATTATTTTATTGTTGAACACATTGTGTTAATGGGGACATACTGAAAATAATTTTATGATTGAAATTATGCGAATATGAAATACACATACTGCTCACTGCACATAAAATATTTCAGCTTTGGGGGAAAAAATAATTTCAAAGAAAACTATGATCATCAAAATTCTATAAAACCCTGATGAAACCAATCTTCTGTCCCTTTGATGTAATTTTGTACAATTGGGCTAACCTAAGTTACAACAGTCATAATATTTTGATGATCCTGACTAACGCTTCACCCAATTTTGTAACCTGTAGAATGATACTGATATTCACGTATGTGTCTCCCCCCCCCCCCCCCCCAAAAAAAAAGTGGAAACCTGTTTCCAGAGATGCAGTTGATATCACAATCAAATGTTTTGATTATGAATTTGTCACTAATAGGAATAATGAGATCAGTTTGTTGATATAAGATTACTGGCAATAACGTGACACAACATTTGCTCCTGCGACAATTGCTCCGCGGGCTTAAATTCGTCTGATACCCTTTTTACACACGCTAAAATTTCCTTAACCCCGTACTATAGGTGGGGCTAAATTGCCATTTAGCCCCACCTATAGTACGGGGTTAAGCTTAGCCCACTTTCTTTTTACACAGCATTTTTGCAAAGTGGGCTAACCCCACCTTTAGTACGGGATTATTTGGCCCTGCAAAAAAGCAGGGTTATCCCAGCAATTGCGGTGCTAAGAGCGATAGTACGGGGTTAAGATCGCTAGTGTAAAACGAAAGTGGGCTAAGCTTAACCCCGTACTATAGGTGGGCTTAGCCCCACCTATAGTACGGGGTTAAGGAAATTTTAGCGTGTGTAAAAATGTACGAGTGAAGTACTTGTACTACGAATGATCGACAAAAACCACTAGTCCGGGCCGGTTAGCGAGTTTCGTGTGTGAAAAGCAAGCATTCCTTATCCGGGGTTAGCGATAACAATTTGGCATGTTTGAAAAGGAAAAAAAATAGTACGGGGTTAAGGATAGTACGGGGTTAGCGATAGTCCGGGGTTAAGAAAATCCTGTGTAAAAAGGGTATGAGATGTAGGGTTACAGTTGCAATAGGGTTTTATGTTAGGTTTAGGTTTAGGGTATTGTGTTAAACCCAGGGTTGAAGTTGGTCATTCATTTAGTGTGTTGAATTTAGAGCAGAGCAATTGTCGCCGGAGCAAATGTCATGGAACAATCTGAAGCATGATAGAAACAATTTGGCCAAAAACCCATGTACGAATCTTAATATTTTGGTAAAAACTATGAGAAAAAATAAATAATTGCATTCTACTGAGAATTCCGGTTACTTGTTTCTGGGACGCACTGCAATAGTTAACATGGCATAATCAAAACCTTCACTTTTGTTCCTAGTCACTTCGGTATACGGGTTCTTAAGGATGGATAGAACCAGTCTGAACTTGATGACATCACAGTTGCCCGTGACAATGGCAAAATGTGATAGACCTGTTTGTATTAACCCAATTTTCTTGATACTATATTGGAGTTTAGAACTCTTGAGTACTTCGCTCGCTGTGAAAGATACAGAAATAATGCCGGAAAGATGATAATCTTCAACCCACTCCCACAATGATTTGCTTGTTTATGGGAAGAGAAAATCTAAAAGTACCATTGTTTAGAAACCTAGTCGAAGAAAACTAAAGGGAC
Organism: Lytechinus pictus; assembly: GCF_037042905.1. Classification (NCBI taxonomy): domain Eukaryota; kingdom Metazoa; phylum Echinodermata; class Echinoidea; order Temnopleuroida; family Toxopneustidae; genus Lytechinus; species Lytechinus pictus. Next base: position 2,941,496 of record NC_087251.1, read on the forward strand.
GTTTAGCAGGGGCCGCGGAAGCGGGGGGGGGGGGGGGGGCTTCAGCCCCCTTTTTTCAAAAACCGTGTACAAAAACGTAAAAATGACCATATATGAATGTGATTTTTTGCATGGTCAGCCCCCCCCCCCCCCACTTTGAAAACCGTTCCGCGGCACCTGTTATCTTGTCTACTTTTTACTGGGGTGGGACAATAATCCCCCTCCCCTCTTCCCCGACATTTCGCGCGATATGTCTGAGAAACCATTGATTATATAGCTTTCCATGACATTTTTCAACCTAATTCGTATCGGTTTGTAATAACGCCGCACTTTCAGCCCTTGCCTGCTTTGTGCATTGAGTCAAGTAAACATTTGTCTTTAAAATATGATGCTTTTCAAGTTATTTGAATCGTCTAATTTTCAAATTATAAATCAACGATATAAAAGACATTTTATTATCTCATTTGATCTGAAACAGTACAAATCATGCCAACTGATGAGTTAGAATTTACAGTCAATTCAACTTCCTGATAAAATTTTGGACTTTGAACGGTTGTCGACTGAAATTCTTGTAATCCTATCTATAAATACCGGTATAATAATTTCTAATAGGAGTCTTAGAGAAATTTGTAATACAAAATTCATGATCTTTCAATTTGAATTAACACGATTAAGAAATGTCTGTCAGTATCATTACTGAGACGAACTCGGGTGGTTTAATTTAAGCCTGGCGTAGGTTCGTGACCTCAAACTAGACAGAAAGCAGGGTCAAAGAGGAAAGAATACCTCGCTCGAATTTCCCTGTATATATTATTCGTTTCTATGACAACCTTGGCTGTAAACTAAACAGAATACATAAAAGTATATTCATGTAAACCTTTTCAAAATTTCATTATAACTAAATTGGGCTGGAGGCTTTGGGGAGAAGCCGGGCACCAACAACAAGTGATAAGACAATTTTGAATTAAAAAAAATAAAAAGGTGTCAAAAAGCAGCAATATTAATATGTAATATTAATCTATCCTTGTCGGCTTTAATTTCTACACTTTACACTTTTTAGCATGCCTAAAAAGTTGCAGGTAAATGATAACAGTAGCGCACGCAGGATTTTTTTTAAAGGAGGGGGGTTCAGTCGACTGAAATTGTGACAACCAAAAAAAAAAAGGTCTTAACCACCAATTTTTGGTCGTTCTCCTACCCCAAACAAAATTGACAAGCAAAAAAAAAAAGGTCTTCAAAAAATTTTAGGGGAAGTTTTGAATTCTTAGGGGTTGGGTTGGGTATACAACAAAGTAGGGGGGTTGAACCCCTGTAACCATCCCCCTGCGTACTTCACTGGATAATAAAAATAGGATATTTAAAAAGAAAACTACCTTTTAATAATTTGCAAAGTTCCTGCGAGCACGCGAAACGAGCGAAGAAACGAAACATTTTATGATAAGAGAAAATAGAGAAAATTATGCACTTCTTAAGCTATAGAAGCGGCATTTTTAAAAAGGGAAAATAATATAATTAGGCCCGTAGATATGAAATGGGTTCCTCGTCTAAAAGGAAAATCCATTGGCGAAAATTGCACGATCAAGAGAAAATAAGACATGTCATCATGTAAGTTTCAAATAAAGCTTTAAAAGGACATTTTACAAAAGGTCAAGCAACATCACAAGTATGTATTCAAACATCACAAATATTCGATATTCCGATCTGAAACGAGTCAATTCAAATGCTATTTCAAGCACTGTGTAGGAAAATTTTGAAGTGGATGTGGATCGCACTTAATAAATGAGTGCGAGCGCAACGCACAAGCTGATATATATTTTTTAAATTGTCATTTTGACCTAGGACCGGGACATTCTAAAAACATCACCATATGGAAATGATAATCTTCCTATATAAGTGCGACTTGAAAACTTGTTGATATTCCATTCTGAAAAGGGGACAATAAGGAATTCATGAACATTTTATCTTATTTATTAATCTAATAAGCCTAATGAGAACACAAAATTTGTTGATATTAAGGCCTGAAAACTTGAAATTTCAAGCACTTTTGTAATTAAGAATATGACGTATGGGTTGATATAATTTTCAACAATTAATGCGAGCGCAAATCGCGAGACAAAATTGGTGATGAACTGTCATAGAGAGGGGTTTTAAGTAGTTTGTTATAAAATTAATATAGAGGTATACATAACTTATCAATGAAAATATGAGCGCGCTGCGCTAGCTGATACGTTTTGACAATCAGACCTGAAAAAGGATATTTTGAAATTTTTATGGAATATACACGAAGACAATAAGGTACTTGGCAAACTAAATAATGCGAACGCGCAGCGCGAGCTAAAAATGTTGATATTCAGGCCATAAAACGGTCGATTTACAGTGCACTTTTAAAAAATCAATTTGTAAATCAAACAAAATAGTGGAAATTCGATGTCCGAGCTGAAATATGCCTATGTTTTGTAAATTGACTTTAAAACTTGATATTTCAAGCTCCATATCAGCAGATTGAACAAGAATATCATCGAACAAAGAATGCCTCACCTTATTTTGTTCCCTATTCATTCGTCTTCCTCCTCTCTTTCCCTGCAGCATGTTCAGGAAGGGAGAGTGGGGAAAAAAGGAGGGGGTCACCGGCCCCTCGGCCTCCTGGATCTGCCTATGTTGCCAATAAAATGTTGTTTCACAACTAATTTAAGGATCTTACAAAAAATGACATATATTTTTTTCTGTTTGATATAAAACCACCTTTCAAGTCAAGATACATTACTGTACGTATTATCTTGTATATAGTCATGTGATAGGTGACACATTCACACCCCGGATTCACACATGATGTAAGAAAAGTGCCCAAAATACCCATTTGAAGAACTTAAAGAGAGAAACAGTAACAAGAGAAGCGCCAGAAAGAAACAAAATAAATATGAAAATATTTACAAAGAACCAAGTCAACGGCTGAAAAAAAATAGACTGAAAGGCTACCGGACTTTTGGAATGATACTTGAGGGCAGTGGCGTACCGTGGGTCACGGCATTGGGGGGGCACCAGCAAAAAACTTGAGTCACTAAGTGAGCGCGCAAAGCGCGCCCAGTTGCCAGGTAAACTGACCTAATAATAGACATTTAAGGACAGTGCCATTAAACGGATATGTCTCTAACTGGTCAAATAATGCGAGCGCGAAGCGCGAGCTTAAAATTTTTGATATTCAGACATAAAAAGGGACATTATAATCAATCTTTTGTAATCATGATACGTACCTGTCTCGCTACATAATGCGAGCGCGAGCGCGAAGCGCGAGCTGAAATTTTTTTAAATATTGACCCCAAAACAGGAAGATTTTAAGGACTACATTTTAGGAATCCATTAAGAGTATACACATCTAACCATAGTCATCCAATGCGAGTGCCAATAAGCGCTTGCTGATTTTGTTAGAATTCCATCTAAACATGCACATAAAGAACTTGTAATCATGATTAACATACCCATCTCACTAATCAAATCTTGCGAGCGCGAAGCCTGAGCTGAAAATTTAGGAAATTCAGACCTGAAGAGGGGCATTTTAAGGCTTGTTTGTAGGAATTCACGAAGACAATACGTAGTTAACTAAACAAATGATGCGAGCGCGAAGCGCGAGCTGAAAATTTTTGATATTCAGATTAGAAAAAGGGACATTTTAAGGACTGATTCTAGGAATTCATGGAGAGCAGACATTATTTCACCAATCCACTACTGCGAACGTAAGCACCCACTGGGCATTTTACCCGATATTACCCGGGTTGTAACAGGTAATAACGTAGTTATTACCACGGTAACACCAGTGGGTAGTAACGGGGAAATAGTAGACCAATCTTTCCCCGTTATTACCCGGACCCGATATTACTCCATTTACCCAATATTACCCAGTATGATGTAACCGATATTTCCAGCATTTTAATGATATCACCACCTCATATTACTCTGTTTACCCAATATTACCCAATTAATGTCGGCTCATTAAAAAAACAATTAGTGTCATTAGGGTCATTGAAGCACATTTTTACAACTCCATACTCTAAGCCATATCATCTTATCCTATCCTAAAATCCTACATCCTAATCCTAATCCTAATCCTATCCTACACCTATCCACCAAACCCTGTCATTTACTTCTATATATTGAGCGAGTTTACAACACTTGACAAATTATGGTTAACAATTATTCAACCCTAAAACATTTTTCTAAAATTAATGTCATGATTATGACTAATATGATATATAAACTACACATTTTTCTGAAAATTTTCTGGGTGGAATAATTGCATAAACATAAACACATTAATTATTACAGCTATATTAGCTAAATTTTTGGCCATTTATTGTAGTAATGAATATTCATGAGTAACTAATATTCCCAGCATTTTCCTGATATTACCATCTGATATTACTCCATTTACCCAATATTAATGGGTTCCGCATGGGTTGGAGGTCTCGTTTCCATCTGAGTCCTATCTGGGCACCATGTGGGTTCAAGTATATGTTTTCATCTGGGTTCCATGTGGGCCCATATGGGACCCAGATATCCCAGATAAGAACCGTATGTGATCCAGATACTTTGCTGTCTGGGAATGGAAGCGTTTCAACATTACCCATTACCCCTTATCAACCTGTTTGTAACTGGGTAAAATGTTGGTTTCATCAGGGTGATAACAGTAATTTTTTGGACTTTGAAAATTTCGCTGGGATTGCTGTAAGATTGCTCTTATTACTAAAGTTTGCAATGTTATAACCAATCAAAGTCATTCAACATTACCCTTATTACCCCTCATCACCCTGTTGTAACTAGGTAAATGTAGGTTTCATCAGGGTGATAACAGTAACAGGTATCAACAGGAATTATAATTTCGGTAATAACATGGTAATAACGGTAATATTTGGTGTTACTCAAATTTCCGGGTGATATTACCGGTAATAACCGGTAAAATTGGTAATCGGTAACAAATTGCCCAGTGGGCACGGACAGGAAATGTTTTATATTAAGACCTTAAAATGGGGCAATCACTTTAAGTAGTCATGAAAAAGAAGCATACTATTGTACATAAAACAATAATAACTCGAAGTGCGAGGAAATATATTTGGCAGTTTGGTGTATATTGACTTGAAAACGGGAGGTTTTCATTATAATGAACAATAATGTCTTCTTTCCCATTTAGTTTCTCTTCCTTTCTCCCTCTTTTTCTCCTTTACCCCGTTTTTTTTTTTTTTTTTTTTTTGTCAGCCGATTGGGGGGGCACGTGCCCCCTCATGCCCCCCCGTAGTTACGCCACTGCTTGAGGATGAATAAAATTTGAATGTTAACTGGTCATTAATGACTCTCGGAACATGAAAGGGCCGGAACACTGTTGCTAGAAAAACAAGAGGGGGATTGCTGAAGCCAAGTCCTCAGCCACCCCCCCCCCCCTCACCGGTTTGGTGACCTCTGCTCTTTATCTTAGCGGGCGGTTATCGTTGTTATAGTTTTTAGCACCTGCGATCCCGGAGTTGACAACCCATCCTCAAGATTTTCGACCACGCCCATAACCGAATCCAGTAGCCCTGCGTGACCGAGATACGGGGTCGATTCCATAATTATTCCCGACCGTTCAACCTTCATTGTCTTCCAAACATTGACCGTGAAATCATCGATCTCTCTACCGGTTCGAACACCGACTCATCTATCAGACGTGTAAGCTCAATCATGAGTAATACTATCGAACTTCTATGATCTCGTGCAGTGCTCAACACAATCATAGTGAAAGTAATAATGGAATCCAATGCAACAAGCGACAGCATCATCTGTCCGTAGCTGGAGACCGTCGCGTCCGTGGCCGGTAGAAGGAACGGCATCTTACTCGACAGTGCGCATCCAGCTCGCATCAATTGACTCATTTGACTGGAGCCTACAATTTGTTAATATTAATCACGGATATGTGCAAAAATGGATGGAAACGCATATAATTTTAACTATGCCAATGCTAATGGTGGGAGTGGATTGGGTAAGTATAATATTAAGAATATACCAGAGCTGAGATAAGCACATGGATGCACGATGCAGTGGTGTTGTGCAGATTTTGTATCCATCACATTCAACAGGCAATATCACCAACTCAAGAGTATGAATAAGCTACTCGTATGTGGACTACAATTACCATTGTGTTGCAATATTGTCAGTTAATGATGATGAATGGGCTGTACTTGTGTGTGTGTGTGCGTTGTACGTGAGTGTGGTGGGTCAAGGAAGGGATGGAGGGACTCTGGAGGTTCCTTACTCCATGTAGGGCTACTGCACCATAATATGCCCATGCTTTTCTTGTGGTAGGGGGGAGGGTGGACGGGTGGCCGTGGAATGGAGCGTTATCAATTGTTCTAGCAATTGTTTTTTTAATCAATGATCTTTTATTTTGTATAATTAGATGCTTGAGTGATCACAGCCGGGAGGGGGGGGGGGGGTACTCGACAAAAAAGTGGTAGGTATGTGCCGTGGGAGAGACAAAAACAGGGGCTTTGGAGCGGGCTTATTGTAAAAAGGAGGGTCCTCGGAACGGGCTTCGGAACTACAAATGTTTGTGAAAACGGGGGTCCTTGGAATGGGTCGCCTGCATGTGAGTGCGTATGCATCCCTATGGAACGGGCATACGTGCATGCAGCTATAGCCCGGCAGCACGGGCGCCGGGTGCCGCTTTTCACCAAAATTGCAGCTCATTGTAGTGGATCGATGCAGCCGTAACGGCGTAATGAAAAAATATGCAAAGCTTTGGAACGTATTTCTTCTTTTTTTATCGATAAGAAAATGCTATGCCTTGGAGCGGCTTTCTTGTTCTTTTTTTCAATAAGATTAAAATGCTATGCCTTGGAACGGAAATTTGAGTGTAAAAATGGGGGTCCCCTCCGCGGCACATACCCACCACGCTTATGTACTGAGTGCCCCCCCCTGGGGATCACAGGCCTTTATATTGAATATGAACTTACATTTACAGGCTTGTTCAGATCTGAAACGGGTATGTATTTGGATATCGTCTGTGGGACGTTAAGACTTTATATCTCAAGTATCTTTTCAAATTGCTTAAGCTACCAAGATTATCAGCTGATGATATCTTGCCCAAATATCATCTTTTGATTTCACAAAATCATTCATGAACGGAAAGACAATCTCATTCAGCACAGTGTAATTACAAGCATGTTCTCTCTCTTTCCCCTGTGGGATTGGCAATCATAAATGTAATATCTTGAGGTATGAAGGTTTCTAACCCCAGTAGCAATACCCATATACATGTACTGATGCGTAGTGACCTTCATAGATATTGTAATTGCTTCCATAATGCTGGTTAAAACTGAATGTGCTTGGTCGTTGTCTCTTTATTATTATTTTAATACTCTCCGTAATGTTAACAGTATTAATTTGTGAATAAATTGATAATGATAGCACTAACAGATCATTGAACACGCTTCATACTGACACTCATTAGATGTGTACTGTTAAATACTAGAGTAGCAAAGGGTGACATAAAAACATTTGCATTTCATAATTTCTTCGCAGGGGCATGATGAATAATATCCACAGCCCAAATTTTGATAGGATTTGGTTCAACACAGCTAGGTATATGACCACATCAATAATAGCCCCCCCCCCCTTTGCCTCCTGAAACAATTCAGTGCATTATGATAAGCCTACATGTATCATTAAGTGTTTGATTGTCATTGAAAACTGTAATGAGCCTTTCGAGGGCTACTTTTCATCAATTTACTGCCATAATCTTCAACACTGGATAAGATGGGTCCTAAACTATGGATTTCTTTTACAAATGATATAAAACAATGCAATTCTATACAAATTTGAAAAAAAAAAGATTTAAAACATTTCTTCTGAGTGATTACTAGATAATTTAATTCATCAATTATAAATTAAGCCTTCAGTGCTAATTATAGGAAACCTTAATTATTTGTATCCGCTCTATATGATTTTTGTTTAATATTACGCAAAATGATTTTTATTATAATGTACATATACCATAACTGTAAATATTGTGTTTTTTTTTGTATAAAACAACAATTCAGTTGCTATGAACATGTTATTGCAACATCAGGGGGCCTACATTATACAAGCTCTTTTCAGTTGGTCCTCCCTCCCTTTCAATATTTAATTTGATAATTGTCTATTGTAATGTTATGTTATTAATCTTTGTATATATATATGCTTCAAATGTGATTATATGTTACTATGTCAATTGTATAATAATTGTAATTATGAAATTGAAAGTGGAAAAATAAACCAATTGAAGATTTACATTGCCATGAATGGGAATCTTCTAGGGCTATTTGTTCAAGTTTTCAGGGCTGTTTTGAGCATTTTGGGGAAGAAATCTCCCCTAGCCCCCATGTAGTTTGTTCCTGCATTGTAATCATCACAAATTACTTCCTTCATCCATAGATCAGCTGTAGCCAGGGCAGAGCGTATTGTATTTAAGTTTATTTAATTAATCACTGTAACATTTTCTTTACTGAAATTTAGTATAATATTGTTTTTTCACTGAAATACATATTAATGAGATCTCCACGTATTGATGTTAAATTCTAAACTTTGATTTCTCCTATCTTGCATGGCTAGATTTTCAGTGAAATTTTATTGTGTATTTATAGTTGACTGAGCATTACAAAATCTAAGTAGATTTATACATAAGGTAGCACATGGACTTTGTTCTTTTGATACTTTATGTTTGGTTTGGGAATTGTCAAAGTTCTTTTTCTAGACAATGCAAAGCTAAGCTCGAAGGGGGATATTGTTTAACCTGTCTTTAACATGTGTTCTATTGTCTGAAAATAAATGCACTTGGCGAAAATAATGTGTCCCTCAAAATGATTGATAACTGACTGTTAACCCACTTAATTGTAACATTTAAGTTCCTGTCAATCCCATCCTAGCTTAAATGAATATGTTTTGAATTATTTGGTCAATAATAATAACAGGATTATAATGATCGAAAAAAGTAAGACTATACAAGCTGTGAAGTGTGAACCCCCTGTCCCCTTCCTTCTCTTCATTCCTGATGAACTCCCTGTTTGGTAGGTAGCAGACCTGTCTGAGAAGGAGTTCACCATCCCATTGACTGACCTGTCGTTTCCACTCAGCATTCAAATTTGTACCCATAAGCGTTTCTTCATTGTCAAGTGTATAGTGTGTTAGACCCCTTGACCCTCAACTCCCTTTGCTTTTGTTGCAAAACTCCTTCAAATCTCTCCCCCAAACCAGTAGCTACAACTAAAAGACAGAGAGTGATCGATGGAAGAAAATGGAGAGGAAATTCATTGTAAAGACAAGGTTCTTTTATTGAAGTGAAAAGACAGCTGGTGCTCCTTTGATTAAATTGATTATTTAGTCTGTTAAGCTCATGAGATGAAGGTAAAGGTTTGTCAAAATGATTTTGTATGACCCATCTCATGATCTGTATACAGTAATAGACATTTTCAAAGGTTTTAAGTCAATTTGCTTCATAAAGTATTCCAGAAAAACACCTTTGAAGAATAGACATTCAGGGAGTTCTAAATCAAGATACTAGTATGTAGTAAGCAATATGGCATGGAAAATAATTCAAATAATGATATTTCAGATTGAAAAGGTGGTTTCAATAGACCATTTTGTAAAAGCGGTTAGGATATGGTTCATTTTCAATGATAAGTAATGCAGGATGACTACATTATTACTTATGTACACGTAATGGCATGAAAAAGATATATATTTTGCAGTTTATATCACATAATGACACAAAATTTTGATGTGTAATTTTATTCATGTTATTTTGATGTAGCTTTATCTTAAAGTCAGTGGCATGCTATTTAAGTGTCTGCAGTAAGTAACTCTAAATTTGTCATTTTCAATTTTATGATGAAATACTAACAGCCATCATGCACTGTAGACCATCAGTATATGATTGTCTTTCTTCATTTTCTTGAATGTTTTCTGCCTTTCCAGATTGTTATAAACTAAGAATTGCTTTTATTTTCTCTCTATCTATGACACTGTATCTGAAAGAGATATATGTATTTAAAAAGATATTTGTAAGTGTAATTGATGATTTTTCTTCAAAAATTAATGACTCTAAATTCATTCGTACTGAATTGTGTAATTCTCCTATGTGTGTAACAGTAAGTTAACCTTCTTTTGCAAACCTATTATAAGAGAAATTTTGGTTCTGTTACTATGGTGATTCATATTCTCTTATAACTAACATTAGCACTTTAGGATTTGATTATTTTTGTAATAATTTGTACATTATTCTTTGTGGACATCAACAGAAATACAACATTTTCAGTGTTTTTTGTTTGTTTGTTTAATTGTGAGTGTAATTGCAAGATCAATTTTGAAACATATTTAATTACATGCATGTCAATTCATCATTTTCATTGAACCTGTTAACAGGTCCAGTATTAGTTTTGTATTCAGGGTAAAAAGCCATATAGAAATGAACAAATATTTACCATTCTCTTACTTTAGGAAAGTTCTGATATTGATAGAGCTGAGAATTTTATAGAGTACTAATAAATATTTGCTTAGTCATAACACATCACTCATCATTATAATTTCTGTGCAATCATATCTACCTGTCAATATCTGCCCAATAAAGCAATGACTATTTACATTTGGGTAGGGTTGTGTCCATAACACTCAGCATTTATTGTTGCCATACTAATGCTTACCATATTTAGTTATGAATAGTGGTGAGTGTGGGTGGGGCGGCCGCGGAGGTGGGAATATTAGGGGTCCAAAACAGTCCGGACTGACACATACAAAGTTTACAGAATAGAGAAAGATACATGAATTTTAATTAGAACCATCAAAATCATGAAGAAAGTAACAAAAGAGTACAATTACATGTAGATTCGCAATTCAGGTTTATATACGTTAGCCTACAGGTACATCATTAAGGGCAAAAGCAAATTAATGCAATAAAGAATATAAAGTGAAAAACAAAATGACCGAAATATTTGTTGTGGTTTGCATTGACACAAGAAAGGAAACTATGCATAATTACAGGCATTCTTAAGTTTTTACACGTAAGTCAAATATATACATTTTGAAAATAATGGATGATGATCCAAAGCACAATAACTAAGAACGCAATGGAGGATATAAATCTGTACTCCTCTTAATCAGCCATGATGGGCATGTCAGGATGAGTCTGGAATCTGGATTACATGCAAATGTAGAAGAACTAAGGATATAAAACTGTCTAGTCTTTTGTAGTTTACTGTTTATTCCAGTACTGACCGCGCTGAAACGTTGTTAGCGCTAACAGAGGCCCTGTTACAACCGGTAATGTGGCAGTAATGCCTAATGTCACAACAATGCATTCCTTACACATTGAAATGAATGTTTTAAATTCACAATCCAAAAGATGTGACTGGCTTATACTGATAGAGCTCTGTTAGGCTAACAATGTTTCTGTGCCGGCTGCACAGATTTATAACTGCCTAATAAAAGGGATCAAGAATTTCACCCAATTGAATAGGTCTACTTTATTAGTGAAAGGGGATTTGCAACAGAAGGATTATTCTTTGTAAGGAGTGACCATGAATTAGAGAAAGAGAGGTGAATAGATCAGCCAATGCTGTTTTTGAGTGACCATGAATTAGAGAAAGAGAGGTGAATAGATCAGCCAATAAGGAGTGACCATGAATTAGAGAAAGAGAGGTGAATAGATCAGCCAATAAGGAGTGACCATGAATTAGAGAAAGAGAGGTGAATAGATCAGCCAATAAGGAGTGACCAAGAATTAGAGAAAGAGAGGTGAATAGATCAGCCAATAAGGAGTGACCATGAATTAGAGAAAGAGAGGTGAATAGATCAGCCAATAAGGAGTGACCATGAATTAGAGAAAGAGAGGTGAATAGATCAGCCAATGCTGTTTTTGAGTGACCATGAATTAGAGAAAGAGAGGTGAATAGATCAGCCAATAAGGAGTGACCATGAATTAGAGAAAGAGAGGTGAATAGATCAGCCAATAAGGAGTGACCATGAATTAGAGAAAGAGAGGTGAATAGATCAGCCAATAAGGAGTGACCAAGAATTAGAGAAAGAGAGGTGAATAGATCAGCCAATAAGGAGTGACCATGAATTAGAGAAAGAGAGGTGAATAGATCAGCCAATAAGGAGTGACCATGAATTAGAGAAAGAGAGGTGAATAGATCAGCCAATAAGGAGTGACCATGAATTAGAGAAAGAGAGGTGAATAGATCAGCCAATAAGGAGTGACCATGAATTAGAGAAAGAGAGGTGAATAGATCAGCCAATAAGGAGTGACCATGAATTAGAGAAAGAGAGGTGAATAGATCAGCCAATAAGGAGTGACCATGAATTAGAGAAAGAGAGGTGAATAGATCAGCCAATAAGGAGTGACCATGAATTAGAGAAAGAGAGGTGAATAGATCAGCCAATAAGGAGTGACCATGAATTAGAGAAAGAGAGGTGAATAGATCAGCCAATAAGGAGTGACCATGAATTAGAGAAAGAGAGGTGAATAGATCAGCCAATAAGGAGTGACCATGAATTAGAGAAAGAGAGGTGAATAGATCAGCCAATAAGGAGTGACCATGAATTAGAGAAAGAGAGGTGAATAGATCAGCCAATGCTGTTTTTCTTGTAGTTTGTAAACCAGGAGCAGAAATCATAGGAAAGAATTTAATCAATACATACTGGCATACAAAGAGAATGATTAGTTGGGACAATCTCAGGACAGATCAGCAGTACAATAGATAGGGATTTAGACTATTTTACAGCTTCTTGAGCTCTCAGAGCAAACCAAGCTCACTGAAAATATAGCTATTGAAATGAATACTTTAATTTTTTTGGCCTTATAATATGTAGACATAAATAGTCCCACTATTCATCTTACTTCTTTACCATAAGTTTAAACCCCAAACCAAATCATGTTAAATTTCTTTAAGCTACATATTAGGAAAATAAGTGAAGTCATGTTAAAGCGATATGTTCATAACATTGTCTTTTCCACATAATGTAGGCCTAAAGTCTTACTCTCATGCATTCAAAGAGATTAGAAATGTATTAATTGATGTTATTTGTATTATTGCAGCAAGATTTGATTCTGAAACAGTCTTGTATGAATATAGGGAATCAATGTTGAAGACGCTGCTGCCGTCGAAAAAAGCAATGCCAGTAGTCCTGCATTGCAGCTATGCATGCAAAATGAAAAAACCAAAGGGGAAAATGTACAATTCCTTGGTGAGACCATGGACCTAGAGTAGGTCCATGGTGAGAGTATAGGCCACCATGGACTATGAATTAATACTCTAGCCAGCTGTGACATTGGTCATTTAGATGGAAGGGGATACCATTGATGCTGTCAATGACCTCAGTGCTTGGTCCTCATATTCATAACATCTTTTGTCACCATTTGGTGTTCATGCTTTCTTAGATGTAGAATGTAGATTGAAAACAAACTCTGAAAGTTCAGCAGGAGGGATTGAAACTGAAAAATGTTGAGAAGTATGATGTACATATAGTGACCCATGCAATATTCTCATCTGTTGATATGATAGACTCGTTTTCAGACCCTTTTGCCTGGTCTGGGTCCCGTAACACAAAAGTTATTGATTTAATAAAATAACCGAGCCAGATAATTGTTTCATGCACATTTTGCCCTGTAGACTAACGGCGAACCAATCAGAATTGTTCTTTCAAATTAGCGATTACTTGCTAATCTTTGTTGGTAGTGTGTATTGGCATCCACCATATGCATGGTGTGGAGAGGGATAAATATAATATCAATTCATTTGTGTATTGATATATGAAATTCCTACTCAAGGAAATTAAAGTGAAGAGAATAGTATTGTGTTAGACATATTATGGAGAAGAGTGATGAAATGAACTGATAGTGACAATTTGCGCCATGACAATTTACACTGTGACAGGAACTAAATCCAAAACATAGCTTGCACTCTTGCTACATTATGCCGATGTCTTAGCACTCACAAATTGATATGATCGAAACTGGCAGATAAGACTAGTATTGTTGAACACTGTGACTATCATTATACTACAAGTATTCAATTGGCTCAAAAGATTACCAGTTAGTGCACCTTTTCAACTTGATACAATAGATAGATACATAAGATCATATCATTGTCATTCAGGGTACAATGACAAATTTCTGATTTCAGATTTGAGGGGATAATGCTGACTAAAGACTGACAGTTATATGTCCTCATTGCATTTGGCTGTTTTGTTTGGGACTAAGCTGGAGCTACAAAAAAAGTATTTTAACATTGTCCATGACCGAACCTCTCCCAAATTGAATTGAAGGGTCTGTGATAGGGAATTGGAAATGTGCATTGAGAGGGGGGGGGGGTGAATCCCACTGATTATACGACTGTCGCAAAAATTGGCTTGATAGTAGTGTGCAATGTAATCTTCAAGGCTGTTGGTTCATTTCTCTGAACTAATTATTTCTTATATTAATTGATTATGCTAATTATGCATAAATCATATCTTTTGTTGTAATTCACTTAATATAGCTCCAACTCTGCTAATTTCTGGTGTAAATACTCAAGTAGCATTCCTAACAATTGCATTAATTTTTATTTTAAGATTGATATCTTAAATAAATCTTATTGTTTTATGAATTTTGTTTTACCTTTTGTCTTTTTAAGATTAAAGGAAGTACCTATAGGTAAAAATAAGTGATTAATTTGTAAATGGATCCTTCAATAATCAAATTTGAGTGAATATATAATTGACTGAACAAGTGGATACAAACAAATGGTTAATCAGTACATGAATAAATCAATCAATCATTGAATAATGAGTGAGTGAATGAGTGAATGAATGAGTGAGTGAGTGAATGGGTGAGTGATATAATTAATTATTAATTACTGTAATTAATTTAATTGATTAATTAAGAAAAATAAGATGTGATGGCTGTAACCAATATTCACAAGCTCACAGAAATACCTGTTGATAGCAACAGAAAAATAGATGTTCAGGAGACCAGATTCCATGCACTTGCTTGTTTGTGTCAGCAGTTCCCAATAAAAGCATTTGAATCATTGAAGATTTTTTTTTTTCTTTTTTTTTCTTTTGGGTATTGTAACCTTAAACTATCCTCAATAGTACAGATGGTTTGACAGTGCTTATTCGCAAGAGGATTGGTTTTAATTTAGAAATGTATAAAGAGGAAACCATAGTCTAACTAGATTGCTGATATAGACAAGGGCTACTTTCACTTTTGTTCTAGATCACATTGTGAGGCCATGATTGACTGTATTAGAGGAAATACATGGTGATGTGTGTGTTGTTGAGGCAACGAGTGATTATTTTCAATATAGTTTAAAAAGTGTGAAAGATTCATATTGGTATTTCCTCAAGGCTTTGAGAATTCCTCCATTGGCTCTAGTTAAAAGCAGTATGAACGTGGCCTGTAAATAAATATGACTTTCCTGCTTGTTATGTAGAAGAGGATATGGACTCGTAATTAGGGTTGGGCAATTATTGCTTCACAACGCTATCTCTCTGCGTACTTTCATAGGACACCCCTAACGTATTTTGGAAGGTTCCACTTCGGCCTGTTGAAGGGGTCAGGTACATTTCCTCTTTAAGGAAGCATTTAGGAGCAACATTGCTACGCAACACACAGCAATTGCCAGAATAACTTCAGTTAAATTTAGAACTTGGCAGCAGAGTAGGCATAGGTTGGCATTGATCGTGTGAGAACTAACGTGTCGAAGAACTCCTAAATGAATCTGACTCTGTGCATCAGTGTTTTCTACTTCTACCATTAGACCTGCTTTATATTGAGGCTCGTTATGATGTGCACAAATTGATTTTAGGATCATAACATGATTAGCACTTAATGTTTACATGTTTACTGTTACACCAGTGACTGTTGTGAGCACATGTTTTCACTCTGTATCTCTCGTGTACTATATTTCTACTATGTAAACACTGTGGATAGTATGGATATTCCCCTATTGCTTCGCTTGAGATCATTGTACTGCTAGCAGTCTAGTATAAATCTGTGTCAGTGTTCATTGTACACCAACTGAAATCAGATTGGATTAATCTTTCAGAATTTTATCTTTACTTCACTATGACATCCCTGATA
Organism: Lytechinus pictus; assembly: GCF_037042905.1. Taxonomy (NCBI): domain Eukaryota; kingdom Metazoa; phylum Echinodermata; class Echinoidea; order Temnopleuroida; family Toxopneustidae; genus Lytechinus; species Lytechinus pictus. The sequence goes on from NC_087251.1 coordinate 2,957,595, forward strand.
CGCACAGCTAATAATAGTGCAGTAAACAATGCAGTGAAATTTCTACGGGATACAACAGAGCTGTTTGAAGTTGATTCTATAGAAGATGACATTCCTGCGACATCCAGAAAACATCGGACAACCAATGGTTCACCCTTCAACAGCATGCCTCAGTCTTTACCATCTCATACCTGGAAAAAATATAGCAGTGGTTTGGGTAATTTTATCTCGATATGAATATTCATCTAATGCACATTTAATAGCTCAACATTCTAACATGAAAAAAATTAATTCTTATCCATAGTCAAGGTTATGAGTAAAGGTTTACTGCTGGCAAAAGTAAAACATTGATCTTGAATATAACAGGCATGAGGGGACCTTAGGAGAAAATTTGAAAGAGGGCTAATTTGGGCTAGGAGGGTGGGCACTACCTCCCAAGTTCCTATGGATGTATTTTATTCTGAACACTGCTATTAACATTATTGATATTTTCCATGCACGTTCACAGTATAACAAGCATGTAACTGTACTAACTAATGAATAACATTTACGGTATAGAAACTGAAAATGTTTGATAGGTGATGTCATAAACCATGCAAGGAGCCATGTTTACATTCTAAAAATTGCTGAAGTTGAAGATGCAAGTAGCTATGGACAATAAGTAAAACTCAGAATGAAAAGTTTTGATGATTTAGGTCACTTGAAAAGGCATACTATGTGAAACCATGACAACTTGCACCAAAGCTTGCATGTTTTTAATGCCAGTGATGAAAAAATGTTACATGAATAAACAGCTGACAAACTATCGAGGGGGGGGGGGGGTGGGGTAAGATTCCTGTGGAATCCTACATAAAGCTTGATAAAAGGGATGTTGTGAAGAAAAAGCATTGATATTAAATTGACACTTTATGATGATCCTTGAAGATTGGCTATACCACATTCAATATTATGATTATTTGTCACTGATTTGAGTGGCAACTTTGCTGTAAAGCTGATGATTGTGATTGTGTATATTCTTACTTGTTTACCTTACCTGCCAAATTATGCATTTTTGCAACCGAAGCTATTGACTAAGTGGCAACCAATAGTCATGATATTAACCATGATTTGAATTAAAGGGGAATCCAGCCTTGGCCATTAAATGTTGTGTTGGGAAGGATAAAAATAAATTAAACAGAGTGGTGAAAGTTTGAAAGAAATCGGACAAGCAATAAGAAAGTTATAGCTGCTTTAAAATTTAGATCACTAATACTATGTAGATTTCAAATTGGCAACTGGGTAAGTAAATTATGACAAGGGCAAGGACAACTTTCCCATAGGCCATGTACTTTATTATCAGTGAATTGTGGTTTTCTCCTAAGTACCCATTCCCCTGGGGCAGTAATCTAAATATAACCCAGGTAGTATATTGTTTTATGTCCTCATGAAAGAAAAATATAATTTGAAATAAAACTTTAGGAAAAAATTATATTTTAGCCATAATATGTATTGGAGTACATGGAAGAGTGGTCCTTGCCTTACATCACTATGACATCCCATATGTGGCCAATTTGAAGTCTCTGTGGGTATAGTGATTACCAATATTTACAACTTTTAAAAATTCATAACTTTCTTGTTGTTTGTCCAATATTGTTCAAACTTTCACCTATCAACTTGTCTGATTTTTCTTTTTTTTATAAAAACAAGTTTTTATTTGGGTCGGACTCCCCTTTAACAGTGGGGATTTAAGGCCAAAGTGATTAAAGAAAATAATCAGGTCACAGATTTACCTGGGATTTATGGAAATTGGCAGTGATGTAGTAATTACACACTCTGCCTCTAATTGATTAAGTTATTAGCTATGGTTATGTTGGTAATGAGAGGAAGAGAGGGAGAGGGGGGGGGGGGTGGGGGCATAAAAGACAAATTTAGAGAAGAGCAGGCTTTTAAACGCTGCATTCACAAGTGACAACTTTCACCCAATTAATCATTACACTGCTGAAACTCATTGAAAATGTGAATGCATGGCAGCATTATAACTTTTGTATTATTCAAAATAAAAACCTTAGATATCGAAATCTAATGTTTTTTAAAACATGATTTGGGCAGAATCATGATTGCTAGAGTAGAACACCTTGAATGTAAACCATTTTTCATTCTTTTTCATGACAACATAACACTGCCCTGCAGTGGATGGTTGTTTGGATCTCGCAAAGATCATGCTAACAAAAAGACACACTGCTCTTCTAAACACACTCTTACACTTACAAAATTACAAAATACGAAGTTGGATCATGATTCATTCTTGTATATCTTAGTAAATTGCTTGAATATAACAATCTAATACCACTGTATGTAAATGAGCCCGGCCCTTGTGACTTTCCTTGCTAAGGTCTTCTGCAGCGGATAATTGCAACAGTTTTTTTTTAATGCAATTAGAAAAAAAAAAACAAGCAGGTAGCACCTTTTTGATGATGTAACTAAAAACTTATTATTGCATTCCTGATAATGTTATCATTTTAAATGTAGGGTATTAGAGGGAACAATATTTTTGTAGGTCCATGGCGCTCATCTAAAAAGTAAACACATTGTATCTGGAATGTTTCTTCCTGTATTCATATGATGATTATGTAATGAAAAAAAAACGATGGACATTTGTAGAAAAAAAGATATTAGACAATAATTTAATACACTGCCCTGCCCACATGTAGTCAGTGTATAACATCCAAATATTCTTCAATTTCTTATTTGAGGTAAGCTTAGGATTTTGTTATATTTTTTTATGAAATCACCAGGAACAATGACTTGTACCTCATGTCATATATTTTAGATGAATGAATAGTTGCAAACTTGGAAACAATTATACTTTATCTTGAAAGTTAATTTTTACCCAAATACTGTACATATATAATATTTTCAATTTTCACTGCATCTTCTTTCTATCTTCTGGATATTAAAATGTACAAATTTTCTCATGTGATAATCTTTTATGTTTGAATTTTGATACAGATGAATTTCTGCTTCCGAATGACAATGATTTCAGCCTTGATTTAAGTGATAGAGTAGGTGCATTAGAAAGGACAGTACGCGATCAGCTAGATGAAATAACTTGTCTTAAAACTGCCTTGGCTGACGTCGTCAGAAGATTAGCGACAGTTGAACATTCAGCTAAAAATAACACGAGAGGTAAGTGAAATGTCATGAAAAAGATGTTTGAAATAGTTTGGAATTGACAAAGAAGGAAACTGGATCTGATACAGGATCTTCGCACCTGATTCAAAATGAAATTTATGAGTTTCCCCAATTTCCAGGCTATTTTCAACTTTCTAAAATAGTCATTATTTGCTGTTGATAAAGTAAATGGATTGCAGTGGATTTCTGAGACCTGGATCTCAAACCTTAAATTCTTTTGAAGAAATTTATGAAATCAGGGGCTGCAGGGGGGGGGGGGCTGCGGGGGGGGGGGATGCTGGGGAGGGCTTCAGCTCCCCATTAAAAAAAAAACCATGTACGAAAACGTAAAAAAATGACTATTTGGTTGTTATTTTTTCCATAGTTGACCCCCCTACTTTCAAAACCGTTCGCGGCCCCTGGAAATAACAAACTGCCAGTGAAGTGCCATTGAATGTACGATTTTGCAATGTTCCACGCTATTCTGCAATATTAGTATCCTGTAAGATGACCTCAAATCTACTTTAATTTCTAATCTGTCATTGAGACAAACCCTTACTCTTAACTTTCTGAAACAGGATGTTAGAAATGAAGGATAGGGTCAAAGATATTTGGCCTCATTTTTCTTTGAGTTTTGATGGGGAGACTTAAAACAAATCTCACAATAATAAGCCTTTAATCTCCAACCAACTTTTGATGAAAATCACACCTTTTTTTATGTCTCCCCATGGCGATTACTCATATTGAATTGATATGATATCTCAAGATTTGTTTAATTGTCACCAGATGTTGAACATGTAGAGTGTCATTACTCTAAGACACAAGGCAATTCCCATTATTTGTATTTTTTAACACAACCATCATTTGTTTGCATTTTGCTTCATTTATAATTCAAAAGCAAAATGTAAGTTGATTTTTCATGTTTTTATGTATCGTGATTGTAATGTTGATTATGTATTGAAGTCTTTACAGATGTATATAGTGTATGATAACCTGCATGTTTTACATCATATTTATTTGTGCATTTTGGTGCATGATAAAGGTTATGTTTATGCATGAATCGTAATAACACTTATGATTTAGAGTTTTGTTAAAATCACTTCGGATTGCGTGCAATAATTATGCTTTCTCTAAAATATCCCAGGCAGGGCATGTATGTTAGATTCCTAGGTATGGCATATTAAAGAGAAAACTGCAAAAAGTGAAAAACACATTTGTAATCTGGATAGTATGATTCATTAACTCATCCCAATGTTAAGAGATCATCTTAATTTCAATTCGCACGCTAATAATTTAGCATTCTATGTTTGTCTAATTGGTACCATGACATTTGCTCCGGCGACAATTACTCCACTGTAAATTCCACACACCAATGGAATGACAAACTTCTACCCTGGATTTAACACAATACTTTATAGATCATAAACCTTATCATAAACCTAACATAACATCCTATTGCAACCCTAACCCTATATCTTGGACGAAATAAAACCTGAGCAAGTGTACCTGGAGAAAATGTCGTATCATCATCGCCTAATTAATGTGTAAAACCCGTGAAGAGTGACAGAATGAGAGCAGATTGACTGCTGCCCCTTCCAAAGGTTTTTTGCATGAATGGGACATTTTGCCCCCTATCTACCATTTTTTGTGGCACTCTCCCTGGTCCTGATGCATGTCTAATGTTTTTTTTGTGAATTTAAAATTAAATTGTAAGTACTGTACCTGTAAATACATATTACAAACAATGTGCACTGGAATAATCTGGAATGATAAAGTAATCAGTTCTATTCATATGTGTTTAATTCCCCCCCCCCCTTTTGATTAATTTGATTTATTCAAAGCCTCTTTTTCTCTAATTTCAATTAATTTGGTTAATATCTTCACACATTTCTTTATCATATTTCATTTACGTTTTTTACTTCTTAATTTGTTTTTATTTATTTTTTACTTTTGATGGGGGGATGCACTTGGAAGCAGTTCACTACACTTAATACTTTGGAAAACCATATTTGATGATCCCTTTAATAGCCAGAAATTGAAATTCAGCTGCTATTCTAAATAATGAAAAGTTTGATAGACGAGTAAGAATTTGTTAGGGTGTGTCAGCTGTATGTACATCTTTCAAGCTTGCAAGTCAAGACGCCTACATGACATTTCATGTAAAATGAATTGATTTTGATTACTCCCTCAGCATCTAAAGGTCATTATTAGAACAAGGAAGACCTGCTAATCATTCAGCAGGTCTTAAATTAGGTTGCTAATCACCCACACTCTTTGAGTGAGGAACATTGCTTCTTAACTTTAAGCTAAAATTGGCTTAGGAGGAGACCTGCAGTAAAGTATAAGATTGAATTCGAAGCAATCATTTTTTTGGGTAGTTGTTTGTAACATTTAGGTATCAATATGAGACAACAATGCATTTATTTTTACTCAATTGACTTTGAAACAATAAGAAAATGCAATCTCTTGAATAATATTCAGAACAGAAGAAAGGTATAATCTTATTTGGTATACCACAAATATTCCCCTGATGCGATTTATGATAAAGATTCTAAAAAAAGTGAGGATTTTTTTTTATTGTAGTTGAAATTCACATAATTTTTATATTTTTTTTCATTGATCAACTTATCTTCAGCATTACCTGGAGGCACTATAAACTTTTGAGGCATTTGCTCGGTAGGGGAAGCAATTTGTAAAGTAGTTGAGAAACAATGACCTGAAAATGAAATTTCACTTGCCTGCCCCCCCCCCCCATAAAAATTCCCTTCAACACTATTCAAAGGACAAGTCCACCTCAACACAAAGTTGAAAATTTGAAAAAAATCCAACAAGCATAACACTGAAAATTTCATGAAAATCGGATGTAAAATAGAAAAGTTTTGATATTTTAACTAAACAGTTATACGCACATCTCGGTCGGTATGCAAATAAGGAGACTTATGACCTCATCCACTCACTATTACTTTTGTATTTTATTATATGTAATATTCTAATTTTCTCCATATTGTCCTGTGAAACAAGGTTTTATTTCTCCCTGAACATGTGGAAGTACCATTCTTTAACATTTTATGGTCCTTATTGTCAAATCTGTACAAAAATGAAATATTGTGTAAATCTAGCAATAAAAAAAAAATAGTGAGTGAGGGACATCATCGATTCTCTCATTTGCATGTGACTAAATTGTGCATATAACTATTGTGAAAAATAAGCGAAACTTTAAAATGTCATAACTTTCTTATTTTACATCAAGATTTTGATGAAATTTTCAGCATTATGCTTGTTTGATTTTACTCTATCGATTCAAATCAACATTTTATTGGGTGGACTTGACCTTTAAGGCTCATAATCAAGTCTTAACACACAGACCATTGAACAGGCATGAAATTATGTCTTTAAGGCATCTATGAAAATAATATTTCCTGTGTTTTATTTTTTCAGCAATTGTATCGTATGAATTAACATGGAGGTACCAAAAAATGTGATATTTCATGAAAAATGATGGAGCATATTCCTACTTCAACTGATTTTTTGTTAAAAGTTCTATGTTTTTATGTAATTGAATGTAATAATTTCAACTTTCCATAAATAAATCCACTTTACTTTGCAAGTTTCTGTTGTAGCTCTCAAACACTTGCATGATTTTAACATTCACTTGCCTTTAGTTTTATGTCAATTCTTATAAAGTTTAAATATGTGTATTTAAAATCTGAGTAATGGGAGTCTTTACCGAACTTTTGCTGCATGCGTGAAAAATTGAATTTACGAACCTCTTTGAAAGTAAACTTGCTGCTGGTGCTTGTTTTAATCATTCTTTGGTCTTTGATTTATTCATCTCATTCCCTGGAAACAGAGAATATTCTAAATCAATTATGATTTATTCTTTATTTTTGAAAGCATCAACAACTAAGCAGCCTGCTTCTCAAAGTTCAAGTAAGACAATATTCTTATGATTATTATCCAAACTGTAATACCTTCTTACAATCCAGATAAACAGGGACAGTTCTAAAACCCATCATGATAGTGAAGCCAATGTGTGCATCAGTATTCTAATTGATACATTCATTAAAAAAATGAAGGGAACATATATGATTAATATTGTTTTATCTGCATTATGTTTACATTGCACAACATCACCACACTTTACTGGAGTATGTAGCGATGAATGTGCAGAGTAGAACTTTGTTAACTATATTATTTTTGCACTTCATTTTATGCTCTATGTGAAAATATGATCCTCTATGTTAACATTCACCCTTCACAATAAACACCTAAATCAATGCAATAAGGGTAAGTAGCCTGCCAGGTGGTACACTTGATTTATCGGGTATTTTGGAAAATGCCAAATACATTTATGCATGATATTTATACCATTCAACTGTATTAATTGCTTGATGCTTTGAGGTTTGGATTGCATATATTACACTTGTGTATAACCTGTATGGATCGTACAAACTAAAGTTTTGCTGTATGCGTATGAACCCCCCCCCCCCCCTGGAAAAGCAAAATTATACTCAAAAGAGCAAAATGTCAACCAACTTTGGAATTGATACTTTCTTCTTTTTATGCTTCCTCCATGTTGACTGTTTTTTGTGCCAAGATCAACATTTTTGACAAAGTGAACCCCGGCCCCCCCTTTAAGAAAAGCCATCTTGGCATGTACTGTATGGATTGCATACATATTGGGGGTATTCTTGGCAATGCAAGATATTACATTTTATGTTTCTATTCCATACCAAACACATTGTTTATTGTATATTTAGATATGGAATGAATTGTTTGATCTTCCAACTTGTGTTTAGCAATTAATTATCCCCTTTATTTCCCCCTGTTCATCTATTCTTATTGAATCTATTGCCAAGAAAATAAAAATGAATGTCGGGCTTATAAATATTTGGGGTTAAATATATAGCCCAGCACCCTGTTAATGTTTCAGCCATAATATTGAATACATATTCTGTTAGATTTGCCCTACCCCTGTATTTGTTACAATGTGCATGTGAGCAAGTGAGTATTCATGATCTAATATTTTAAAGATATCTCTCTATAATTGTCAATATAAAGCAGTTTTAATGAAAATGTATGAAAACCAATCAATGTGACAATTACAGCAATGCTCATTAATTGTATACACATCATTTGTGTACTGTGATTGTAAATCTTGCATTCAATATTTAACTACTGTATACTAATCTCTAAACTGAATAGTACCCTTTTATTCATCTGACACTGCACAAGGTCAAAATCAACATCTGTTTTTAGGCTTGAAAAGTATACACTCTTCATGCTGTATGACATTGATTTAGTCTTATTACAAAGGCATAAACACAGAAATAGTTATATTCTGATTCATAAATGATTTCATAATTATAAAGGGTTGCATATACATGTATATTTACTTGTAATAATATATTTGTTTTCATTTCATTTTCAATGCACCCTTTGAAGACAAAGTCTCAAAGTGTGATATTATAGAGACTTCAGGTTTTTTCTTTTGATAATGTATTATGAACTTAGTTTTCCTACCAGCAAATGTTGTCTAATAAAAGGTTCTCTATTAAACAACATGAATATTTCACACAAACTTATTTATCTGGTGAATGCTGATAATATCTAATGAAACCAAAAGTAGACTTTATCAGAACAAAACAATGTCATTTACATTTAAATCAAAACAAGATAAGTTTCTCTCAATTCAAGCATGTGAATGTGAGATGTGATATAATTTAGCTTTTAATTGAATGTCTGTATGTATTAGAGTTTTAATTGTCACAGAACAATGTTTTCAGCATGAGATATGAACATGTATATCATGTAACATAGTATACTGGAATGTTTTGCATGTACACTTAATTATAAAAGTGAACCAATATCAGATACCTTGCCTTTCTAATTAACATTTGAAGATGTGAATTGCAGTGGCAACCAATTGTCTTTTAAAATGAGAGCGATGAAAGTTATCCTTTACATGTATAAAATACTAACTACCATTTAATTTTCATCTCAAAACTCTTCCTTTTTTATAGTGTAATTTAATATAGAATTTGTATTTAGTAGTGTATTGACATGTATATTATTCATAGATTTATTGTGTATACACTAAACAAATAATTACCAAGATGCATGGAAAGTAATGAATAAGTTTACTCATATCTGCTTCAGCAAGGTATTACAAGATGAATTGTGGTTCTTGCATGGTGTGTTTATATTTAGATTAAGTGTGTTGTGTTGTTACCTCCCATTCATCCAACCATCTAGGGATGCCACAAGGCCCATTCAAAGTCAGAGATGTACCAGGTGAGTCTGGTTATATTACCCCCCATACCACGCCCACAACACACCCCCAACACGCCCCTCTACCAACACTACCATCCCCTCCTAGGATCTAGAGGGGTGTCGGAGCCAATGTATAGCGTATGGGGATCTCATTTCATTTTTGACAAACATGGAAAATGGACATAAATCTTGGTTCCATTCAATAAAAAGCATGATCATATTGCAATTTTGCCTAATACAACAGAAATAGTAATTTTTACTGAGCCCTCTTATCATTTTAATCCTGTTTGTGGACTCTAGTAATATACCACATTTTACCAATTATTTTATTTATTTATTCTGTATGGGGGAATAGAAAAGACACAAACAGCAATAAATCATTTGTTTAAACTATATGTTTTTACTGTGACTCAAAGGACTCATATACATCGATATTTTACTTGGTTACAGTATTCTTCAGACTTATAACTACAATGTACTTTGTGTATTCACTCTTCATTTTTTTTTCAGTTTTGAAATAAAAAAGGGTAAAGGGGGATCATGACAATACACTGAATTTTACATGTTTACCCATACAAGCCGTATGGACCCTTGGTCTTTATCATTTTTGTAAAATATTTTTTTTTCTGTCACATCATTATGGTGTATATAAGATTTTATGAGTCATCTGGTCATGGGAGAAATATGTGACCAAAAAAAATCATTTTCTCTTTTACACATTAATTTTGTCCAGTGATGAATGTAAAATGACACACTTTCATTGATATGTTTACCCTTTGTTTCATACATGTACTTGTATGCATACATTGTGAATAACTGTAAATTGTATTCATTTGGATGGTATTAGGTTTGTAACTGAATATTCTGGATATGACCAGTTTATGTTTGCATGTTTTCTAATAATCCTAGTTGATTTCACAATCATGTAGAATCTCTTCAAGATATAGAGATAAAACAGCAAATTTATTGCATTTTCTGTCACTGAGAACATACTAGATAGTTTGATTATCCTTTCACTTTTAGTGTTTGTGTTTATGTTTGTAAATAATCAAATTGATAAACATGTTGTGAATGTATTGTCTACTGGATCCAGATGGTTCCTATACACAGTCTATCAGAGTTTGTAATCAATGCTTTACTCATTTCTATAATTTTGAGTGTTTAAAGCAAGAATGCTCTATAATGTTTATCCATTTTTTAGTGAAACAGAGTTCATTCCTACAAACCATTATGTTTTATGTGACGTTTTTGTCTTGACATTTTAAAGAATCTGATTTTCTTCTTTAATTTGAATAGAAAACCTAGATATTTGCAATTCTGGTGTAAGCTCTTGAACTTTTATGCTCATTTATTATTTTGTATCTTTGACTGTCATTTGACTATTGTTCAACTTAAGTAGTATAGCTATTATCTGTTTTGTGAGACTTTATTATAGATTAGAGGGCCTACTTTTTCAATGTGTCATTTTGATATGTACACCCACCATAGATGGTTGCAAGAGACTGTTTTCACAAAAGACTACAGAGATTTCATATATAGTTACTCTTAGTATTTAGTACCCTGTGGCAAAAATTTGCATTTATTATTGGGCCTTTTAGTGTATGTGTTGAATTATACACAACATCTGCAAAGGCCATTATTTTGTACCCCCTCTTGGTTTAGACCTCTTTTGTGACTTAAGACCATTATTTTGTTTTTGTCGCCAGGTTGGTAAAGCTTTCCTTTTTACTAGTAATAGTATACCATACATATTCTCATTAATAGCAAAATAATGATATTATTTATTGTTTATATCTTTGGTGAAATTTGAAGGTTTATTCAACTCATCGCCCCTTCCATCAAGACCTCCTGTACCAAGCAATGATAGACATAGAATAAAGAGGCCTTCAACACCAGAACCAAAGAGAAGAACTGCGTCATTTGGAAACTCTGATAAACAGAGATTAAAGAGATGGGGTTCAAATGATAGTGACACATTCTTGACAGAGTAAGTATTGATATTAGTATTTTAATCATGTTGGTTTGACACTATCTTCACAATAGTGTGATCATGTACATGTTGTTTGTATAATAATCTTTAATTTAAAAACTGCATTTTGAATTATTCTAATGTAATTTCATTGTTATGTGACATGGCCATGAAAATGATTGAAATAGTTGGGAATAATAGCAATATGTTAAAATATGTAACTGTGGCATCGATATAATATTGAAAAATTATTATGCTCATGAAAGATACTTTTAGAATATCTTAAGTTTAAACCATATAAAAAACTAAGAATATTTTTCTTTAATAGCAATTAAATTATTCCAAATTTGAATAATAATTCTTTTTAGGATATATCATATTATTATACATGGATATTTAAACTTGATAATTATAGCTGATGTTATGTAAATAATGTTCTCAATTAAATTTTTGGAACAAATTCATTTCAGGTCTGCCTTTCAATACGGTTCCCTGTAAGTTATATTTATTCGTGGTGGTTTGTCCAAGCTTTCAGTAATTGTAAAAACAAAATTTCATGAAAAAAAGCCTTCATTAAATTGTTATAATTATATTTTAATTAAATGCATTTAATAGGGAAAAGGTTTAGTTTTTTCAATGACAAATATAGATTATAATATAAAAAACAACAACAAAGACTATGATAAAGTAGTGGCAAATCATTTGCTTATATATTTTGATCTTTAATTTCTTGAAACAAGTACATACTCAACTCATTTGAAATTTGAGTGATAACTCGGCAGATATATCACTATAAAAAATACAAAGAAAATCTGAGCCCCCAAATCATAAGATTTGTTGTTATCATTGATTCAACATTTCACTAGGTTTACTAATGCATAGGATGCTATGTGATTTGCTGAATGATATGAGATTGCTATGGGGGTAGTGTAATTTATTATTAAGTGTTAAAGAAGGCAAGATTCAAATTCTACCCCCTATAAAAAGTTTTTTTATAATGAACTTGCAGTATACTTGTTTAAATGAAGCCAATTTATGCAGAGAGATACTGTCCACTTTGTTCTATAGTATATTCTTTCATTGATTTTAGATGGTGTCACTTTGGCTATCTTCCTATCATCACTGATATTCCCTTTAATTTCATGCCATTTCAGTACAATGTTTTTATCATTACTACAATCATTTAGAAGATTACATACCATCTATATGTTTAATCTTATTTAAATAATGCTTTTGTTGCAGTGTCATTGTCTGGGTGGTGCATGTCATAATTATGCCATGGTTTGAAGAGAGTAACAATTAATGCTTCATTGATTGAAATAAAGAACAAAAAAGAGAAGTGGAGTTGTATTACCTTTCTCCAAAACCTGAAACAAACAAAACAGTAGTATGTCTGAAAAGGGGCTTTGCAAACTGAATGCTTTTCATGGCTTTTTGTTAAAATCCTCTTTATATTCAATGAATTTATGAATTTCAAGGTCATTATGGAAATTTAGAAAGGCCCTTTTGCCATATTTGATGTCTAGGGGAACCACCTTTAGCCTCTATAGTCCCTATAGATCTCCCTGCCCCTCAACTAATCTCCAAGAGAGGCAGTAAGATATAGAAATGAAACTTCATGTACCATTGTATCCATTTTTGGGGGAAACATTCCAGTGAAGTAGTGAACGGTCACAACACCAAAAATAATTGGATATCCACTTCAAATCTTGGCATTTCCTTTCATTTTTTCAAAATATATATTCTCTTTCTATCAGTACATATATTCAAATATGTTTTTAATGTTTGCATTTTACTACTTAGATTGCTTGTTTTGTATGTGCAACTTTCTGTGATTTGATTTGTTTTTAATCCCATATTTCCACCTTCCTCCCATCAAGGTTGACTAATGGTTTGCATGGCATGGCTACCATAGTGAACCTACCTTCTCAATAACCTGTCAAAATAAATGAGTTAACCCTTTAGATATGAAAGTAGTAATTGCTTTCTTTAAGTTGTGTGGTATGTGTGGTAATACAAAAGTTTGAAAAGATTTTAACAAAAAATGGGCACCAAACTTTTGAATATAGAATTGATATAGGTCAGTGAGTTTACTTTGATATAATTTTATTTTTGTACTGTTTATGCTATGGATCTTAGCAAACGAGTAAGAAATTTTCAAACTTGAAGATTGAAACGAGGTATTTCACTTTGTATCATTGGTAAAATTCTTAGATACAGGATCAAAGTGTATGTGTACTTATGGTATTAGAAATATGTAAAATCTGAGTTCTTGTTTATCTCGCAGGAGATTGATTTTAAAAATATTTCTTGATTTTTGAAAATCAGAATTGCATAATGGTTATTATATGCTTTTCATCACTGAGAATTGATATTCACAGTTAATCAGTTAAGTATTTAGGGACTTGTTTCTCAAAATTGGTGTAAATAATGTTGATACACCTCTAAAAAAATAGTGAAAAAAAAATAACGAGAAAGAAAGCAGAAAAGGGGCTATGCCATAGATCTGGCTCGAAACGTCATTGTGAGACATTGCATTGCAGGACAGGTGTCTTCTTGAGTGATCCTCTTTATTTAACTTGCTATAAATATTTAACTTTTATGATTGTGGGCATCAACCGGAAGATCGACAACACATGCCATAGCATACTTGGCCATGAAGTTTAACTGAGAGTTTCATGAAGCACTATACCACTCAGATTGTGGTACTTTATATATCAGCAACATTATGACAAGATTACTAATATTCATTGAACCGTTAACAGTTGGGATTCATCTATTCAGTATCAAGATTGATTAACTTGAAGTTAGAATGGTATAGAGGGCTTGTTTGACAACAAAACAAGAGAAGAATTTCATTGTGTGGTAAGCTCACAATAGAGGGAGCCCCATTGATTGATTCATAGGAAGTTTTGACAACACAGTTGATTGCACATAGTGTATAGAGCTGGAACTGGCAGATAGCTTACTGTGAACTAAACCCAGGGCTTTAGATTATGACTATACACTGGGTAATTGGAAGGATCTGGTCACATGTTCATTGGCAGCCAGTCATCTGGCGTAGATAAGGTTGAGTGGGTAGGCTTGGCTTGGCGGGGTTTAACTCGCTTGGATTGTGTACATGTGTGCTGAGCTCACTGTAATTTGGGTACAGTGGAGTTCCAACGTCTGGGCTGGCTGTCGTGTGTCAAGGGTGTGGTGTTAGTCAAAGAAAGTAAAGGCAGAGTTTGGAAAAAGGAGAAAAGTCTTGGAATAAGATCTTTGGAGGGAACTTTGCAAGTTTGTGAGTTAGACTTAGAAATCTATTTCAGCTTGATTACCGTTGGAAGTAATTAGTTGGAAGTGAAGTTTGTCAGGATAGAGCATAAGTTAGGAAGTCACTCTGGAACATTATAGAGCACAACCACTGACGGAGTGTGAAGCATTGGTCTGTTGTTGTATTGATCTCATTGGAATCAGATTTTCTGAGTGAAACAACTGATTGCAATCATGAGTAGTCGTCCATCGAGTGCCCGTCCAAACAGCGCTAGCCCCAGGCGTCCTAACACCCCTGGTCGGCCATCAAGTGCTCGACCTGGAACCGGACGACCACGCACTAGCCCACGAGGGGGCTCAGCAAGTGGAAAGAGGCAAGTTCTTTTCCAAGATGGATATTCTATTTGTGATATAAAAGAAGTTTTTGCCAACATTATTTTATCAAGCAGTATGCTAGAAATTAGAAATGAGTAAACCGTTTTGTGTGGCTCGGATGGTAATAGGGGCATGCATGCTCCAACTGTAAGGTGTAAGAATGTTTAGTTTAGGGTGCTGAAGAGTGCACTATTGTACCGCTTGGTTTTTAAGTAGAGTTGAGGGTCATTATTCATGTGAGGAGTTCACAGGTTGCCATTGATATCAGCTGAGGTAGGTAAAGGATGGTCGGTAGTCCATATTGCCATGCATTCCATAATGTCAACATTGTGGGTCAGTTGCGGTACATTGTCCCCTTTACTCTTTAGGCTTTATCCCTATTCATACTGTACTTTTGGTAGAACTATTCTCCTGAAATATAATTACAAGTAGCCTATATAAATTCAACTTGGGGGAAAAAGTCTATACTCTAGAAATTGCTCTCAACCAAAAAAAAAAGGGAAAAAAAAGTTATTTCAGCTCAGAAAATTGTTCACACCCATTATTTTATACTGACTTTTCTAACAGGGATTTAAAATAACCACGAAATAAAGTGAGTCAGTATGGTGTGTGCTGTGTGTCATGAGCACTTGTTAAAATGAACAAAGTATTATATCAGACTATGATACATGCAAAATGTGTGAATATCTGACTATGTTCAAACTTTGAATTACAAAATGGCATTTGAATGAGAATAGTTATACCAAGAGGTCTGTATCCAAGCTTTGCATGGTGTACCATGTGGTACATTTGTTGAGTACACGCTCTTGATCCGATGACACACACAGTGCAGGTTCATCAAGGAGAAGTGCCTCCCTGACGAATCTATCACCTAGGGACAGAAGAGGATCCTCTGGTTCTACCTCTGGAGGGTAAGTAAAGATGTGTTTCATCAACAGGCCAGGAAGGATCATGACCAGGGAGGTTCATGTATTTATGTTTATTAAAATATTCATTATGATTTAATTAATTTCATATAAATTTTTTAAAAGTGTAGTTAATGATTATTATCATAGCATTAAATATGTTTTATCCAGTTGTTTTTACATGTAAGTACATATAGGCCTACTTTCATTCTGAAGTTGTGATTCTATTTTACCTATGAAAATGAAAAAAAAAAGAAATAATGGATAAGTTATTTATTGTCAAAGTTGTGCAGTTTGTTATTTGTCAGATTTAGAATTCACTATAATTATGTTGAACTTCACAGTGTGCAGTATATTTGTTATTCTATGCATTGCACATTGCAATGCAACATTTGCAAATTTCTAATTGGACAGTAAAATGATAAAATGATAGTAATTGTGTTCAGTTTTTGTATAGCAAAAATTTTTACTATTATTATTTATTCCACCAATATAAATAAGTATATACACATTACATTAAAAAAAAACAATTAGAGTATACGAACATGCAAAGAAATTAATTACAATAGTTTTTCAGTGTTGCAGTATGATGTAACATTTTTGTGACTTGTTTATCTATAAATATAGGTCAAATGGATAACAATTATAGAAGTACTTCCATTCAAGAATGGTCTGTACATAAATCTGTACAATAATGATGATTAATGTACCTGTATTATACAAACAGGATCTGATAAAGGATTATATTTATTTCGGAGAGACCAAGAAAAAAAGTTATCAAAACGTTTGGAAATTTCCTCACTAAATAATTTCCAAGGCTGTAACAGAATTACAGAAGGATCCAAACATGTTTATTCATGAAGTAATGCATTCATAATTTGTCTGTCAAAGCAATAAGTGTCAATGAATGAATTGAACATGAAGAAGAGTACCTCGTCAACCAAAAGGTAGCTCTGCTCATCAATTTCCTGATCAAGGGACGTTAGCCAGGAAGAGGAAAGGAGCCAAACCTTCCGGCTCATATTACTCTACAAAACCTTTATTCATTGCAGACGCTCTAGGCAGTGGAGTGTACTTTCATTAGTTTCATAGTTAACCCGACAACAGATGTCGACTTCAATGTTGTATGAAGACAACAAGTAGAACATTATTAATATCCTAGTCTCGAAATAGCATTGATCTTTCTTTTCAAGTGTTCAGTTTAGACATGTTTGCATGAAAAATATATCAAAGCCCTTTTCATTACCTTCTCAAGGTAATTATAAATGAGCACAAAGAAAATTAATAGCATTATAAAGTAATATCTAAATGTTTCATTAAATTCTGATGGTAGTTACGTTTAAGTTTATGACATTGGCTTTTTCTATTGATTTATGTTTTTACTTATATTCATCACCGTTTTTTAAATGTTCAAATTTTTTATTTATTTGTCATTTAAGAACTCACAATATTTATGCCCGGGAGGGGGGAGGGGAGCGGGGGAGGGGAGCAGTTGAGTGGATACCAGGGGAAAGCACCCTGAACAATTATTTTCCATATTCTGAAAATGCACCCCTTAACAAGTATTGGCATGTGAAACCCAACCCTCAACAAGATGAAGTATTGGAAACGAAATGGTACCCTTGACAATAAGTACAACAATATTCTAACTGTTATGTCACGGACATGATCATGGACGTCGGCTTTACCTTTACTTACATTGGGTTACACCTTGCTCAAATCGGACCCTAAATATGTAGTGTTGGGGCTTGGTTGGGCAAAAAGTACATCCTATACTCATTTTAGTCTGTTTTATATCCTTGCAAATTTGACCGTAAACACATAACTTTCCAAGCAAAATATATACCCTTTTTCATTATTTTAGTGTTTTTTACACCTTTATTATGTGTCCAATCTTGAAAAAGAGATCCTTTTTATGGGTTTCTTTGGACAGGCCTGGTATCCACTCGTCATTTGAAGTAGCCCCTCCCCCAGGTGTTTATGCAGAATGATGAGTTCTGTAGATCAGCTGTGACTTGTTTACAACCTCCTCTGTGTTTCTGATGCATAATTTAAAGAGCCAAAGCTTTAAAAGGACATTATCGATTGATGTACTTTTTGTACACAAAATGACCCTGGGATACCTGAAAATCAATAATGAAGGGGGCCGAGCTGCAGACTCTCACAATAGATTCACCCCGTTGGTAGGTGACGTTCTCTGCAGACCCTCCTACAACCCCTGGGGTCTTCTATGCCTGGATGATGGCTGTAATATGCTTGAAAATATTTCTTGCATGAATAAGTAGTACCGCCATGCCTTGTCAAGGGAAGTGTGTTAGTACATGTAAAACAATTATAGTTTTGCATCTTACATTTAGGTCTTTACAGTTCCATACTATTATTTTTATCGTTTTATGCATTTATCTGATTTTTCCAGTTGAAGTATTAGTAACTTGATTGCAAAAATATAATGTGCAAAACCTTGAAACAATTTCATAAATACTTTTTTTATATCAATTTATATTCTGTACGGGTACTCCGGCATGATCAGTTTTCAAACAACATGCAAGAGCTGTGGTTTTGTAGGTGAAAATAAACCTTGTCTAAAAAGAACCAGCTAAAGAAAAAAAATCCCATCTGCCCAATAGTTAAAAATACTAGATCCAGCTTTGAACTTTTTTTTTCCCTGACCATACTGTAGGAGCTATGTATTTGACCTTTAATTTGCGTTCTTAAAATCAAGGATTTTAAACAAATCCAGATTGGCTGTGGATATACTGGATAGTGACCAGCAGAAAGTTGGATTTATTTTAAATATTTAGAATTAACTTTAAAATTTTCAAAAGATTTAGATTCAAATCTCTTAGATTTATATTTAAATCTACAAGGTGTAAAACTTAATCTAAAATTTGGCTGGTCATTATTCACAGCCAATCTGGATTTATTTTAATCCTTGATTTGTAAGAGTGTTAGTTGACAGTCAATCAATAATTTTAGTCTGTAATTTGTGAGGTACATGTATATAATCAAGTTGATTATTTTGCAATAAAACCATTCAGAATAGATATTATATCAATGCCTTTTTTGGTTCTATGACATTTGCTTGGGAGACAATTGCTTCGATGGAAAATATGCACATTAAGCCAAACATAAAACCTATTAAACCGGCAAAACTAAATGAAGCCTAATCTTCTATATCTTTACATTATTCAGAAACAAAAAACCTATCCATGACCATATGCCCTCTAAGATACATGTACATGTAGTAAGACCGGAGGAAATGTCGGAGGAGCAAATGTCATGTCGCCCCCTTTTCATCTGTGAAATACATCTAAAATGTTTTATATTCACCCCATTGGAGTTAATAGAATGAAAGTCAAATAGTAAAATCTTCTCTCACCACGTGGAGATGCCACTCCCACCAAAAATGCTTAAAACACATAATCGGAGGATATTGAAGGCAATGTCAATAATCCCACACGTTAGGATCAAAGTGCATATTTTACCATAGCAAAGTATATAAGTTTTCTTTGTATATAGCATTTTATTCCAGACATCAAAGAGTTGCCCGTGGGTGTAAGTTGTACAATCCGGAAAGAATTGTATTTACTCAGTTTTGGACTTTGTAGTTTTCAAATGTTATCAAAATAATGTCTTTTCTTAAGCTCTGATCTATTGATTTCAGCCCAATCTCATTATTTTCTTGAATATGGGTGAGCATTTTAGGTTTCCTCTTTTTATTATTCAAAAGTAAGAGAGAAAAAAATCTGTACCTACTTACATTACTTTGCTTTGTAGTTTGTACTACTTAAAGTGATGCAATTTATGTCATAAATCAAAACTGAAAATATCCTGTGGGTTGTTTACAAAAGAGAAGGAAACAAATTTTTTTAGAGATGAATTTGCAGTTTAAATAAGCCTGTACTACCTGTAAGCCTAACCGCATGTGTACATTTCCCAGTCGTAGTTGAGCGAATCAATACAGTATTTGAGTTGACTTATTGTGCATTGTGTTGTATTTCAATAATTTCCTAATTCTTGTCTCACCCAAGGATTGAGAAACTTTGAAGACTTGGGCATAAGGTCCAAAATACTTCTTGTACTATTATCAATTCTCATTCTTGATCTCAAACCATATTGATACAGGATTTTCACCATCTCTATTGGCACGGTTTTCAGTTGACATTTACAACAATCAGGTGCCAAGCATACCAATTTATTATTTGCATTCCCACCACCAACTTTTGAGATTCACAAATACTTGATGAATGAGATATTTGTCATTTACAGTCAACCAATGATGTGGAAACTAATGATCATTTGATTTGTCCATGGGCAATAAAATATCAATAAAAATTATTTAAGTAATTATTAATGCGGTTCAAACGCGATATGATTTTGAGATGATGGAAATGACATACTAGTAGACTAGCAGTATAAACGTGACTGGAATATGAAAGTTATAGGCCTGTATGTAAATATGATTTATTATTTCTATTTTCTTTCTATTTCTATATCCATGTTTAGATTCCAAAAGGAGCCGCAGCATAATGCTGGTGAGTTTTTTTTTTATTCAAAGATCTGCCATTTATCATATATTGATTGTTAAGTTTTGAATGTATAGATCTCCTGTAGTTTTGATGAAAATAACCATGTTTTTTCAGGAATACAATGTTTTCAGTTTTGTTGATGCGGACAAGTAGAAGTTATCTATTACCATGCCCTACGTATTACTTGATTTCAACCATAGACATAAATTTATATGCAAACAAAAAGAGAAAATGATTTAATTCCAAATACAGTGCATGTGCTAATCCTGTCAAAGCTTTTTAGTCATTAATGAAATGAATGGAAAATGAAAAAAAAAATATGAGTGCTCCTGTAGTTTGGCTAAATTGCAAGTAGAGTCTCAGAAGATCTCTTCCATTTGAACAGACAATTTTGAGGGACTTTCATTTTATAATTTGTCATTTTGAAATTTGAATGGTAAACACATCAACTCTATTGTTTTATTTTGTTGATATTCATTAACTCAGAAAAGAAAGTTGCACCATTTAGTGTTCTGATGGGCACTTCATTTTAGTAAATTTGCAAGAAAAAAGTTATCTGGTATTACATGTACATGTAGGTTGAGATTATTAAAAGATCAATAGTGCAGTTTGAAAGTTGAATGGTTTCAAACGGCTTTAATGTTGCTGGTAGATGGATACACTCTAAGACAAAGTAGTGCTAATTAAATGTTTAGAATATCCTATGCATGCATCAACTCACCCTTTCTGTAGTTGATATATGTATTGAAACTTAATGTTCCCATTCCAGATATATATTTATATGCATTGTATCAGTGATGACCCTTTTCATATATATATGTACATGTATAATTTCCTTGGTAAATGCTACCTCCCCTCCTGCTTGTGATGTTCCCACAAGTGTTAGTGTATTTGTCTGTAGAATAAATTGAGTAAATGTATTGCCCTGTATGTATTATTGTACATGTTTGTCTATATGTCTAACCTGACATTAAAATTTGCTTTGCTGTACCCTGCTTGCTATAGCGTCCCATTCTACATATAACCAGGGTAAGTGCAGGAAAATGAACCAAGTCTGCACGATGCATGTGACAAGTATCTAGCATGTTTAGAGCAAGAAATATAAGTTGTCAAATATCAATACTAATACATGATTTCCCATTACCGAGGTGCACTGTATATGAATTCATACACTGGCAGACCCAAGGGGGGGGGGGGCAAAGCCGGCCCGTGCCCCCCCCCCCTTTCAGAAATATGCAGGCAGCTGTAAATTTTTGAAGCAACTTAGAAATACACAGTTTGAATATATGAAGTTCATTTAAAACACAGATACATGTAAGTTTCATAAGTAGTAGTTTTGATTTTCGAAATTTGTATTGGTTGAAAAAGAAGTTTGAGAAGCTTTGCATTTTGTATTACAGTTAATTTTGTCACACCTCATGTTTTACTACAAATTACACTGAGAAAATTGAGACATGTTTGCCAAATAATTGTATTTTTATGCGACGGAACGATTGACTTTCAGACTACTGGCATGTATTTCACAAGATTCAAAGCATCTGTTCCAAGGCAACAAATATTAATGAGCATGTTTTCATCAACCTGTCATCCATGAAGTTTCTGTAGTTTGTGCATTATTTATAACATCTTGGAAGACTGAATACAACCCCCAGAGCATTCATAATTCATTTTACGTTTTATATGATTTGCATTAATAGTCTTCATAAAGGTAGAGTTAAGATATCCATGAAGCTGTATAGGATTTAATT
Source organism: Lytechinus pictus (assembly GCF_037042905.1). NCBI lineage: Eukaryota > Metazoa > Echinodermata > Echinoidea > Temnopleuroida > Toxopneustidae > Lytechinus > Lytechinus pictus. The sequence goes on from NC_087251.1 coordinate 2,979,778, forward strand.
TGGTATTTTCCCTTCCATTCACAACTCGCACATTATTGTATTTTACCCCATCTGTTTGTGATGAGTATTGCTGACAATAATTCATTTCACCATTAGAGATACCTTAGACTTTAGAAACAGAGAGGTATACTAATCATCTTGGATATGAGACACAGAGACCATCCTGAATGAAAGAAGGTTCATATTTTTGTCAGTGATGGTCATTTCATGCTTGATGAGCAGGTGTAGATAACTACCATCTGGAAATATACTACCATACTGAAATAGCCTACAACCAAGGGAGTATGAAACCTCTATATCAAGTGACTAATGAAAGCTCAAAAAATGAATTCAGAAGATAAAGAAAATACTTATAAAATAACAACTGTATAATGTCAAATAAATATTAAATATATCAATCATCAATTAGACCAATTTAAAGTTTATTAAATAAGATTTGAAGAAAAATAGTTATTGTTCCATCCATTAATTTTACCTTAAGTATATGTGTTTTCATGAAATTATTCATTCATCAATGATAACTGAAATTTCAAAATAAAAAATGTCCATGTCCAACTTAATTCATACATAATCGCATGTGCAGTGATATTCAAGGAATGTAAATGCCACTAGCCCTTTGAGGCAAGGCCAAGTTTGTAGATTAATATTGATTATTCAAGTATTCACACACACACACCCATCTACCTTGCATCCTTTCTCCCCATGGGAGAGTAAGGGCCATGATCTCAATGCTTGACTGAACACTATACCCATGGCGTTATTCTTATTGATTTTTAAGATGCTTGATGATGAATGTAAATGTCATTACCAATACCAGCAATAGACAATATTAAAATCATATTGTACATGTTCGTTTTGCATTTATATAGTTTCTTGGATTATTCTTGTAAAATTGAGTACTGTAAGCAACCTTGCAGGTGTTATATTTGATATTTTTTTAAGGAAGGTTAATCCACTACTTGCAAGTTATTTAGATTTCTTTTGTGAGAAGACTTTTTTTTTGGTGCTGTGGTGGTTGGATCAAAGTTTGAGTTTTTGTCATACCAGTATGAAAATATGATTCAACTTATCTTTACACCCTTCAGTTGGTACAAAGTTCCTTTATTTTGATTTAGAAACATACTGACATTCCTCCTTAGGTGTTTATGGACTTGAAATACAAATACATGGAAAAAAAATCATACTAGATCAGTCTAAATCAGATAAAAAAGACAATTTTGAAGAGAAACTTGTATTTTACAATTTTGATGAATGTGTATATTCTAAACATGTGCCTACTCTTTGGTTTTCATACTTTGTGAGTCTTTACCAGCCAAATGTTCGTTATGGAATCCTATCCTTAGCCAAAGTTGATGAATTCTCACTTGGGCATGAAAGATGTTCTTGGGTTTTGGAATATTGTTTGTTTAAAAAGCAGGTAATCATTCCGATTGTATGGTATCCTGCATGATCCTGTGCCAATATTTGAGAGCGTGCCATTGTCACTTGCAAATTAGCTTGATAAATTATTCACTGAATATGCTAATTTGAAAAAAAAAGTTAACATGTAAATTTTAATCTGGAAATTAAACCCCACGATAAGGCTCGTTAATTGTCTCTCCATGAGAAAAAAAAAACATACATGTTTTGTTTGGGATAGTTTCTGGATGAGAATTAGGAGCACAGTTTGAAAACTTTGGCTGATAGAAAGGGGTGGACCTCATATAGGCCTATATAGTCATAATTGTGTTAGCCCTTTTACCGAAACCCATGACCTTTTACATTTGCAATGCCTTTGAGTATGCAATACTGTAGTCCTTCAGTTCAAGTGCATACCTTACAATATGAGTTTCTGTATGCAAGTGTTGCCATGCAAACTGTTACGGATAAGATGGGGAATTATCAGACTCCTGTGGAAGACTTATGAGCAGTTGGTAAAGTAAGCCTGCCATCGTATGGACTTCAAATGTGGATTTGTCCCCCCAAAAGTAACAGCCCCCCCCAAAAAAAAAAAGGCTTATCAGTCCAAAATGGAGATAGTTTTGTCTCCCCCCAAAAAAAAAAACTTGACTAGCATAAAGAGAGAGAGAGAAAGAAAAAAAGTTTATCACTCCTAAATTAATGTACTTTAAGGGGTGTGCCATTTTACAGGATGCTCTGGGCTTCCTGCACCTTCTGACCCACCCTTGATCCTCACCTGGACTTGTGACCAAACAGAAAAAAAGAAACAAAGAGAACATTGTGCAACTAAAAGAATGAATACTTAAAATCTCAAGTCTGTTATAATTTCTTTGTGCTGCACTGCACAATTTAAGTTAAATGAGAAATGATAATGAATGATTATAAAACATAAGATTTATATAGCTTACTTTCTATCTTATTCAGATGCTCAACATGCTGCAGTGAAAATTATGATGTAATACATTACAGATTCTAAAAATTTATGAAATAAAATTTTGATGTCTGTCAAAAAGCATTCTTATACAGGTACATGTACATTGTATTTCTATCAATTGGTACTTGTGATATACAAACTAATATGTGAAATATTATGAGCATAAAGCATATATTGAACACAAACACTGAACATTTTATTATTTTATATCAGTCACAATGTGTTGTATATGTAATGCACATTTTGTAGATATATAAGTTTCTCGTAGCAAAACACATATTCACCGCCTCACCTAAAATGATGATTTTTATGACAGATGCAAGTAGATTATTTGTACACAAAGATTTTCTAATCTAATAATTTTGTTAGAAATACAGAGATTCTTTATAAATAAGAATTGTTTTAATGTAGTGATAGTGCATTGTCCAGAAACACGTACCTTGGTGTATGCTAAAAAACAGAATGCATGTAACGTAATATATATACATTGCTTTGGATTTGTGCTCGATAAAAGCACAAATCAAAAAATATTTGTGCCCCATATCAGGTATTTGTGCATTTTGTCAAGTCATGTCAGTCATGTTTTCATTTTTGTTTTGTACTAAACCATGTTGTCCTAATAGATGTCCACTACATTTACATTTTTGTTAATGAAACAGTGATCATTTAAAAAATATATGCATCAAAATATCTATCTCCATTGCATGATCATGAATCTGTATACAGTGTGTAAAAGACCTACAATGTTCTGCATATATAAAAAATTACTATTCTGTATTTCTGATTTCAGTATTTATTTCAGGTCTTGTAATTGCAGATTTGATGGGGGGAAACATGGATTTATCTATGCATTACATTGCACTTCATTCATTCAATACTATCAATCTTAAGCTGCCATTTTGATTAATTTTAAAAAGGAATTTTAGATTAAAAAGAAAAAGTTCAGATCTTCTCCTTGAAAAATGTGTACATGTAATAGATGTGTACAAAAAAACGTCTGCTTCACAAGCTTCATAATGCTCATATTTTAACTTGTAAGTTTTTGTTTATATACATAGAGGAAGGCTACGTTCGCATCTACCTAAGAGGACGCCCTGTAACCAACTATCTTCCATCAGACGTTGAGGATTATGATATCAATGCCAAGCACCCTGCACCAACTGAGAAACTCAAACTTGACTGGGTGTATCCTTTCATTAATTACGTAAAATGTCTTTAAGATTTGTATGGCATTTAAGTTTAGTTTTCACATGAGGTATTTATTATCTTGAATAACCTATCTACCTTGTAAAGCTATGATGCCTAGATTTAGAAACCAAGTTGTGAACAGTTTGATCTGTGTTGCAAAATAAAGATAGCTTGCTACAATGCTACATAGAAACAGCGCATTACTTACTAATAGAGAGTACTATGGGACTACCACAGAGTAAAATTAATCAGGAGACATCCAACATTTTGTTCATTATGTATTCAAACATGAATCACTTTGGTATACAATAATAGAAATGTAACGTTAAAAAACCCTATATTTAAAGTAGGCAGAGTGGCAAACCAAAAATATAGAACAAAATGAATCCCAAGGATAGCTTTGTTTGACAAGATAACAGTAGTTGGGTACTTAAAATCAGTCTATGTCATGTTATTAAGGCAACCATGTTTCAATCATGAAATGAGTAGCAATCCACCAGCCTGTGAAAGAGAGAACACTTTTCATGGTGTGTGAACTGCAAATAAAAGTTAATGTAAGTTTGTTAGTGTGACATCAAATTCTCTTCATGGATCTCAGAGGGGCACGTATCATTCAAAAGGTGGTGGTAAAACTGGAATAGATGCATCATACATGAATGCATTTATGCAATTGGAACTAAATGAGCCATGATATTCCAAAGGACTTGGTTGAAGCTTTGTCCTGAATAGAATTGTATTTAGGTCTAAGAACTAATCGGTATGGGGCATTAGTCTTGTCTATCAGTGACTCATACATTGCTTTTGTCACTTAACCTTGATGAGGAAGACAGACAATTACGCACCTCTGAAGCTGAATTACAATTTTTGAAAATCCACCATGGATCCTAGAATGCAATCATTCTATATTCTTTTCAAAGTACCTCTGTCTCTGAAAGTCATAATTGATAATACTCCATTGTCGATCTTCACATATGTACATTTCTATAAAGAAATCAAGATGGGATATGTCAAGTTGAGCATAATTTAGGCATGTGGGGGGGTGTACTTAGTATAAATATATGATATGTATTTGCTGCGGCTGAGACCCCCATTTTCAGCCTACTTTTTTTTCCTTTTCCATTGACCCTCAAATTAGTGATTTCTCGTTCCAATGCATGCCCATCATGAACTACTCAGCTGGAGTGGCAAGCTCGATCGGCGCAGAGCCATTGCACCTGGCCGCCGAAGCTCCCCGTGCTCGCAGCTAGCTTGCATAGCCCAATATGAATCTAGCAAGAAGCACGCATGATTTTTTACGTAGCTGCTACCATGCTATGCCTACTATCTAATGAGTTCCGAAGACCCCTGTTTGATGGTCAGTTCCAGAGCATTTTTTAGCAATCGTTGATCCAAGAGCCATTTCGGAGACCCCTGTTTTAAGATCAAGATTTCTTTCCAAAGTCCCCGGACCCCCGACTTTGGCGCGGCACATAGGTATCATGTTATAATCACTCCCCTGAGAATTTAGGATGGGAAGATGACTTGCAGAGTATTGTAAAGGCAGTCAGATAATCAAAATTATCATTTTTTCAAACACAGTATTGTTCATCTGACAATGCTAATATGGTAGTTAATGATCCACAAGGAATTAGTAATTTCCTTGTGGCATTGAATGTGTTAATCTAGAACCTCCTGCTAATCTGGCTTCCAGACATTATTACAGGTCAGTTTAGAGGCTGAGAATCTTACATCGTAGATTACTTCATGGAGTGATGATGAATGAATAACTCATTCCTTATGAGTTGCATTATTTGTATCTTGGGACAAAGTAAAGTCTTTTGATTTTGATCAGCATAAATGTTCACATTTAAAGAAAATCCCAAACATTATTTGTCAATCTTCAGTCGAAACCCATGTATATAATTTAAACTCCCATCTAATTGTTGACATTAAAGAAAAATCCCAAACATTATTAGTTTGTCAATCTTCATTCGAAACCCATGTATATAATTCAAACTCCCATTTCCCATCTTATTGTTGGCACAGGTTGGTGTTTAAATGTATGTTTACTTGTCATTCAAGTGAAAATACAGATATAAAACCCATGTCAGAACTTGCAAGGGTTGCTTTCTTTTTGTTAAAAAAAGATGACAGGAATATTTTGATAATAGGTCTAGTAATCCTCAAGTATGACTCCATAGAATGCTATTGATATTACCATTGATGAAATGATAGGATGTGGTGTTCATTAAAGTTATAACAGGGTGTTCTGCTTTAATTAGTCACATTTTTCATAAAGTATAATATAATTCTGAGGTATGATTACCGAAGTCTATTGATAATGATATTTTTTTCCAATTTCAAATAAAGTATATGTGCAAATGACAGGTTCCTTTTCTTACTGAGTGTGACCCTTCAAATGTAGAAAGAGGCTTCAGCAGCACACACTCAGCTGACAGTACCCCTTTTCATCCTTGGATAAATCATGGACCTACTAGGATTAAACAATCCATTATGGTCCTTGATTACTACATTCAGATTCCTGTTGAGTTGCTGCAAGAAGGTCATAGGTGCTGTGTAAATCAATTGCAGTAAGAACCTTCTTGCTGAACCTGATATTATCATAATGTTATATTCAAATTATTATATTGAATTAAGATAAGATGTGCTATTGGACAGCAGTAGATTAACCTTGGGAGCATATGGCGACTACTGGTAGTCTACCCTGTCTTCTTGTTCAAAGGTGTACATTGTACATGTATGGGAGTACAAAATATATTATGTAATGTCATGATGTTACATATATCTTCAGACAACTTAGATCCAATTTGCCCAAGAATTATTCCTACTGGGTGGATAAGAAAATTCTGTGAATGGCTTTTTTAAGCTGGAATTTAGCTAAGTGAATAATTCCTTTTCACATGGTATTAGTTTAAATGTAACAGTCTCTCAAGTGACTTAAGGTACATGTACTCTTGTGGAGGAAGTATGATTGAACATTCATATAAATTGTAATTTAACTCTTGAAACTTTATAGCTTTCTTTTGGAACATATAGGCCTAGGCCATAACTAAGTGCAAGAATTTTGTAGGAGAAATAAAATCTAGATTCTGTATGTGCTTCATATGAAAGGGTTTAATCTTTCAAAGCTGTTTTACTTTTCTGTTTCTATTTAAGTGACAAAATGATCAATGTTTGCGGTTATGATCACAGTGATTATGATGATAAAATCACCCTTTATGAAGTGTACATTTTCTTTACAAATAATTTCATTTCACAAGATAACACCACTTCCAATGTTCACTGCATTGTCCAAACTGTCCAATCTAAATCCAATACATGGCGGAATCCTTGACATGTAGATTGCTTCCACTCGGGTTGCAAGCCTATTCCCAATTTTCAATTACTGCATGAGGAATACATAAATAACCCTTCCATGTCTGTACCAGCTTAGGGTCAGCGCAACACATTAACATAATCCACCATACTTGATTACTTTGACAACTCACATCCAGTACTGGTCTATTGGAGAATACAAAGCTATCATGAATATCATATGACCAGCTGAGGCAATCCAATTTAATCAACTCAAATGATTCTGTGCTTGAAATGTTCTTTCAAAGGAGAATTGCTTATCCAAGCATTTATACGTTGGCATTGATCATGAGGGAAACTATGCAAATGAACTGAAATATATGTGAGACTTTGAGGACCAGTAATAAATAAAATGACTGTGCAAAACTAAAAATCAAATTTTATTTCATTTATTTAGGGAGAGGGTTGTTGAACCATTGTTCTTTTCCAAACTTAAATGTGTTGGAGTTTTATTCTTGATGCAATCTAGAGATAATACTAGAATACCTTCTATTGCTTTGGAATCTGCCAGAGTACTAGCTAGGAAGCAGTCATGCATTGTTGTATATGGAGGATTAAATGTTGCCTATAGTTATTAGGTGGGATTGAAGAAGATGAAAATGGAGATAGATAGCCTTGACTAAGCCACTGGGATTAAAGGGGAGATTATTGCTTGACATCCCAGGCATTTGGTATAATCTCATGTGATTTATGGAGTATGGAGTATTTATTATCAAAGCTTTGATTTATTATTTGTACAACAAAAATGAAGGATTAATGACAATATTTGGGATTGCCTGTTCTTCTTAGAATGGTGTTAAAATCTATGCATTTAGAAAGATTCAATATTGTTTTTTTTTTAATCTTGTATTTATAGAGTTCATAATCATTTAAAATGTTAGAACAAAAGCTCTGTGAATACTGAACATTTATATTTATAATGTTACTAGAACGTGTTCTATATTCTGATTTGTCACAAGTGGAATAGATATTCCTTATTCCTTCATATTAAAAAAAGAAAGACAGGATACCGTTCTCACTACCTTCCTAAAACTAGTTTAGTGGAAACTAGTTTAACGTGTAATGAGAACGGTCGAAGTGATCTTCCAAACCAGTTCATAAAACCACCTTGCGATGTAGTTTTAAAGATCGCTTTGCCTCGTTAAACTAGACTCAGCGAAAGTGAGGACACAACCGTTCTTCGGGAAGCGATCTTCGCACATTTTGAGCACGCTACTCCACACCCTGTGTGTAGATTGCCTACGCTGCGGTTTTTAATTTCGCGAAATGTGGCACCCCACTGAGAGTGTTCCCATAGCAACAAGATTGCTCTACATGAAGTGATTTTGAAAACCACTTTTGTGTGATCAAATGGGAACGCTAGCAAAGCAATCTTCCAGACTGGTTTCCTGAACCGGTTTCCAGTAAACTAGTTTCAGAAAGCATAATGAGAACGGTGTCTATGACACTGGAATAGAATCTGTGTAGACGATAATGAATTCCATTCTTAATTGTTACACACCTTGACTTAAAATTCTTAAGATATGGGTACCGTGGTCGAGACTGCCGTTGTAATCTCTACCTCCTTCCGACTGGTGAGATCGTCTACTTCATGGCAGCGGTTGTCATCCTCTATAATGTAGAAGAACAGAATCAAAGGCACTACATGGGTCATAATGATGATGTCAAAAGGTTAGTTCAATTAGTTACTTGATTATAAACTACATATATTTATTGTAGATATATACAAAATGCAGTATTGAGAAAATATGTGAAACAAATCAACTGTTTATCATCCTCTTTAATTCACTGATTCTTATGAAAGGAAAATTTCAAACTATTTTCTTCAATGAGTTACCTACCATGATCAAACTGCCGAGCTCCCATATATCCTCCCATAATGGTAATAATAACTGAAGTGTAAACTCCGAAGTCACGCTTGGTTACCTCATATTTGTATGTGGAGCTTAGTAAAGACTTCTTTTAATATGAAACCTACAATGAGCTTATCCTGCATTCCTTTCATTTTGTTTGTTATTCACTTCATTAATATCCCGCTTTGCTATATAGTTCATAAACCAATGAACAATAGAATATATTCACATCATTTACTCATTTATTTTTGTACTGGTTTTAAATACAAAGAAGATTTTGAAAATAATATTAAACAAAAAACTAAAAAAACAAATATTATGCATGACCCTTATTGTTAGTATATATTTGTATAATGTATTTCAGTTTAAATGAAAAAAAAATTAATATTTTATTGTAGGCTCTTAATGCTGTGATTTTGTAAAAACAACTTTTCAGAAAATAATTTCAATTTCGACTAAACTAAATCATCCCCCATGTTTGATTCAGAACTGATGTTTCATATCATTTGCTTGAAATTACACCATATTCAATATTTGAATACCTTATCATAGTTAAGGTGCTATCCATGGCTAAACTTGCAAATATTGAGAAGATATTTTTTTCATTAGATACAAGATCTCTGATGGCTAAAAAGTCCAATTCTTGAGAGATATATTCTCCCACATCTAGGACATGTGTAGTCTTGATATCTAAAAGCATCTTGATTTTGGGCGTTGGCTTTTTCATTTTTCAACTCCTTTTTCAAGGTCAGCATTGCGTCTTTCTTCAAAAGAAGTTGCTGCCTTCTTGATGCATTGTCTCCATGCATTCTGGGTTTTTTTTGTGTGCATGTCTTGCATGTCTTGGTATCCTTGTTTTTGAGGTTCACCAACAAAGAGAATCCGAACAGTATCACGTCCATCTGATCTGGTCAGTGGAGGAAGAGTAGCCTCAGATGCAGTCCATTCATAGTACTCATTGTAGATAACAAGAAAAATAGATAAAACTAGAACTGCAATCGTTTCAGAACGATGTGCATGCATTGACGCGTCTGATTGAAAGGTCAAGTCGACCTCAGAAAAATGTTGATTTGAATCAATAGGGAAGAATCCGACAAGCACAATGCTGAAAATTTCATCAAAATCGGATTTAAAATAAGAAAGTTATGACATTTAAAAGTTTCGCTTGTTTTTAACAAAATAGTTATATGAACGAGCCAGTTACATCCAAATGAGAGAGATGATGATGTCACTCACTCAAAATGGTGCATGCACTGTCATGCATGAATGATTTTAGAAAATGGAATAAGAGGTACACAATAATGCATCATGGACAACCTGTCTACCAAATCGGAATGAATTTGGATGAGGAGCAGAGGCAGGGGAGGACTAACAAAAATTACATGTTAATCAAAGTGGATTTTGGTACATTTTGCCCTCCATAGGAAGTTACATTCTCGAGTCAAACAGATTTCGTCCATTTTTAGACCATATGGCCGCACAACAAAGAGAGAGAAGGGAGAGAAAGACAGAGAGAGAGTGATATGAATAAGCATACAAATTTCCCTGACAGTTCATTAACGTAACCTATTTGTAAAGTACGTATCAGAACGATGTGCATGCATATTACGTTATGCCATAGACATTGTGTACATTTCTGTTGTTGATAATGTGTGCATTGTAAACAGTATACCATGTGTTCAGATTGATTTATCTTGAAATTTTCTGTTGTAACCTATGTCGTATTTGGTATCAGTAAAAAGAGCATTCCAATGCGGTGACATTGATACCACTTTTATTTGTGCGCAGGCAATAGACCGGAAGTAAATACCATATAAAGAAAGACATTAAAAATGACAGTTTTTCACAATATTTTCAAGCTGACGTGAGCTCTATGTCAGTTTCTGTCACAAAAGGTTAACGAACGGTTAAAGTATATATCAATACTCATTTATGCCAAGTTAGAAAGGATAAGCTTCAATAATAAGGAAATAAGAGCAAGTTGAAGTTGTGCTGGCATTATAGTGCATTTTTGCGTATTTTGCTGATTTTCGGGAGCATTTTTCAGATATTTTGTCAGTGGTAAGGTATATATTGTTCTAAATGGCATGAAAGGGCATAACTTGAAGACCCTAAATCTAAAAAAGGGTACGGGTTTGGCCATGCATGACGCAATGAGGAGCATTCAAAGGTAAGCGTTTTTGAAACTTTAGAGGGCGCTATTTCAATACCGGAAGGTCAATGATGCGTGAAAACTGACTCGTAAGTACAATATGTTGCCAGTATTAATTCCTGAAAATATTAGCTCGAACTGAATTAAAAAAAAGAAAGTTATGGCCATTTTACGATTTTCCCTGACAGTTCATTAACGTAACTCACTGTAAAGTACGTATCAGAACGATGTGCATGCATAATACGTTATGCCATAGACATTGTATACAATTAGTTATTGATAATGTGTGCATTGTGAAGAGTATACCATGTGTTCAGATTGACTTATCTTGAAATTTTCTGTTGTAACCTATGTCGTATTTGGTATCACTGGAAAGAACCTTCCAATGCGGTGACATTGATACCACTTTTATTTGTGCGCAAGCAATAGACCGGAAGTAAATGCCATATAAAGAAAGACATTAAAAATGACAGTTTTTCACAATAATTTTGAGCTGACGTGAGCTCTATGTCAGTTTCTGTCACAAAAGGTTGACGAAAGGTTAAAGTATATATCAATACTCATATCTGCCAAATTAGAAAGGATAAGCTTCAATAATAAGGAAATAAGAGCAAGTTGAAGTTGTGCTGGCATTATAGTGCATTTTTGCGTATTTTGCTGATTTTTAGGAGCATTTTTCTGATATTTCGTCAGTGGTAAGGTATATATTTTTCTAAATTGCATGAAAGGGCATATCTTGAAGACCCTAAATCTAAAAAAGGGTACGGGTTTGGCCATGCATGACGCAATGAGGAGCATTCAAAGGTAAGCGTTTTTGAAACTTTAGAGGGCGCTATTTCAATACCGGAAGGTCAATGATGCGTGAAAACTGACTCGTGGGTATAATATGTTGCCAGTATTAATTCCTAAAAATATTGGCTTGAATTGAATAAAAACAAGAAAGTTATGGCCATTTTACGATTTTTTGACTTTACATTTCAATAAATATCAAGTTTTTGAAGGAAGGCTATTTCGGATTTGAATTTAGGGTATGAAGATGGCATTTTTAAGGTCTGGTTATACGTCGCAAATGATGGAGCAACTCTTTGACTATCTATAGCAACTTGTTAGAAGTCTGTAGCATGCAGGATGCGGGAGTTAGGACGAGATTAGTAATGGTATGCAAATGGACTTGAAATTTACAAAATGGCGCCTTGATGGTCATGCATGATTGATTTTGGAAAATGGAAGACGAGGTACACAACTAGGGATGCTGGACAACATGTCTACAAAGTTTGGATGAATTTGGATGAGGGACGGAGCCAGGGTAGAGCTAACAAAAACCATGTGTTAAACAAATGGGATTTTGTGGAAGAAGCAGAAGAAGAAGACGACGGAATAGGAATACGGAACAAGAACAATGCATTGTCGCCAGTGGGCGTCAATGCAACTAGAACTGCAATCGTTTCCGAACGATGTGCATGCATTGACGCGTCTGATTGAAAGGTTAAGTCCACCTCAGAAAAATCTTGATTGGAATCAATAGGGAAAAATCAGACAAGCACAATGCTGAAAATTTCATCAAAATCGGACGTAAAATAAGAAAGTTATGACATTTCAAAGTTTCGCTTATTTTTAACAAAATAGTTATATGAACGAGCCAGTTACATCCAAATGAGAGAGATGATGATGTCACTCACTCAAAATGGCGCATGCACTGTCATGCATGAATGATTTAAGAAAATGAAATAAGAGGTACACAATAATGCATCATGGACAACATGTCTACCAAATCGGAATGAATTTGGATGAGGAGCGGAGGCAGGGGAGGACTAACAAAAATTACATGTTAATTAAAGTGGATTTTGGTACATTGTGCCCTCCATAGGAAGTAACATTCTCGAGTCAAACAGATTTCGTCCATTTTCAAACCATTGGCCGCTCAACAGAGATAGACGCATGTCTACTAAATCGGAATGAATTTGGATGAGGAACGGAGGCAGGGGAGGACTAACAAAAATTACATGTTAATCAAATTGGATTTTGGCAGATTTTGCACTCCATAGGAAGCTACATTCTCGAGTCAACCATTTTAGACCACATTGCACCCCATAGGTTAAGTTCGTTTTTGCGTGAAACCGATCCCATAGACATTGTGTACAATTCTGTTGTTGATAATGTGTGCATTGTGAGCAGTATACCATGTGTTCAGGTTGATTTATCTTGACATTTTCTGTTGTAACCTATGTCGTATTTGGTATCACTGGAAAGAGCATTCCAATGCAGTGACATTGATACCACTTTTTTTTGTGCGCAGGCAATAGACCGGAAGTAAATGCCATATAAAGAAAGACATTACAAATGACAGTTTTGCACAATAATTTTGAGCTGGCGTCAGCTCTATGTCAGTTTCTGTCACAAAAGGTTAACGAACGGTTGAAGTATATATCAATACTCATATCTGCCAAGTTAGAAAGGATAAACTTCAATAATAAGGAAATAAGAGCAAGTTCAAGTTGTGCTGGCATTATAGTGCATTTTTGCGTATTTTGCTGATTTTCGGGAGCATTTTTCAGACATTTCGTCAGTGGTAAAGTATATTTTTTTCTAAATGGCATGAAAGGGCATATCTTGAACACCCTAAATCTAAAAAAGGGTACGGGTTTGGCCATGCATGACGCAATGAGGAGCATTCAAAGATAAGTGTTTTTGAAACTTTAGAGGGCGCTATTTCAGTAACGGAAATTCAGTGATGCGTGAAAACTAATTCCTATGTATGATGTGGTACCAGTATCAATTCCTGAAAATATGAGCTCGAAATGAATAAAAACAAGAAAGTTATGGCCATTTTACGATTTTTTGACTTTACATTTCAATAAATATGACGTTTTTGAAGGAAGGCTATTTCGGATTTGAATTTAGGGCATGAAGATGGCATTTTGAAGGTCAGGTTATACGTCGCAAATGATGGGGCAACTCTTTGACTATCTATAGCAATTTGTTAGAAGTCTGTAGAATGCAGGATGCGGGAGTTAGGACGAGATTAGTAATGGTATGCAAATGGACTTGAAATTTACAAAATGGCGCCTAGATGGTCATGCATGAGTGATTTTGAAAAAAGGAAGACAAGGGGCAGAACTAGGGATGCTGGACAACATGTCTACAAAGTTTGGATGAATTTGGACGAGGGACGGAGCCAGGGCAGAGCTAACAAACACCATGTGTTAAACAAATGGGATTTTGTGGAAGAAGAAGAAGAAGAAGAAGACTAGAACTGCAATCGTTTCCGAACGATGTGCATGCATTGACGCGTCTGATTGAAAGGTCAAGTCCACCTCAGAAAAATGTTGATTTGAATCAATAGGAAAAAATCAGACAAGCACAATGCTGAAAATTTCATCAAAATCGGATGTAAAATAAGAAAGTTATGACATTTCAAAGTTTCGCTTATTTTTAACAAAAGAGTTATATGAGCGAGCCAGTTACATCCAAATGAGAGAGATGATGATGTCACTCACTCAAAATGGTGCATGCACTGTCATGCATGAATGATTTTAGAAAATGAAATAAGAGATACACAATAATGCATCATGGACAACATGTCTACCAAATCGGAATGAATTTGGATGAGGAGCGGAGGCAGGGGAGGACTAACAAAAATTATATGTTAATCAAAGTGGATTTTGGTACATTTTGCCCTCCATAGGAAGTTACATTCTGGAGTTAAACATATTTCGTCCATTTTTAGACCATATGGCTGCTCAACAAAGAGAGAGAAGGGAGAAAAAGACACAGAGAGTGATATGAATAAGCATACAAATTCCCCTGACAGTTCATTAACGTAACTCAGTGTAAAGTACATAACAGAACGATGTGCATGCATAATACGTTATGCCATAGACATTGTGTACAATTCTGTTGTTGATAATGTGTGCATTGTGAGTAGTATACCATGTGTTCAGATTGGCTTATCTTGAAATTTTCTGTTGTAACCTATGTCGTATTTGGTATCACTGGATAGAGCATTCCAATGCGGTGACATTGATACCACTTTTATTTGTGCGCAAGCAATAGACCGGAAGTAAATGCCATATAAAGAAAGACATTAAAAATGACAGTTTTGCACAATAATTTTAACCTGACGTCAGCTCTATGTCAGTTTCTGTCACAAACGGTTGACGAACGGTTAAAGTATACATCAATACTCATATCTGCCAAGTTAGAAAGGATAAGCTTCAATAATAAGGAAATAAGAGCAAGTTGAAGTTGTGCTGGCATTATAGTGCATTTTTGCGTATTTTGCTGATTTTCGGGAGCATTTTTCAGATATTTCGTCAGCGGTAAGGTATATATTTTTCTAAATGGCATGAAAGGGCATATCTTGAACACCCTAAATCTAAAAAAGGGTACGGGTTTGGCCATGCATGACGCAATGAGGAGCATTCAAAGGTAAGCGTTTTTCAGACTTTAGAGGGCGCTATTTCAATAACGGAAGGTCAATGATGCGTGAAAACTTATTAATATGTATGATATGGTACCAATATCAATTCCTTAAAATATGAGCTTGAAATTAATAAAAACAAGAAAGTTATGGCCGTTTTACGATTTTTTTTACTTTACATTTCAATAAATATGAAGTTTTTGAAGGAAGGCTATTTTGGATTTGAATTTAGGGCATGAAGATGGCATTTTAAAGGTCAGGTTATACGTCGCAGATGATGGAGCAACTCTTTGACTATCTATAGCAATTTGTTAGAAGTCTGTAGCATGTAGGATGCGGGAGTTAGGACGAGATTAGTAATGGTATGCAAATGGACTTGAAATTTACAAAATGGCGCCTTGATGGTCATGCATGAGTGATTTTGGAAAATGGAAGACGAGGTGCACAACTAGGGTTGCTGGACAACATGTCTACAAAGTTTGGATGAATTTGGATGAGGGACGGAGCCAGGGTAGAGCTAACAAAAACCATGTGTTAAACAAATGGGATTTTGTGGAAGAAGAAGAAGACGACGGAATAGGAATACGGAACAAGAACAATGCATTGTCGCCATTGGGCGTCAATGCAAAGAAGAAGAAGAAGACGACGGAATAGGAATACGGAACAAGAACAATGCATTGTCGCCAGTGGGCGTCAATGCAATCAGGATAGTATTGCATGGAGAAGTGAAGACCATCATCCTGCTTTCCTTACAGACATTTATACCTTACAGACATTTATATAGCGCTTTACACAAAAGTTTCAAAGCACTGTTATACAAAAAGAAACAGAAAATTACATGAGAATAGCTTCTAATACATAATAAAATAAAATACGATACATTATTTACAATCATTCATTCAAATAGAAACACATAACATATGGATAATCTATAAAATGACAAAGCAAATTAAAAACCTAACTATCTGTGCTGTGTCTCAAGTCTCTTCTTGAAAGTGTGAGGTTTGGGTGCATCATGAATATGTGCAGGGAGAGAGTTCTAAAGTAGAGGTTCACAAACAGGAAAGCCCTAGTGCCATAGCGGTTGTGGATGCGCGGTCCAAGTGCAACCTGGGGGTCTTGTTGAAGATCTGAGATTTTTGCAATAGTTTTACAAGAATATTGGTGATCTTCTTCTGCAATAATTCAAGATCAATGGATGGTTGAATAGCTCTTTGATTTCCTTTGAATCTGCTCATCAGGTCATTTCATCTCTAACTTGATCATGTTCACATTAGTAATTGCTTACTATGTTGTTAGCATTTTGATAACATTTAAATATCCATGTTTAGGTGCTATATTACACACATTTTTTATCAAGTACACTCTTAGTAGTATCATTTATTGTATGGTAAATCACTTTTTCTGGTAGGATAAATGGTTTTTATTTCAAGGTTTGTCATAAATTGAAAATTCTGTTTTATAGGTATTGGTATAAACTAAAATCCATAGAATAAAATGATGAATTTGAAGATATTAAATGATCCCATGGTTTCAAATGATCTTCATTTGCATACAAATAATATATTTGTGCCATATTTTATTTTATACAATCAGTTAAGCAAATCTTGTATTTTGTTATGTTTATAAACTCTGCTGACTTAATTCTTTTTCACATGTTTAATGACTAGATTTAACATTTCTCATTTAATTTGACAGCATTGCAGTGCATCCAGACAGTGTTACCATAGCAACAGGTCAGGTAGCAGGTCACGATGCTGCTGAGGGAAAGGTGAGGCTTACAATACTCCTATGATGATGATGATGGTGATGATGGTGGTGATGGTGGTGGTGATGGTGGTGGTGATGGTGGTGATGGTGATGATGGTGATGATGGTGGTGATGGTGGTTATGGTGGTGATTATAATAGAAGATTGGACTTGTTTTTTTGTTAAAGTGCTCAAGGAACTTTTCAAGGAAATAAGCATTGGACATTAATGTATGAGAGTGAAATATTTTGTAAAATATCTTCAGGAAAACTGAGAGGATGAGCAAACAAATGTCCCCCCCCCCATTAGGGTTGCTAACAAGAGAACTAGAAGTGAGGACCATAAAGATCTTTGAAGGGATGTAGCTTTTATTCAATTATTGAGGTTTGAGTTGCTATTTTGCTGACTTGTGACTTGGTTTGCTAGATGCCCAAATGACTTGGGACTTGACTTGGACTAGCAACAAATGACTTGGGACTTGACTTGGACTTGGAGCAAAATGACTTGCTACTTTTCAAGTCTCTCAATTTTGATTGCATATTTAAATAAAAAAAGTGTTTACACCTTTTGCATAACATACTGATCTGTGCGATGCAATATACTATATGTTTTCCAATTATAAAAATCTCTTTACATCAAAAGAAATGGTTATTAACCAAGAAACACATAAGGGAAATAAAATAAATGGTGAATTATATAATTATTTTTTCTGACTATCATGTCAAAATTTATCACAAACTGATATTTTCATATTAAAAATGTGAATAAAATTTGCTTGCTTGGTACTTGCATACAACTCTGGTATGATCTATTGTTTTAAGCATTTTAATTTTGAAGGTGTGATAATCTTTTTCATGGACATATTCTTTGGCTGAAAGCTGTCACTCATGAAATATTCATGAAAAATTAATGAAATATGAACATAGGACTAATTATTCTTGGTTGAAACCAACCAATCCTATTTCTCCCCTTTAGCCCCATGTGAGGATTTGGAGTTCTATCACCTTGGAAACCCTTCATGTTATTGGTCTTGGATTCTTTGATAGGGCAGTATGCTCACTCAGTTTCTCTAAAGTGGTAAGGTCTTTTTGTTTATATTCTTCTTGGAAAATACAACATTTGCTTAGAGTGGTGCTGAAAAGTTTAATGAAACCCAACAGAAAATGCACTTCTTCATGCTGAGTGTTGAATGGGACAACAACACAACAATGTTCAGCGAGCACAGAGAAACAAACTTTATTGAATGTAATATTTTATCACCTGACTTCATAATTAAAAATCTAAAATATGGGAGAATTTGAACACTTCAAATATGTTCATTTTTCTGGTGGGGTTCACTAACTTTTAGCACCACTGTATATCAATAGAGCACTGGGAAGCTTTGTGTATTCTTTAAAGATAGTCACATTTCTGATATTACCTTGATGTATTATTATGTTAGAAATTATAAGTGATTGTAAATATTATTTGTATCTATATTCATGCCAACAATATTATTGGTATCTATTCATGTTAACACCCCCTCCCGTCCTCAGATTTAATGATGTATTAGTAGTTGACTATAAATTTGTACAAAATTTTAGCCAATTTATGAAGTCTTTACCCACTACCAGTAATTTTGACATTGGTACACTATAAAAGAACCAATTGTTTATTATTGTTATCTATTGTAACTGGGGTTTGGTTTGACAAAGCTATTGGTATCTTCTCTTACAGAATGTAGGTGTTCATCTTGCAGCTGTTGATGAATCTAATGAACATGTTCTCTCATTGTGGGACTGGAAGAAGGAGAAGAAAATCTGTGAAACAAAGGTATCTATGTATTCCTGCAATTAAAAAAAACAAACTTACATTGATAAGTTATGAGCTGAAGTCAGCAGCAGAAATGCAGATGTGAACAAGACTACTCTTCCAAGTCTATTTGTATGTTGGATCATAATTTTTTTTAAACATATTTTTATGTATAATTCTATCTGTATTACAAATTAGTGGATTATATGCCTTAGCAAATAAAAATTGAATGTAGAAATAAATAGCTATGTTAGAAATAAAAGAAGATTTATTTTTTCACTTTCAGAACATATGTAATTAAATGTCATCTTGTTTTTTTTTATTTTAATAGCAAGCATGTATTTTGGGGTTGATATTAGACTTTATTTGTTATTTTCCAATCAGAGTTCTCAAGACCCAGTCTTAGCCTGTGAGTTCCATCCTATGAATGATGAACAGATCATCACACTTGGTAAAGGTCACATTCATTTCTGGAACACTGCTGGTGGAAAACTGGTCAAGAAATCTGGTATCTTTGAGGTAAGATTGGTAGTCTCAAGTTAATTAAAGTTTGTAATTTTACTGAATAATAACACAAGGTATATATACAAGTTATTATTGTTTTTCATTTGAAATCTCAAGCCAGTACATCTTCAGATGTTTATTCATACATTTCAGGGGCCACAGAACGGTTTTCAAAGTGAAGGGCTGAGCCAAAAGTGGGGGGGGGGGGGGGCTGACCATGCAAAAAATCACAATCATATGGTCATTTTTACATTTTTGTACACGGTTTTGGAGAAAAAAAAGGGGGGGGGGACTTCCGCGGCCCCTGCATTTAAATTGTAGATAAACATATCAATAAGTTTAGATTTCAGATTTTTATATTTTTGAAAATAATTTGAGTGAAGAAACTAGTGTCGAGTGTTTGTCGGAGGTATATATTATCTTACACCATAAGTCAAATATCAATGTAGTTTAACAAAGACCTGTGAGTTAAGGGAATAAATAGCCTCCCAGCATTCATATTGTCCATTGCAGAGTTATATTGCAACCAATTACAATTTTACATATACCGGTACTCTTGAATGTTTTATTGGTTGTACATTGCATTAATCTAATCATTTTTATGTCATGAACCACCTAGAACATGAGGTCTAATGAAATGGTCTGTTAATGCATGTGAAAACTTGTACTCAAGTAAGAATGGCAAGTTGATGGTTTTTTTTTAATGTTTGTTCCTGGACTAGAAATATGATAAGCCCAAGTTCGTGTTGAGTCTTGCATTCACTGGTAACGGTGATGTTATCACAGGAGACTCTAATGGAAATATGTACATCTGGGGAAAGGGTAAGTTTGAGAATAATTGAGTTCTTGGAATATTTTTTAAATGAAGAATTTTGATAGGATATCACACACCACAACTGATCGCATATACCTATATTGGTAGCATGTCTTAATCAGCTTCTTTACTATACTAGCTATATGTATATATCAATACATTTTGATTCAGTTTCTGTTGAAATTCATTTTGATTCTGAATGGTTTATGTTTTTTAAAGATGGTTGAATCAATGGGTTGAATGTAAAAAAATTATCTTATCAACATTTTGCCAAGTCATATTATAATTGATAAAAAGTAATCATCATAAGAATTATATATAGAGTAGTGTACAGAATAAGCAAACTATTTAATATACTAAATTGAATCAGGAAGGTATTCATTTATTGTAAAGATTAAGAATAAGGAATACATTAGATGGCAGCATTTGAATACTGATGTTTGCCAAATTGAATGTGTGCTTGATTCCTTACAGGCAATACACGTATCTCCCAGGCTGTTCTTGGAGCTCATGAGGGTGGTATATTCTCTCTATGTGTGATGAATGATGGTCAGATTCTCTCTGGAGGAGGGAAAGACAAGAAGGTTGTTCTATGGACTGCAGACTATCAACAAAGTGAAACCACTCAGGTAAAACATTCAGCTTTCTCCTATCTCTTTTCTGTCTCCCTCTGTCCTCTGCCTATCACTTATCGGCTGATCTGTATTAATACCAATGCCATTGGTTACTTTCATTGTGTGGGTTGTTTTTTGCAAAAGCTTGATTGATAGGTTGAGATAACGCTACTTATTGGTGTTCAAATAGTGATCAATCAATCCCAACACTTTGATTCTCTATTGCTATTATATATTCAACTCTGTTAATAAAATTGTTACTGATATTTCACATCAATTCTCTTCTTGATCAATGATTAAATATCAGACTTATCATTCTTTTTTCCTATTTGTATTTTTTATCAAGCAGCTATTCTAGAAGTTCTATGGTTTTTAATACAAATTAAACCATAAGCACTAATTAATAACTGGTGTTTAGATTTGTGGGAGTTGTGATCCATAAACTGGTTTTATGCTAGGATAGACCTCTTATGTCACATCGACTGACTATTTTTCCTTGATTTTCATTGCCTGAAAATTACAGTTCCTATGTCTGATTAATCATATTTTGAAAATAAAATATCTGACAAATTCTTTGAGGAAATGCCCCCAGATGTGCGCATGCCCTTCTCTCAATTAGCCTGTCATTATCTGTATCCTATTATTTGATTATCAATTCAACATTTATTGCATCTTACTTTTCAAGGTTCATCATACAAGTCATCTAATTGATATACATGTATGTATTTTGGGAGTAGTCTGAAATCCTAAGCATTTTAGCACTTAGAATGAAAATAAAATGTTCTACTGTTAAACAAACTCAGCAATGTGTATATATATTTTTGACCGAAATGTTAAAAAGAGAATGATTTCAATTTTTTATCAAGGTCCCTGAGTCTACAGGACCAGTAAGAACTCTGTGTAAAGGTAAAGGGGAGAACTTCTATGTAGGAACAACCAGGAATGCCATCCTCAGTGGGGATATGGGAGGAGACTTCAACACTCTGGTCCAGGTGAGACATCTCTACAAGAGAAATAGGTTTTATTCAGCAAAACAGAGAATATTATGATGGGGAGAAATGGCTTCTTATTTAAAGATACATAATGTAATGCTGCATATTAGACATTGGTAATAGGTTTTAACTGCGCAAGTTGATATCAGAATGATTTTGGTTTGTTGGAGTGATCACACTTCTCTTCCTTTTAGACTGGGTTTTTGGTGGAGAGGATTTCATCAAATGTTATCATTTATAATGGTTTTAAGGATTAAGTGTATATCAAGTATTATGCATGTCATGTGTTCATGCTTTATTTCTATGCAGCCGTATACTCATGGATACAGCAGTGTGCATTTTACTCAGGCACTGTATATAATTATGATGTCAAGAAGATTAAGCCCCTTCATCAGTGTGATCAAAGGATATTTGAAGAGATTTGGAAAAAAAATTACACTACAAATTGATACTGCCAACCCATTTTATCAAACAAATAATGCACATGTTCAATACCTGATGATAGTGGCATTACAGGCATCTGTGGTATTTACAATGTAAAGCAGAAGCATCCAGTACAGGTGTCCTGTGGTTGTTGTAGATTGTTAAATAACTTCAAATGTGCTGCATTGCTACACTCACAACTGTGCATTATTTGTTATACTGTAACATAGATTAATGGACCCAACAATTCTAATTCTAGTATCACTTTTTGATGTATTGATTTCTGTAGGCCCATACGGAAGAGCTGTGGGGTTTAGCCATACATCCAACACAGGGTTTGTTCTTGACATGTGGATATGATAAGAATGTCATCTTGTGGGACTTTGAACAACACACACAAAGATGGAACAAATTCATGGAGGTCAGTACTTCTTTCATCTTTACTCGACTCCAATTCTGACCACAAGACCAATCATCAGAAATGATACTTCTTTTGATATTGTAATAGTGCTTTTTTCTTTTAAATACTTCAAAGATTAAACCAAATATCTTAATAATCTAACAAAAGTTTGCAAATAATGTTTGATGAAGTATTTTTGGTGAAACAGATTTTTCAATCCTCTAAAATCAGTTGCCTACCTGGGCAATTTCCTCTGCTTTTCTTGTTTTTGCAATCTTGATTATAATGCAATGATTCCAAAGTTTCACCAGGACACTACATGTACATGTGTAAGTCGTGTTCTCAGAATACCTATTTTGAACAAAATATTACTTTCTCAAGTTCTTCCTGTTCAAGTTAAGATATGTCAGCTTGATTCCAAACAAACCAGTTTGATGTGATTGTTTGATGTGATTGTTTGAATTGATTGTATGATTTGATTGTATGGTTTGATGTGATTGTTTGATTTGATTGTATGGTTTGATTTGATTGCATGATATGATATGATTGTATGATTGTATTTTCTAGGATGGATGTCAATCAGCTGGGTTTCATCCCTCTGGTGAAGTGGTTGCCATAGGAATGACCAGTGGACGATGGGTAGCCCTAGACGTAGAGAATGGTGATCTCTATACAGTACATACTGATGGCAAGGAACAACATGACATCATCAGATATTCACCCAGTAAGAACAAGAGGATACATGTTGAATAAATGTATATTAGAGATGTGTTCATCAAAGTTATATATTCACCAAATCAGCTGTGGCATTTATATACAACTTAAAACAAGAGTCATGTTGAATGTATTGGAACTGTGCCTTTCTATTTGCATTAAAACCTGTAAATCATATTGTCAGTATAGAGGGAAATGCAGAAAGGATAAAGAGAGTAAAAGAAGAAAAACTAAATCTCTAAAAATGCCCATCATTAATTTAAAAAAAATGCCGAAGGCATTATGTTTCCGGCTTGTCATTCATTACTTCTTTATTCCATAATGGATTTTTGTCAAACCTTCACAATAATTATGTTTCTTTTATTTTTCTACAATTATTAAAACCAATTTGATATCATGGTGACATTCCCATTCAATTGAAATTTGAGAAATGTGCTATTAAAGGGTCAAAATGAAGCATATATCCCAGCTATTATTATTCATTGATTGTATTTACTGTATGATTCATATTTCAGATGGAGAATATCTTGCAGTAGCTTCCCATGATAACTACATCTATATTTATTCAGTGAAAGAAACAGGCCGAAAGTACTCCAAAGTTGGAAGATGTTCTGTACGTATTTTATTTCTTATTATAAAATTGATTAAATTTCCTATTTGAATAAATAAACTCAATCTTATCAATGTGCATTGAATGATATAAAGGTATATGTTAATTCTCTGTATTGATGCTATATAAATCTTGCTGGATAAAATGAATTGAATTAAAAAATGTTATCTAAAGTGTGAGAGTTTTCTATTGATATTTACAGAAGTATACAGAATATTCAATTCAAGGTTTACAATTATGAAAAAAGGGGAATAAATTTCAGTTAAAATGAAATCCATGTCATTTTCACCAAACTTTACACACAGCACTTTTGTTGGACCAAATGTGCATTAAAACACAAAAAATGTACCAAAGACTTTGTATCTAAAAGTTCTAAACCACTCTTCCATTTATTTAAACTCAAGGTCATATATGTCATACTTTGCAGCACTACAGACAAATGTATTTGGAAGTTGTAGAGGCATTTAAAAAATGGGTCCATGGATTATTTTCAGTTGATAACATATAATAAAATAACACAAGAATTGCCTATAATGGTTATCACAAATATATCAATGAAAATTTCATGTCATAGTTCAAAAGTTACTGAATTTTCAAGACAGTGTTTAAATTATAAATTTGTATTATATTAAACTTTGATAAGGATGATAACAGCTTGTTCCCACTGTCATGCAACCCATTACTAACGCCACCATTTTGTTTTGTAGCTGGTCACAATTTTTTTTTTAACCATTCAAAATATTTCTCTGATAAATACAATTGCTACGACTGATGCAATACTTTCTGATACGGTCACTGCGATTGCTCCACGACTAAGACCATGGTTTCAGTCGTGAAGCAAATCGTGAAAGTGGGAACTAGGTATTAATGGATATCAGAAATTAGATGATTATTATTGCTGGGTCAAGGTCAAAGGTCATTTCAGATCAGTTAACTTGGGTGTGAAATGAATTGATATTTGTTCATTATTTTGAAAATACTTTTAATGAAACATTTAAGATTAAGGTCAGTGTTTCTCCCCCCTTTATGATAAAATGATTAATCTTACCCAGTAGTTGTTTCAATGTCAGCACCGCTACTTAATTGAATCATGTAATGCTGCTGAGACTGCCAGGGAGTTCAACTTCTTATTACCATTCTCTTATTTCTTGTTTAGGGTCATTCTAGCTTTGTAACTCACATTGACTGGTCAGCTGACTCCACCAAACTTCAGTCTAATTCCGGTGACTATGAGCTACTCTTCTGGGATGCAGAAACCTGCAAACAGATTGTTGGCAGCAAAGAAACAAGAGATATTGAATGGGCAACATTCACTGGCGTCCTTGGATATCCTGTCTGTGGTATGTAATAATGTCTTTTTTGATATAGTCCCATAAATCTTTGGTTCAATATTTTACAATGCATCAAACCTGAGAGTCAATTTTTCAGGCGTACAGAAGTGTAGTAGCCACTATATATTTTCTCATCTGTGTTTCTTTGTGAATAATTGGGATACGGAGGGTCATCTCAGTGTCATGTTAATATTTTTTGCCTTAAAAAAAAAACTTTTTGAACACACATCTCACAGTATTAGTAATTACATATCAGAAAGCTACAAATATTATTTCCTGCATTTTCAGCCGAATTCCTTGCTTGAGAAGAGGGTTAGAGCAAAAATGAAAATATATGCAGTAATTTTATTTGTTTGGATCTCAATTTTTTTTTCAACCTCAACATACATCATTTGAAATGTGCTTTTATCATCCACACTAAATGTGCAGTCATGTCATGTAGTGATGAGCTGAAATAGTTACAGACAATTTGGAGGTAATATACCAATCTTCCAGAGGCTTTTTGCCAATTATAGAGAGCAAGCTGATAAAAATAAGGTTTTCCTTCTCACCATGAATGATAATCAAACGAGAGGTGAAAATAAGGCAAACTTATCTCTGAGCTTCCTGACTTTTTAGACATAGTAATGACAAAAATTCTTGTACTATTCATGTATGAAACATTGTTATTCATGTATAAACCATATTAGAGTTCCCTGTGTTTAACGTAACAAATTGTTACCTTTTGCATGCCATCAGACCAAGAGTCAATTTCACTAGTAGAGGTCAAAAGTGACGGTTGGATAAATTATACTAAAATTCATTAGAAGTCATGTGTTGAATTTCAAAGGATCTTGCAGATGTATCGTTATGTTCACGAAAGACAATTTGACATATATTATGAGTTTCTGGTCAATAATTATTTGCACAACTTCTTTAGATGATGAACAGTGCCTTCAAGCCAAGCATGTGTTATATTTGTTTATCCAATTGAGATATGCATTAGGATAGTTTGTTACTTGCTCTTCTTTACGTTTGATTTGAAATACAAATCCTGATATCTTGTACTCAATTCGGAGCATTACAAGGAACATGAAATGACAGTTTATCTCAGATTTGATGTAAACCATCTTACTTTGAATGTTATTGCAGGCATCTGGCCTGAAGGTAGTGATGGTACAGATGTAAATACTACAGCACGATCAGGAAATGGTAATATCTTAGCTACTGGGGATGACTTTGGAAAGATCAGTCTCTTCAGATATCCTGTCAACCATCCAAAGGTGGGTTCATCTACTTTGCTGAATCAAAGGGGGGGGGGGGGTTATAGAGTTATTCATTAGTAGTGCAGGACTTTATGCACCATTGGATCTTGTTCTTTGCTACCAAATCAAGTTACCTATCATTTTCCTTCCTATCAGGTTAATCTGATCCCTTTTCTGTTATAGTCTTCTTGTTCAGAAGCATTTCAATGAAATGTTAATAACTGAAGAAAATATAAGTGAAATGATTTGAAATTCATTCCCACTATTTTGAAACCTCAGATCAGATTTCTTGATCTGTTGAAACAAGAGGTCTATCAATTCATAAAGGTAATAACATGAAACACACCATGTCCTCCCCAACTTGAATCATTTTCACTGATTCATCAATTCGCATTCATTAAAAGCTGATGGGTAGTTTCTCCATTTCATTCAAATGTAATATATGAATATCATGGGAAAATATGAAAAAACAAATAACTTTTTTTCAAGTCAAGTTCCCACTGATTTTTATAAATGATTTGGTATGATTGATAACTTCATGATATTGTATCTTTCAGGCTGACTGCAATTCATTCAAAGGCCACAGCAGTCATGTTACTAGTGTTGCATTCAATGAGGATTCCACTAAACTCATTTCTACAGGCGGACGTGACATGTCATGCATGCAGTGGAGTGTTGTCTAACATCAGCTACCGTTTGTCTTTAGATATATTCATCTAAGTTCCCATATGGTATCTCATGTAACTTATATTCATTGTTCCTCCACTGTTATCTTCCAACATGCCTTATATGGGTTTTGCTTCATTCATACCAAGGTAGAAATTTTATCAGAGCGATTGAAGTTGTAAGGTAGTAGGGACAGAGAGTTGCACAGATTTGATGGTAATTTGACTATTTAAGTTTACTGGATGAGTAATTACAAGAAAGTCTTCAAATATAAACATTGTACTTATGGCACTGTTTGTCTTTCACTGAAATGCTTCACAAAACAAGTCATCAAAGGAATACAATTATATCAAAGCCTTCTCAATTGTTTTTGATATCTTCAGAAAGTCTATATATTTATGTGTTTGATCGAAATATACCACATTTGGTGATGTTTCTACAATCATGAATACAATCAAGTTTATTTGTATTGTTTATTAGTAAATTCTATATAAATATCAGTTATTTCTGTTTGTGGGCTCTCATTAATGTTATATGCATTGCTTCCTGGCTTCAGTGAGGTGGGATCCTTAACCCAAATGGGAAAGTTAACTTGCCATAACAAGAAAAAGGATAAAAGTAGTTATAGAGAGTATGCATTGGCATTGCTGAAAGTGTTCATTGGGTGTACATTATTTTTACCATTTTCTTTTTCAAAAAGATATGGGGAAAGTAATGAAAGAATGTACTTGTTATATTACAGTCTGCTATTCCATGCTAAGGCTATCTATTTAGGTAAACACTTTACAGTCCAGCTGCTGACATATCGTTTAATTTTTATTTCTCGACTCAATAGTGTTTTGTCCAGTCAGATTGAAAAGTGGAAGTAAACAAATTCTCTGTTGTAATTAATTCTTTAAAAGTATTGGAATTGCTTCCTATTATGATATGAATTATTTCTCTTTGTACTTGTCAAACCTATTACAGAGTAAGGTTGATCAATATTTCCAAGATGTAATATATGAGTGTATGACACCAATGTATTGATTGGAATGGAATCATTCATAATGTTTGAGAGTAAATACTGAAAAGAATATATATTTGGTTGAAGTGATTTCACAGAGATGAAATAGATCAGAATTTGATTAACAAGTGCTATAGTGTGCAGTTTGTTGAAGTGTTTACACAATCTATATTTCTCTTGCATTTAACCAATATCCCATCCATATCACAAGTGAATATGGAAGCAATTCTGAATAATTTACAATCATTTCCCTTAAAATTTTCCCTCATATCTTTTCTTTGACAATGCTGTGTGGTTTGTTTAACCCATTGATGAGTATGCATACATACATTGTTAAACATACCCACTATTAGCCAACCAGAAATACAATTTTTGGTAAGTCTGTGATTCAAGGCCTTGGTTATGTCAATCATTGGGTTAAGGCAAACAATTGAGACAATTTTTTACATAAAAACTGGTTAATCCAGTCAATTTACAATCTGTAATTGGAAATATAAGAATGTATGGTCTAGCTATAAAAGGAAATATTTTAAAATTCCAGGATTTGTTGTGTACTGTAATAAATTTAAGGAAAACAGTTACAATGGTTTTAGAGATGTCATGTGGTTTGTATCTACCATTTGTTACAGGGAGGTTCTATGTGACAAGGATAGGCTTTCTCCATGTACAATCTTGTTTGGAAATTGATATAGTCTGACAAAATAGTCTGATACAATCTGACAAAATGTGTAAGGAAACGTATTTGTAGATATGTAAAGTTATAGAGAAGTAAGAAAACATGGTGGTTGAATTTGTATGGCAAAGGAGTAGTTTTTTGTATAGTCATGTGATGAATGAAATTCAAGTCCTTGAAACATTAAGGAATTATATTATATTGGGACGCATGCACTGTTCATTTTGTATTTTTATCGCAAAGAAAAAATATATAGGCCCAGATAACTGGCCGAAACATGTAATGTTCTTCGTAAATACAATCACGACTTCATCTCTTTCTAAGAAATATTCATGTTAAAATTTTCACTCTTATGATAAATGATGATAATGATGATAATAATTAAACTTTGAAGTTTGATAAGTTATAAGTACAATGCCTATCTATGTTTCATCATTCCTGAATGTTTAACTGCATTGATGTAGAATAGATTACCAGAGAAATGGACATTATATGTACTTGTAAATAGACATTTATTTCATCAAAATTATTACATAACAAAAATAAACACATTTGCTAATAACTTTTCACATATTTTACAATATAATCTACAGCACAGTAGGTAACATTTTCAAGAAGATAGAACTGGGGGATATCATGAAGCTGTTCATGAATTAAAAAACTTCTGGCAAGCTTAAGACATCAATTTTGAATTACATCGGCTTGATGTGAAGACACATTAACAGTACAGTTTCAGTAATAAAAATTTAATTTTAACTATTGTCACATTTCATTCAAACAGCATGGATACCTGCAGATATTTAGCACTTAATACTCCCATCAATAGAGCTAGACATGTAACTTTATGAACTGCTTCATGAAAGAGCCTTCAGGATTATATTTCCTATACCTACAATGGCTCATAGAATCAGAGAAGCAGTTTATGAAACAAATGGTGATTTTCATGGACTATTTGTGTTATAAGCTACCAAAATCCTTGCATCCGATTGGCTCAGAGCAAATTAGTCATTGAAAATCACAATTTGTTTATAATAATAATGTTTGATGGAACACTCCCCATTACCAGTCAATCTCTTTCCCATAGAGATCAGGGTTTCATTTCATTAAAAAGTTGCTGATAGCAACTCTTGCTGGAATGTCAACTGTCATTGGAAGAGCCAAGCAGAATTTTCATTGTTATGGTAGTTGACATTCCATCAAGAGTTGCTATCATATAAACTTTTTATGAAATAGGGCCCGGTGTTTTTCAGCCAACTAAAACCAATAAGTCCACTGAAATTGTCATCTGACAATTTTCACTGAACTGATTTTAATTTATGATGTAACAAGAATTGTATGATGCACAAATTCAGACAAATTCTGGAAGCATGTAATGCATATTGATTAGCATAAGTGAGGCAATTTTTAATTTTGTCTCACCATGTCTGAATGCTATGAGAATGCTGCTTGGCATTGTTTTACCAGAGGTGAATGATGTTTTATTGTACAGCTGACCTATACTAGAATACAAGTTAAAAGCATTCACTCTAAATATAAAATGAAATATTTCACCTGGGTTTAGAATTAAAAGCAATATCATGGGGATAAAAACATTCCTATATTGTTGCATCATTAGACTTAAAAAACAGAAAGCATTGGAATTGAAGTTGGACCCCTTTGCAGAAAGATAAAATGCATACTTCTGATTTTAATATCAAGTTGTTTAATGTGTTGATTTGCACTTATTCACCACTTTCTGCAATAGTCCCCTATTGGCATAACTTAAAAAATTAGAATTCATCCATAGCACGAAGATTATGTGAGAGAAGGGATTCGGGATGCATGTTAAATTTATGAGCCAAGTCAGCAAACAAAACCAAAGGATTAGGAAACTTGAAATACTAGGGGCAATTCCTGAATCTAGTATCTTACTATAAATCTAGAATTTTCAAGAAAAGGGTAGGTCATTCAGTCTGGGCGAGCTTATTTCTAATTGATGTCTGTGTGAATGATGGGTACAGTCCGCTGATCAGATAAGGTATAATGTTCATAATAAATTAATTATTCCAACATATTCATTCCTTCTTGCCTGTCTTTTCCTTTTTCTTCTTCTTTCCTTTCTTTCTTTTCTTGACCACTTTGTCAATATGGAAGCCATCTCGTTTGTCATAGGTCAGTACACTGCCATTATTCAGCTTGACACCATACAGCATAGCACTTACTGCAAGATCGAACTCCCAAGATTCCTTAGAGATAGAACAAGGTACTTCAGACATGGCCATCATGAGTATCATACAGCGTAGTAGCGTTGAAGCAGGATCTAGTGGGCTAGTGGGGGTTACGATTTTGCTGGCTGTGTTTGAGGATACTGGAGTAGAGTTTGAAGTTCCTGATTGCTCTTTCGGCTGATGACAGGCATTTGGCATATTCTGAAAGAAACAAAATGTAATATGGGATGAGCATGACTTAATTAAGACAAAGCTGAACCATAACATTGATATCCACACACTACATCCATAGTATTAAATGATCCAAGTGATTTAGGGAGTGGGATACCATAAGCTTTACAGATATGACAAGCTCCTTCCAATTAATCAAATTTAACATGTACAGGTAGGATGGGGGATCGGGTGTCCGGACACTTTATATTTTTGAAGCCTTCTTTTTTGTCTTAAGATTACACTAAAAATATGAATTCAATAGTTGTAATCATCTTCTATTTTGTTCTCTATAATATTTTCTAAAATTTTGTACTAAAATTTGATGAAACTTCGCTTGTAATTTTTTCCAAATGACTTTCTAAAATTGATCGTCCGGACACACAACCTGTCCGGACACACAACAACTGGGTATACCGGTAAGGGAGAATCTTTTAGACAAATTGGAAGGTCCCTGATAAAGAGGGTGGCTATGTCTGCACATCTAAATTTTGAATTAAAATCAAACAATCCCTTTGATATTCCATAAAGGCTCAATTTTTCCAGATATTCAGAATAATTGTGCCCTATAATTATTAAGTCAACAAAAGAGCCCTTAATATTTAATAAATGAAATTAGTTTCAGCCATTGTCTTGCTGATCAACTTACATTATCATTGCAGGAGTATGATGATCCTAATGAGGGAACTAAGAATGTTGTTGCCCCAGAGGTAGATTTGGACCTCTTTGGTGGATCAGGAGACATCAATTGTGTTGCTGCAAGTCTAACTGACTTGGATCTAGCTGTTCCCGGAATTGTTCCTCTGACAAGTGCTGGTAATGTTACGGCTGAAGGAGTCACAACTTTTTCTTTATTTTGAAGACATGCTGACTGTGGAACTGTTGCAAATAGTGTATTTTGCGGAATGAGAGGAACAGCAAGTTGAGGCAAACTGGTAAAAACAGGTGAAGCGGGACCAGGACCATTCTTGGTTGTGATGGTGAAAACTGGCAAACCTCCAACAGGTGGCATTATACTCTGGATCGGAGCCGAGATCACTGGTGGTAGACGTGTTGTTCCTGCTGCATTGTTGTCTTCATCCTTCTTTTTTAATTCTCGTTTGGGTGCTAAAGGTATTTTCTTAACGCACTTGGAAGACTCTTCTGCTCTGCTCTTCATTGCCTTTATTTCTTCCTCCTCTTGCGCAAGCTTTTTCAGTCTTGAACGTTTGTTCTGAAACCAAATGTTAACAAAGTGAGAAGACATCTCGATCTCCCGTGCAAGTTCTTCTTTCCTATCCCTTCCCGGCCATTGCTCCTGTTTGTAAAGCTCTTCAAGCTTAATCAATTGTTCCGGGGTAATGATAGTTCTTTTCCTTCTTTTACGTTTCAACATTCCAAACTTTCCTTCAGTTTCTGGTTCAGTTGCAGATGCATCAGATGACACGGTATCCATGGTTGATTTGTTTGCAGCCTCGCCAATTTAGCCGTTTGCCAGTTTGCCTATTAATTATTTTGCATTCAAAATCAAATACAACAACATCACGATCGCGCATTGCGAATCATACATATTACGCGGTGCATGCATGTACGCGTCAATGGTCATGGGCAACTACAGAACTAGGCGCGTCTTAAGTTTTAGACCAATCAGAACGCAGAATTTTAATTGATTGATTTGACTGGCAGGTTCTTCTCAAATCGCGATACGTATTCGTGTTGGACCATAGAGTTGGATAAAGCGTATCCAACTCTATGTGTAGGAACAGTAGGACATAGTTGCAACCAAAGACAGTAGAGCGCAGCTTCGCTAGATAGCCTAAAATCTTTGGATGCAAGCCCATGCAAGTCTGTTTTAGCGGATTTGTTATAATTTTTCGATCCCTTTTTAGAAGCCCAAGGGAGCGTTTCATCAAAGGACTTATCAGCCTTTTTATCTGACAAGTCCTGTTTTATCCTACAGTTACCATAGTAACAGTGCTTCTCAGCCAATCAGAAGCAAGGAAATTTGTCAGATCTGACAACTTTTCGGATGAAAATATTGATGAAACTCTTCCCTAGTTTGGGGAGGAGGGGGGAGGGTGCTTGGGGTGACTGCCCACTCCCCCCAAAAAAAAATCACGACCAAGAACAAAAGAGAATAGGAAAGAGGGAAGGGTGAAATATGCTATTGTTTTTTTATATTAGCCTATGTCAAAATCTTTTATTTATTCACGTTTTATTTTAATAGGGTAGCTGTTTCAGTTATGATTTACAAAGGGGCCCTGCAGCACAATAAAAACAACACAAATTTTATATTACAACATATACATTAAATATATAATAAAAGGTATTAGGTACTAGGTTTGAAGACAGACATTTTCCCTCCTTCGTTATGTGCCTTTTCTTGTTTTTCTCGTAATTTTTTGCTCTTTTCCAAGCGCCTTGAGCATTGAATCAAAATGGAAAATACGCTATATAGATTCTATGTATTATTGTTATTAAATGGAATGAAAAAAAAAGAAAAAGATTTCAAAAAGAAAAAAAAAGACCCTCCAAACAATTACAAAATGAACGAATAAAACCAAGATTACAAAAGAATTAAGGATTAAGGCGATTGACGGAAGCATGGATTTTGCACTTTGATTTGAACGATTGTAAGGATGTGGCGTTTCTAACAGAAAGAGGGAGTTTGTTCCATATAGAACCGTGATATTGAAAAGATCTTTTCATGTATTGAGTTTTAGGTTTGGGTATAAAGGAGATTGGAGCATATCGTGTAGGTATCTGAGGGGTTCTGAATACTACTAACTTTTAAGATACTCAGGGGCGAGCCCGTTAACTACATTGTACATACATACTCAAAATTTGTACTCGACTCGTTGTATAAACGAGATTGGATTTTGTAATAAAAATGTCTATTTTTGTTTGCTCACTTTGCTCGCTCGCCACTTGTTTTTTAATTAATGCCTGATACGTCACATCTGGCCCCCTCGAAATGTTTGGCTCATTAATTATGCCATGGGGGTCGGTGGCCTATACTTGCGATCGATTTTATCTAGACAACCCCGAAACTAGTGTAAACCTTGTTGTGTCATTATTTTAAAAAGAATTATAAGAATACTTTCGGGTATCTTTTTTCTATTGTTATATTATGTATGCATTTCATATTTTACGATATTTATCTATGCTTATCTATGGAAATTTGTAATATATAATGCTATTTTTTATATTGAGCTATTGATGTTTGATAGTGTGAAATGTTGATATGAATAAACCTTGAACCTAACACCTATGAGAAAACTGGTAATACAGCTCGTCAAAGAAGCATAGGCGGATCCAGGCCCCCCCCCCCCCCTATTGGCGGAGCAAAATAAAGAAAAAGGGGGAAAGAAAGAAAAAAAAGAAAAAGAGGAAAAAAAAAGAAAAAGAGGGGAAAAAGAAGGGGAAACATAAGAGGACGAAGACGATTGAATGAAATAAGATGAGGGAAGACTTGGAAAATAATCTTTTAAAAAATCTTTCATGTAAAATTTTCGCTCGCGCTTCGCGCTCGCATTGCCTTTTAGGTAATTTACATATCTTGCTCAATATGGAGCTTAAAATATCAAATTTTGAACTCAATATACAAAACATATTTCAGCTCGGAATTCGAACTTTCATTATTTTGTTTGATTTACAAATTGATTTTTAAAAAGTGGTCTGAATATAAACATTTTCTGCTCGCGCTGCGTGCTCGCAAAATTTGATTTGTCAGGTAGCTATTATTTTCGTGTCTTCCATAAAGTTTTCAAAATATCCATTTTCATGTCTAATTGTCAAAACGTATCACGCTCGCATTTTGATTGGCGAGTTATGTATGTCTCAGTATTGATTACACAACAAACCCCTTTTCATGACAGTTTATCAAAAATTTTGGCTCGCGATTGCGCTCGCATTAATGATTAAATATATTAACTGATGCATCCTATTTATAATTACAAAAGTGCTTGGAATGTCCAGTTTTCAGGCCATAATGTCATCAGATTTCGCGCCCTCATTAGCATTAATGAATAAGATATTAATTTCAAAATCAAATTGTCCCTTTTGTTTCATCTCGCGCTTAGCAAGAGGAATAGGAAGATAGTCGGACTATTTTCACATGCATGTCCTAAGGATGTCCCGGTCCTATGTTCAAACTCAAAGTAATAATAATAAAAAATATCAGCTCTTTATTAAGTGTGATCCATATCAACCTCACAATTTTCCTACAAAGTGCTTGAAATATAGAGCTGAAATTGACCCTTTTTTCAGATCGGAATATCAAATAGTTTAAGCTCGCGCTTCGCGCTCGCTTTGATTTTTATTATAAGAGATGTATTTAGAATGCCTAAATTCTAGGTCTAAATATGAAACACGCGCGCGCATGTTTATTCAAATACTCAACTTGTTCTCTATTTAAATCATTATCCAGTTTCAGATCACAATATCAAAAATTTTCTGCTCGCGCTTTGTGCTCGCATTATTAATGTAGGAAGATTCCCCATTACTCATTATTTTCATGATTTACAAAACATGAATAGAGTGTCCACTTTTTAGGTCTAAATCTCGAATTTTTTTTTCCGCTCGTGCTTCGCGCTCGCAGCAATTGTTTAGTTATATACCTATCTCGTTTACGATTACAAAAATTGATTAAAATTTTACATTCTTATGTAGAAATGTCAAAAATTTTCAGCTCGCGCTTCGCGCTCGCATGATTTGATTGTTGAAATATGTAACGTCTTCATGGCTAAGTGCAAACAGTCCTTAACAGGTACCTTTACGATCATTTCAAAGCGTATTTAAAAGTTTTCTGCTCGCGCTCTGCGCTTGCATTATTAATGTAAGGAAGATCCCCACTTACTCATCCTTTTCATGATTTACAAAACATGAATTGTCTCATTCAGTAGGTCTAAATCTCGAAATTTTCCGCTTGCGCTTCGCGCTCGCATCGATTGTTTAGTTATATACTTATTCTGTTTAAGTAACAAAAAGTGCCAAGAATTTCCATTCCTTAGGTAAAAATGTAAAAAATATTCAGCTCGCGCTTCGCGCTCGCATTATTTGATTTGTAAAATATGTAACGTCTTCATGCATTGCTAACTGCAAGCAGTCTTAAACAGGTACCTTTTCCATCAGTTTATTTCTGCTCGCGCTTCACGTTCTTAGTAATTATTCATTTGCATACACATCTTTTTCAGGATAACAAACATTGCCCAGAATGCTCAAGATTTTAGGAAAAATATACATAAGATTTTTAAAAAAATAAGCTCGCGCTTCGCGCTCGCATTATATAACTAAGGATTATGATATTATATATTCATGTTTATTCATAAGAATAAAGCTAAGAAGTGACTATTAGAACTACCCCTTCAAAGAAACCAAAAATCATCTTCGAGCGGCCGAGGGGAGAAAATATGGCTGAAAAAAAATTCCGGGCCCCCCTATTGGCGAAGGCTGGATCCGCCCCTGAAGAAGTCCATATTCGCAGTGAAATTAATACAAGTTTCGGCGAAAAGCACTGGCGTACAGATGGTGGTCTTATGGAGCCATGGATCCCCTCCCCCAAAAAATCACGATCAAGAAAAAAAAAGAGGAAAGGAAGAAAAAGATAGGAAAAGGCGTTTAGTATGTTATTTTATGAATATGTGAAAATCTATTACAAAAATCAGATTTTGATTTAAAAAAATAATCATTGCCCTATTCGCCATGTCATGCCCCTCAAAACTTTTTGTTTATTACGTCACTGGCGAAAGGATAGGCCTACCTTAAACGAAATTTGACAAACTCAGAAAGAATCTTAGAAATGTTTTTAGATTAAAAAAACTAAATTCTGCACTGATCTCGAACAGAAAGTAATTTTGAACTGGCGACACTTGCAGAAACTTTTCCAAACCTACATTTTTTCATTTCCTCTCCCTCCCTCGTTCAATACGTTTCTCATCCTCTTTCCTATTACATCACTCTTAATGTAGCTCCCATTTCACAAATAACTTTAAATTTACCCCGATATACTATATCAGACGTGATAGTATAATTTTACTTATTGTTATTTTGCCATGAAAAAACGTTTGTTGTATACCATAATTTTGTCATAAACTACTAGAATAATAACTCGACAAGAATAGTGTGTAAATTGTAACGAAAATAGTTTATTTGAGATTACTAATTTGTCATGAACCTTTAACATGAAAATAACCCCGCTCAAAAACATTCCCCCTTTATATTTCCTCTATCTCCCATACCAAAAAAATGACGAGCACTGAATTATTTATGAATATTACATAACTTATGTAGGTTCGAATCAGTGATAGGTCAATACGCCATCACGTGATCATAGCTGCGAGGATCGCATAATTTGGTATATTACATAGGTTATGTAGATTCGAATCAGTGATAAGTCAATACGCCAACACGTGACCATAGCTGCGAGGATCGCATTTGTTATATTCTAGGTTTTGACGTCACCTCAGTGAATATAACTGCGTTGTATTGTCAATTGCAGCGTTATATTCACTAAGGTGACGTCACTCGCTGCTTACAAGTTGCGTAATCAGGTAGTTTGAACGCGTCGATTGCATGAAGAACGCGCTTGATGCATTTTAAAAATATTTTCTATTATGACGTAGATGGATCAGAGCTGTAGCAAGAATTTCGGGTTGGAGCTGGATGATGAATGCAATCTCTGATGGCGAATCCACATAGACTATAATTATTAATATCTGTTATATTATATTATAATATAACAGATATTGCCTGGTCTATCGCTTTAATAAATAACATTTCAACTCCCCTCCGAATTTATATTTTTCCCTCGGGAGAATATTTTCCCTCAGTGCTGCGCGCTTCGGGCAAAATATAATCCCTTGGGAAAAATATAACTCAGTCGGGGAGAGGAAATGTTATATTCAAACTCTAGGTAGGCAATATCTGTATAATATTCGAGGTTTTTACGTCACCTCAGTGAATATAACTGCGTTGTATTTTCAATTGCGGCGTTATATTCACTAAGGTGACGTCACTCGCTGCTTACAAGTTGCGTAATCATGTAGTCTATTTGATGTACGCACTATAGTGTTAATGCGTCGATTGCATGAAGAACGCGCTTGATGTATTTTCCATTTTTTTTCTATTATGACGTAGACGGATCAGAGCTGTAGCAAGAATTTCGGGTTGGGGCCAGATGATGAAGGCAATCTCTGATGGCGAATCCATATAGACTATATAATATAACAAATATTGCCTGGTCTATCGTTTTAATAAATAACATTTCAACTTCCCTCCGAAGCTATATTTTGCCTCAGCGCTGCGCGCTTCGGGCAAAATATAATCCCTTGGGAAAAATATAACTCCGTCGGCAAGATTTGCGTTTATCCGCCACTTTTTTACCCTATAATCATGATTCGAATCATGATTCAAATCATGATTCTGCAGAATCACGATTGCGTTTATTGAATATAATCATGATTAGAATCACAAACATGAAACACGAAAAAAGGGGCGTTTGGAAAGACGTTTCTGCAGAATCACGTACGAAAATGTTCGAATAAACGATATCGTGATTTGAATCATGATTATATGACCTCACTGTGTCGGGCTACGGCTTTCGGTTTGACTCTTGCCAAGCTCAAGGCTCTCCATGTGCTCATTGTATGTACATGATTACTCTGCATGCATTTCTTGTCATGTTCAAATTCTGTGTTGGTCTTCGCATCGTCCACTACTTTTCATTTTTTGGTCATGTCTTCAACTTCAAGTTCTAGTAAATGAATTAACTGGACAGACAATGATCTCAGTTGTTGTTGAGTATAGAGTGTCAATATTAAATTGGATCTACGCTGAAATTCACTTCCGAACACCATTTTGGATTAACTAACAAGATGAATAGAAGCATATGGACCCTATATGATAGAAGTAAACTTAGGTTGAATTCTGGAAGCAAAATATTTTTCGAGAGCCGAAACACGTGCGAAAAACTTCCTCTGTCAAACTGCGCACTAGTGATGCGCACTGGATTGGCCCGAATCTGAGGAGAAACAGCATTGGAATGAAGGTCGTCTAAACGCTGATTCTGTGATATCGTGATTCATGTTTGTGTTTTGAATCATGATTGATGATTCAAAACACAAACATGAAGAGTCAAACCGAAAGTAGCCCGACACAGTGAGGTCATATAATCATGATTCAAATCACGATATCGTTTAGGGTGCGTTTATCCGCCACTTTTTTACCCTATAATCATGATTCCAATCATGATTCAAATCACGATTCTGCAGAATCACGATTGCGTTTAGTCGAAATTGAATATAATCATGATTAGAATCACAAACATGAACTACGAAAAAAAGGGCGTTTGGAAAGACGTTTCTGCAGAATCACGTACGAAAATGTTCGGATAAACGATATCGTGATTTGAATCATGATTATATGACGTCATTGTGTCGAGCTATTTCCGGTTCTTGCCAAGGCGCGCGCCCCACGTTGTCACATCACATGTACGTCGCCGACCTCCAATTAAGTGTCCAACGTTGACCTATACTTCCTGGGTCAAACTGCGCACTGTGATGCGCACTGGATCGGTCCGAATCCGAGGAGAAACAGCGTTGGAACGAAGGTCGTCTAAACCCTGATTCTGTAGTAATTGTGATTCATGTTTGTGATTTGAATCATGATTCCAATCATGATTCAAATCACGATTCTGGCTTGAGGTCGGATAAACGCAGCCTTATTCGAACATTTTCGTACGTGATTCTGCAGAAACGTCTTTCCAAACGCCCCTTTTTTCGTGTTTCATGTTTGTGATTCTAATCATGATTATATTCAATTTCGACTAAACGCAATCGTGATTCTGCAGAATCATGATTTGAATCATGATTCAGATCATGATTCTAGGGTGAAAAAGTGGCGGATAAACGCACCCTTAGAACTATGCACTATCACAACTTATTCGTCATGCTCACAATAAAACATTTTGTTTGTTGAAATAAGGAGCTAATATTTTTACAGTAAAGCATTTTATACTGGCTAGTTTAATACTAATTGAACACCTATTTCCTAATTTTAAACAAAAGTTTTTACAGTTAAACAGCAATATTCAATGTTTAAAAATTTTATTGTTGAAAAATATAATATTTTTGTCTAATTTCAAAACATTAGTTTGAAAGAGCAGCCGATAAAAAAAAAAAAGCAATTATTTCAGAGTTCATACCATTCATACAGTATATATTCTTTAAAATAATTCAACTTAGATTTTATTTCCAACAAAAATAAATATAATACAACAATCATTACATACAAAGAGCAATGAATTGTACACTAAGTATGTTTTCTGGGTTGAGTAATGAGCACAGTCGAATATATATTCACTACACAATATACGTTTATAAAATGAAAAGGAATGCCAACTTTCGTCGAATCTTTAAAAACAAACTTTACAGGATTCCGTAAAATCAGTTGGCTTGTTCTTGCATCAGGTTCTGGATTCGATATGCCTTCCGGCTGAGTTTATATGTATGGATTCTTGAAGCGGAAATGAGCTGGAATCGTTCGGGAACGCTCAGGTCGACTGACTGGTGATTCAGGCGGCGTCTCCAAAGCAAGTTGCTGTTCAGATGAAAAAAATATATATATATATATTTCATAATACAGCCGTATGATACACAGCCATCTCCATGGTGACATTGTTCGGAAAATATACTTTACACTGACATTTGAAAATAAAATATGCATTATAATTTCAGAAATGATTTAGGGTGATTAAAATGATCAATGTACCTCGTACATTGTAGTTCAGCCGGAAGACAGCATACTCAT
Source organism: Lytechinus pictus (assembly GCF_037042905.1). Lineage (NCBI taxonomy): Eukaryota > Metazoa > Echinodermata > Echinoidea > Temnopleuroida > Toxopneustidae > Lytechinus > Lytechinus pictus. The sequence continues at coordinate 3,020,849 of NC_087251.1, forward strand.
GGCTGACGAGGGTGGTGTTATTAGTGGTGGTATGATAGTTTTAGGTTTGGGAGGGCCTATGTAATTTTGTTTTGAAGACTTATCAGTGCTTTTTGAAGTAACTCTTCCCCTTGTGAGTTTGTTCCAGTGTGTAAGGGAAGAATGAGTTCTCTAATTGTGTTGTGGATATTAAGGTAGAGTTTATGTAGCCATGATGACACCTAAGCGTCGGTTCATTAAAATATATATATAAAAATATCGATGTATCTGAAAAATATGTAATCAATTCATGTTAACAAACAACTTTCATCATATAATCCTGTCAAAATTTCACAGTAAAATATTCACGAATCTTAATACTAGTAATATTGCCCAAAGTATACACGACTGGTTGTTCAATATCGTGCATATCGTATTGGAGATGAGCTGAAAATTATAGTAATGAGGGGATAATTAATATGCATGATTCAATACAATATTAAAAAACTATACCTGTAAATGAAGAGGACCATTGCGATTGCCTTGTTTACACTCCTTCCTCTTGGAGTACAGATATAACTATTATTAAATAATTAGAACAAAAAAGATAGAAATGTGTCAACAATCGTCTCTGTCTATACTGGAAACTACAAAGTTTGAATCCATGTCTGTTAGCCGCCTAGTGAATAACTGAAAAAATAACGGTTTTAAGTCACCTTAGTCATTGAACATTTCGACTCAATTAAATGTGTGTTTGTTATTTGTTTGTTCTCAGTCTTCATAAAAGGGTAATGTATTTTTGTTTAGATTAACAGGCAAGTATAGTCTTTACCTCTCTTATCTCTTTTTAAAGAAATATCTAAAGAAAATGAAAGGGTTTAGTAATGAAAAGTAAGTGAAGTTAGTTTGCAAGAACATCTTACGATAAAATGTCAACGAAAGTTATAAGGGTGGTCACTGTAACATAAAGGTAATAGATGCGTAAACTTTTAGCAACTTTTACGTACGAAGACGACGATGCACACGATAATGACAATGAAACCGATAGACCCTACTACAGCTCCTATGATCATAGACATATTATCTCCCCCTGTATTCGACAGTTCCTCCGTTGGATGTTCAATCTCAATCACTGTAAACTTAGATGATATGACAATGTATGTTTGACCTTCGAATGTCACTTCTAAGTCTCCATTCTCCACCTTTATAGAAAGAGAAGGTTTACACATGAGCGTTAGATCAGTATGATTTTAAGCTTTCTTTTTCTTATGAAAGAGTAGACCCTACTTAGAGAAAGAATATCATTTAAAGAGGGTTGATGTCAAAGATTTATTCCTGAATCGTATAATGTTAAATGAATGAAATCATGAAATAACTTTAAATAGTATACAAAAATGTACATTACTCTTGAATCTTCCTCCCATTTTCCTCCTTACATTGACGAGAAATAGACATGATCATGATAGACTGATAACTGATAAATTGGTGATTTGTTGATCTGATTATACATTCCTTTCATTTTAACCATATTCTTGACAATGATAGACATTAAAAACACGAATGGCAGTTTAAAAATGCAAACGGTTTTTACTTTTGAACGTTATTTCTAATCGATGGCATTAGATAGGTCTTCATTAGATGTCGAATATTATGCGCTATATAAGCATATATTTTTAGTATTATTTATGCAGTGTTCAGGAGTAAATTGTAGCCTTCTACGATGTTTGAAATAAACACTTACCTTATTTTCTATTGCTTCCTTTATAACATCAACGCTGATTTCCTCTGATGAATTCTTGACAATATTAAATTGCAGATTCATTCCTGTGCCATTGTCAGGACTCATCTTTAGATATAAAAGGCGGCAAATATTGGAATTCTTTATTATACAAAGTCGTTAATCAGTGGTTTATATAGTATGACAAAATAATAAACCATTTGTTTTCTGTCGAGGATAATTAACGAGTAACGAATTTCAAAATAAAAGCAATGATTTATAGGCCGTTTTCATTTAGTTTCTTTAAAAAAAGAACGTATCATGTCCATGAAGTGTGTCCTACCTGGTGCCAAACACCACCCTGTTGTCCATTTCTCTTGGATATATGATCAAATTATGCATAATGAAATACAACCATACTAAAGAACTACATGTATAACACTGCAAAAATGATGGTGTTAATTTAACACCAGCCTGGTATTTATATTGGTCCGTCCCAGAGAAGCGTTGAAACAACACCAGTTAAGAATCAAATCGATATTGGTTTAACACTAATTAGTATTGCTTAAATGCCAAATTGGTGTTAGCCTAACGCCAAACCGGTGTTGTTTCAACACCTCTCTGGTGTGGACCGATCATAGATACCAGGCTGGTGTTAGATTAAAACCGGTGTATTTGCAGTGAGGGAACATATACTACATAAGGCGCCTTGATCATTCCTCGGAGTGGATATGTGCGCATTATAAATGTGCTTGTTGTAAATATTATTATTATCCAAAGTTAGCATTTCAATTCATCCTGAAAATTTCACTCAATATAGCTCTATTTAAATGCCTATTATTATTATTTATTATTATTATTATCATTATTTACTTACTTCAATATTCTGAATCTGCGAGTTTCCAAGTTTGAAAGTTTGGACCATTCCATTACGAAATGTGCTGTTAAAACGAATCCAATAATTTTAATAATGCGAATCAATAATCATGTCTTGTTATTAATAACATCCATAAAATAGTGCAGATCTATACTAAAACATTAAACAAATTCTTAATAGGTAACTTTTTATTACCCATAGTGACTCTTTTTCTGAAAAGTATTTAGCAGTTCATAGTGAAGATAAACATGGTTGTAATAATATAGTTCTATAAACAAAAGACTGCTTAAAGATCATCGAATGGCGTTAGATATTCCATTGGAATGCTTCATCCAGCAGCATATCCAGATCGAAAAGTATTGAAAAGGGGGAACATGTTTGAATCATTCTATATAGCAAATATGCATTTGAAACAAATAGTAATTAACTTACTCAATAAATTCATTTTCCTTTCCTTGTGGGATACCTTTGTCCAATTCAATGGTAGCTTGTGAAATTGCAGGACTATATAAATGAGAAGAATATTAATAAGAAGTGAAATCACACAATACCCATTTTAGTTCCAAAATATACAGAAAAGCGATGATGCGTTGTTATAAAAAAAAAATAGATCTAATGACAATGATGATAACGGGTAACAATAAATCCGATTTACAAAACGCGTTTGAGCAATTTTAAGAAAATATTCATGCGAGACTCTATGAGGTATAAATAGCATGAGAGTGAGACAACATTTAAAAAAAAGTACAAACAGCAAGCATATATTGAAAATACGCAATATAAACTTCTTATCCAATTATGTGTTCTGTTTGATTGAGTGGTTCAACATATTCCAATTCTGTGTTCTGTTTTGTACGGTTCAACATAATTATTCAAATTCATAACCCGTATGTGAAAACATATTTGTTGTTAGGATGCCGTGGCGTAATAACCAAAAATATGGAGGGGACCAGACATGGTGTGTGGGGCAAACATTTTTAGAAAGGAAAATTTGACCTGTTTGATACTAAAAAGATTTATTTTGTGATAACGATAACCATCTTCACTGTCACCCGAAAAGGGAGTATTATTAGGGGAAAGGGGTGGAAAGTGTTGACCATTTTCGTTATGTTTCTTCTTTTAAGAGGAAAGTGGACAATTCTGTTAAGTAAAGTGATAAAATAAAAACAGCTGTTGCAAGTATACTGATTCATAAAACAGATTGTATTGCTATATCTGATATGACTTAATACAAACATGTATTTGAAATAATTATTCACTTACTAGATGTCTATGGTGATCCATTCAGATCATTGCAAGAAAGGGAGAGAATAAAAAGAAGAATATTATAAGACCTACATCACATACTATTTGATATGTTTATTCTTACATACTACAAACAATTTTAATCGTCAAAAATTAAGGTTTATACATTAAAGAAATATACATAATACAAACACGATGCAAATATACAGCTGTGTTGAGATAATATTCGTCAATATTATATCAAAGCACTTTATATAAATTCACGTATTCATCACAAATTTATTTCCTTGGTCTTGATATATACTCTTATGCATAAAAACAAACAATTTTTTCTTGTCGCAACGCAGCTCATTCAATTAGGTAACGGGTTATCTTGTGACACAACTATTATATCTATTTGATCAATGTACATATATTTTTTTTTGTAAAGCTGTGCACTGTAATACATATATTATCAATTAATCGCTAAATGAAATGACCTATTTGGATCATCATTGCATGCGCATTAGACTGACTAGGAACCAATCAGAATAGTGTTATAATACTTACCACAATTACTCGTTGTGCATTGCCAGTCGTTTTGTAAACATGTACTGTGAGAAATGGGGATAAGTCAAAACAAAATTTAACAAAATCTAATTTCAATTAATTCATTTCCTATAATGAGTGTCTCAAGGATATTAGAGATGGCCCTATATCAATGAAATTGATTCTAAACCGACCAGTACTATTCTGTCACTGTAAATAACGTAAAAGCTGTGGTCGGACTGGAGCTAATTTCGCTAGTTTGTCTGCGCTATAAATTTGAGTTTATTTTACTATTATTATTGTTGTTATTATTTATTCGGCAAATAATTGATTTTTTACTTTCTAGATTTCGAACTAGGAATATTGAGTTACAAGTCCCAGCAAGATATTTTCATGTCTCCTACCCCGTTTGTTATCTTTCTATTATTAATTGAAAAATCACTGTCACCCCTGCCCCCGAAAGGTTGAACCTATGACTATACTTATAATTTAATTGAAAAATTATTGATATAAAGATTATTAGTCGCTGTTAGTTGTTTTATCTGTTTATCTTCATGACTTATCTCCGCCCCCTCACGGCCCTGGGAACGATTTTTTTTACTGGGGCTGCTGAATTTGTGTAAATTTGAAAGCCCCCCCCCCCCAATAAAATAACAAAACAAGGTTTTTACACATCTTCCAGAATACCGGGGGGTGCCGCCCGTGCATGGAGAGTAATACACGCAACATCCCCAAGGAATTTAATTTTTGCGCCCCCTTGGTGGAGGCCAGACAAATAAAAGTGACATTTTCGTGTTATTGATTCCTCGGCGGACGACGATGTGGTGAATGTAAAGTTGGATAGTTTATATTTTCATCAAACAAAATATGTACGATTTAGATTTTCCCAAAGGTAATTTGTGCCTTATTCACATGAATATGTTTATTCGTTTGAATAGTTTCTGTTAATATGCGGTGATTATTCTATTCATATAGATGTTATACAAAGACGCTTACCATAGATTACAGTGCTGTGGGCGAATGCTCCATTCTTCGTATGGCGTAATACCGTACATACAAGTATTGTCAACTGTTATAACATTGGAAAAATAGGAGGAATTTCCTCTATTATTAAAATTAGAATAATTAAAATTGAAAGAAATATCAATGCTTAATCAACCACAGTTTTACACCCCTCGAAGGATTGAGGCATTACAATTACAGTAAGGTGGTTTCTTAGCTTATAGTGGAAATTATTATTCCATTAATGGGCGGCTAACCGATTTAGCCCCTGGAATTGGATGAATCATAGGCCATCAATTCAGGATGTCAGAATGGGGGCAGCAGAAGATTTTCAAAGTTTGTCCAACAAAAATAAAATAAAGCTAACAAAAATAAAAAAGATAGGGTCCGACTCCAAAAGGGACACATTTTCACCCTCACTTTATACGGGGATATAAGAGGGCAGGGGCACGTCATTATACATGGTACTCTTTGTGTAAAACTGTAGAGAGAATGTCCTCACCCCTCACACCCCCTGGATTCAAGCCTGATCAAAATGACTTTATATTGTGACCCATCTTAAACTGAGGAAAAATCAATTTGATTTAATTTTTATTCACATACATTTTCAAACGTGTTCTAGAAAATGCTACATGATTTTTATTTGCTAGACTTACCACAGTCATCAAGAGGAGCGCAGTACCAGCGACCAAACTGACAAAGACTAAAAATCAAACAAACATAGCAAGTAATGAGAAATAGATAATAAAATAATGATAACAAGAATAATAACTCTTATTTACCCAGGGCAGCCACTTTTAGCTGTAAGCTGTTCTTCCAGCGGGCCCTGCATAACATTATTACCCTTCTGAATTCTCATACGTCGAGCGCCTGACAAGAAGGCAGAAGGTCTTATTTTCAAGTATTTGGTATGACTCGTCCGGGAATCGAACCCACGACCTCCTGTTATGTCCGGATATACAGATACACTGTATATATCAGTGAATAGAGAGTCTAACAAAGTTGATAGATGGAAGCTGACATATTGGATATTCGTTCATTGTAAATTTATGTTTGTGTTTGTGTTAGCCTATAAAATGAAATATAAGAAGTGAAATGCGTATCCATTTTATACAAATATGAAAGAATAACTTTTGTTGAGAATGTGGTTGAACTTTATATTAAATTCAAATTAATATAGTAATTTATAAGGTATGGTTTCTGAAAGTTATTTATGAAATAAGAAGAATTTCATAACAAGATTGTTTAGACTACCATGTTGAACATCTATCGTCTCTTTGAGCTCCTACGTCATATAGCTGATCATCATGTAGACATACACGACCTGAATCATATCAAGAAAATGGATTAAACATGAAGATTGAACAAAATTTTCAGTTTTTTCACGTTATTAAAAACATAAAATACGATGTAAATTCATAAAGAGCATTGACAAAAATGAACACTAATGTCAATCCCTTTCTGCACTATATCATTTCAAATAAATAAAAATTATCTCTAATAAAACAAATAAAATCGGTACCATTGCGTGTGATTCTTGTAAAGTAGAAATTATGTAACGCCTGTATATAAATAACTTTTCTATCAAGGATGTAACAATGACGTCATACTTACTGCAATCGATATTTGTACACAAGGTGATACCATTTTGACAAGCACTGTAGTAAAATGAAAATAGGTTGAAAAATATTTTACGAAATCACATTGAATAACTCTATCAATTATTTCAGTTCAGTGGCGTAAAGAGCCAAAACTTTTGAGGGGGCTAGATATGGCATATTGCGTAAATCTATTTAAAAAAAACAATATTTTTATCACATGAAAAATCAAATTTTGTGATAGATTTTGACGTTAATTCAGAAAATAATTTCATATTTCGCCTTTCTTTTTTGGTTTCTTTGTGATTTTTTTTTTTTTGGGGGGGAAGAGACCCCCAAGCCCCCATCTGTACGCCACTGTTTCAAATGTTAGATTCCTGAAGGTGATTCGTTGTTCAAGCAAGACAATCAGACGGTAATAAGAAAATGAATAAAATTCCCCTTCTAATACAGATGGCACAAAGAAAATAAAATGATAAGGTGTGAATACTATGTGGGTAAAGACTCCCCCACCTACCATGTATTGCAGTCTTCATACCAGGTCTCATTGTTGTTATATACATTTCCATCAGCATAACATTCTGAGGGAGAAAAAGAAGATAAGAGCAGGGATGACACGTGAAGATAGAAATAAAGACAAATGATTTCAGAAGTAGTAATATGACATATTACAATATTCTTATGTCGAGTACGTGTATTAACTTTTAATTGTTGTCGATCAGTATAACGATAGACCAAATGCTGATTAAATCACCCATAGATCAAAGTTTCTACCATTAATTGGTCGCAAGTCCCCCCTCCATATATATATTTTTACAAAATGTTTCGTATATAGTCAAGTTGGTTTAAAAAAATGCTAGTTTCTATGTTTGCAGTGTAGCTGGCCAATATCAACATGATCAGTTAGTTTGATCTTAAACATGAAATGATTTAAATTTCTATCGACGACAGAAAAAAAATCATACATTTGCTTTATTGTGTTATCATGAAAAGTACAATAAACTTACCGCATACATTAGAAGTACAACCCCATTCGGAGTTATCACAAACGCTATGGGAGAAAAAATATTCCTGTTAGCAATCATTATTCTTATTTTGTCAATTAACCTGTAATTTAAAGGCTGAATCAGTGGATAAACACTCAAAAGTAAAATGTTCAATAGAAAGGTTGGAGGAGTGACAACCTTTTCCAAGTGTTTTTATCCAACCTTGCATAAAGCTAAGTCTAATTTAACTGTTGGGTCGAATCATTTAAACTGGTAAATGCAACATTTAGAAAAGCTTTCAATTGCTGCTTTAACATTTAGGTTTTAAGAGTGAGCTGTCTTAATAAAATTTTGAAATGAAAAATGTAATCAAATACCTATTCCAAACATTGATCATTAATAATGCCCCCCAAGGCTTTAAGGCATTTGTATAGAAAGAGATTTACCATTCTCCACAACCTTCGTTTCGACTTTCTCCGTCTTTAAACGTTTGATCTCCGAATGAACAATCTGAAAGATATAATTTGAACAGCTTTCTTTTAGTCCAATACCATCTTAATCATTGGAAAAATCTATTACGGCTTTAAAGTCTTATTCATGGGGATTTTAAAGGTACATTACAAGTCAAACTTGCCTTAGATGAAATGCAGTATTAGGTAAGATAATTTCAAAGGACGAATTAAAATCCCATGGTTGTGATGTGCATAAATCCAAATATAATGATTCTAAAAATTAAAATTGATTGAGGGTCGTACGTCATTATGAAAATAGTAAAATTAAAGGCGAAAGGTATCTCCCAAGATTTAAACACAGCTCAAAATATAAACAAAAACATATATATGATATCATAGCTTGATCCTATTTGAATTTCATGTAACGTAAATATTCCGATGTACGCATAAATGGTATCGCTCGGTGTACGCATGAATGGTATCGCTTTGTTTTTTATGTGCATGCCCACCCACTCAAATGATGAATAAAAATCGGACACAAAACAGAAATACATTAATGACATATTTTGTTGAATTAAATTTAAATGTATTTTTATACTAAATATAAATGTATTTATAGTGTGTGGCAAATAAAGTCAATTTAGAATGTTTGCTAAAGAAAACGAATGGAGACGAAAAAAAGAGTTTCGAACACAAGAACCAATTACGAGTGTTACATGTACATGTATATCAATAAATTGTATCGTTCGTTACAAGCCACATCAACATCATGTAATAACATTTTTTTCGAATAATAATTGTAATAAATACTCACCTCGAACATCCGTAGCGCATGTAGTCCCAACAAAGAATGTTGGACAGATACAAAAGTATATATTAACAATATCAATACACGTGCCATTATTCAGACAGGGATTGGATTTGCAAGACTTGCTCTCGCTAGATTGGACCGTCGTAAATGAAGGAATGGCCGAATTGGTCGTAGAAATAGTTGGAGATTCCCCTAATCAAAAGGCGAAAGAAGAACATAAGCTTGTATTATTTTGGGGCCACTTTCTTAACGGGAAAGGTGTTGTGATGTATTCCTGATATTTGGGCAACACCACTGTATGGATATTCATTTACATGACGACAAAATGAATGAGTGCTCTTTCTAAAAATATTCATGATTAACTGCATCAAACACGGCACGCGTATTTACGGAACTTAAAAGCAATTCCTTTATTTCAGTTGGTAAATTTCTAACAGGAAATTTGCGTTAACTAAAACTTTAAAATTGTGAAATATAGGCCCGATCAAAACATTTAGGATTTCGTTAAGGTTATTATTATTTTCATTCATTTGTAAACTAAAGAATGCAATTATTCAATTTAAAAAAATCACTAAAATTACTACAATTTCCGATCGATCCTAAGAAAATAGTTGGTAACTCCTTTCCAATGAAATATGAACTAGAATTATGTGTACATAAAAGAGAATGGGCACGAATCACGACCATCTTTACAAATTTAGTGAGTTTCTGTCTACCTTTTTTTTTTAAAACTTTATTATTTATGAGCCTACCATCAGCGGCGAGATATTGACAGATGATTCCAGTATATTCTTGATGACAGGTGCATATATATCCAACAGGTGAATGTGGAGATGGTGTACATCCTCCACCATTAATACAGGGGTTAGGTTGACACACAGCAGTAGCTACAAAGATAATCAAGTTACTACACTGCTGAAAAGAGTACATACCATCTATCAGGTGATTTTAATTAAATATTATAGATATATGGACTGCTTTGAGAGGCATGGTTGTTTCTAGAGGCTCAAGGGGACCGCAACGCGACTATGCACGAGGGCTTTGCCCGAGGGCATGGTCTGGCCGATGCGGTACCCGCGAGCCGAATTGAAACAACCATGTCTCGAATATAAAATTAAAAGCAGTCCATATATATTTTATGAACCGAATTATTAAACATTAGATCTAACGTTAGGGGCTAGTCTATAAAATCTAGATCTAAAAGCCCTGGCCCCAAGCTAACGTTAGGACTTAGGTCTAGGCCCTTACTTAGCCCTGACCCTGAAGTTAGGTCTCAAAGTCGAATATCATAACTAAGCAGTTCCCGAGCAGTTCATACCGATAGGCCCTACTAGGCCTAGATCTTGATATTTTTAGGAACCAAATTACTAATTAGGTTCTGATTCTGAATAGGGTCTAGGCTAGATCTAACGTTCAGAAATAAATCACTATTAGAGTGTAATCTAACGTTAGATCTAGGCCTACAGTCGACTAAACCTACGTCCTAACGTTAGATCTAATAACTTCTAAGGCTAAGCTAACTAACGACAATTAACATTAGATCTACCCGTCATAACGTTGTCGTTTGTCATACCTAAGGCTAAGTAACGAGTAACGTTATGTTAACCTTAGAAAGTGCAGTGACCGTCTAATCTTTTCACCCGACTCACCTTTTGCGACTGCGAGCATGCATTTGAGCGGTCTGCGACAAGACTTGATGATTGATACATCCGTTATGTCCTTAATAAGTTAGTTTTCTTTTAAATAAATGCCATTTATTTTAACAGGAATTAACAAGCAAAAGTCAAAGATCGGCATCGTTCCATCGATATGTCAAATCCGTTGCGCGCACTTGCGCAATAAGCGCGTAAATGTGCGAATTGTCTAAAACTTTCGATCAAATCGCGCGGATATTTATGGTATCCGCAATCACCGCAGAAAGCAACATTTTGCATGCAATCAAATGGGGATCTCAGCCAAATTTTGCTATGCCCGTCGTTAAGGGGCGGGTCAGGGGGCAACGGGCAGAAATCTTGTTAACTATGCCCGTTGCCCTTGGTTACCACCTTAGTTTGTTGTTTTGAAGGCATGGTCGTTTACATGACCTCAGTTTTGACCAATCAGAGGAACGGATTGTTCGACATTCTTAAAGAGAGGTTTATAAACATAAATATATTTCACGAAGTAAAAAATGATAATTAAGAAAATTATGGTTGTCTACTTCCCTCATCCAATCCAATAAAAAAAATCCAATTATGGATTTATAAAGCCCAAATATCTGTTGCCTCGCCGAATACACTAATAAGACTAAAACGTTATAAATTGTTAGCAACTAACTTATAAAGCAACCTGAAAAAGGCTATTAATACTTTAATTTTCACTTTTAAGGCCTGATAGAAAGAAAAACGTATATTCAGTTTCGAAGCGGTATTATTTGTATAACTTTTTTTGTTCATTAGTAATTTTTTAACTATTTCATTTTTTGGGGGAGTGGCGCTCCAAACTCAAGATTTTTATACAAGCAATGGCTATCTAAACTTAATAGGCCATCATCAGATATCAAGATGGAGAGTTTATCTCTTTTGTGAAATATTTCTTTGTAGCCAGCCCTGCGCTTCATGATTATCGTATTGGCGAACAATTTCAAAATCTTCCAGTCACAGAAGTTAACAAAAATACTTAGTAATGAGGTTCTTGTGCCATTTTTGTGTCTGGGTAGTTTACTCACTACAGCGCTATGATAAAATGAAAGTGAACATCTTACGTGGAAGTTTGATACCACATGTGACTCCAGTAAAACCAAGAGGACATAAGCACATCGGGTAGAAATTACCCAATGAATCTGGCCCTTCAAGTACACACGTGCTCTCACCCTCACAAGGATTCGATTCACAGTCATCTGAAATCAATTCAAATATCAAGTAAAAAAGAACCATAATTTTATCGTCTAAATGCAGAAATGCTTATGGGATATGCATGTGTATCAGACTCAATTTTATTCAATTATAAAATAATAAGTAATTGTTCATTCCCTGCATAATAATGTCTTGCCCTTCGAAAAAACGAAACGCAATATCTGTAATACAACTACGACACTTGAGTGAGCTTCTGTTAATGAGTGTAATACAACAATGTCCACCTCTTTCTTATACATTTTTTTTCTTTGCTTCTTCCTCTTCTACATCATTTTCTTCTTTGCCGTCGTCATCATCATCTTCCTCTTCTTTCCACTTCTTTTTCTCCACTTCCATTTTCATTGATTATTTAGTTATTCATTCAATTTCGCAATAATCCAGTTACACCTGTATAAGCTCAGTTCATTACTTAACAAAAATAATTTTGTGTATTACTACTACAGGTAATGAAACATATAATTACATATTTGTGCAGCAGTTGTGGGTTGTGGAAGTAGTATTACTTCGCAAAGCCTCCCTCCATGTCCTGTAGCACATCTACATATGAAGTCAGTAGCATCGACGTTCCGCCAGCACACACCACCATTCTGGCACGGGGGTGGATAGCATGGATCTAAAAGAGAAGAAAAGTTGAACGAGAATGAGAGAGAGAGAGAGAGAGAGAGAGAGAGAGAGAGAGAGAGAGAGAGGGAGAGAGAAGGGGGGGGGGAACGGGGGAGGATGTGAAGTGTGGGAGGATGGATTTTAGTCGATTTGAATAATTTCAATGGATGAAACGATTGTATCTTTAAAAGCATTTAAAGCTTCACTCAAACGATCACAAAAATAACACAGTACGACAATACGCCAGACGGTGGCCTGTACTTATAGAGAAGAAGAAGAAGAACATTAATTAAACTCAACATGCAGAGAGGGTCAATTATTACATGAAACAACATTGAAACAAGGATAAATCTTACGAAATATAATCAATATTGATAAAATCTTTTAATCAAAATATATCATATAGTTAATATGGGTATCGCAATTTCAACATGCATTATTTTGAGGGGAACTGCATTTACAAGCAATACTTTTCAATATATCTCTCAATTTACAAAGCTTTAACTTGACTTGAAAAAGGCAAATCCATATCGTATGCTACTATAGTTTACACAAAATGTTTTAATGTATAACATCGTAATGCCGAATACCTTCCTTTCATCATTGTACGTCCACCGTTTTCGGTATTTTTTTAATTCAAAGGGTATCAATTATGACAACGGAAATGAAACAAGAAACAAAATCTATAATAAAGCCAATCTGAAATTAAATGCAATCAGTATGGTCTCTGCATTTACTTCACACCATTTTTCTCTCAAGTCACATTTCTATGTCCCAAAAGTATCTAGGCTTATATGATTATAGCAAAACGGTTAACGTTGAAGTTTATTAAGATTTGTATGCATGATAAAGTAGTTTATGGAATTAAAAATGTCGTTTAAAACATAATAACTTTTTAAAGAAAAATTTCGAACATAATTTGTTCCTTCAAAATAAATAGATGCTCACCTGTTGATTCGCATCGTTGACCGAGGAATCCCTGGGCACACTCGCAAACCTGGACATTCGTATCGAATGTACAAGTACCACCATTTAAACAAGGATCTGATAAACATGATGGCTCTATAATGTTACATATGGAAATAATATGAAAAAAATTAATGTGCAACGATGTTTTAGAGGTAAAGATAACGGTTTGTGGTAATAAGCACCCGGACCGTGTAATGCTACAACTACAACAACAACTACTACTACTACTACTGCTGCTGCTGCTGCTGCTGCTGCTATAACTACTACTACCACCACCATCACTACTAACATGACTACTACTACTTTTACTACTTCTATTAAGTTACTGGAAAGTCGTAGCCGTGCTAAACCCAAAGCATTTTGGTGGTCGTGGAAATTGTCCAACAGTTTCTCTAAGGTATGGCATCGTGCTTTAAAAGTACATACAATAACGAAAAATAGAGGTCGGGTATATAAACTCTAAAACGCAATATCTCAACATACATTATTCTTATTGAAAGCTATACTTACCATTCATCTCGCAGTACTGACCAGTAAATGAGGGTAAACATTGACATATAAATGAATCTTTCTGAGAGCTGATGAAACACTGTCCGCCATTGAAACAAGGGTTAGATGAACACGGATCTGATTGAGAGGATTAAGTGTAAATACTTAAGGTTGTCATTAGAACATTGGCTAAACATATTATACATCCGTATGTTGATATTTATAGTATTTGATTACACACCATAAAAGACGAAATGATAGAAGAAAATATACTTATATTAAGAAACAGCGACCAACGACATTTCTTACCTAGGGTATCATAACTTGGGTAAAAATTGAAATTAAAGTGTAGTCAGAATTGACAATTTAATTGAAATTATATTCCACCTGTTTTCTGCATAAATCCAGTAAAAGTTTTGTTATTTGCTCTGTGTATTACATGATAATGAGCTTCAACGTTAGTAACTTACCAATAAGTTCACAACGAGACCCTACGAAACCATCTCTACATTCACAACTGTAGATTGTACTGATAGCGATGCAAGATGCACCGTTGAAACAAGGATTTGATGAACATGCATCATAACGTAGCACTGCTGTGTAAACATAACGAAATAAAACCAAATTTGTCATGGTGGAATAAAAAAATCAAAATACAAGAATCAAACCTAAGAAACTAGAAAATACAGGGTAATGGGATGAAAGAAAAATATAAAATTGACTCGTGTGTTATATCAACTACCAAAACCTACAAGGACAGTAAAAGGAAAGTATGCATAGTATGGACACAAGTGATTAGGATCGAAATATTATTCAAAATTTGCGAAGTGTTAGAAATACACTAAGTATCATGATTTCGATATGTTTCATTTACGAAATATACCACTGGGTGTAGAACTCAACTGTTTGTTGTTTATGTTTGTTTCTGTTTATGGTAACTCCCGTAGGAACTTGGCACGACAGCACTTTTGCTGCTAAACGCTAAGCTGGTATATAAAACATTTTATAGGAAACATTTTTACGTCTATAGGTTAATCAGTCATAGTTGCTGACCTTATAGACGACAGATATTACTCTCGGGCCTTTTTATCAAAGTGGAGACAATGGCAGAGTGAGAATTCGAACTCACAACCTTGCAATTATGAGTCCAATGCTCTAACCACTGGACCACACGACCCGTGAATTAACTATGAATAAACAAAAAAAAATCTAATATAAAATTTAATATATTCATCTTTACCCGACTATTCTAATTCTTACATTCCTGGTTGCAGTTCCTGGTTGCAGATTTCATATCGATGTATTAAGGAAGTAACGTCGCACAGTGGGCCAGAATTGGTTGTAAGTGCGCCAAAAATATATTTCGAGTTATATTTTTACTTTAACATGTTGATTAAGGGTAATTTTGGGCGTAGAATCGACTGAACATAATTTAAAGCCGATGTGACGTCACCTTGATACCAAATTTTGATTGGCTACTTAAAACCTATCTGTGAAAAGACAAATTACGCTAAACAATGTGTAGTATATAAACTTTGTGTTATGTGCTACTGTCAGATTGACAAGAGTGAATGTTGGTTTATGCTTCTCACATGCCTAAAAAGTGTGTATGAGATTCCAAAAATAATTTTATGGCATCAAAATGATCATTAATTAGATTTATAAAATCTGAAATATATTCCGTGCTTTATCAAGGTGTGTTGACTTGTGTAAAACGCAGAGTATAAATGTATCACTATGTAGAGGGTTTTTTGCTGAAATTATTCTAGAAGTAAGTTTTATCTTTGGAAGAGTTGTGGGTATAGCCCTTATTTGCGTTAGCGACCTTTATTTTGTTTACATTATGCCCGGAATTCATGTCATTTTCATGGCATGGAAGGGGAATCGTCCTCGCTGTGCAAAAGCTAACGGCAATGTACACCCGTACGGTGCGCTACGACGACTGCGCGGTATAAACATGACCGTTTTTTAACAGGTTTTTGGGGTGTTGTGTCAAGTAAAATCGGCTCTAACATGAAAACGGGCAAAAACGGGCAGCTCAAATTGGTATCGACTTAAAGCTTAGACATCGGGAAAAATGATGCTTATAGAATTAAGACGGAAATCCACGGAAATCTAAAAGTTTCTAATGTAAATGCAAAAAACATGGATTTTCAGCCTATTTCGAGGAATAATCATCCTATAAACCTCCTGAAAGATGTCTTTTATCTACTTTGAACCCTTTCACACGAAAGAGGAATATATCAGGATTATGTGGGAGCCATTTCAGATTCCTACATGAAAAACCTCATGTAAAATGGCCTGTTTTTCAACTAGGTTGTCATATACGTGACATTTCGCAAAATGTCACATTTTACGATTTGAGGTAGGAAATTAACAACCTTTATGCAAATTCTGGAATGAAATATTTTGCCGAAGTATTCTTCAAAGTGTTGTCTTTCAGCTGGGCATAACAAAAATTAAAAATCTGAAATTGCCCAAAATGACTTTTGGCGCACTTTTGTTTCGCCCCGGCCCACTGTGCGTCGTTAATGTGTAATTTAATATATTCATCTTTACCCGAATATTCTTATTCTTACATTCCTGGTTGCAGTTGAGTCCAGTCCAGCCAATTTCACAGGTGCACCAATAAACTGCATTTTGGTCTTCAAACAATGGATCAATGACGTCACGAACGGTGGTACAGGTTGCTCCATTAAGACAAGGGTTGGACAGGCAGGGATCTAAGTGTACCGTATAAAACGTGCAATCGGGTGAAATTAAAGAGCGTAATCGGAGTGCAATTATCGATCAAAGAGCGTGAGCAAAGAGTGCAATCAAATAATGAATAAAACTATAGTAACCAAGAGTGTAATCAAACAGTGCAATAGAAGGTTTCATTGGATGTAGGCCTACAAAATGAATCATAAATGAAAAAAGTGGATACATTCATTTACAGGGGAGAGGAGCGAGTTTTCAACCCCGTTATTTTCTGGTGACACCCCTCCCCTCTGTAAACTTCCTTACCTGGTTCAGAGCAGGTTGTACCAGTAAAGGTAGAAGGGCATTCACACCAGAAGCCTTGAACCATATCTTCATTACCACCGGGTGCAATCAGTGTACAAGTACCACCATTCATACATGGGTTCGAATAACACGGATCTGTAAGGGGGCAAACAATGGAAGCGACGCTTATCAGATGTATTCAATTCTTTTTTTCAAGCTCAGCATGTTTAGCGAAGCCGGAAATAAGCAAATTCACAGTTAGCTTATGATAAATTGTTCTCGAAAAACCTTTCCCATTTTCACTAGGATGACTCCTAACCCTTTCAAGTGAAAAAGTTTTGTAAGCTTTCTCGACAGAGGATCTTGTGGTATTCCAATTTTAAGAAAGAAAGACACGGTATAGACTAGGTGAAAAGAATCATACGTCAGTCTGGAAATCGTTTGTTTTATTGTCTGATTTCTTACTCATTGACAATTATTTGGGCTACTGGTAAATAGCAATGATTATGAACTCGTATACACATCAGTTTGGATGTGACGCACATGTTTTGGAAGGTATACATGAATAATAATCAAATCACAAAATCTTATGTCAGTAAATTAAAAAACCACCTTGATGGTTTGTCTCAAATGAAATTGCTCGTGCGCAGTTACAACTGAGAAAATGTCTCTTAGAGCTTTGTGAATTGATTAACTCTTGGTCGTATTCCCATGTTTCATTTATTTCTTGAGTCGAGGTATATCATGCCCCGCTCTATTTCATATCATGATCACGGTTATCAATACGTTTATTCTACCTTCATCTCTGTCAATTTATTTGCAATACTCACCAATATTTTGACAATTGGTACCCACATAACCAAGACAGGAGCAAAAGTACGGTGTTAAGTTTTGGTTGAATTCAGTCTGCATCAACTGGAAACACCGTCCCCCATTTTGACATGGGCTGGGATTACACGGGTCTGTATGTAGAGTTGAAATAACATTTAATGTGATGTGATTAATATTAAAAATAGAGTATATAATAAACCACAATAATAACGATGCATCTTATCACATTAATGAACTACTTTTACATTGGTGCAAATCACATCATCATCATTAATGGTCAAAAGAAATTGATTTAAACGTGCACATCAGGTATCATGCCCCACATCTGTATCAACGTCAAATAATGATTCTAAATATTAATCATTAATCGCAAATAATAAAGAAAAATATTACACAAATTCATCACTCAACATAATTGAAAGGAATCCTTACTTGATTGGTAAGCTTCTGTACAGTTTATTCCGTAGTACTCTGAAGTGCAAATACAAATGTAACCCAGTGAAGCAAAGGCTTCCTCCCGACAAGTCCCTCCATTCAAACAAGGCTTTTTAACACATGGACCTTATTGAAGCAGGATAAACATAATAAAATTGAGAGAACAAATATCAGTCACGTAGCAAACATACCAACTATATATTACTACTACTACTACTACTACTACTACTACTATTACTACTACCAATACTACTACTACTTTTCCCTCTACTACTACTACTACTACCAATACTACTACTACTTTTCCCTCTACTACTATTCATACTACTGTTACTACTACTACTACTACTTCTACTACTACTATTACTACTTCTGTTACTACTACTACTACTACTACTACTACTACTTCTTCTTCTTCTTCTTCTACTACTACTGCTACTACTACTATCACTATTATACTACTACTACTTCTACTACTACTACTACTACTACTACTACTACTACTACTACTACTACTACTTTTACTACTACTACTACTACTACTACTACTACTACTACTACTACTACTACTACTACTACTGCTATACTTCTACTACGTCTACTACTACCACACTACTACTGCTGGTGTTACTACTACTACTACTACTAATACTACTACTACTACTACCACTATACTTCTACTACGTCTACTACTACCACACTACTAATACTGGTGTTACTACTACTACTACTACTACTACTACTACTACTACTATACTACTACTACCACTAAAACTACCGCTACCACTACTACTCAATTTCTTCTACTATAAAAATACTCAACTACTGCTACTACTACTACTACTACTTCTACAACTGCTACTGCTACAACTACTACTACTACTAGTATTACTTAACTACGCTTCCTACTCCTACAATCAACACCACCACCAACAACGAAAGGCATATCCATGTGTTTGCCACTTTTATTTCAGTATCATATTATAAGCCTAAACATGTTTCTCTGATTCATCTCGTGGCGTGGAAAAGTAAAGTGACGTATTTATACATAATTGTGTTTGATTTATTTATCTTTCAATTTTCCTTTGTGTAATATAGAAGCAACATAATTCGCACTTTTATGTATTGTTTTTGTCATCATTATTTTATGAACATCTGAAGTGTAACAAAGTCATCCACTCCTGCGTACCTTCTACTTCACAATGGCGACCACTATAACCCGATGTACATTCGCAGTAGTAATCCTGGGTTTCATACTGATTCATACACTGTGCTCCATTCAAGCATGGTGAACTACCACAGCCGTTGTATTCTAATCAAGGAAAAATAAACAATTACAAAGTAATTTTGAGACCTTGTTATCAGTGCTCGAAGTTATGAAAATACCGACGAAAGGCATATTTCAATTAACTTAATGAAAATATGAACCGGATGTAGGCCTACGGTACTCACACACTTGGCACCATTATAAATAGGAGGAAATAAATAATAAAACGTAATTGTCCTCATCTTCAAATGAATCATAATAAAAGATTGTTAATATCTTCAATATCTTTCTTAATTTACATATTTCCAAACATCAAAATTTCTATATTTGATCTCTTGTCATGGATTCCAGTAAAAAGGTCATAAAAATAGAAATTGCAAGCTGTGTGTTATTCCTTTCGCCTTTCGAAACAAATTTTCAAATTTGATAAAGGCTTGGCATACCTCCGGATAGACTCAGTTCGCAGTTATTCCCTGTATATCCATGGTTACATTGACATGTATAACCTTTAAATTCAAATGGACTTGGGTCACACCTTCCATTGTCTCCACAAGGATTCGGGTCACAGTCTCCTTTTCCTAGAAAGGAACAAAGCATAAGTGTCATGAAAGTTGCGTTTCGAGATATTTTTATCCAACTGAAATACAATTGTTATCTTAAACAGTCACTACATTGTTACCAATAATTGCTACTGGCTTAGTGAAAAAAATGTTTGTATAGTGAAAATCATTGTATTTCATTTTTAACATCATAAAATTGACTTACTTGTGCAGAGTTAATTGATTTTGAAACTATTGTTATTTTACTTCACTACAATTCACAAATTTTCCTGGAAATAATTATTCGTATACAAAACTCAACTTCCTCATTTCTGGACGAGCCAGGTTGGAGAATGAAATTGTATTTTTACATGGCGTCACTAATCACCATTGAAACCACTTATAATTACATGTATTCTGAAAAAAAATAAGGATTTTGCATAAAGATGATAAAATTTACTCACCAGTGTCCAGTCTGTCACAGGTATAACCTATATATCCCGGTGCACACTGGCAGATAGCTGTCATGGACAGGGGATTAGCATGATTAACACAAGTGGCGCCATTCATACATGGACCGCTGGAACATGGAGTATTGGCGGGAAAGGGTGCTGCATGAAATAAACAAGTTTATTCGTGCAGAAGATAAGCAATATCGTTGATTGACAACTGACTATCTATTATAAATCAATGTAATTATGAGTCGTATGTATATACATAACAAAAAACAAACAAAAAAAAACTATAAACATTGATGGACTCTTTGGCAAGATAAGATTGCGTCTTGTCTCTTATCGCTCAAAAATACCAATTGTCAATTGACAATGAATAAATAACAATTCATCAAAAAACAAAGTTGCGTTTATATATATAAATATATATATATATTATATATATATATATTAGTGTCTTAGTCTGCCTTCACGCAAATACATTTTATTCGTCTGAAATCATTATTACAAGTAACTTTAACTTCTAACATACCCATCTTTTATAGTCATGACGTAGGTAAGATAAGTTGGTTTGATTAAATGAATTAAAGATGTCGCTTACGAGATAATTCCGTCGATGTGTCACATAAAAAGCCATTGAAATTTTGAGGACATATACACATGAAAGCATTGCTGGCGGATGAATCGGAAGCAAGGAAACATGTCCCTCCATTCTTGCAAGGGTTATTGGTACAAGCATCTGCATTCACGTGGGTTAGATGAGAAAATAGAATACCTCTAAAAACACGATTTACAAACATGAAAAAGGCATTCCATCAATACTCGATGCAGTAAACATTATAAAATATGGCATTTTGAATGCTTGTCTCACAAAACTGATATGCACAACACGGTTTTAACAGTTTACGCATAATGAGGGAACTGTTTCCGTGATATATCAAATCTAATTTTCCTTCCAATAATCTAAATATGGTTTGGCATATAAAATTGCAATTTATGTTATTTATTTAATCTAATCGACAATATGTTATTTAAATCTAAGAAAAAATTGAAATTCTATGTCAAAATTATAATGGAGAAAAAGATATATTTGAGTGCATCAGTTTTGTAAAACGAAGAAAAGCTTCAAGATGTCATAACTTTTTGATCTTCCAGTCGGTTTGGCAACACTTTTAGTGTTTAGCTTGTTCGTTTCCCTTCGCTTGAGGGTTGATATTGACATAAAAAAATAGATAATTGATGACAATATTGTCACTAAAAATAACTAACAATAAAATTGTGTAGACAAAGCAAACGTTCATACTATTTTGTTCATTTTTCTTTTCAAGTCATGTTTTATTCCTGTTCTAGTATTGATTGCGGGTAAAAAAAAAAACAAGTTTACTATACCGTGTGAGTAAAAGAAAAACAAAACTTGACACCCCACAAAATTATATATGGCCTGAAACAGTACCTTCTCTTAAATAATTCGATATCATATTCATATGGTATGTCTTCACGGTTGGATAATCAGGACGTATTTTTATTTTTTTTACTGTGATGTGTAAAATTCGATTTGCGCCAAATAAAGCATGGCTGCAAATGAATGAATCCAGATGCCAATGATGTCATTATCCCACACCTGAGTAAATAAACATATTTGCGATTTTCTTTTCAATGAAATTTACTTGAGCATTGATTAAAAGGTGTTAGTTAAACAATTCTATTGTCAAGTACTGAAAATGTGTTTTACAATGTATTTTAATGCAATCATTGTAGGACTATGATATCATTTACATCTGTATTCATTAATTGCAGTCATGCCTTAATTTGGCGCAATTGAAATTTTTTATCAAAAGATATTCTTACCGTCCATATATGTATGATTTTGTGTTCATGACAGATCTTTTTCTTAAATTGGGGATTAATGAGGTGTCAAGTTTATTTTTTTTACTTACACGGTAGATCACTGAATGAAAATGAAAATGAAATTCATGCTCATGGCGAGCAAGATTTCAATTTCAATATCCGATTTATATTTCATTTCAGTCCAGTTTTCTTCCACACTAACAGCAAAGTTGATACAGTTTGCACATCTCAAAACCATTATGAAAAAGGTAAAATTTAAATTACACTGAATATAACAACACAATCATTCCTAAAAGCAGTTGAATAATTGATGATCATTGTAATTTAAAAGCTGTCATGTGGAGAAAACATCGTGAAAGCGAAGCTTGTGATACATTGTTGATGATTTAAACTAAAATATAAAGAATGATATAAAATTATACACTATACAAAACAACGCGGAACAGGAAAACACGTAGGACAGACAAAAGTATTCTGCAATAAAGTTTTTAGATTAATAGGGTCAGGCTATATAGCTTTGTCTACTATTTTTTTAACATCGCTTCTATATCCCCACATACGATTTAAAGAATGAACTAGAAAATATTTGACTTGTTTTGATAACCTTTTTTTTTTCTCGAGAAATTAATAAACTGGCTCATGCTCTTCAAAGTAACAGAAATAAATTACAAACGGGGAAATAACAAGAAAATAATAGATTGTTAGTCATTGTTACCAATGACGTATACTTTATTGTCAATCATACTTTTGTTAAATTATGTCATGCTTGGGTAAACTGTATTTATATAGATAACAATCCGCGATAGGATGCATATAAATTATAATATAGAGATGAAATATCATATAATGCAATAATTTTGTTTTGAATAATTCACTTTTCCCCCCACATTTGTCTCTTCTTCACCTTCTATTTCTTCTCTACATATACTATTCATTTTTATCTGATTATCTCGTTGCAATAATTATTATTTCAAGCATGCTTAAAGTGCGTTGTGTGGTTGTTGATGATTTTTTTTTTTACAACATATACGTTTTACAATTTTGTAAATTTGTCAATATATTGTTAGTATCAATTAACGAAATACAAAAGATAAACAATGACTATTATACATAACTTTAACTATAAAAAGATGAAACGTGCTCTTTCATTTTTATGAGAGCAATATGAAAAACATGAATTATTAGAAAAATGCGGAAGATCATTATCTAAATCGAATGCCACAAAAGCAAGTAAGAAACAGCACAAGGTCGCGCAATAAAAGAGAAAAATGTTTCAACTGCGGGTGGAAAAAAGAGAAACACCGGAGAAGGAGAATGAATGACGAAGAAGAGAAGATAAATTCAGGAAAGTCAAGAACAGTAAAGTTTTATTTATTTATTTATTTTTATACCCCCCCCCCCCAAAAAAAGTCTTTTTTCTATGTGAAGGGTGTTTTTCATTATTTTTAAGAGTCTTTAGAAATGTAATTGATTTTGAAAGATTTCGGAACATCGTGATAACAAAAATCATATAGCTACACGCACATGCAAACGCATATATATGAAACAAGAACAAATAGAGTCCTATATCCTCCCCCAAAAAAACTATCTGATGTAATATATATATATATTCTAGTGAATAAAGAACTTGTTGGCATTGCAAACTTGCATTACCCGTGAAAATCATTTGTTTTGCATTTCTGATATATAAATATATATATTCATCCTTAAGTTACACTTACCTTGTGTCTTGCAGTAGCTGAATATTGGCAGCAGTACTACCATCATTGCATATACACATTGCATCATGAAACTTGTACCTTTGCTGTTTAGATTGAGAAGAAGAAATTATAAAGAATCGTATGAATTACGGTTTAAAAAAAACCATAAGTATATATACAGTATAGAGCTCACAAATATATTAAATAATAGCTATGTTGTTTTGTATTTGAAGACTTATATCAAGCAGCCCATATTCTTTCAATTAATTCTGAGAATTTTGTAGGAATTTAGCGCTGAGATCAGTTTTTACACACTTTATTTTTGAACTACTTTATGTATGTTATATCATTCATAGTTTTGCACAGTGTTTCAAATAAAGCTATAGGTCGTGTAATAATTTTATAACAAAAGTCATGTCTTCGGGTATAATTTTCTTCTCTAACTAAATCAGCAAACTTATATAAACATGTATGATTGATATTGTTGACTTTGTTGTATATATATGTGAAATCTAAAATATATGAACACATTTGATTTCAGAAGTCATATTACCTACCCCACAAAGATTCGAGAATCCACTCCTTTTCTATTACGTTCAATCAAAAAGTAATTATCGTCTTTCTCAGCTGGATGTGAATAGCCAATCTTTGAGCCAGGATGCGATATCTCTCAGTAATTGATGATTTGAAATAATATTTATCAACGAATAATATTGGATCACTTCTATGTTACCTCGTATCAATCATGCATGATCTTCTCACATGTCACAGCTATACACAATGCAAGAACGTTTGTTTCCAATCACTTCCAGGATTTATTTTAAGGAAAGATTGATGGGGCCTTCGCAAGTCTTGCCTCTTCTCACGGCCCATCAACTTCTTCAAACAGACGGCATTGGAAAACATGCAAAATAAAAGAAGTAAAACAGAACGGGACCGTTGACTTTGTGAAGAGGGAAATTTCTTGGGTTGGGCGAACATAAAACTTTGTATGAAATATTTTGATAAGCAACCTATTTGTTCTGTGAAGTCTGTTTTGGTTTTGAGTAGGGAACAATTATATCACACCTTCCGACCTCCGATGAGGTGTCAGGGTCACCTTGCCTTGCAAGCTACGTTCTTTTAGTTCCATTTTAGGATGATTCCGTCATTCATGGAAATGAATATTTTTTTTACCATTGTTCGAATTTCCACATGTAATTATTTATTTTGTATGAAGATCGTCATAAAGAGAAAATCATCATATTGCTCTCTTGGGCCTTGCTTCTTAAGTGTATCACTTGCTTTGTTTCATAATAACTCGCAGGTTTATTTCCAATTCGTCCAATGTCAATTCGTCCAATTGCCAACTCGTCTACTATCATTTGGTCTACTATCAGTTCCTCCACTCACCACATGGTCTACTTTCATTTAGTCTAATGCCATTCCGTCTGATAACCAGTTGGTCCAATAGCCATTTAGTGCATCTACCATTTGGTCTAATTGGACTAAGTGTTAAATTGTGCAAAATGAATGAAAATGAAATGGATATTAGACCGACTGATTATGGGACGAAATGGTCATAGACGAAATGATGATTAGACGAAGTGATGATTGGACCAAATGGATAATGGAACAAACGGTTGTTAGACGAAATGTTGATGGACTAATGGCATTAGACTAAATGAAAGTGGACGAGTTGGCATGCAGTAGACGAATTGGCAATTTACCAACTTTTGAGGCGACTTTTGAATGCAGAGCATGTAGATGCCTCCTTAATGGAAGAAGGGATCGTATTCCAAAGTTTAGGGGCCGAATGACAAAAGTATCTCTCCCCATAGAACTTGGTCTGAACAACTGGACACTTAAGCATAAGTATTACGCTTCAACCAAAATTAATGTAAATATGGATAAGGAAATACATATATATATATGTATATATATATATATATATATATATATATATATATATATATATATATATATATATATATATATATATATAACGATATTACGTTCATCGTGTTGGACATAGAAGATATTAATGAGGCAAAGTGGTAATGCATTGTACTTAGTTCCAACAGTTTATTTTGAATTCCAAATTTTCGACGTTAAACATACGTCTTCTTCAGGGATAAAGCTCACAGAGACAAGAACTGAAATAATAACATTCATGATTGTGGTAGTCATGGAACCGCGCACAAAACAGCATCACCATCATAATAATAATAAAAAAAAGCATATTGGAGGCGCAGGCTGTAAAAGTTATCGCGGGAGGATATCATTGTTACGTAACAATCACTTATTATGACGCCACCACAATCATGAAAATGCAAGAATAGAAAGGATAAAGGCTTATATATCAAGAAAATAAATTACGATAAAAGGAGGTGACAATGGCCTCCCAAATCACTCTATCTTGAAATCAACTGTTAATATGTATGGAGGAGAGTAGAGCAATAATAATGATAATAAACCTATGATAAATTCCTGAAATTATTAAAAAAAATTGTATTTGTCCAGCCAAGACAGATCCTTGTTTAGGCCATACCTGAAACTTCGGCTATGAATAATGGCTCGAAGTTCAGCGAGTTTCCTCTCTTCCGCGGATTTATAACCTCCTCCGAAAAGGACTATTTTGAGATCACTGAGTACAATGCATCACTATTTTGAGATCACTAAGTACAATGCATTACCACTTTGCCTCATTAATATATATATATATATATATATATATATATATATATATATATATAGTGTGAAAGAAATGGATGAAGAGAACAATGGTAGGCGTTCTCTTCATCCATTTCTTTCACACAATATTTAAATAAAAGAGTTGCCAAAGCTGTAGTACATGTATAACTTCACACATATATATATATATATATATATATATTGTGTGAAAGAAATGGATGAAGAGAACAATGGTAGGCGTAGCTTACCATTGTTCTCTTCATCCATTTCTTTCACACAATATTTAAATATAAAAGAGTTGCCAAAGCTGTAGTACATGTATAACTTCACACACACATATATATATAAACTCCTCAAAAAAGTTTGGAAATCTGAATTTGATCGATAATCCCTCCTCGGTTTTAGTAAATATCAATGTGTAATTAATATCAATGAATATATCATTTAATTTCTTTAAGATGATACCCTACATGATATGATTATGGTTCACATGGAGGTGCAATGCCTTGAAATGTGGGGCAAGGTCAAAATTCAAAAGTTGCAAAATGACACAATATTGAAAGCACTGTTCTTTTTCCCGTGGTGATGAGTGATTTTCTCAGCGGTTTCTTTTGACTTTGATCGATAATCCCTCCTCGGTTTTAGTAAATATCAATGGGTAATTAATAGATCATTTAATTCTCCTTAAAATTATACCCTACATGATTCACATGGAGGTGCAGTGCCTTGAAATGTGGGGCAAGGTCAAAATTCAAAAGTTGCAAAATGACACAATATTGAAAGTCACTGTTCTTTTTTTCCGTGGTGATGAGTAAGTTTCTTAGCGGTTTCTTTTAATTGTTTTCATGCACCTTAACATCAACATTAACATGGAATCAAACATACCTCTGCACGAGCAAACACATAACAAACAAACATGCATGGGTATTTCAAACCACGGCTCAAACCATGTTATCTCACAGAACCATCGCTACATAAACCACAACAAAACATAAAAAATGAAGAAGCAGGGGCTTGATTTGAATGGATTTTCATCTCTATTGACACAGACAAAAGAATCATGTTCTGTATTGACCCTTCATTACTATTTCTGCTCGTTTTGCAGCTTTTCAATTCAGACCTCATCCAACACTTTTGAATCCTGCTATTTTCGTGACGGCACGATCATAACAAGCATGATATCATTTTAAAGAGAATTAAATGATCTTTTGAATGATGTTATATATGCATTGTATAAAATAAGGAGTTGGGAGAAATTAATGGCCAAACTCAGATTTCCAAACTCTTTTTTTTGTGCTCGTTTTGCAGCTTTTCAATTCAGACCTCATCCAACACTTTTGAATCCTGCTCTTTTCGTGATGGCATGATTATAACAAGCATGGTATCATTTTAAAGAGTATTAAATGATCTTTTGAATGATGTCAAATATGCATTGTGTAAAATTGGGAGTTGAAAGAAATCAATGGCCAAACTCAGATTTCCAAACTTTTTTGGAGGGGTTTATATGCATATATATATATATTTATTTCATATATATTTTACTGGACACTTACATTTTTCTCTTATGATTTGTGAAACTAATTCTCTCATTTACATTACATATACACTAAAGTTCGTATAGCTTTGTTTAATATGTATAGTTATGTTTCTGGTTTACCAAGTTTGGATTATGGGGGTAGTGAGGTAACATAGGACAGTACAAAGAAATACACATAAATACATGTATATGTAAAAAAAAGGAAAAATGAATAAGTCCATAAAAAATCTGAATCTGCTCTCAATCACAATAGAAGGAATTTTGAACACCATTTGTTTCCCCAAAAATCGATATCCCTTTCCCAGGGGAAAATTATCAATGCTTCCAATTTTAGAACATGTGTATTCACCTCTCAGTGATGATAAGCTATATGGAAACACTCAATAATCATTTATATTCAGGGGGGATGGCAGGATGTTTGATGGGGGGCCAAGACCAACTAAAAATGATGTAATTGAAAAACACGACCAAGATCTCTATTATACTCTTCTTCCTTTCTATTCATTTTCTCCTTTTTCCTTGACTTGAAAATCAGTGGGAGGGGTAAGACTAATCAATTAAATCTCTACTGGGCTGTCTAGCGCCACTCGGTATGAGTATTACCATCAATTTTTTTATTTTTGCTACGGCAATATGATGCACTTCTAACCCTAAAAATCCCACAAAATCATCAGTAACTAACGAACCACATGAATATCATGTGGTCTTGGATGCCACTGCCAAAACCTGTATGCTGGGGTAACTGTTCTAGCTGATGATGTGGCCCTCAAAGCTTCCTCAGCCAAAGAACTTCAATGCATGCTGAATCTCATCCATACCTATGCAACCACATGGAAGTACAAGATCAACCCATCAAAAAGTGCAATCCTCGTCTTTAATGGGCAAGACCACCTCAAGCACACTTGGTACCTGAATGAAGAGGAAGTTCAAGAAGTCAGTCAGCATCCCCATCTTGGTGTCACCAAGTCTTCAACATCTCAAGATCCTGCGCCGAACATCATTGCCAAGGGATATAACTCAACGGTGTCAAGTCAACTTTCAAGTCAACTTTCAGTCATGTATCACACGGCGTTCCGCAAGGGTCCGTCCTCGGCCCCTTACTTTTCCTTTTGTATATCAACGACCTCGTAAATTGTTCCTCAATTCTTAATTTCATACTCTTTGCTGATGATACCAGTATTACTTTTTCTCAAAAAAATATTATTCCTCTCATTAACACCATAAATATTGAACTTCGTAAAGTCGTTGTCTGGCTCCAATGCAATAAACTGTCACTGAACCTTGAAAAAACAAAATTTGTACTATTTAAAACACAAACTAAAAAAATTGGTAATGACATTCCTCCAGTTATTATGGATGGCAAGATTATTTCCCAGGTATCAAATATAAATTTTTTAGGTATCAAGATCAATGAATTTCTATCCTGGAAACCTCATATAGATGAATTATGCACTCGTTTATCAAAAAGTACTGGTGTCCTCCGCAAACTGAAGTTTATTTTACCCAGACATGTATTAATTTCACTTTATAATACTTTGGTTTTACCCCATCTCACTTATTGCTGTATGCTATGGGGGAATGGATTCAAAACACATTTACATAGATTATTTCTTATTCAAAAAAGGTTAATCAGAACAGTTTGTAATGCACATTTCAATAGTCACACAAACAAGTTATTTCTTGATTGTAAAATATTGAAAATTTGTGACTTGGCTCTTATGTATACTTATATATTTATGTACAATTACCATTCAAATCTCTTGCCAAATATTTTTAATAATCTCTTCAACACAAATGCCTCTTTCCATTCATACTTTACGCGTCATTCAGCAGATCTTCACCAATATCTTCCAAAAACTAAAATTACCCAAAATTCTCTACGTTGTAGAGGAATTAAGCTGTGGAATGATTTAAATAATGATATTAAACAAAGCAAAACCCTAAATAAGTTTAAAAAACTCTTGAAAGTTGAATTTTTTGCTCAGTATAAAAACTCCTGCCAATAGCACACTGTAGGTCACTATGATTTATAATCATTACTTCTAGTTTGCTTATTTGTTTGTTTATTTCCCCTATGTTAGCCCATTGTTTCTTGTTATTTGTTGTTCACTCTTTATGTATGTACTATATTAATTTGTATTTGATTGTACCATGGTGGTGCCCCACTCACAAGTTTTTTCTAATGAAAACTTCTAGGGGCTCCCAATCCCATGTTTTTTACCTAACTTGTATATACCTGTATTTTTTATGATTGATTGATTGAAATAAATTTTGAATTGAATTGAACTCCATATTCGCTCTGCTAGGTGGTTCGGCTTCAAGAAACAACTTCTGGCCTCCAACCATTGCCAAGTTGTGGACCACCTACTGCATTCCTAGGATGCTATATGGCATTGCTGCCATTAGAGTTACCAAGAGGTCCAGGGATAAGCTAGACTCAGCGCAGGCCCTTCTCTTAAAAAAGTTTATAGGGCTCCCCAGAAGCACAGCAAACGAGGCAGTCTTTCTCCTTACCGGAATCATCCCTCTCTCTATGCAGATCGACCTGAACACCTTGATGACTCTCGGGCAACTGGTTACTTTACCAAGCGATAGGTTTGAGCACAGAATACTTCTAAATGCTCTCGCTGCCGATGTCCCTTTCATCTCCTACTGGAAGCAGCTAATCGCCAAATACAGCTTGCCTGCCATCCTGTCTGGCTCCCCGAGCTTCGACTACCTCACCTGGAAAAGACTGTGCCGCCAGGCCATCTTCAAGAAGCACAATGCTGGCCTAGTTGATGCCACTCAGGAGAAGCACACTCTTGCCTTCTGGAAGCAATGTTCAACGTTTCCAAGCCCTAGCAGTCTATTCCCCCCTGCACTACCTTCACACCTCCGTATTGCTACAAGACTTCGCTCCCAACTTCTGACAGGCACCTACCTAACACAACAAAGACTGAAGACCATAGGCAAGTCTCCCAGCGCCACCTGTAGACTTTGCTCAACGGAGGAAGAAAGCTCCACCCACTTCCTTCCCAACCCTCAACAGTCTGTTCTCATTCAACATGTCCTATCTCTAAGCCTCCCTGCTTCAGTTAGCCAAGCCTTCACCTCTGCTCATCCCCTCATCCTTGCCACTAATATCTTATTACCCTCCTCGCACCTATCTGTCACTCTTGCTGCCAATGTCATGACCCACTGCCTCAGATACATTCTTAAAATTCATCATATTCGCTTAGAGAAATTACTTCACCACAACGACCAACCTGCGGATAGCCGCTGATCCTCGAATACCGGGGGAAGAACAACAAAGAAGAAGAATATACTGCAAATTACAGTCTGCAAAAAAAAAAATCAGTCCACAAGGAAATCTTTAAAACTAAGTCACACATTTATTTACCACAATGCCATTATAATTTCATACAATGTACATTACAGGTCTGTTGATACATCTTGTGTTTTTATTCATGAGGAAACCAAAAATAAAAATAAAAAAAAGAAGGGGAAAATGCATTGATAAAACACACTGAAAATGTATATTACCATTTACCAAAGAATTGAATTCATGAAAACCATGTTAAGTCCATATGTTGTTATTTAACTACTTTCACTTGCATACAAAGTAGGTATTGACAAGCTTATTTAAACGATCATTAGTGCTTAGACACATAAATAATATTAACAAAAGACATGACATTTATCAAAATCAATTGGAAAAATATCAAGAGACAAGGAATTCTATTGAATAATAATTATAAGGATTCTATAATTAGAGTCATAAATGAATCTATGCATTTTATGTCCCTGAATGAATACAAGATAAAAGTAGTAAAATAAATGCATTACACCAGATTCACAGAATGTCCATTTAAATTGTACAAATATATTTACACAATCTCTATTTACAGGAATTGTATGTACATAGCCCGTTCACTTGTAATGAATGTCTAATAAAAGTTGATTCAGAAGAATCAATTGTATAGTGTATTGCCAAATAGTTCATTTCAATACCTACCAAAAGTTCATTTGTACTGTTATCAATAAATATTTCAGTTTTGTAATTATTATTTTTGTAATTCAAGGCATACTTGGCTCATACTGTTCTTAGGCAACATACATATAGCAGCTTCGAACATTTACTCTTGATGAAATCAAATGTTTGGCTAAAATGAATGAAAGTATTCTAAATTCTGATGAAAAGAATAAGGTGGATAAATTTCAAGTTCTAATAAACTACTATTATCAGATTTTAATAATGACATTAGACATGCATATTGATAACAAACAAACAATATTGGTAAATAGCATGAAATACAAACCAACTGCAATTCAATGTTCATATGGCACTCAAATAGAGTAATATTATGTGCACATCACACACTCTGTAATGAATTTGTTGGAAGCCATCTACAGTGCATTCAATAAATACGTTTGAGCAAAGGCTACATACACATTGTTACTATTTTTGTGTGCAATTCTCTTGCATAAGATCCAGAGATTTTACTTGGGCAGATTCACCTGTATTTAGTTTAAATTACCATAACCATCAAAATATAATCATTAGCATTATCTGCATTTATTAAGCTATCATAACTCAGTTCAGACTTATAATAAGGAATGCACAATTACAACACTTAACCAATTAAGAAATACTGATTAAGTCATGGTTTAAAAAGAAACCATCTTGACTTTTTTTAAATTTGCATGTCACAGCTTATCTGCATAATCTTTGGAATGGGCACAATAAAAGTACTGTACATATTTACATACTTTACATCTGGGGTGGTGCATTAATTTACTCATTTCTTCTGTGAATGTGATCAATTGAGATGTACTGAATTAATCTACATTGAACTATAAGGAGGAAAAAAAAAAAAAAAAGAAAAGAAGAATACCACTCAATGATTATGACCGTCATCAAACTTTTGAAACTCTGGGGTGGTATTTTGGAACACTGTCATAACTTTTGTCATAAATTTTGTCATTTCTCTCCGAGATGTGACACCGCTATGATTGTCACAAATCAGTATTCTGAACATTGTCTTTTCCTTGTCATATCCCTCAAAGTTCCCGCCCAACTTTTCGGAAGCAAACCAATCAAAATCATCGTTAGTTCCCAGTGGGAGCCCTTCTAGCCAATAGGAAGGCCCCGTGGCAGGTAGGGCGTATCCCCAATGCAGTTGCTGGCATCGCGCAACTACGCGTATATTAATGCGCTTAATTAAAAAGAGAGACAGGGAGCTGTGAAGGATTTAAGAGGAGAAGTAGAAAAAGAAGAAAAACAAAGGAAAAAGGAGGAATTTAATATGTAGGGCCTAACTAATTGTAGCATGAAAATATAATTTTGAAAATTGTCATGGTTGATGAGTGAAACTAATACCACAATCTAATCTAAATAATATCATTATATGCTTGACATTCAGTCGGCAGGGTATCGGGATATTTGGTGCTAAAAGATATGACAAAATTTATGACTGCTACCCCCCTGTCATAACTTTTGTCATATCTTTTGCTTGAATAAAAGGATTACGCGCATTTAAAGCCGCGTGTTTTTGGTGCGCGCTAAAAAGAAGAGACGAAATTTATGACAATTTTTGTGACAAAAGATATGACATCCACCAGAATACCGATTTTGTCATATCTCTGAGATAAGATAAAATATGGAGAAAAGACAATGTTCAGAATACCGCCCCTGGACATCATATCAATATCTTCCAGGATATTAGTGAACTTGTACTGGGACGGTTTTATGACTTGCTGTCAAGAGCTTCTAGCTTAGTGATGTATATATCTTTTTTTTTCTAGCTTTGCAAATCTAATTTTCATTATGTTAACTGACATTCTAGAAACCACAATACAGCATCAGGTATTCAGAAAAAATTGAATGATTTCAAAGACTATTTTATGAAAATAAACACTTCCGAATAATGGGAATATTACCTCATATAAAGAGAGTGAATTATTTGAAAGTAGGGTCCTGTTGCATAAACACTTCAATCACAAGCAAGTCAAATGTAAGTAATACATGAACACCAGTGTGGATGGCATTCAAGATGAATTTGATCGTAATAGGCCAGGGCTTATTGAAAACTACATTTATCTTTCTCTCCTATGACTTCTTCCTGAAAACAAGTTCATTTTATCAGTCAGCATGAGACGAGAGAGAACTATCCTTAATTTTTAGCATCATAAAATGGATGAATATGTCATATCCTGAGTAGGTAGTTAGTAAAATCCAACTGGTGCAGCAAGGCTTGGAGTAGAGAAAGGAATGCATCCACAATTTTGAGTAGCTAAAAAACAACAAAAAACAATCACACTTCAATGGCTAAGCACCAATGTCTTATGGCTGGAATGAGGCTCTGAGAGAGAGAGATTGTCTAGTAAATGTAAGGAATCATCCTGTACTTGACGGTAGCACAATACTTAGCCCAAGCTCCTCCATACTTCTGCCTGCAGGATGCATCATCACGTCGTTCCCGATGAACAAGGAGGATGAAGAAATAGATTGGGTAGAAGTATGGCACGATGCTTACAAAACCTACACAACAATAGAAGATGATATTCTTATTATCCGAAATGAATTAATTAGGAAGTAGAATATGTGAATAAAGTTATTGTTATGTTAATATGCTTCCAAAACATTAACATTATTCTTGTTGATAAATGGATGAAGAAAGATTGATGTGAACTCAGTTTGGTATTATATCAAGGTAAGAAAATATCTTGAACTTGACTATATATATCAAACAATAATAGGTAGCATAAGTCACAGAGATGCCCAGCAATGGTATTAATTTCCTCCAGCAATAAATCCATATATCGTGCTGCACAGTCTTTAACAGCATCTGTTTCTTGAATATGCAGAGTGCTATGAGTGGCAGCTTGATATGAAGCCACAGTAATTCCAAAATAGTGCCTTGGAAAAATAATCATCAATATTTTCTTCTCCTCCTGAGATGGTAATACTCTTCTTCTTCTGATAAAGTACAGTCCACTGACTGGTGTATTGTCGTACTATATTTGGCAGGTCTGGTGTGGAGTATGTACAGTGCCATTTTTAAATATTCTAAAAAGTTACTACTTGTAAGTGCAGCTAAAAAGCCATGCTCCTCTCTTAGCGAAGCAGGATGCTCTGTACCTCTTGTACTATTTTGGAATTACTGTGGCTTCATATCAAGGTGCCACTCATAGCACTCTGCATATTTTCTTGTACAGAGAATGGAGGAGAAACTCACCTGTGCATAGTGACCATGATAATGCCATGAGCAGATCACCCAGATAGTTAGGTTTACGTACAAAGCCCCACCATCCTGATACCAACAACCTCTTGCCTGTATCGGTTGGAATCGTCTGTAGACCTGTCAGGAACAGAATCAAAAGGAGAATATTTATCTTGGACTAAAAGAACAAGAAACCAGCTAAAACTTATGTGTGAGTATTTTTATTAGCTAACATATATATTAAAAAAAGAAACATGCTAAGGTATTTATTTGTTGGCATAAATATGTAGCTACATTATGTACCCAATTATAATCACATCATACAGTCAACCTCCATTATCTGACCTGTCAAGGTCTGTATCATTATGACTTGCAATTAACTATAAAATGATAATGGCCAATGGAAATATTTGTTTCAAACTTACATGATTGTATTGTATTGTATTCAGCCCCCCTCAACATTTTTCGCAATAAAGCTGCCACGCAAATTTTCTTGACCGCGTCGCTTGCTGACTTTTTACTTTCAAGTCTCGCACAACTTTTGAGACCAAAATTGCGACCCCCGGGTAAGTAGTTGCAAAATTTACGCAACATTTTGTAAGAGCATGCAGGCCCAAAATGCTCAAAAATGTGATTTTGTGTACAAATCCAATGCAAATATTGTTTTTAGGCAAAATTCATAAATGTTTCATTATTTTTCCTTGAACTGATTAAAATCGATTACATCTCGTTTATGGTCAAAATAATTTCCCCAACAATTCCATTGAAGAAAAAAAAAGCAATACATAAGAAATTTAGAAAACAATATATGTATTATTCAGTAAATTAAAGCAAACTTTTGATTTTATGCATAAATAAGCATATTTAATTAGCTATGAGATTTTGAACTTACAGTTAAGTAGATTATGCCATTGGTAACACGCGTGCCAATTTTCGTCGCGATCGCGTAATCAACAGCTGTGATCATAGGGGGGCTGATTCAGCCCCCCCCCCGTTGAGAATCAGTGTTTGAAATATAAAGCTTATTGCAAATATTTGGGTTTTGACATTACAGATCATATGATACAGATTCCTACGGTTCTAATAGATTTGACATTGATAATGACATGTGTATATAAATCCAAAAGCAATAAGGATGGCCTACCTGCAACACTCTTTCCATAAGGGTTTTGTCTGTAAGAATTCTTCTGACTGTTGGACATACGGAAGATGAAGTATCCAAGGGCTAGAATGCAATGATTCAAGAATAAATTCATTGAAATCGTCGATATCATTTAGGGACCATGCTGGAAATAATGATCACCCAAACATTTGAACTATGAGATATTATTCAAGCAAAATATGACAGTGGGCATGCGATTAATGTTTTGGATTTCTGTGTACGTATGTGTGAGATTTTAAACACGCACAAAAAAGAATACATGTATGTCTTGCACTTCTTCATCTTAAGACCAATGAGTGTTAAACTTAAGTATTCCAACCTGCTAGATTTGCAATGGACTGACAGACAGCCCTCATGCTGATTCCTATATACCCCCTTCAAACTTCATTTGGCTGGGTATAAATAAAAATTAATAAGAGAAAGAAATGCCTATGACTTACAGAAGAGCAAAGCCACTGGGATGAGGCAATAATCTGGGAAGGCAGGTGGGTGATCAGCTAAGTAACGAGCTTGAAGACTGTATGTGAATGGTACCCAGGCCAAATCACCAAAGACAAGCATGAATCCAAAGCCATCTTGGATGATGTCCATCGTAGTCAGGATGGCAGACTATCAAGATGAAAGAAAAATATAATAATGCAATTGTACCAAAGCAAGTAATCTGTGATTATCATCTGTCACTCACGTCCGCATATGTGGATGTCATGTGACTTATCCAGTCAATCAGAGACATGTAGGTACCGTGCATACGGCACCTTGACAGAGTATATATAAGGCCTGCTTTTACAAACTTTGCTCATTCTCCTGAAGATGACAAGACCACACTTGTCAAAACGTTGAGTTTGGGTGGTCCTTTTCGGGACCAACACTTGCCCAAGAAAAATACATGGTGTATCGTGAAACCTACTACACCAATCTGTGATTATATTAGCCAGGCCTGATATTAGCCATACAACAAACACAACATGATCATTACTGTAAATATGAATTTCTCATTATCCTTTTTGTTATTCCATGAAATATAGACAGGTAAATAAGCATAAGCCGTTCGACCCCTAGTCAAAGAAATTTTTTTGGTCAAAGATAGATTTACCTGTACTCAGCTTTGGACAAAACCAAGACATTCTAACTGTCTAAACATTTCCCATTCAGATAGCAGGAATCTTGCTATAACTGCATTTCCAAGGAAGGACGTAATTTTTCAATATTTCATAATAAATTAAATTTAAACCTCTTTACTGTATTTAAAAAATGCAACCCCCCCCCCCTTCATTTTACAAGATCCCTTTTACACATAAAATTGCATGAAAATAATGATTAAATAGATGACAGTATCTCCAATTGACAATTTCAATGCCATTAACACCCTTGACATACCTCATAAAGCAAAGCATCAAAGACATAGAGGAACTGGAAGACACAGACCAAGATGAGGTTCCATGGAGGATTATCAGGGAATTCAGTCCATACCTTCATCAAGCATGCCATGTTGATCAGAGCCTGGTATCAATAAGGAGATATCAACAAATTAATTTGACAAATGAAAAATGTAGTGCACATCAACGCATCACTCCAACAGAAATATGATGCGCGATGTTATGATGTTATGCAAACAGTGATTGATCACAACATTTGTTCTAATAGCCAATCCTTTCCCTTCACTTTTTAAGAATCCAGAAGTTTTCAATTGTAAACTCTGACGGCTGTTCTCGTATATAGTTATTTAAGTGCACTGGATTCCAAAAACTTCATACATTCTTTTTCTTTGCAGATGACAATTCTATCACTGCAAAATTGAATTCTAAATGGAATGTTGTAATTAATTTTTAATTTAATGATTTAATTTTTCAAGGACCTTCCTGGGAAAGAACACTCAAGTTTTTTATTGTTATCCTGATTAATCATCTTCTTTTTTCTATCTATAATGATATACATGTCCAAAACTTGAGAGATAAATATCAATAACATGACACTTACCCAAAGAAATAGTCCAGGACGTAGCTCACAGAAGAACTTGAGGTCGAGGCTTCCAAATCGAGGGTTCAGCTCATGACCCATGAAGAAGTCATAGAAGAAATTGCCTATACAAAAGGAAAATGTTTTGATGCAATAAATTCTTTTCGTTTTATTTCAATGGATCTGAATTTACACTTGTTTACAAATCTTTGTTACCCCCCCACCAACATTGAAATAACTTAATCCACTGAAAATTCAGAGTTATTTTGCACATTCTAGCTCAAAATTCGAATATTTTCCTACAGCTATGGTCAGTCCTTCCAAACTTTAATAGTGACTATCTGTTTACATGGTATTCTAAGTTTAGTATAAGCACTAAAGGGGCCTGGCCATAGTGACCATCTAAGTAGTAGTACAATTTCTAATCTCTCCAATGCACTCTTCATACGGTGTATATCGGTTTCTCTGTCAATGATATGATTCATTACTCTCTCTGCACTCTTCACATTCTTCCACTCCCATCAATATATTTCTTTTCTTATTTGAAAAGAGAAGATTATATACCAGAGTTTCCTCCTGCAGCAAGAGCACTGTTTGGTCCTCTCCTGGCCTTGATATACAGGAAGAGACTGAGGAAGACAGAGAAGAGTGTAGCTGCTGTCATCAAAGGTAGGATCTTATCCACAATCAAAGTCACAGGACACTTGTAGTAGACCATGGCTCCAAAGGTTGCACATGTCACAACCAGAGCAAACAAGCCTGTTAAGAAAATGATGGCAATGAAAATATATTGAAAGATATACAACTCTAAACAGTAAAGTATCCCTCATCCAATACGATAGTAATAAGCAAATTTGTAGCAGGAAATATGTTTCCTTACACAAATATTTTATTTGTTTAACAGTACTTAATGTCATCTTGTAGACAGGCTCCTTTGTGGCTCTAAGAACTCATAACCTCCAACCTCCAAACACCTATAGAGTTTTTTTTTTTTTTGGGGGGGGGGATGTGCCTTTTAATACCAAACTTGAAAAAAAAATATTTAAAAAATCTGAACCAGCTGCATATTGGAATTAATAACTCCAAAGGTCCTTGTGAAAATTTGATAATATCAAATGAAATCAGGGGTCCGTGGTAACAAAGCCATTATTGTAAATACCAAAGAAACCTTGATCCAAGTTGTAACTCTTTATGAAACACTCCCATGTTGTTAGGCTACCATGATGATTTACAGCTACCAAACCAGAGGGGGTGGGGGGGGGGGGGTGTTTCACAAAGATTTAAGTATGACTTAGAGTCGCACTTAAATGCCGACGCATACATGATATGCAACGCGCAATCTAATTGATAGATACGCAGTAATGTGCGTCCTCGTAACACGATCTGACCAATGCGGTCAAGACTTTCATACCGTACGCAATTCGGTATTTAAGTGCGACTCTAAGTCATACTTAAATCTTTGTGAAACACCCCCCAGTAAGTCAAAAAAGCTCCTTGAAAATCATTTGAAAGGAGTACATACCATTAGTCCTGTAGCTCAATCTCTTTCCTGATCTCAGAGGCTGACCTTGTACAATCTAAAGAAAGAAGGAAAGTATACAATGTATCTGTCTCAGTTATTAGTAAAAAATTATAACCACCCCTCCAATAAATGAATGCATATAATCCATGTATCCTACAAAGTATTATTTTGCAGAACTATTTTTTGTGGTATAGTTCTTATAACAAGTGGAACGCCTCTGGCTCTCTCACCTGCATCACGCGATTCAATATAGCAGCAGTGCTGACTTTGAAAACTACTATAAAATAATTATTCACAAAAAACACCATTCATATAATGATACAATACTACATTCATTGACATTTGACCTTGATCATGTGACCTAAAACTTGTCAGTGATACTTGATTACCCCTATATCCACATTTTATATATCTATAAACTTTGAAAGTTATGACAGCAATCTAATAATTACCTCTAAAATGGCCAGAGTTCAATGACCTTAAATGAACTTTGACTTTGGTCATGTGACCTGAAACTTGCATGAGATGTTCAGTGATACTTGATGACTCTTATGTCCAAGTTTTATGAACTATACCAATGT
Organism: Lytechinus pictus; assembly: GCF_037042905.1. NCBI lineage: Eukaryota > Metazoa > Echinodermata > Echinoidea > Temnopleuroida > Toxopneustidae > Lytechinus > Lytechinus pictus. Next base: position 3,061,671 of record NC_087251.1, read on the forward strand.
ACTTACAGAGTTATGGTGGTAATTAAACAAATACCCCAACATGGCCAAAGTCCATTGACCTTTGTCATGTGACCTGAAACTCGCACAAGATGTTCAGTGATACTTGGTTACTCTTATGTCCATGTTTTATGAACTAGATCAATACACTTACAGATATATGATGGTAATTCAACAAATACCCCCAACATGGCCAAAGTTCATTGACCTTAAATGACCTTTGACCTTGGTCATGTGACCTGAAACTCGAACGGGATGTTCAAAGATACTTGATTACTCTTATGTCCAAGTTTCATGATCTAGGTCCATATATTTTCTGAGTTATGCTGTCATTTCAAAAACTTATACTTCGGTTAAGATTTGGTGTTGATGCCGCCGCCGTTGGAAAAGCGGCGCCTATAGTCTCACTCTGCTACATATGAGGGTGAGACAAAAACTAACTACAATGATAAAAATTCCTGGAGAATTCTTTTGAAGTGTCACAAGTACATACATGTATTACAGGAGTGAAAAAAAATAATGGCTGGAGTTACACCATTAATATATCAAATGAGTTTCCCTTCCCTTTGTGGCTTTTTTTTTTCAAATTAAGAGCTGGGACAACATTTGACATTAGCTTTCAAGTCACTGAATAAAAAATATTTTCTTTGAAAGTTGAGACATGAGTTTACCTTGCCAACTGGAAGGAGACCAAGGATGACTTGGAAGAAAAACCATCCAATGTAGAATAGATAGGCTTCTTGATCATAGTAATCCCTCCAATCAAGTGAGATTGGTGGTTTGTAGGATAGCTGACATCCTGATGGTTGACATGTGAAATACAGGTAATACACTGTCAATGGTATACCAAGGATCATGAAGAAGGTACCTGTATGATCAAATTATAAAAATGGATATGTATACATGTAAAGAATGTTTCAACAAATGTAATTCATTGCTACAAAGATATCACTTTTTCAAATATGAAATTCATAGATTTATTTTAAGTCTACTAGCCAGTTTTATACTTCAATTAATGCTAGCTGTGGTAAAGAACTGAATTTCAAACAGAATCCATTGAAGTCATCCCCAAAGTGATAGATATGCATAAATAATACCAAATGATTCTGGTATAGAATGTGTAATTGCTGAGTAATTGACAAAATAAGCAGGGTATTCCGACCAGATGTCTGGTCTCTTTCCAAGCAATAATAATAACACACTGTCCCACATGTGCTTATGGATGTTGGTGATCTTCAGTGTGGTAATTTTCCAGCTTAGATTTCATTTATTCTAAGAGTTAGATTGATGAAAATTATTTAACATGACCTAAATCTACCATGGAAGTGTGGAACGTTCAATAAATCACATGAAAAATTGATTGATTTGGAGAATGGAGAGTCCAAATATATATATTAGAAACTGATTAGTGATTCCCAAATTCAAATGTCTTATTTGAGTCTTCTATATGTATGTGTTGCAGGTATTGAAATTGGTAAAACTGTTTTTGATTTGAAGAATTATTAAAAAAAGTATCAGTCACTTTTTTTTCAAGTCCTTTTTGTGTAATGCGACTGACCGATTTTTGGGACATCATGGCATCCACGATATACAGTATACAACCTTTCTGTATGTTATTGTTTTTAATAAAGCCTCAGTTGTCAAGATAAATTGACAGTACGACAGAAAGACTCACCGCTGTAAAACAGACAGCACCAAGTACGTGTATTGGAAGAGACACATAAAAGTGTAGGCCTAATGCGACTGACCATGGAATTGACCAAATAGCTAGATCATGCCTTATCATTATGGGTCTATATAATAATCACATCAGTCAACAAGAACTTACCTATTGGACCTCCAAATTCATAGTGTGTGGTTTTAGGAACTCTTCCTGACTTCATCTCTGCAGGTATTTCTAGCTGTTGTTTGCCTGATCTTGTCTGTGCTCTGGTTGTGTATGTATGTTGCTCAGTCTTGATCACTGTCTGTGTCTACATAAACCAATGACATACAGTTATAATGAACAAAGTCAATGTAGTATGTTTCAGATTGTTTTATACGTCTATTAATCAATTTATAAAGGCCTTTTTTATTTAATATCTTATTGATCATTATCATGATTACATGTACTGGTATACATTTTATTTCTCCCCCCTTTTTTTTTTTTGGGGGGGGGGAGGGGGATAACCTACAGTCTATGAATTTTTTAAAACAAGGGGGAAAGTACATCTTCTTTGGCATGTGGCTGACAATGTCACACATCAATATTACAAATTCTAGTACTTTCCACCCTCACACACATACACAAGAAATAAAAACTTGATTAGAGCAAGCATCAATTGATAATTTTCAAAATTGGTATTTGTAATCTCATGTAAGTTACACTCACACTCAAGAAAATGTTAGTTAAAAATGGGGAAATGTGATCTATATAATATGAATACAAGAAAGTGAAAAGTTCAAAGAACATAATAGAATTAGACAGTGAAGATTCTTTACAAAAAGTCATGCACAAATTCACAAAAACGGCAAAATAAAAGATGTCTTATAATGAATATAGATTCACTATGTATGCAAATTTTTCACATGGAGGCATTAGTATAAAAAAAAGGGAGAAAGAAAGGAAAGTCTTTTTTTAAACAACTGTAGAAATTGAATTAGATAAATCAAGATTGTTAAACAAAGTACATGTGACATGTGTATATATGCAGTCACGCACACAAAAACTCATATATTTTGATAAACAGCAATAAAACTATCAACAAAAGGAAAAGAACTTGAAACCAATTTCTCAAATCGTTTACCTTTGCAGTTTTTTTAAATGGACTCCGAAATGTCAAATTACCGACAACCTTAATTATGTCAAAGTGCAAACAAATGAAAAATTAAATACATTTAATATGAATTTACATTTACAGTTAAATGAGTGCTAATGTGCTATGAGTAAATTTTAAATTTGGGCAATAAAGAGCTTAAATTAATCTTGTGCCAACATGCATTCACTATAATGCATACATGTATATTAATTAACAAAGAAAAAGAAACTAATAAATATAGCTTTATCTGTAGACTTACCAAGCTTAATCTAAGTAGAATTTGCAAGCAAGCAAATTAATGTACATGCAATACACAGAGAGAGTACACACCCCAACGCAGAGACTGAGCAGTACTGCAGCAGTAGATGTATGGTTATTCTATTTCAGCTACTATTTCTAACTCAGCATTTTAATCAGTAATTATTCTGGAATCTTAAGATTGTGTCCCAGGTGAAATTAAGTAAGCCTGTAATAGCATGACCAAAACAGCAGTGAGCATACGTATATTGACCCTATGACCTGCTTTGCATATATATGTATTATGTACAACACATGAGCCTAGTATGTGTACACTGGTATGTTATGTCATTGAATCGTGTGATCATTATAGCACACACCGGGTGACTGATTAGATATGACCTGTTCACACTGGTGACTAATACATTGTACATGTACACTAACCAAAACAGTGGTTATTAACATTTATTGAAAATCAAACAAAAAAACGATTATTTGCAGAACGTCCCCAACCTGCTACCTTATAATGCTCTGGGCATCTTATTTTTTTTTTTATTTTTTTTTTTTTTGGGGGGGGGGGGGGTGTAATGTAGATCTATACCTACATGACCCCCCCCCCAAAAAAAAAAATTGCAAAAAAAAATAATTAATTAATTAAATTTTAAAACCCCTTCCTGTTCCTATTGGTAAGAAAGTTATTTCTTTTTAAGCTAAGAGGAAAAAAGAATCCCTCAAAAACTCAGAATCAAGATCGATTTAGTGTGTTACAGATACATGTACTGTGTAAGAGAATTTGGCAATGCATTTTGTGCTGTTTACAGTTTTTTCCCTCCATTTCTATTTAATTAAATACCCTCATGTGGTACGTATACAGTGTAACTGATACAAGAAATGCATGTAGATTGTAACTAAAAGCCCTTTTCATTTTGGTCCTTGCAGAATGAGGCCTGTCAGCACCTAAGGTAACTTCCCCTTATATGTGAACTCTCTCTGTTTGACTACCGTAATTACACATCCTGCTGCTCTACCAATAAACTTTGCAATATTACTCCTTCACTATTCACAAATATCTGCAAGTCATCAGAACAGAAGACCAATAGTAAATGTAGGAGACAGAAAGAGGTGTTGGGGGAGGGGGAGATGGCAAACATGACACACACAATGAAGTAACTTTTTCCCAATCAAACATAATATTATAATTATAAATAATTATTTTGAACTAGAATGTGATGACTTTGCCATGGGACCTGGGGAATGTCTGAATCCCCCCCCCCCACCCTCCAATATACAACGAGTCAAATCTACATGTTCAAGCCATTACATGTTGGCCTAACTACAGTATATGGGGAAATACGTTTTGTATAATGGAGCAATTTAGTATCTTCCATAGAACTTGGTAGACACTGACAGTAAATAAATACAAAAAGCAGTGCACTTATTAAGTATTAGTACTACATTGGAATGGAAGCTATGCTCAGGTTTAACCTTATCTTAACTGGGCTATTTCGGACCAGTATATACTGGGGGGGGGGGGGGTCAATTTGACTCCCCCTCAGATCTTGGCCGCTGATTGCGCGATCGCCGCGAAAATTTGCACACGCGTAGAGCCGGATGTAAACTACAAGACTGTATAGAATTTTTTTTTCAAAATATTAATTGTTTATATTTTTTTATTAATTATGCAAATAAGCGTATGAAATTTGCCCTAAATTTGGGTTTTTGTGTATGTTTTTACCTTTAACTCGATTTATATAGCTAGAAGAATGCTAATTTTTGGTGGGAGTATCAATTATTACATTTCTAACAAATATCTACAAAAATATTGAAAAAATATGATTAATTTCTTATGTATTTTATTGTTTTTTTAATTCTTATGTATTTCTTTGTTTTTTCAAACCTTTGTTTTTTATTGTTTTTTCCAATGAACTTTGTCAGGGACCCTTTTGCGATCATAAATAGCATAAAATAAATCCCTTAAAACCAACAAAAGTGAAAATAATCATACATTTATGATTTTTGGTTGAAAAACACAATTTGCATTGACTTTGTACACGGAATCACGTTTTTTGAGCAATTTCGGGTCTGACATGCACTTACAAAATGTTGCGTAATTTTGGAACTACGTACCCGAGCGTCGCAAATTTGGTCTCAAAAGATGCGCAAGACTTGAAAGTAAAAAGTCAGCGAGCGGTGCGGTAAAAAAATTTGGCGCAACGGTGTTGTGACGAAATTTGTCAAGGGGGGGGGGGGTCAAATTGACCCCCCCCCCCCAGTTTAATAAGGGTTAATGTGATTTTTAAAACCTGTTCCACACTACCTCAACGACATATGCAAGTATGCAACCCTAAGTCACAAGACCACAACACATACATGTACATACCACACTATCACCCCAATGAACCGATACAAATATGTATAAAATTCTATCCATTAAACATTAAAGGAGAATGAAACCCTTGAAACCAGCTGAATCCATATCAAAGAGAAAAATCAAAGAAACATATTGTTGAAAGTGTGAGGAAGATTGAATGAATAATAAAAAAGTTATGAGCATTCGAATATTGAGATCACTAGTGCCATGTAGATCCTCCTAACGGCAATGCGACCAAGATCTGTGATATCACACACGTACAACTCCCTCATTACTTTAGTACTTATTTCACTTATATTCTCACTTTTATAGAGTCTATCACAAGGTGAGGTGTTCTCTTTATGAGATGACAAGTACAGAGGTTTCACAACATTATATCATTGATGAATCGTTTGTCATATGATTAGAATGAGCAAAAAGAGATGTTTTGGGGTATATTTTCAGTGTCCAAATGGGAGAGTTGTACGTGTGTGACATCACAGATCTTGGTCGCATTGCCAATGGGAGGATCTCCATAGCATTAGTGATCTCGACATTCAAATGCTCATAACTCTTTTATTGCTAGTCCTATTTTACTCAAAGTTTTGTTGATCTTATTCTTTGATTTTTCTGCTTTCACAAAAGCTAACTTGCTCCAAGAGTTTCATTCTCCTTTAAGCAAGTCACTCTCAGAAGGGCAGATATTGTAATTCGCTATCGCCTTTTATAGGAGTCTGTTGCAAAAATAGTTAACAATAAATCGCAAATATAAAGTAAGAAATGTGTGCATCTTCTGGTTGAAAATCAAGTTGTTTAATTGCAACTCATTTTGATGACCCCCCCCCCGGTGTCCTGCCATATCAAACTTCAAAGTGGTGCTTGGCTGTCTGATAGTATCACTACATGTGATTATTGTGATATGAAATAATCTTGTGACTCTTGTCAGCCAACTCTACATGTCATACTTACTAGTGTGTTGTATGTTGTTCATTTAGATTATTGAGGTGAAAAAGTAGCGTCCACATACATGTATGTAGATATCTGATTTTCTTTACTGAATTACAAAATGCAGTTTTATTGATGTTAGATTCATGTACACTGTACCTGCAAATTTTAAGCAAATTCATCTTGTTTGGCTGATTCAAGGCCATGCTAACTACATTGGACTGCAAACTTTAAGATCACAATGTTACCATTTCATTTCCGTATTATCAAGTCACAAACATTTTCCACCTACCAATTTACATACATAAAAAATGCCTTTACACATAATTTTTCTTGTTATTATTTGAAGTATGAGAAATGAAGATTTTAGGTGCAATACAAAGTGAATGAGTAAAACAAACTTTAATTATACTCACTCTGGAGATTTTTGATTCTGTTCTTTTCTCTTGTGTTCTCGATACTGGTGTTTCTACTACCTCTTTCTTCTCTGGCTTTCTTGCTGGACTCCTAGACTTCTTCTGCTGTGTCCTGGAAGGGGATAATTTGCGAGCTGGTGACCGAGATCGTCTTCTGCCCGGTGACCTTGACCTGGAGCGTGACCTCGTTCTAAAGAAGGATTCCAACTGAAAAGAAAATTTATCAAACAAATAAATGTGTTATTGTTTATATCGAGACACTTTCAATTTTATCAATCTATATATGTAAGTGTAACCCTGAATATGAATTTTAAATTACAACAATCTTAGTATCTAGAATTGTATTTATAGACAAGATTGTTGACATGTACAAACTGATATGTCATTCCCTTGTTCACAAATTTAGTAAAATAATTTGGAGTATCTTACCTTGACATCAGTAGATGGGATTTCTTCTACTGTACCATCTTCATATTTGACTTCATATCCATCATCATTTACATTCAGGATCTTAGATTTGAACCATAGATTGCTGCCTGGCCACTTGGCCATCACTGCATCACCAGCTGCAAATCTTCTGGGCATTGTGCTTGCTCACTCTAGTCCTAGACCAGTAAGGAAAAGAAATTTCAGGTGAAATGAATACAGTCTTATATTGTAAAATGAAGGAAGACGGAACTCTAGATAAGATGTAAATCTTAAATTAACTGTACATGTACAATTATGGACAATGTTTTTCTTTTTAAAAGGCAATTTCAAATAAAACTTTACTCTGGACCCTCTTTGAAGGCATAATAATTTACAAACTGGTTTTCATAAAGCACACACACACACACACACACAAAAATTAAATGATTTGTAGAACTGGAGTAAAACCAATATGAAGTGTATTTGTAAACTTCTGATGACTCATTTTTTAAGGAAAAAAAAACTTATGACTTGCTGCCTTGATAGAATCAGGTAATCCATTTGAATTAAAAATCATTTTCCCTTTAATCCTTAAAATGACACACATGAATCCTCCTCCATCAACCACACCCATGAGTAGAAGGTACATGTAGAGTAGATCTCTGCAATGACAGAGTAGCTAAGGAGATATGGCTGATATGAAACGGGGTAAGAAAAGAAATGGTACTGTAGTACATGCTGCATGGGAGAAAATGCCAGGGATACAGACAACTGACATGTCTCTAAAAAAATGTATTATAAAAAGCTAGAATATTAGGAAGTCAAGCACTCATGGCTGTACATGTAGCATGAGAATTAACCATAGGCAATAGGTACTTTTGATGCAAATTGCAGGCTAAAAGTTAAATCAACCCATCTTTAAAATCTTATTTTTAGGGACAACTGCATTCTTCTGAGCTGCCTCCCCCCAAAAAAAAATGGTAGACCAAAAGCTTCAGTCTTTATTTCTTTGGTTGTTGTGCTTGACTGTACAGTATGTCTTACTTCACTGCACATCCTCCATAGACTGAGGTCATTCTTCCACTCTATACGGGGAACCTACATTTATACATGTACCCTAAAATTAATAATCGATTTAAAACATAATTTTGCATCAAAATATATATGTCAACTTTAAAATAGGTTTTTGAAATCATCACAACCTAGTAATCAAAACCACATCAGCTCAACATTAATCCTAAGAACACTGTTTTTATAGGAATAATACAGGTATGGGGATGAAAAAAGATTCCGCACATTGTGTGCATGAAAATGGCTAGCCATCTTTGCAGGAGAACCCACACCCCCCCCCAAAAAAAAAAAAAGAGAAAATAATAAAAAAATATTATAATAATTACTAATAAATAAAAAAATGAAACCAAATTTACAAAGAGAATATAAAATGAAACTAAATAAATACAAACATGTTTAACAAATTATCCTCTAGTAATGTTCAGACAAATTTAAAGGACAAGTCCACCCCAACAAAAAGTTCATTTGAATAAAAAGAGAAAAATCCAACAAGCATAACACTGAAAAAACTTCATCGAAATCGGATCTAAAATAAGAAAGTTAGTTCACAAAACAGTTATATGCACATCCTGGTCTGTATGCAAATGAGGAGACTGATGACATCATCATCCACTCACTATTTCTTTTGTATTTTATTATATGAAATATTCTAATTTTCTCCTCTTTGTCAAGTGAAACAACGATTAATTCCTCCATGAACATGTGGAATTAGCATCATTTAATAGTACTACATGGTTCAGTCAAGTTGGTCCTTATTGTAAAATCTGTAAAAAAAATGATATACTGTATATTTCAAACAATAGAAAACAAAAGAAATAGTGAGAGGGGGACATCATCGACTGTCTCATCTGCATGTCACTGAGATGTGCATATCACTGTTTTGTGAAAAATAAACGAAAATTTAAAATGTCATAACTTTCTTATTTTACATCCGATTTTGATGAAATTTTCAGCATTATGCTAGTTTGATTTTTGTTTATTTATTCAAATCAACATTTATCTGGGGTGGACTTGACTTTTAAATTGTGTAGTATTCAAGAACATTTGTTCAACAACCATTCTATAAAATAACCACTAAAAAGAAATGTTCCTAACCAGCATGAATGGTTAATTAGTAGCTTGATGTACATTCCACTCCTTGATTACAATAGCTGCTTTATTTATTGTGCTTAGGCCTTAGCACTAGATTATACTTTATCAAATACTTTTTGAAAAGCTGATTTGATAAGATGGCAAATTACTGATAAAACAGTATGAAGCAATGGCAATGTGAATATTTGTCTTCAAGGGTATTAAGATAGTAGGGGAGATTGGGGTTAGTTGGAATGCGGGTTAAGTTGAAACATTGTAATTTTCTTTTAACGCCTGTAAAATAAATTTACACAATACTTCCCTCAATTTATTGCTATTAATAATACAACACAATTTACCGGGCTATGAAGAGAAGTGCATACATGTTCATTGCACAAAGTCATGGCACCTTTACATGTATTTTCTAAGATTTAAAGTTAGGATTGGATCTAACTATCAGTCCTGCTAATACATTATCAGCATAGTCCTATACATTCTACAGTTGTGTGGTAAGGTAGTCTGCGCAGTGCCCCATGTCCGCACACATGCGTATCTGCGCGATTCTATTACAAGATACGCGACGCACGGCAACCACATACTTTACACCTGCAATACATAGAAAGATATTTAAATAAGAATCCAACTCACATTGGTGGAAAAAATAATGAATTTTGAGCATTTCATGCGACGACCTCAAAATGCAGCCTTTCTCATCAAGATCCCTGAATCGTGTGTAGATCTAAAGTGAATAGGTGCGCAGACATGGGGCACCATCTTTTTTGTTCAATCTGAAAAATACAATTTATGATATTTATCGTCCTATGCAAGTATTTTACGATTCATGATATATATCGGCCGATGCAAGTATTTTTAAAAATCTACATGTAGGTTGGCACTGCTCATCATTTTGCCGCCCTCTATAGACGCGTTGCTAGGATGCAATCACAAAGACAAGATGGTGACAATAACATCTGTAAGTAAAACGCTCCTCTACTTTTAATATTTTAACGTATTTAAGCTTTATTGTAACATAAAAACAAACTAGTGTAGGCCTAGACTAGAAGTTGCAACCTATTATTGTAGCCCATTTATGGTTGGAACTACCCCTTATCGACCACCTAATCTTCTAAGCATCATATCTGCGAAAATATTCATCAATTTTACCCAGTTTTTGTCTCATTTGTGCAGAAAATTGAGCAGGTCAGATTCCCATGTTTCGCTCGGCGACTCCGATTCAATCCGCGTATATATCGACGAACAACGAATGTGACGATTTTCCATTTGCTCATTTGCACCCGTCTTTTGAAACCGACCACCCGCGATACACTAAGTTTACGGCCGATTCTTGTCGCGGTGGCGAAATATTTTTACTCTTTCAAATCAGTTGTATGACGTCAACATGCTAAATGATCGCCTCACTACTTCCACTGCGAGCTCCGGCGCATGATTCGACGATTGACGACGGATATTTGTTCTAAAGCCGTTTCCTATCGGATTTCTTGGTTTTTCAGCGGGGTTTGGGTTTGGGTTTGGTCAATACAATTTTGATTAATTCTACTAAATTTTTACTTTTTGTTGCTTCTTTTTTTCTCGTAAAATCGATTCTTACCGTTTCTATGGACACTGCGCCTGCTCTCCCGCGCGTATCGTTTGTAATACGCAATAATTTTAACGCGCGCAAGGTGGTCGGTTTCAAAAGAGGTGGTCGATATGTGGAAGTCTCACCATACATAAGTTTGGGCTCTAAACCCTACACAAAACGAGTATTTTGGAGCAACATTGTTGTCTCCAAAATACTTGGTTTGTGTGGGCCAATGCAATTGTCCCAGGCTCCATGGTCATGGAGAGTAAGCCTACATGTACGCATCTGAACCTACTATTAGTAGACTGATTTTTACTCTCCAGGAGCCTCCAGGCTAAGTCAGTAAGTGGGAGTTGCACGGCAGCCGACAGGCCAAAGAATGTCACTGTTTTTTTTCCTTCTATTGTTAGATTTGTCTATTTTTTCCCGTTTTGGTGCATTACAGGCCAAAAACGGATAGATAATCTTGATTTTGGTCCATTTTTTTTAAAATATGAAATAAAGACAAAAATTGATGAGCCCCGTCGGTGGGATTTTGCATTGTAACCCCCCTATTAAATGCGCGGGGAAATCAAAAAATTTAAAAATGTTTAACTTTGTTACTGATCTAACGTTAGGCCTAAAAGTTAGTAATAGTATACTCAACCGTCAAAGACTAACAACGACAACAGACGGCCTGCCATGGGCATGGGCCATGGTAGACAGCTGGCAGCCGTCTGTTTCGAGGAGTTTTTAAACATTTTTTATTTTTTAAATTTCTCCTCATACACAGACGGCTCGCTATCGTGCAGCCATGCACCATTAGGGGACTTACAATGCAAAATCCCCCCGTCAGGGCTCTTCAATTTTTGTCTTTAATGAATCAAACTTTTGAAAATTAACGCGACCGAAATGCAAATTAATATTCCCTCTTAGCATTAAATGCCCAAAAACGGGGAAAATCAAGTTAAAAGGAACAAAAACAGTGACTTACCTCGGCTGTCGCGCAACTTCACTGCCCTGTTTTATCTGAACTTAATACACATAAACATATGGCCATTGAGTCCCCTGTACAGATCGCGCTAGAACTTCGGTCTCTGTATTTGGTGAGTGAAGCCAACGGAGTTCAGCTGAACAACCAACATAACATTAACACTAATTAACAGAGACCGAAGCTTTTTGCCTTGGTCTAGGGCCATGGCTGCAGTGCTAAACTTACATGAACTTTTTTTTTTTTATTATTATAGATTTTATTGCTTCAAAATCAAATCACAATATACATAAATAATAGCAGCAATATAATAAATCATATACATAAGTAAAAAAAGTGTTACAATTCAGCAAAAATATCTTGATACTTGTTTAATGAATTCCATTTATCAAAGTGAACTGAAAGTTTGCCTTGTTTTACTGCGATTGCTCGCTCTACTTTTTCTGAAAAAATAATTTCATTTTTAAAGTGTTTGAAGATTAACATTTTCTCATTGTATTTTTGTTTATAAATAAAGAATTTTGCATAAAATATAATGGTATTAATAAGACTATTTTTAATTTTGATTCCAAAACAAATATCCAAAACTGAAAAAGGCAAAGTAAGAATGTTTAAACTGACTAACCATTTGTACACTTCATTCCAAAATAATTCAACAACTGGACAACAAAAAAAGAGGTGCATAAGATCTTGAGTTTCGTATTTACAAAAATTACATCTAGGGGAACTTTTTACCCCAATGCGAAACAAAAAATAATTGGTTGCTATACGTCTGTGAATAAACTTAAATTGAAATGAACGTATCTTGGTATCCAAGGTCGCCCTACATAATATTTTTAAACGGTCTTGCCACTGAATTAGTGTTTTTAAACTTAGAATAGATTAAAAGTTAAAAGGAACAAAAACAGTGACTTACCTCGGCTGTCGCGCAACTTCACTGCCCTGTTTTATCTGACCTTAATACACATAAACATATGGCCATTGAGTCCCCTGTACAGATCGCGCTAGAACTTCGGTCTCTGTATTTGGTGAGTGAAGCCAACGGAGTTCAGCTGAACAACCAACAAAAATTACAAAGTCATTAACACTAATTTAATTAACAGAGACTGAAGCTTTTTGCCTTGGTCTAGGGCCAAGGCTGCAGTGCTAAACTTACATGAACTTAGTCTTAGATCTAGGCCTACTCTAAGAATACAAGGAATATTATCAACAATTTTTTGTGAAAAAAAAATCATGATTAATAATTGTTAGGTGCGCAGACATGCCCCCCCCCCCCCCCCCCTTCATGGAGACTACGGTACCGCGGAGCGAATGCCGTCGGCCAGCTGCGGGCACGGCGCAGAGAGCAATTCGGCAAAAAGAGTCTCCCGTCAACAAAGTTCAACAAACTGTCCGTTTACAAGTGGGAAAATATGCGATATCAGCAGCTCACTCCTTTATCAAACTCGTTTCCATAAAGACGTTGTAAACTGACAATTCGGTTATTCTTTATGAATTATATGTACAAAATTGATTAATGCTTACCCACTGTGTTGTAAAAAATAGGGGAAATAGTTGACAGATCCGATTGACGGTTCCGTAGTAAGAATCATTCAAATAGTCCACAAAGCAACACAGGCGTAACGGTCACAGAGGGACGCGAAGCGGGAAGCTCATTGATTGGTTTATTCAAATTAGATAGGACAGGCCAGACCATTGTTCATCTACGATTGGTTGAAATGATTTATTTATCATTGATATTTCCCACGCCCACAAAATGACGACGACCTAGTTTTACCAGCTGATTACTATACTGCTCGATGTGGGAGCTTGTAGAAAATTAAAGGGGTAGAAAACTCCCTGATCGAACCAAAATTATGATCGAAGCAAGTCTGATATGTCTGCTCCTGGATGCTTGTAACCTCATTTCGGAGCATGGACCCACTAAGTTAATAGTCTAATATCTAATGTCGGATGAGGGTCGGGGTTGATCAATGAACTAAAATGTTAAAAAAAAAAAAAGTCAAATTGTTAGTATTGAAAAAAAAAATGAAAATCTACTTTCAGATAGATTTTAATACAATATTTCATGATCAACCTTTCCTTTCTTCCTTTCTCCTTATCTTTTTTTTCTTGTTAATGTGTTAATGGAACATTTTTTCGGGGGGGGGGGGGGTGGGGTTACGGTGCCCCATCAATTCTATAGGCATACAATGGCCTACAGACGACACCAACACAACAAGCATTACCTAAATAGCACTGAAAATGTTGCCCCCAAAAAACAAACAAACAAACAAGCAAACATAAAAATGAGGGTCATGCACTATTAAATCGGGGTCGATATTCGTAAACCTGAAGAAGGGTGCTATTCGATAGGGTCACCAATCTTGCACGATGACAACTAAGATGGTTGCCATAGTAAAATGGGAAAAAAAAGTGATAGACAAAGGCTCACTATTTTTTTTTTCATAATTGGCAAACGGTTAAGAGGGTTGCCAGTCATAAGCATATCAGCTAGGGGGGGGTTTACAGGTGTTTAAACCCCTTCCATTTTTTGATACCTGCACCCCCTAAGAATTCAACCCCCCCTTAAATTTTATTGATGGCCTTTTTTTTGCTTGTAAATTATTTGGAGGTACGAAACGACGTAACACTTTTTGGTGAAGACCTTTTTTTTCCTACGATTAATTTTATTACAATGTACAATCAATCATGAAAATCAGGGAAAGTTTAAAATGTGAAAGTGGTAATTTTTGTTCTGTTATATTTTACCCGGTTGCTTAAAAAGCGTAGTTGCTTGTAAGCCAGCAAACATAAAATTTTCATTTTATGTGTCCGATTTGGGTGATTCCTGCAGGGGACAAACAAGAGAAGGTATCTCAAATTAAATAATGCGAGCGCGAGAAGTACGAGGGGGTAGATATGGCGTATCGGGCAAAATTTATGGAACATGTGAGAGAGAGAAGCAAGCAAACAAATTACAAATCTCCAATCTATTGATAGATTTTGACATAATATTGAGAAAATATTGTTTTTTGGTGGTGATTTTTTTTTATTTGGGGGCGAGCGCCCCAAATCCCCAACCTGTACACGACTGATTTAGTCCTCAACATTTAACATTCTGACCAGCTTTTGATATCATACTAACGAAATTCAAATCTAACAGAACAATTCATGCAAGAATTCAAGAATTTTTATATTCCGACCAGAAAACTTGAAATTTTATAAGCACGTTTATTAACAAAGAAAAAGATGTATCTCAATAAAGAATTAAATTAATGCAAGCTCACAGCGCGAGCTGAAGTTTTGATATACTAACCCGAAAGGGAATTAAGAACAATTTTGAAGAGGATTTGGACACATAAATTATGTATGACATATGGTATTGACATCTCTATAGACACTCAATAGACGACACGAGCGCGAAGAGCAAGTTTAGTTTTCGCGATTTATTCCTAAACACGGCACATTATATAGCACCTTTTATAATCATGGTCAGGATGTATCTTTAATCAAACAACCAATGCGATTGCAAAGCGCGAGCTGAACAAAATTTTGACCCGAACAGGGAACATTTAAAGGACTGTTCATGGAGATGATAAAATCTCAATAATGCGAGCGTTTCTAGCACTTTTTGTAATCATGTATGGGTACGGAGCGTAACTCGCTAAAAGAGAATAATGAAAATTCGAATCGCAAGCTGAAAAAAGGTGCATAACAATTCTATATTCTAAGCCCCATTATTTTTATAAAATGACCTGAAAAATTCGTTTTGTTTTCACTTATTCCCCTTCCGTTTTGTCATTCTCTTTCCTTCCCCCTTTCATCTTCTTATCTGTTCTTCTTCTTTTTTTTACTCCCCTCCTATTTTTGTTTTGTGCTGCCAACTGACAGGGCCTGCATGTATTTCCCAAATATATATAGACAAAGGTTGATTGACGACTTTTTTGCGTTATGTAAAGCAATTAATGCTTATGAATAAGGAATTTTATGAATGATGAGCCCCATTTTCTATTATGACTAGCGGTCCTTATGACGAGCACTATACCCGCTCTTGTCAAGATTCTGATTTTGACGAGTTGGGGTCACCCGCTACAGTGGCGTACTGATGTAGGGAGGGGCAAGGGGGGCACGTGCCGGCCCCGGGTGCCACTTTTAGGGGGCGCAATAAAGGGAAATGGGCGCAAATAAATAATAAAAAAAAAAGGAGAACAAAAATGAGCTTAAAATAAATGGTCAACTTTTTTTCTGTATACAGAAAAGTCAAACTTAAGGAATAAAGTCGCAGAAAAGGAAGACCACTGAAGGTGACACAGTCCTATGCTATTACCATGCATGGTAATTCAGTTTTGAACCCATGTTGGAAACGAATCTTGCATGTTTTTACCCAAGGATGAATACACCATATCCGTGTCAAATTTTGATCTTGATATGTTACTCTTCATTAAAGGAGAATGAAACTCTTGGAGCAAGTTAGCTTTTGTGAAAGCAGAAAAATCAAAGAATAAGATCAACAAAAGTTTGAGTAAAATAGGACTTGCAATAGAAGAGTTATGAGCATTTGAATGTCGAGATCACTAATGCTATGGAGATCCTCCCATTGGCAATGCTATCAAGATCTATGATGTCACAGATGAACAACTCTCCCCTTTTGGACACTGAAAATATACCCCAAAACATCTCTTTTTGCTCATTCTAATGATGTGACAAACGATTCATCAATGATATAATGTTGTGAAACCTCTGTACTTGTCCTCTCATAAAGAGAACACCTCACATTGTGATAGACTCTATAAAAATGAGAATATAAGTGAAATAAGTACTAAAGTAATGAGGGAGTTGTACGTGTGTGACATCGCAGATCTTGGTCGCATTGCCAATGGGAGGATCTACATGGCATTAGTGATCTCAATATTCAAATGCTCATAACTTTCTTATTATTCATTCAATCTTCCCCAAACTTTCAACAATATATGTTTCTTAGATTTTTCTCCTTGATATGGATTCAGCTGGTTTTAAGGGTTTCATTCTCCTTTAATTCTTACAAACAGTTTTTCTTGTTTAATTAACAAAGACTTATAATCACGCCCTGATTTGATAAGGTATATAGATACAAACTCTCTTCATTAATTGTTTACAAACAATCGTCTCTTTTTAGGAGAGGATATAGCAACAAAATCAGCTCATTACACCGATGAGATACGTATAGGGAGTTCGTGAATTCATAAGAATACTCCTTAAAATTGTCCCCTTTCAGGTAAGTATTTTTTTAGCTCATTGCTCGTGCCTGCATTAATTGCTTAGTTATACATCCACATCGTAGGATTACTTCTCCCGAATGTCCCGAATTCAGGTTCGGCTCGCGCTTCGCGCTCGCATTAATTGTTTAGAATATTCAGTCTTAAGATCTTAATGTTGAATTAAAAAACAGGTTAGCGCTTCGCCCTCGTATAAGGTCGATTTATTTAATGAGATCCCTGATTCCCTGTCATAATTTATCTATGATAAATGTTCATTTTTCAGGTCAGAAGATCAATAATTTTCAGCTCACGCTTCTTCCTTGCATTCATTGTTAAGTTAGATACGAATCACATTACAAAAAACCCAACAAAGAATATTCTGTCTTAACGTCTATTGAAAAATGTTTGCACTAGCATTGATATATAATGTATCCCGATATGTATATCATAAAATACACTTTGAAAAGGGCGCGATCTTAGCACTTGCCGTTTGTCCGAGATACGCAACTGTCCTTAAAGGAGAATGAAACTCTTGGAGCAAGTTAGCTTTGTGAAAGCAGAAAAATCAAAGAATAAGATCAACAAAAGTTTGAGTAAAATAGGACTAGCAATAGAAGAGTTATGAGCATTTGAATGTCGAGATCACTAATGCTATGGAGATCCTCCCATTGGCAATGCGACCAAGATCTATGATGTCACAGATGAACAACTCTCCCCTTTTTGACACTGAAAATATACCCCAAAACGTCTCTTATTGCTCATTCTAATCATATGACAAATGATTCATCAATGATATAACGTTGTGAAACATCTGTACTTGTCCTCTCATAAAGAGAACACCTCACCTTGTGATAGACTCTATAAAAGTGAGAATATAAGTGAAATAAGTACTAAAGTAATGAGGGAGTTGTACGTGTGTGACATCACAGATCTTGGTCGCATTGCCAATGGGAGGATCTACATGGCATTAGTGATCTCAATATTCAAATGCTCATAACTTTCTTATTATTCTTTCAATCTTCCTCAAACTTTCAACAATATATTTCTTTGATTTTTCTCTTTGATATGGATTCAGCTGGTTTCAAGGGTTTCATTCTCCTTTAAATCGTCGTACTGATTCCACGACTTCAAGACTGGTCCTGTTGTAGGGAGCGTGACAATCAAATTGCTGGTCAAAATATCAAACCTAACTTGATCTTTAACCAATCAGAAGGATGTATTTGGGACTTTCCGCAACATGCATTTGACGGTGACTGCAGGATTGTAAAAAAAAAAGAACGTTGAACTTAATTGATTTGATAAAGGCTTTTTGTGAAAAATCTACCAAGAAAACCTTCGCCTATATCCCAATTAAAATGCCAGGCAGATAGTATGGGTAATTAGCATCACAATGTTCCGGAATGCGTCGGACCCGTGAACGACATGAACCATGGTACCTGTTGTCAAAATTCGCGTTCCATTTTAATTGATCGTTTCTGGTACAGAAGCAGGATTTTATTTTGGGCGCGCGGATTTTTGAATGGTGAGGACGGTCGCCAAACGCTCCACGCCAAGTTGAAACTGCAAGTTAAAAATATATCAATCACATAACCTGCAAAGAAAATACCATAATCACGATGGTCTAGGTTGAACCATTTAATCGTCGTTATTGATCCAGTGCAACTTTGAAAATGTTGAGCCTTCATATCTTGCTGTTTCTAGCTGTTCTTATTTCGTCATCTCATAAAAGTTCACCAGCTGTAATCAGACATGGCGCCTCCTCCAACGGGGAGGTACCAGTCCCACAGGTAAGCTACAAACACATTACTCACATGATTAAAAGATTGTTTCAAACATTATTTTAATCATTACTGATCATGATGTAAAATAGAGATTTATGTTTCCCTTTTATCATGTTTATGTTGATAAGGTTGTATTGTCTTGTCTTTCAGTTGATGCCCATATTGGAATAAGAGGACTTCGTGATTAAATTCTTATGTTAATATCATATTTATAAAAATATCATCACGGAGCCCTCTTGGCTAGATTATATGGCAGTCGAAGATTGTTTTTAAATCATTCTCGTCCTTGTCATCAACGTCACATTCACCGTCATTATCACCATCAACATCATCGTCATCAACATCATCGTCATCAACATCATCATGATCATCATTATCATCATCATCAACATCAACATCAACATAATTATCATCATCATCATCACCATCATCATCATTTACATCATAATCATCAACGTCATCACCATAATCATATTCATCATACAGGGGCCCCGGAAAGAATATTCAAATTGGGCAGGGGGAGGGCTGAGCTGAGAGTTAGCATGGTTAGGGAGGGGCTTGCCATGTAAAACAATACAATCAGGTGATCATTTTATGTTTTTGTTAGTCACATTTTGATATAGAAATTGGGGATGACCTCTTCCCAGTTCCGGCACCTGTCATCATCATTATCATCGTCATCAACACCATCTTCAACAGCATCATCTTGATCATCGTCATCATCAACCTCCTCGTCATCATCATGAACTGTAAATCCTCTTGGCCTCCTTCGTCACCACCATGCACCACCACCATCATTATCACCATCATAGATGCAGTATAGTTTCTATGGCCGCGCCGTACACAGAAATTTTTCGCTGGGGGCAGCATACGTAAACTTTTTCGAAAAGAATTAAAAGCGAGGGAGCAAAGCGACCGAGCTTGTCATTGTGGCACTTTTGCCTTTTAAAAGTGGAATTGAAGGATTTCTTGCATACTTATGGTAAATTTTGTGAAAATTGTCAGTAAAACAATGTAAGTTTTCATAATTTTTGGGGTGCAACTGCCCCCTGCCCCCTCCCCCCGCTGCGTACGGCCATGACAGTTTCACTTGAAACGTTTGGTACTAGAGCGCTTCATTGTACTTTAATTTAAAATCGTGCAAATCATGTAAATTGCGCAAAATACTCCATAATAACGCTCCAGAATATCTAAGATAGGCCTTCGTATAAGAAATACCATGATTATTTTAATGAAAACCTTCTTCATGCAGCATTATATTTCTATCGAATCCAGTAGTTATTGCTGATAAAGACTTAATTAAAAAAATACTAAATTTTTAAATCATTGATGAGGACAGGAAAGGGAAACAATTTACATGAATTTCATATTATAAAAGTAAAATGGTATTCCTGCAATGAGGAAGGGATATTTTAAAAGTAACATCCCATAATTTGCAAGTGTACTGAAGTGAATTCTGACCTCTTGATAGAAACCTAGAAGTAAACCGATCGCAAAGGTTCACATTATCCATTGAAGTCTTACTTCACTTCATTAACTGATCAAGTCATGGTCATTTGAGAGCATTACAGACTATCAAAAGAACCAGAAATCAGGGACCGAAAATTTCATGAAGGTCCCACATATAGGGGGTCGGACGTACATATTTAATGGAATTGCCCACAGGTAATACAGAGTTAGAAGACCGGATATCTATTATTCAATACCCTTCTCTCTTCCGTTTCTTCTGTCTTTCTATCTTTTTCAATTTTTTCACTTCTTTGAAAATCACGTGGGGGAGGGGCACCCCCTTCTCCTGTTACGCCGACCTCGGTGATATACTAAATGAATTGCCGAAGCTTTTGAAAATATGTTTTCCATGCATGTTTAACAAGTCTTTAAATATTACTAAAAATATTGTTAAATTATATGTGAAGCAAAAATCACGTGATAAATTCTAACTAAACCAATCAAACGCATGCAAGGTTAATTCAGGGTATCATTTATGATGTGTAGGGGAAGGCGGGGTGAGTTGATCCATTTTTTGCCATTTCATGTTAGAACTTATATGATTCATAATCTTGTAGAAATAAGTACCTTTCCTTAAAATTTACTTCCTGTGAACCATGTTTTACCTACATGTACATATATAACATTCTACGCCCACACTGAAAGTCACTGTCACCTTTGAAATAAAAAGATGTCAAATGGCTCAACTTGCCCCACCCATCGGGGTAAGTTGGGCCACCTTCTGGGGTAAGTTGAGCCTCAAAAACTATGTATAAAAAAGGTATGGGACAAGAACCAGCATGTCAATTTTTCATTTAAGTCTTTTTCACTTGCTAATTCCCTACAAATACCAACATTCTCTAAAAGTAAAACAACTGTCTTATGAATTTTGTTCTTTCTGCCTGCATATCAATGGTTTTTCAAGTTTTTTTTTAATATACATTACCATGGCTCAATTTGCCCCATGTTGGCTAGCTCAACCAACCCCAGTCCAAACTTAATGTGATAATTATTTTTACATCAACACATTTCTTATGCATCCATAATGTAAAACACTATGACAAGAATGAAGATCCATACCTGGACTCACTGGGGGATCGGGGAGGGGGGGGGGGCAAAGCCGGCCCGTGCCCCCCTTTTGAGAAGGCAAAATTAAAATTTGTAATGTAAAAATGCCGTTAAAACAGAAGTGTGCCCCCCCCCCCCTTGAAAATGAAGACCTTTTATATTTTTTTGCTTGTCAAACATGCTCGTGGACGAAATTTCCTTAATTTTGGGTTGAAGATTTTTTTTTCTGTGCTTGTCAAATTTTTCCTCGGGAAAATGGGCCTTCCTTTTTTTTTAAATCCTGGATCCGCCCCTGCCTGGACTAACAATAGATGCCTTTACTATATTCAAAGATGCATGTGGGTGAAAAGCGCTTATCCATTTAAAACTTTTTATTAATTTTCTATTTTTTGACTGGGGGTGGTGGCTAAACTTACCCATATGCACAACTTACCCCCGCCTTCCCCTACAGTTTCATCGAGTGATATCTAAAGATGAGCAGGAGAACCATAGTCTTTCAACGATCTACCTTATATCCGAAAAAGGAAGATCTCTACAAAGTCATTTTCTTTTTTCTACCTGTCACAGGGGACATCATACCTGGACCAGGACACTCGGAAATCAGAAGGCTCGTCACCCTTCTCTTTTTCACAGAGTGAGTATTTGAAATATTTAGGATTTCTTCTATTGCCCGATTGTTTGTGTTACAAGAGGTGCTTCATTTATAGAGCGTACCGAAGGGCGACGTCAGTTGCCATGGTTGCCGGCGTCAGTTGCCATGGTGTCATGGCGGGCTGGTCCTAAACAGAGTCGCAGCTGACGGTCGTCTGTATACTTTGGCTCGTCTGATAGGTTGCAAGCGATCAAATTCCGAAAGCAGCCATTTTCCCCTATGCGAGAAACCACGCTTTCATCCGGCGGGTTTATTAGAACCATGCCACCATGACACCTTGGCAACTGACATCATCGCTTCGGTACTCTATTTCGAAATAGTGAGTTTTTACTTAGCGACACAAAATGAATCCAACAACACAACAAATGCATTGATAATGCAAATCACAATGAAGTCTTTGTCTAGGGTCGGAACAGCAAATTCGTTCGACGTTTCAGAGCTGACGAAAAATCGCAATTATGCCGTTTGTCCAGAGTCGCCGACGAAACTGCTGTTTCGATTCACTGACCTTCGTCAAAGATTTTATTGACATGAAGGGTATTTGACAATAGATTCTCTACGTGACAACGTTCCAGAAAGTGTCTGCGTAGCTTTTGCGAAAACTCTTACATGATATCCAATGCAAAGGGTATAGTGTATTCAATGATAGCAGCTCCGAGACCCATATTAAGATTAAAGTCCACGCCAGAAAAATGTTGATTTGAATAAATAGAGAAAAATCAAACTGGCATAATGCTGAAAATTTCATCAAAATCGGACGTTAAATTAGAAAGTTATGACATTTTAAAGTTTCGCTTATTTTTAACAAAACAGTGATAAGCACAACTCAGTGACATGCAAATGAGTCAGTCGATGATGTCCATCACTCACTATTTCTTTTGTTTTTTATTGTTTGAATTATACGATATTTCATGTTTTACAGATTTGACAATAATGAACAACTTATAGTATTAAACATATGCTAATTCCACATGTTCAGGGAGGAATTAATCGTTGTTTTACAATGAGGAAAAATTAGAATATTTCATATTTCATAAAATAAAGTACAAAAGAAATAGTGAGTGGATGACGTCATCAGTCTCCTCATTTGCATGCCGACCAGGATGTGCATAACTTTTTGTGAAATTAAGCGAAACTTTGAAATGTCATAACTTTCTTTTTTTGCATCCGACTTTGATGAAATTTTCAGTGTTATGCTTGTTAGATTTTTCTCTTTTTATTCAAATCAACTTTATGTTGGGGTGGACTTGTCCTTTAATGATAGGAGCCCCTGTTCTATAAGTACGATGGTTGAAAAATTTAGCTTTAAAGGTAACTGACAGATGAAGTTAAAAGATTCATTTTTTTTCTTTCTCTCTCTGAATAGCTCATCACATTTTAATAACCATGGAATGGGGAGAGATGCATCTGAGTATACAGTCATCTGAATTTATTTTATTGCCAATACCTGTATGTTAATACAGGTATTCTTTGATAATCATTATTCAATAACCGGTTTTTTTTTCACAGGGGACGTTGGTGATGACCCCAAGGGTGCAGATGATAACCCGGAAGTAATTCCAGACCCATTGGTTCATACTATCTCGAGAAGACAAACATCGAAAGGAGATCAGAAAAATACAACGAAGCAGGATACCGTTGAGAACACTGGTGAAGATCAAAACGCATGTGAGCATCAACTGGAGAGTTCATCTGGCATATTGTTTTCATATGCAATAGACAAATCACTATCTTGCAGATGGAACATTTCTGCTCCAGAGGACTCCATTGTTAACATTGCTATCCTGGTCTTGGAATACAACGACACAAGCCTAGCTATTGCCGAAAGTGCTGGCAATCTCTGCCTTGAGAACGGGACATTTATCATATTTGAAGAATTTCTTCCTGATTTTCAACCTCAAATTACAGCATTTTGTGAGGTAAAATCTGCAAATACTAGAGCGCTGACATTAATAACTGTCAGCAATAGAGTTTCCATCAGTGTATACACACAACAAGATCCTGATATTGTATGGGCACTGTGGTATCAGATCGTCGATGAGTCCCTATTTGATCAGGAAGCTTATGACAATAGTGACGTTGGAAGTGGGGAGATGTTTACAGAATTAAAAGCTGTAAATTCTAGTTTACTTGAAAAAATTTCTGATCTGACTGCTGACCAGTGCTTTGAAATCGATGAAATGATGCTAAGTCCTAAAAAAGAATCGTTTGGTATAAGTGAAAACTGTTCACTGACGTTTTTGCCTGATGGGAATGAAGAACTTGTGTTGTCCTTAATCAGTATTGGTCTTTCTAATGCTACGGTTGCCAATTGTACCTCTGATAATGCATTCATTACTATCCGTAGTTGGAAACCTGATGGATATGCTAACGAGACTCTTTTCTGCTCGATTCCTTTATTTGGAGCTCGGTTCCAATCTCCTGTGCGTATTGAGCTGCTTTATCATCCTTTTGCAGTTACACGGCAAGATTTCAAGGCACAAATAAGCATTGTTGAGCCCGATTTGGATATTACTCAACTGTTGGACGCGTTGCTACAAAATACTTTGCTTTACTCCCTATCCGGAGATAATGGAAGCCTTTCTTCTCTGGGATATCCGATGCCTTTTCCAAGTATGCGCATGATCTGGGAGATCACTGTTGGTAAGGGGAAGGAAATTAATCTTGAGTTCGTTGACATCGATTTTGGATATGAACCTCCTTCCATCTGCAACGAAACCACGCCTATTCTTTTCATAATTTCCTCCCCTATCTATGACAAAGAAAATATATACTGCGGTTCTTTACCACCATGGAACATAACATCTTATGGCGGCAAGATGAGTTTGATTTTCGACCCCAAGGCAGGCAACATTGGAAGAGGATTGCAAGCTGTTTTCTCGTCCTTTGATATTGACAATGATACATATCAAGCAAACCTGGGCTTAGATGATGCTTGGAGTCTTTTACAAGAGCTACCTATCCCTCCTTCAATGTTATATGCACCTGCGAGAATATTTGAGGACTGCGAATTGTTATTCATGAACTACTCTCGAAATTTCTCGAACAATATTGCTTCCAACGAAAATCTATTCAACTTTTCTATCTGCCAGCGAATATTATCGACTCCATTCGATTTCATAGAGGACCTCTTGAAAAACACCACCCTGTTCGATTATTTGGATAAAAATGGAGGAATTATGAAGCCCATCAACTTCACATCGGGAAATCAATTTGAAGACGATTTTGACAAGTACAGAGGGAACTTTGGTTTTAATGAAGACATTAGTAGTTCTCCAAGGGTCACTACTCCATCGACACAGCCGACTGATGTATCATTAATATCCAATGTCTGCGATAAAATTACAGAGGATTCTGGGAAGTTTTCTACCCTGTTTTATCCCAATGACTATCCAGTCAACTACACGGCCTGTTGGTATATAATGACAAATCCCTCACGGTATATAGTGCTCCAGCTTAGAAACTTTTCACTTGATTCTGCTCGTATAGATCCATGTGATACATCATATTCTCATGTGGTCATCAATGACTTTGTCTTAGATGCAGTATTTTTGTGCGGTGAATTTGACTACCGGAAAATTGAATCTTCCAGAAATAGTATACAAATTGAAATTAAGGGAAAATTAGGACAAGGACAGGGATTTTACGCTGTGTTTGAAACTTTCGAAATACCTCAATTTCGATCTCATGTTGCCACAGGTGAGATTGTAAGTTGCAATGCCACAGAACATCTAGAGAGTCTTGCTGTGTCCGGAACTGCTCGTCTTCCAGCTCTCATGAGCAAATGCAGTGTAGATGGAACCTGGTTGGAGTGGTTCACAGAATCTGATAAAGAAAGTGGATGGATTGCATCACCAATGTTTCCTTGGCATTACCCAGCAGGTTCACACTGCGTCTGGATTATACGAGGAGAAGGGAATGTGATGGTGAAGTTGGATTTCTTTGATTTTGATCTTGGTGAGGTTCCTGGGACATACCCACCCTGTAGCGAGGCTGATACTTTCATCCTGATCCGGGATTGTGTTTCAGGAGAAGAGAAAACCCTATGTGGCGTCAGAACTGAAAATGAAGAGGTGATTATACATTCCAACTCGGTTGAAATAGAGTTTTACAGTCAAGGTGGCCAGGGCAAGGGCTTCCATGCTTTCTACAAACTAAGACAATCTACCATCGAAGGTCAACAGTTAAGAATTCTACCTGAAAATCTGACATCTGTTCCATCATTCCATGGAAGAGAAGACACGACAACCAAAGAATCACAACCTTCAAAATTCCCTGTGTCCACTCTTCCTCCAAAAAGCTTGGTAAGTGATCCTGTCTGCGATGTTATAAGCTCTGATGAGTGTGGTGCCACTATACGTTCTGAATTTGGTTACTTTTCATACGCATTCTATCCCCAAGAGTTGCTTTCCCAAACCGATTGCATTTGGGCTATAGAATCTTCCCTTCCTGATCATCAAATAGCATTGAAAATACTGGACAATGGTATGGGTGCACCGGTAATCGACGGCAAATGTGACACTCGTTATGGATATATTAGGGTTGATATTTCTGGAAATTACGCATATATCTGTAATAATCGTGGACAAAATCTGTTTTTGTCCGATGCAGGGTTTATCAGAATTGAACTTTCCTCGGAATATAGTGTTGGTCGGGGATTCTGCGCGTCATTCATGTCCTTTAATTCTACATTCAATGGAAGTATAGATGATCTACAGTTACCGTGCTCGTGCGAAGACATTTTTACCAATTATTCTTGGATTGGACCTTCTGTTGAACCACCAGGACAGGAAAGGTGCGAGTTTGCAATTGGAGAAGGATCTGGGACATTTCCTTCAGGCAGTTTTCCGATTCCCTATCCACCTAATTTCGAATGTGTTTGGACTTTATTAGCAGACCAAGATGAGAATGTCAATCTTCAGTTTATGTCTCTAGACCTCGATGGATTCAGAATGAGCGGGAGAAGGAGATGTCTCTTGACTGATACACATGTTCAGATAACACTCTTCACAGGCACTAAAGTTTTAAATGAGCGATTTTGTTCTGATGATGACTGGTCAGTGGCTATACCACCCTCGCGCGACGTGACCATTAAATTCAAATCGGGAGACACCCCAGCTCATAACCACACAGGATTTGTTATGGCGTACAATGTCACTCGTGCACAATCGAGAGACATGGCAGATAACAAG
Source organism: Lytechinus pictus (assembly GCF_037042905.1). Taxonomy (NCBI): domain Eukaryota; kingdom Metazoa; phylum Echinodermata; class Echinoidea; order Temnopleuroida; family Toxopneustidae; genus Lytechinus; species Lytechinus pictus. The sequence goes on from NC_087251.1 coordinate 3,088,916, forward strand.
TCTGTAAGCGAATCCTCAGAAGACATCTTCGGTTTTAGGGCTGTCATTGACTACGATGGATTTTCGCCTCTCTCTTCGGATGACTATTCAGAAGAAGTTGTTGTCGAAACCGGAAGAAGAACAACAGAAGGTGACAGAACAAGACTGACGTGGCCAATTGAGGTAGAAACTGAAATTCCAGACTTGGGATTGTTTACTGACTTTGCAACAGAATTGCCAGATATTTATGGTACAGAGTTACCAGAAGGCCATGAGACTACGACTGGTTATACACATGAAGGGGCAGATATCTTGACAACAACTGAAAGACTTCGAGGAACGTATTCATTGGAAGAGGTGACAACGAGAAGCTCAACATCACAGACCCTTGGTGTAATTCCAGGAAGAGGTATGATTTCAGTTTTCAATTTTATCATAGTGTACTTTTTAAAGGTCAAGTCCACCCAAGAAAAGAGTTGGTTTGAATACATAAAGGAAAATCAAACAAGCATGACGCTGAAAATTTCATCAAAAGCGGATGTAAAATAAAAATGTTATGACATTTTAAAGTTTGGCTTATTTTTCACAAAACAGTTATAAGTATGCAAAACTCAGTGATATGCAAGTGAGATCTAAAGTCAATGATGTCACTCACTTTTTTTTAATTTTAGGATATTTCATTTTTTAAACAGGTTTGACAAACGTAACTCTTGATTGAACCACAATATGTTAAAACAATGGTAATTTCACATGTTCAGGGAGGAATAAAACTTTGTTTCACGTGACAATGAGGAGAAAAATAAAATATTTCCTATTTCATGGAATTAAATAATAAAAAAACAGTGAGTGGGTAATTTCACTGGTCCCCTCATTTTCAACTTGACCAGGATTTTCATATAACTGTTTTGTAAAATTAGGAGAAGCTAATGCTTGTTTGATTTTCCTTTTTTTTTTAATTCAAATTTTTAAAAAAATTGTTGGGGTGGACTTGTCCTTAAGTATCCCCCAAATAATTTCCTATATCATGTCCATCATAATGAAAGTTATGCATCCTCATTTGATAAGGAAGCTAATTCGTATAAAATTCTTGGTCAATTCTGTTGAATCGATTTTTCGTGTCTCTTTTTATTCAATTACTACAGGTAGAATGACAGCAAGAGAGATGGAGTTGACTATCTACATATGCACGGCATTCGCTGCTTTCTTCATAATTGTACTCATTTTGGTCACTTTATATTGCGCAAAGAATAGGTACAAATAATGAGTAAGAATGGGGTTTAAATCAATTCCTTGATAAACGCAGTGGTCATCATGCAATGCCATTGCGTGAATTCATAAATTTACTACATAATATTATTACTCCTCCATAATGAACAAACAGTTCTGTGTTACTTGGTTAATTTGACAAATACATGGCTTATATATTCACTTTTCCTGAATTCAGCAATTCTGATTGACAAAAAGGCCAAAGTCATTACTCATTAAGTTATCTATCATGTAATAAAACAGCCGATTTCAAAATGAATAAAGTTCAACAGAAGGAAATAAAACTATTTTGGGTAACCACCGAATTCAAAATATTATCATTGACTCTAGGAGGAGTAAAAGTAAGGCTGGATTCGATATTGACGCAGCAGACGAGGCTAACTACTGGCAGACATACAAAGATTGGGCCAAAGATTGGGTTACCGAACCAGTTGCAGGGTCTGCACAAAGTACAGTGGGTGCAATGTGCGGCGACGAAAGTGGAATGGCGCCAAAATGTAAGCCATCAACTGGTGGAGGAGCGATGGCGACCGAGTTGTCACCAGATCATCGTAAGACTGTAAGCGCCGTTGTCAACCAACCTCCTATAGACAAACCAGAAAGAAACTTCATACCATCAGAAAAGTTAGTATGATATCAGAATATCAAATTGTAATTGATATTACTACAGTCCATTAACCCAAGACGCCTAAAATCGCCATCGATAGAGTATCGATAATTGTGTATAAATTTTAACGATGTTTGCTTCCTCGTAAGAGTAAAAATGTAAAGGCCTATACGTCTGAAGAAAGGCCATTACACATCTTACGTACGATTGGTCTACGATCTGAGTTGAGAACAAATCGCAGTTTGTTTCATGAGAATATTTCAATAGTTCAAAATAACTAGAAATACTAATATTGAGTAATTCTAAACCTTCCAATTTGGAATAAAGTCTGCATTGGTTTCAAATAATATCTGTTCGCACGATTGCCATTACTTCATTTATTAGATATTAAAATGAAATTGCAATAATCATGAATTAGAACCTGGCATAGCAAGATGTTCCTTGTCTCACGTGAAAAGTAAATTTACTTCCAAAATCAGGTCGCAGACCAATCGTAAGGTATGCATGCATGGGCATTTAGGAAACTGATATTATCCAGTACAATTGATTATTGATGAATGTTATATTTTGAATCCAGTATGTATGATTCGTTTCTGGAAACGATAATTTGCAATGTATATATCGCACTTATGCTATTGTTTTTCCTAAATCGGTGTATTGGTTATTTATGGTAATCAATGAAAGGATGGTTTTATCTTAATAATGGACTGCTCCTTGAAGATGAGTAATTTATTCAACCCTTCAGTGAGAATAACGAAACTTTGCCATTGGAATACAGAATAAGCTAATAAACCTTTAAAAAAACTTGAACAAAGTTACCCCTTATAGTCCTGAATTTTGGGTGGAAATATTGTTTTCATTACAATTCTCATAATCAAATTATAGTATGAAATGAGATTTTGCATGTTTTTTTATCTGAAGACGAGTACGCCTATAATCTTGCGTTTCAATATGTTTACTTTTCTAGTCTAGGCCTCCTTCTTTAAGACTGGATTCATTAATGTGATATGTATAAGCTTCACGATGTCATCGAAAAATACGCTTCTCCTATATGATTCCCCAAATTATGGCATTGAGTTTGTCACTAGATCAATTCAGACCCTTCAACTGATCTACTCATGATCTCGATTATATAGTTATTAAGTCATGAAGTTGAGGTATTATACTTCCGCAGCGCCATCTCACCATATGGGCTCATGATATGTTTTTATGAATATTGCGACTGGATCAGTGATACTTTTTGTTAATAAAATAAATTTACTGATAGTAAAAAAAGATGATTGCTTTGATAGATGTGAGCATATACGTTTCGGGGATTTGAAATAAATTCTGGACACCTGCATGTGATTAATGTTGACCCGAACTGGATTTCCATTTAAATCTTACAGATTTATAATAAGATAATGTGGAGTATGAATGTTAATCTTATATATCATATTCGGGAAATAAGAATAGGCACCCAGGTTGCTCATGGGGTGCTGCGAATGTATTGCGTAGGCAGCTCCCTCTAGAAATCAGGTTGACAGCAAAAAGAAAAAAAATGGAGCAATGACTTTTTTGTCAATTTTTTCTTCTCGAAATCCCTTTCGTCATGAAGTGTAATCTGTATGATATATGTTTTTTTTTTCTGAACAAAATCCCAGCACCCCTTACTTAAAAATCGTTCCCAGCAGGGCCCTAAGTGGGTGTTGGTGTGAAAGCCGAATTCTGAATCGGTCAAATCAAGCAAATTATTGGAATCTGCAAAAAGTTTGATTTATTAATCAATTTTTCGGTCTGACGAACAGTACAGGTCCAAAGTCTGGGGCCCCCATCAGATTTAAAAGATTATCATACATAACACTGCATTCTGCATATAAGCAAATGTTTTGATACTGAATGAGCTATTATACAGTTCCATTATATTACACAAGCATGTTTCCATTGCAACTGGTTTTGACTGCACCTCCTGTAAGTCCCAGTTGGTTTTCTTATTCAAATTTTATGCAAACCTTTAAACTTTAAAGACTTTAAAGGTAGTCATACAATTTGAATATAATTTATTTAAAACAAAGGTTGTTTTTGACAACCTGAAAGTTTGTCTGAGGCTTGTCTGACATAGCAACACATACTATTTGCAAACTGGATTCTAGCAGAAGATGTTTGAAGGTTTGCATGGTGGCAGAAACAATCAATTAAGTGGTTTATAATTATGGTACACCGTGTGTAAAGTCCTGGAAAGGACTGAGATAAAATGGATAGAGGTAGAAGAGCAATGGAGAGGCGAGAAAGTGTAGATTGCAAAAGTGAGTATCTTTTAGAAATGACTGTATAGTGTAAATAGGACTGTAAACCAGAAAGAGTGGAAAGCTTGAGAAGTGATGAGAGGCTTGAGTAGAATTAAGGCTGGTTGAGTTGGAGGGGTGAGAGAAGATTGAGTAGGTAAGAGACGGCTGGCTTGAGTTGGTTAGTAGAGTTGTAGAGCAGGAGCAAGAGTTTCAGGCAGGTTGACTGCCCGATTGACAGGTTGACTATCCACAGGTTGACTGCCCGATTGACAGGTTGACTGCCCGATTGACAGGTTGACTGCCCGATTGACAGGTTGACTATCCACAGGTTGACATATTTGTTGCTTTGTCACACAAGCATCTGACAAGAACCTAAGTTGCTTTAAATATTCAAATTTTATGTTTAACTTTAAAGTTTAAAGTCATGCACAAAATTTTTATATAAAAAATTATGAAAACCGACTGGAGTTTGACAGAAGCGCAATCAAAACCAATTGGAAACATCCTTGTGTGATGTCATGGAACTACCATAGCCCATCCAGTATCAATATATTTGAATGAATGCAGAATGCAGTGTTTTTTATGATTTTCTATTAAATCTGAAGGTGGCCCCAAACCTTTGGCCTGTACTGTAATACTCACAAAAATATACCATTTACGTTAAATCCTATTCCACAAAGGCTTAGGCATGCAAACGGAGCAAAATTTTAGATACTGAAGGATATCGTGTTCCACTATGCCTACATATCTAACTGTTGTAGAATATCTTTATGAACCATTTGTTGTGCGCCATTTTAGCATTGAATGTACATGTCAATGTATATAAAATTTGGTCTATATACATACAAATAATGAATACCTAGTATTGAAATCAGTGATTGAAATTAATTGTGTCGAACGATTTATTTGAAAAAAAAAGATTGCTAGAATATATTTATGAAAAAATGTAGGGAAAAATTCCAAGAGAGAATTTATAGTGTATGGTATTTGTTTATGCTTAGAGATTTTCGACTGTATACTAATAAACATTTTGACCTCGATACTCTGTGAAAAATATATTTGTTGTCTATGTGATTGCACTTGTCTGATAAGAAGGTGATCTTATAATTATCTTAACAGTGCATGTTATGTTACGAGTTCAGAGAAGGGGATGAACAAAAAAATTTGAAAAAATGAGAATGTAAGAGAGAGGTAAAGAGACGGAGATGGATAAAGTTATATAAACATAATGTACCAGTGGATTTGGTGGGAGCGGGAGAGAGAGAGGGATGAATTCATATAAACATAATAGAGAGAGAGAGAGGGGAGTGATCGAGGGAGGGGGGTCGTCGATTAGACCTGAGAAACAGAAAAATGCATCATTCCAGGATTTTTCTCTCTTCTCTGCCCGATTAACTTGATCTGATTTCGCCCACAGTTTTCCTTTTTTTCTTGAAGAAAAAGGTGATTCTTTTCATAGCATTATTATTCGAGTCGTCAATTTTTATCAAAAATTCACTCTTCTAATTAACAATTTCGGCATAATAAAGTTCCAGATAATTTGGAAAAGGCTGTATACAAAACCACTGACAACCAAGATTTCATAACGCTGAAGCTTATTGATTTCGTTTTAAGTTATAAAGAGTTTCAGTCAAGGGATTCTGTATATGATCAGGAGATCGTTGCATTTTATCTGACAAGTCCCATTTTATCTGACAGTTATACCATATTAGGAACAGTGCTTCTCAATTAATCAAACGGAGGGTTCAAGAAAATAGTGAAGGTATTGAAAATGCCCGTCGAGTGACAAAGAACTGATGGAAGTCTTTGTCGAAAATTGGTTAACCGGAAGAGCATATTGGTGTTAAGTTTCGGAGCTGACAAAAAATCCCAAATATGTCGTTTATCCAGAGTCTAGGACGAAACTGTTTTTTTTATTCGCCCTATCGACAAAGGCTTTCTGATTACGCGCCAGGAAAGGACTGATACGTAAATATAGACATGCCCCATTCACTAATTGTGAACACCTCCTCAGATCTAATAAAGATTATGTCATACTGATTTTTGTGACCGAGCGAGCTTTAAAGATGATATAAAAACAAACTATGCGAGCACGAAGCGCGTGACTGTTTGATTTACTTGGCTGAAAGGGGGACATTTCAAGGACCGTTTGAATTCGTGAAGGGAAAGTTAAGTATTCTCTGATCAAAATTAATACGAGCGCGAAGTACCAGCTGAAACCTTTTTTTTTGTACATTGACATGAACAATTTTATTGTATTAATGTAATTTAATGTAATATAATTTTATTCAAAAACGTCATTGGTATGGTAAAATTTTTGTTACATGTAGTAGTAGTATTAGTAGTATTAGTAATAGTAGTAGTAGTAGTAATAGTAGTAGTAGTAGTAGTAATAGTAGTAGCAGTAGTAGTAGTAATAATAATAATAATAATGATAATAATATCAATAATAATGATAGCAATAATTGTAATAGTTATGGTACTACTAATAATAGGACGAGTGCAAGATAAAATTCAATTTGATATACTGACCTGAAAGAAAACATTTCATGCGCTTTTTTGTTATCTTGAATGCAACACGCGTGCCACTCAAAGAATAGACCTCCCTCAAAAATAGTTTTGGATTATTTGTACAAATTCATGAATACCTATTTAATTAATAACAAGAATTTTAAGAGTAAAAAAAGCGCAGTGGAATATATACTTTAGTGAATATGCGCTCTTCTGAATATATATATATATATATATATAATATATATATATATATATATATATATATATATATATATATATATATATATATATATATATATATATATATATATATATAGATAGATACACACAATACCAGTCAAATTTTTGGGTACACCTGTAATCAGAACTGATTTTTTTTTTACAAACATTTACAATTTATTCACTTATGCTCTTCAAACACAGTGACAATTTAGTATCAAAATAAAGGGTAATTATCTCAAACTGTCAATATAAGTCAAATGATGATTTTTGTCAATTTGTATTTTTAGGGTTGACTCTGTGCGTTTCATAATATTTTATTGGTTTTAAGTGAAGAATCTTTCGATATTAATTGATCAGTAACCAACAAACATAACTTCTGAAGCAAAGTAAAATATCCTAGTAGTGAAATAATTGAGCAATTTCATATTTTCAAAACTCATTGGTGAAAGGTTTGATGTCTCTTGTTTTTCTTTTTTTCATTTTTCTTCTTACATTTTATCTTTGATAATTCAATTATACCATTCAAAATGTTTCTGAAGTTAAAGGGGAATCCAACCCAAATAAAAACTTGTTTTTATAAGGAAAAGAAAAATCAGATAAGTTGATGGGTGAAAGTTTGAAAATTATTGGACAAACAACAAGAAAGTTATGAATTTTTAAAAGTTGTAAATATTGGTAATCACTATACCCATGGAGACTTCAAATTGGCCGCATATGGGATGTCATAGTGATGTAAGGCAAGGACTACTCTTCCATGTACTCCAATACATATTATGGCTAAAATGTCATTTTTCCCAAAAGTTTTATTTCGAATTATATTTTTCTTTCATGAGGACATAAGAAAATATACTACCTGGGTTATATTTAGATTAATACCCCAGGGGAATGGGTACTTTGGAGAAAACCACAAATCCCTGATAATAAAGTACATGGCCTATGGGAAAGTTGTCCTTGCCCCTTGTCATAATTTACTTTCACAGTTGCCAATTTGAAATCTACATAGTATTAGTGATCTCAATTTTAAAGCAGCTATAACTTTCTAATTGCTTGTCCGATTTCTTTCAAACTTTCACCATTCTGTTTGATTTATTTTTCTCCTTCCCAACACAACATTTTATTGCCAAGGCTGGATTCCCCTTTAAGCATATCTTTTCGATGAATACAAAATAATAAAAGAGAAATCAATCGTGATAATTGAAATCGAGCTTGAGATGTTTCATTTTCTTTTTCCATTTTTCTGGAATACCCTTTTTCCCTTTCTGTGTTTCATTTCTCCCTATCCCTTGATTATTTTCCTTCTCTTCTATATTCTTTAATCCCGCCGGCTATTCACCTTCTTTTTCTTTCCCCTCTTCCTTTTCCTTCTTTCTAATATCTTTCTCTCACTCTTCCAATTTTCTTGGCCTTTCTTTCCCGTTCCCCCTCAAAAGTTTCCTTTTCAATCGATTTGCTCTCTCTCCCTTTTTTTTTGGGGGGGGGGGCAAGGCAGGGGTGGAACCAGCTTTCGCCAATGGGGGGGGGGGATTTTTTCACCCATATTTTCCCCGATCGACCGCTAAAAGTTGATTTGATACTTTGAAGGGGTAATCCTAACAATAACTTCTTAGCTTTATTATTATAAAACAACAGAAATATAATAATATTCTGAATAGTGCGAGCGCGAAACGCGAGCTAAATTTTCGGAAATTTCATATATTTTGTCCTAAAAATTGAACATTCTGGGTAATGTTTGTGATCCTGAACAAGATGCGTATGTGACTAAATATTTAAAGTTCTTTAATACACGTTCTGGCCTGATCGATGGCAGTTGGCCATGTAGACGATACATATTTTAACAATCGAATAATGCGAGCGCGAAGCGAGCTGAATTTTATCGACATTCCGACCTAAAAAATTGACATTCTAAGCATTTTTTAAAATCATGGACAGTTGTTATATAACTTAACAGTGCGAGCGCGAAGCGCGAGCTGATACTTTAAAAAAATTATTTTGACCTAGGACCGGGACATTCTAAGGACATTTGTCATAGGAAAATGGTAATTATCTTCCTATTCCTCTTCCTAAGCGCGAGATGATATTCCATTCTGAAAAAGGGAATTCAATTATTAGGAATTCATGAAAATGCTGTTATCTTATTTATTATCTAATAAGTACAACGAGAGCGCGAAATTTGTTGATATCAAGGCCTGAAAACTGGATCGCGAACCGAAATTGTTTATAAAAACTCTCATGAAAAGGGGATTTCAGAAAGTTTGTTATAGAATTAATAGAGGTATAGATTACTCACCAATCAAAATGCTAGCGCGCAGCATAATTAAGCTGATAGATTTTGACCATCAGGCCTGAACAGGGATATTTTGAGAATTTATGGAATACACGAAGACTAGAGAATAGGTACTTGACAAATAATGCGAGCGCGCAGCGCGAGCTGAAAATGTTGATACTCGGGCCCAGGCCCAAAGACCTTATAATATATTACTAGACCGAAAGCTGCGTTCGGATTCAACACAAAACAAATGAGATTAGGCTCCGTCTACCGCTATCATTTGAAGACAAAAATAAGCCTTCATTAATATTAATGAGGGCCTATTTTGGCTTCTAATGGATAATCAAAATGGCGGTAGCTTCGGGGGCCTGCTCAGACCGTATAAATACGGACATTTTACAGCTGCTCTTTAAACAAATCAATTTGTAAATCAAGCAAAATAATGAAAGTTCGATGTCCGAGCTTCATGTTTTGTATATTGGTTTCAAAATTTGAAAAAAAAATAAGTTCCATATTAGGCCCCGGGATTAGGCCTGGTCTATTGAGCAAGATATGTATCTCAGATATCGAACATGCAATGCGAGCGCGAAGGGCGAGCGAATTTTTGTTTTTAATAGGGATATGAAAGATTTTATTTTGGGGGTGTTCTTCACCTTATTTTATTCACCCGTCTTCCTCCTCTTTTTTTTTCTCCTCACTTTTCCCCCGACTTTTCCCTTTTCCTTTCTTTTCTTTCCCCTTTATTTTTTATCTTTTGCTCCGCCAACAGGGGGGGGGGGCGGGCCCCTCGCCCCCCTGGATCCGCTATATGGCAAGGGTTTCTCACTCCAAAGATATAGTCTAGGAGAAAGGGGGTTTTATTCAGAATTTTTGGTGGGGAAGGTTTGACAAGCTTATCCGGGGTAAAAGTGTGCGCTGATTCCAAAAATATCACTCTCAATGACCGTACTCACGCCATTTTGGCCATTTTGGCAAATCTTTGACCAAAAATGACCATTTTGACCACTCTTTGGAAAATGGTCCCTCAACAGAATGCTTTTGTAGCCACATGCAATTAAAAGTGTGTATTTTAAGTAAAAATGCACCCAAATTCCAGTGGTTTCATTTGCCAAATCACAATAGAAGTGGTCATTTTCATGATTTTTTTTGTCCGAAATGTGTTACAAATATTGATCAGAGCTACGATTGGATGTCTTTAGAAATCCACATTTATTTTCAAAATATGCGCTGGATCATAACCATCAACCTCATGCAATTTATTCCATCAGTTTTGACCTATGAGGGTCATTTGGCGTACTTTAGACATAACTGACCATTCACGCAGTTTTGTATAATAAACTGCACATAGGCAGGAATTTCAGGGCTTCAGCGTGTTTTATCTTCTTCCCATATAAAATGGAAATGCATTCAAAAGCTCATCTTGTGTAAAATTTGATGCTGATTCCAAATATATCAGTCTTAATGATCCTATTCAACAGCTTAAGGTCATTTTTTTGCCACTTATGGCCCTTAAAATGGCCAATAACATCAGTTCAATTTATCCAAAAATACTTCGAATGTTACCAGAATCTTAACAAGGGTGTGCTGTGACACCCAACACTGGTGAATGAATCCTTAAAATTGAGCATCCCCAAAGTTGACTACCTTGGTCATTTTGGCCACCCTGACCCCCCGGCCAGCCCTGCTCATTATGTATGTTAATTCAGGTTATATCGAACATGGTGAGGAGAAATTTGGGATTGCGTTAATATTAGCATCAATTATTGTTAAATGGGGAAAGTTTGAAAGCTTCTTGGTGGAAATCAATGAAATGATTCCACACAGACCAGTGTTATTGGACCCTGTGGTCATTTTGACCACGTTTCCCTCAATATTGACCAGTGACCATGGACCCTATGAATCTCCAAATAGCTAAGAGAGAGACCACACATGCTTTGATGAGTCAAAAAGGGCTCAAATGTTGGTCAGTATCATTATCAGCATGAGCTATACCAATAATCGGTGAAGAGTGTTGATAATTGTGATAAAATCCTTTACATCGAGCATACATAATGTTGTTTGACCTTGCACTGTGGTCATTTACATGATTTTAGCCACCTTGACCACACAGTAAATGTTTATGGAAACCTCACATATATGGGGCAGCAAATTCAAGAACTTAGACATTTTAGCATTATTTACATGTTATGTTAGTACATTTTCCTAGATTAATGATTCCAAATATATCAGTCTTAATGACCATTTATGAGCTCGTGGTCATTTTGGTCGCTTTTGGTCCCGACAATGACCAATCACATTTGCATGTATCAAAAAGGATTCAAATGTTGTTGTCGCTCCGTATTGTTAATAAGATGTATTATATCAATTATTGATTTCAATATGATATGACTAATAGTACATAATCAAAATGTTGTAACAATTTTGGCCTTTTTGGCTATTTATCGCATGTATGACTTTTGTAAATAAACATGACAGGAGCAATTGTGGAAATGCGTTCAATCCCTTTCGATTGGAAATATTACAAGCTCACCTTGAGTAAAAAATTGTGCCAAATACCTCACCACTGTCTAATGTGGCCCAATTGGTCATTGTATGGTCATTGAGTAGCCATAACATAATTCCTGGCCTCCTTTTTAATTTAAATTATATAGATAACTATGTTCTACACTCTTAAAAATGTTGGGCAACATACGGTCCACACAACAATTGGTTAAAACTTTATCCAATTCTGGGTAGTTTTACACCAATACTGTGTAGTTTTCACCCAAAGCACACAGTATTGGTGTAAAACTACCCAGAATTGGATAAAGTTTTAACCAATTGTTGTGTGGACCGTATGTTGCCCAACATTTTTAAGAGTGTAGAGGAAGGCACTAATCCTCAATTCAAAGGTGCGTCATTACAAAGCAATTGGTCAAAGTGAATTTCACGAATAGATTTGACCATGATGCATTTTTATTACCTTAGCCATTTTATATAATATTTCACAAACCTCACATTGGCATGATTGGTAAAGTTGAAAGTGGAAAACTTGCCCTAAATTGTTAAATAGTGACCAAAAATCGGCACAGAGAATAATTTCATATAGAGAATGTGTTTTATTACCCAGTACGTCTTCAAAAGAATTAAGGGTAAATTTGCTGCTCACCAATCATGCCAATGTGAGGTTTGTGAAGCATTGTACAAAAAAAACCAAAGATGGTAAAAATGAATGTTAGTCAAAACTCTTAGTGAACTTCACTGTGACCTATTTTGCTTTGTAATGATTCTCAGTATAATTTGACTTTAAAGAAGGAAATAATGCTGGCTATTTACGACCAGACAGTGACCAAAGGGGCCACAGTAGACAGTCACAAGATGTTTGGCACAATTTTTTCTCAAGGTGAGCCTTTAATATTTCCCATCAAAAGGGATTGAACGCATTTCATCATGTTCATAGACCTACAGTTGCTGCTAAGTCATGTTTATTTCAAAATTCACACATTGGATAAACGGTCAGAGTAGCCAAAATGGTCACATTTTGATTATGTACTATTAGTAATATCATATTTAATTAAATCATTTATCACTGATTTTGACTGATACAACAAATTTTACAAAAATACAGAGCAACAACATTGGAATACTTTTGATACATGCAATTGTCATTGCTAATTGTAGGGACCAAAGGTGACCAAAATGACTACTAAATAGTCATTAAGACTGATATATTTGAAATTATTGTATTAATCTGATTCAGAAAGTTTTTGTATATGTCCTATCTAACATTAAATGATGCTAATAATATCTCATTCTTGATTCGTTTCTTTGAATATTTACAAAATGGTCAATGTGCCTACAATCATGAAAATGACCAAAGTGCATCGTCAAACAACCTTATACTTGATGTGAAAGTTTATATCACATTCATTTAACTCTTGATTATTGGTGTAGTAGCTCACGCTGAAAATAATATTAAGCAACATTTGAGCCCTTTTTAAATCAAATAATGTGTGGTCACTAGACATTATTGAGGAAAAGTGATCAAAATGACCACAAGGTCCAATAGTTCGGCCAATAACACTGGTTTATATGGAATCATTGCATTGATTTTCACCCAAAAACTTTCAAACTTTTCCCATTTAACAATAATTGATGTTAATATTAACACAATCCTGAATTGTCTCCTCACCATGTTCGCTATAGGCTGATTTAGTATACACATGGGGCAGGGGACAATGTGGCCAAAATGACCAAGGTGGTCAAAATATTTTGGGACACTCAATTTAAATGATTAATACACCAGTGTTAGGTGTCACAGCACACCCTTGTAACGATTATAGTAACATTCAAAGTATTTTTGGATAAATTGAAGTATTGAACAGATGGTATTGGTCATTTGGGGGGGGGGGCAAAAAGTGGCCAAAATGACCACAATCTGTTAAATGGGGTCATTAAGACTTGACATATTGGGAATCAGCATGAAATTCTACACAAGAACGACCTATGCATCATTCCCATTTTATAAAGGAAGAAGATAAAGCACACGGAAGACCTCAAATTCCTGCCGATTTGCAGTTATTGTGCAAAATTGCACGAATGGTCAGTTACCCAAAATGACCCTCATAGGTCAAAAGTCAAAACTAATGATATAAATTACATGAGGTCAAAATACTTTTGAAATGTTCATTTTAAAGGATTAATACACCAATGTTAGATGTCACAGCACACCCTTGTAACGATTCTGGTAACATTGAAGTATTTTTGGATTATTGAACTGATGTTATTGGTCATTTTTAAGGCCATAAGTGGCCAAAATGACCATAAGGTGTTCAATAGGGTCATTAAGACTGGTATATCTAGAATCAGCATAATATTCTATACAAGATGGACCTTTAAATGCATTCCCTTTTTATAAGGGAAGAAGATAAAACACGCTGAAGATCTCAATTTCCTCAGTGCCTATGTGCAGTTTATTATGCAAAACTGCGCGAATGGTCAGTTATGTCTAAAGTACCCCAAATGGTCGACCCTCATACGTCAAAACTGACGGAATAGATTACATGAGGTTGATGGTTATGATCCAGCGCATATTTTGAAAATAAATGTGGATTTCTAAAGACATCCAATCGTAGCTCTGATCAACTTTTGTAACACATTTCGGACAAAAAAAAATATCATGAAAATTGTCATTTTTTGCCAAATCATGGCCAAAATGACCACTGCTGTTGTGATTTGGCAAATGAAACCACTTTGTCTGGAATCTGGATCCATTTTTACTTAAGATAGACCCTTTTAATTGCATGTGGCTACAAAAGCAGTCTGTTAAAGGGACCATGCATTTTCCAAAGAGTGGTCAAATTGGTCATTTTTGGTCAAAAATTTGCCAAAATTGCAAAAATGGCGTGAGTACGGTCAATAAGACATTTTTTTAATCAGCGCACAATTTTACCCTGGATAAGCTTGTCAAACCTTCCCCACCAAAAATTCTGAATGAAGCCCCCTGGCCCTATCTCCTAGACTAATAAATTTGCCCCAATAAACCCGGAAGTAATTTTGTTGTAAGATTTTGTATTTACTGATCCGATACGCTATACGGCTGTCATTGGACATTGTCATTGAGCTTAAATCCGTCTCGTTATACTGACTACTGTATTACTGGTACAGATATTGACATTTAGTGGAATTCGGAAAGAGAAGAAATGCAAGTTTGTTTATAAGGTAAGTTTAATTAAAGAGGCCGATCTATAGATCAATTCAGTGATTAATAATGAGGATATTCATGATAATGGAATGATTTTTTGGTCTGCATCCGTGTCCAGGCCGGTGCAGCATGAGAGGACTCCCAGGCCACTTACATTACCAGCGCATGCGATTCTTTTGCACACGTATCTTGAGGGGTTATCATAGTTCTGTGACGCAGCTATTTGAATTACACAGGAGCTAAATCGCCAGGTATACATTTAACATAGAAACATGGCAGCACACAGTACTTAGTCCACAGTTCGACTATCGACGTCTGGGAGGAAGGGTTAAGTTTCATTTTTTCTTTAATATTAATGCAGTCAATATCAGTGAACATGGACAAACATGACAAAGTCAAACTCAAAGGAGAAACGGCATGCCGGAGAAACTAGCCTTGACTTGAGGACTCCATGACCATGTCATGATGATGTTTTTTTTAATAATAATATTTTGACATAGGCCTATATTCTTAAATTAATCATGACTAGGCCTACACTCTTCCCATAAGGCCATAGACGCAGAAGCGAGACCTAGACACCCGAATGGATTTCCCTAGGAAATCCATAGTGAGCAGTTGATAGAGGGTGAAATCGGTTTGTACGGGTGAATTTTATTGATATTTGAAGAACCTTCAAACGCCTTAATGCGTATGAAGGTTCCAAAAATTGGTTAATGAAATTTAAAAAAAGAGAAAATTTTAAGGTTTCTTACCAGACCGATCTCGTGTAGATCCCTCGATCCGTTTGTCAACAAAGCAAATACAATACTGTACATGATTATAAATAATTATTTTTAATCATGTAGGCCTATTATTAAATTTTAGTATTTGTTAAATAATAATTTGTATCTATAAATTGTTCTTCAAAACGGCATTTTGTAACAACTAACATCGCTAATCGAATGTACGTCATAACAAAGCAGTTCAAGGGTCAGACCTATTGTATTTGCTTTGTTGACAAACGGATCGAGGGATCTACACAAGATCGGTCTGGTAAGAAACCTTCAAATTTTCACTTTTTTATTATCCAATTTTTGGAACCTACATACGAATTGGGCGTTTGAAGGTTCAAATATCAATAAAATTCAGCCGTACAAACCGATTTCACCCTCTTACTATGGTCTTAGGGAAATCCATCCGGGTGTCTATGTCTCGCTTCTGCGTCTATGGGAAGAGTGTCCAGGCTCCATGATGAAGAAGTATATGTCAAAATATTTTAAAAACATCATCATGGAGTCCTCAAGGCTAGGAGAAACAGTGATCATAAGCTCTCTGTAACAGTGGTATTTATTTAACTGATGATTAAATTTTAAATTGCCAAAACAAAAGTGGTTTTATCCCCAGCCATGGCCCATGGCATGCAACCAGGCATTTCTGGACCATATTGAAAGAAAGCACAAGCAGCGTCTCGATTCATGAATATAGAAATGAGAAAGTGCATATCTACCAATTGTATGTTGAGAAAACAGAGTCTTAAAAGATGATTCGTTAATAATCTGCTCATGTGTCAGAACCCCAATCCTTGTCTTTTTTATTTTGCTGGCAAAAAGAAGCTGCTGAAAACTGCTTATCTAATAAAAGAGAGCCAATGGAGTAAATTAGAAAGTCAAAAAGGGGCCTAAGCTTTCGATCCTAGCAGAATCTTCGTCGGAGGCAAAATTTTGCCTCCGACGAAGATTCTGCTAGGATCGAAAGCTTAGG
The DNA here is from genome assembly GCF_037042905.1 of Lytechinus pictus. Lineage (NCBI taxonomy): Eukaryota > Metazoa > Echinodermata > Echinoidea > Temnopleuroida > Toxopneustidae > Lytechinus > Lytechinus pictus. The sequence continues at coordinate 3,105,460 of NC_087251.1, forward strand.
CCCCTTTTTGACTTTCTTTTTTATTTTGTTAATTAGTTCTAACTATTGCTATTTATTAGGTCCATTTTTCCCCAATGAGTTGGGACCAAATATTTTTTTAATCAAATGACGTTAGTGAACATACAATGTAGATCTACCGTTACACGAAATAAAGCTCTGCAATTTTAACATCAATGTGTTCTGACAACATACTGAACAGTGAAAGTGTACATGCACATTTTAACTTCATGTCCATGGAGATCTCTAATATCACATTAATTACCAAGATCATGACATGTACATACACGTATCAATTGGTTTGTATGATATTGAAATGTATTTGAAATGTATATTAATCAAACATTTTAAGAATGAATTGCAGAGAGTTATTAAAACACACTATGGTTTACTATCATTCACTTGTGAGAAAAGCAATCTTTATTCCACAGTCACAAAAATGTTCCTGTTTTTGTCTCGCCTGCATAGCAGAGCGAGACTATAGGCGCCGCTTTTCCGATGGCGGCGTCAACATCAAATCTTAACCTAAGGTTAAGTTTTTGAAATAACATAACTTAGAAAGTATATGGACCTAGTTCATGAAACTTAAGGTTTATAAAGTATTACTGAACATCCTGCCTGAGTTTCAGATCACATGACCAAGGTCAAAGGTCATTTAGGGTCAATGAACTTAGACCATGTTGGGAAAATTATTTTCAAAATCTTAACCAAAGGTTAAGTTTTTGAAATGACATCATAACTTAGAAAGTATATGGACCTAGTTCATGAAACTTGGGCATAAGGTTAATCAAGTATTAGTGAACATCCTGCTCGAGTTTCAGGTCACGTGACCAAGGTCAAAGGTCATTTAGGGTCAATGAACTTTGGTCAAGTTGGGGGTATTTGTTGAATTACTATCATAACTTTGAAAATTTATGGATCTAGTCCATGAAACTTGGACATAAGGTTAATCAAGTATTAGTGAACATCCTGCCTGAGTTTCAGGTCACATGACCAAGGTCAAAGGTCATTTAGGGTCAGTGAACTTTGGCCAAGTTGGGGTATTTGTTAAATTACCATCCTAACTCTGAAAGTTTCAGGGATGCCAGAGTTCCGGCTATAGCCGAAATTCCGGCTTTTTCATTTTTCCGACGTTAAGTTCCTGCTGGTCGAGTTTTCTCAGGCCGGACAGAACTGTCTACGGCCAGATCCGGCCGTTCAATGAGAAGTCTATGCTCCGTACGGCCGTTATGATCATGTACCTAAGCTATTGTGCAAGAAAAAATCCTGTGATATAATGGAATTAGACTCGTACGAGCCGGTCAGTTAAACGCTAGTTTTAATCAAGTTTTTTGTGTGCGTGTGTGTGTATATGGTCGCATTACGCTAGACTGCACTGTATGTATGTGATTGGTGTTGACTGATCGCCGTACATTATAATGTGTATGGATTGTGAACGTAACTTTGATTTTTGAGAAAACGACTGTATTTGAGTCTAGTGTAATACCAATTGATGCGATAAGTGGCATGGGCTGCATGGCTATGCGTTCGCTGCGCGATGAGTATGCCTACACCGGCTGTACACGGTGTTTTCGCGCTCCCGTTCAATTCACGTTGTTATTCTGAGCTGATTCTCCAGTTGGATTGTGGATTTAATCACAATTTTTCAACAAGTATGGATGTTGAAAGAGGAACCAACATTAAGCAAATAGACAGTGGAATCAAGAACAAATTCCAGTGGAAGTGGTTGGAGAACAAAGACAATAGTGGAACATTTCTCTCGGATTATTTTCGCAAAATCGATGTCGCTGGTAGTGGTAAAGCACGATGTATTGTTTAATTATGTTCTTGTAGACTTCATCAAGACATAAATATTTTTCATGAATTAATTGTAAGTTGAGGCTCTGCAACATAAAAAAATGCCCAAAACTTGAGCTAAATTTTTGGGAAAATGATCCCTAAAATAGGCTCAGATTGCATCAGAGACTATTTAGAACCCTAGAGCTTCCCTGGACCCCGGCCGAATGGGACTTCGCGCTTCGCGCTCGTCATGTACGCTTCGCGCACATAATTTACCTTCCAAAAAAGTTCAGGCCCTGGGACCATTTGCCACTGGCATCCCTGAAGTTTATGGATCTAGTTCATAAAACTTGGACATACATGTAAGAGTAATCAAGTATCACTGAACATCCTGTACGAGTTTCAGGTCACATGACCATGGTCAAAGGTCATTAAAGGTCAATTAACTTTGGCTGTGTTGGGGTATTTGTTGAATTACCATCCTAACTCTGAAAGTTTATGGATCTAGTTCATAAAACTTGGGATATAAGAGTAATCAAGCATCACTGAACATCCCCTGTGAGTTTCAGGTCACAAAACCAAGTCAAAGGTCAGTTAAGGTCAATAAACCTAGGCCATGTTGGGGTAATTGTTGAATTGCCATCATAACTTTGAAAGTTTTTGGATAGAGTGAATGAAATGTGGACATGGGTGTAGTTGACAGTCTTAAGTCTCCGTTCAAATGTCATTTATGGTCAATGAACGTGGTATTATGTCATTATATGAATGGTGTTTTTGTGAATGATTATTTTATAGTAGTTTTCAAAGTTAGCACTGCTGCTATATTAAATTGTGTAATGCAGGTGAGACTGCCAGAGGCGTTCCACTTGTTTGGTACGCTTTCGCTTGCTAGTCTGCAAGCTTCATCAGACCGTCGTAGTAGGCAAGCGCAGTTGCTGATTCATGATAGTGGAATTAAGAATGTTTCTTTCTACACACCAATCAGATCAACCTTTTCAGTGATATTTACTCTTTGTGCAGTTTGTCCTTATTTAGAAAACAAAAATTTTGTTTTTTTTTGTTTCAGAGGCTTCCTGACTCAATAAGTATTTGGACATTTGATTTCTATTAATACTGTAATATATACAAGGTAATGAAACTACATACAGTGTAAATCTTCACCTATTATAACCAATTCATGTGCTTTCATTATAACCATTTTATAGATTGCAGTATTTCTGCTCTTCCACTAAATTAATTCACTTATATATTTTTGTGGGGCAAAATCCACCCTAAGTGACCCCAACACCAAGTTGATTTAATCCATGTTAATCTAACAAGCTGAGCTCTGAAAAGTATAAAAAGTCCTGAGTAATTTTTCATTTTTTAAATTCTATCTTTATTCTCCATCTTTTTTTATTTACTCTCAGATATTGAAATAATTCAAATTCACATAATAAACAAGCCAAATATAATTATAAAAGGAATTTGGTGTTTGACATCAATAAGCAGCTCTTTTGTACTTATCAATGTTATAATCTTGGAAAAGTTTTTAAACATCACTTTCTACAAGTATGTTTTATACATGTATTTGATTTATGAACTTTTTAAGTTACTGCTTGTTTGAATACATGTAGCCTCTAAAATCAACTTGATGGTTTTTTTTTTACTTCATTTTATATATCTTATAAAACAAGTTGAGGTTTATTGTTTAAATTCAATCATTACTTCTACTTAAGAAAGTTTTATTTCATCATTTCCATCCCATATTAAGTTATTAACACATTTGCATGATGCTGTCCAGAACAAAATTAACAACATACATGTAGTCGGATCAGGGAAGTCTAACTCCCACTTTCTTAGTGGGATCATCATCATCATCAATGTCACAATGAAAAGTTTGTATTGTGTATAATTTTTCAGAAAGTGAAAATTAATTTCCCCTTTTGATATTAAAATAAGAACCAAAGTATTTGTATCAGACTTGAACTTAAATTTGATGCACTTGCCATACAGTATAGCAATGACAGTATCAAAATAAAATATATGTGACCTGATTTTGGAATAAAAAGTGTAGAATTTGATGCTCATATTGTGACATGGAATATCTTACTGTGTAATGTTCTAAGCCATCGTAAAAATACAGGTTCAAATCTGTCACTATGCTATCATCCTTATTACAATAAAAGCGAATTTAATATCTAATCGTAATAACGTCATAGCAATTGTATGATTCACTACAATTTATTTGACCTTTACGCCAAAGTAAAGCTTGCAGTCATTCATAATTGTTATTAGTATTCTTTCAGTTAATTTGAACCACAAATAAAAAAATACTTATAATTCACATTTTCAGAAAATGAGCAAAATTTGATGTTCTCCAAAATTGGATTGTGGACCAGTTGTAAGGTGTTTCTTCACATGTGCTTGATACATTTTGTCATTGTTACACTTCGTACCTTACCGTTATATTATTTTCTAATTTCATCAATTTTTTCTACATTTTAGTTTTAGCTTGAGAAAAGCTTATTTATGATGAAGTCCATGTATTTCTGGGCAAATAAGAAGACATGCTAAGAGGTACATGTACATGTACACTATGAATATGAAATGCAGGTTGCAATGGGTATTTACATGTAGAATGTTATTTAAACAAGAAAATATAAAAATTCTTCACGATTCTTCCTTGTCCATCCATAGATACAATTTTTTTTTTTTGGGGGGGAGGGGGGGTTATTCAGAATAATTCTATGACAAAACTTGAGTAGCTGTAGCTCCAGGGAATCATTTTCTAAGTTCATACAGTAGGCATGCATGTAACTTACTTTGGTCAAGTTTTGTTGATGTGCTTTTTGCCATTAATACAAGGATAATGATAATCATTTTAAGCATGTGAATTTTGTAATTGTTCGATTTTTTCAAAGTATTATTTTTCATTAACGGTACTTGTTTTTTCTAATTTTTAGTTGTACTGAAATAATTGCCATAATTGGTTCAGTTTTTATTTTATTTCAATGACGTCAAATATCTTTGCATTTGACTTACTAAATTTCACATACATGTTCGAAATAAAATCATGAATAACATTTCTTTTCATTTGTTTCAAATTGTCACTAAGCACTCTAGTGATAGGGTCTAGTACAGTGCATCTCACATAGTATGTGCTATGAATTTTGACTTATTAATATTAGTAGTAGTATTCTGTCAAATGAAGCCACCACAGATGGAAATACTACTCTAGTCAACACATAACTTTATCTAACATTCACTATATTAGAGTTTGTCACACCACATGAAATGTCTGATTCTAAATACATCTCATTCTTTAAATATTTACACTTAATTTTGATAATGGTGTCCATATCAAATATTGTATTATTTTCAAACCCATTTGATTTCATACACATGTATTGTACATGTAGATCATGCTTTATATCCTTGGGCAAGGTATTTTATTCCAATTGTCTAGTCTTTCGGAGGAGACTCTAAGCCGTCGGTCCTGGGTAAAGGAGAGTCACACCATTTGCACGTTAAAAAACCTACTCCTCTTTTCGTAAAGAGTAGGGAAGTTATCCCGGGGAAGTAGTTAACGTATTAATTTATTACTGATAATTACTAATTTATAATCCTGTTCCTTTGTAAAGTTGCATTAGGGTAATTTGTACTGTATTATAGTAACCTTTCCAGATTAACTGTCCGACACTTATATGACACGCATGTGTTGATAGTGTCGTTAATTTTTTATCAATCAATCTATATGATTCACAATACCTAACTATGATTTGAGAATGCATTATGTTATAGGTCTGCATTCTCTTCCAACTCTCAGTTTCACTGATAATTCCAGAGATATTACTTTAATTTAAGCATACACATATGTGTACATATGGTCATGTACATACATGTATCATGATCTTGTCACCTGAAATGGCAGCAATGTTACCATTCAAAAAAAGTCTTTGCTTACATTTTGTTTGAAAAATAATGTATTACAAATTTTGTATCCGCATAAAAAAAATGTATAATAATATTTCATAAAGCTATTTCTTTGGATAACACTGAAAGCAGAGTTATTTGTGAGTATGCCTAAGTTTTAATAAAATTTGGCAGTCCACCAGTGCCTGCTCGATGATGGTGGTCCCCGGTGCAATTTTGTCCAGACTGGAGCGGAGCTTATACATAAGAAATCCAGTTTTGTTAAAGATTTTAAATTAAGTTTAGGCCTATGTTTCCTTTTAGATCTCTATAATTTTTTGCATATTTCCAAACGTTGGTCAACCAGTTATAGTTATGAAAATAATAGTACCAGGCAGGATTTCTCAATTTTCTTTCTTGAATTTATTGGCCCGAAACATTGCATTCCCGTTGCATGCGTGCAGCCATATTGTTTTGTGTGTGACTAATAGACATAGAGGGCATCAACATTTTGCAGCGTAAATACGATCAAACAAACAGAACAAAATGGTGGTGCACATGCTTCAGGAATGCATTGTTTCGCGCTGATTAATTCAAGCAAGAAGTTGAAGCCTGAAGGAATTTTCATGGTCAAGTCCACCCCAGAAATATGTTAATTTGAATCGATGAAGAAAAATCAAACAAGAATAACAATTAAAATTTCATTAAAATTGGGTGTAAAATAAGAAAGTTAAGGCATTTAAAGTTTCACTTATTGTTACAAAATACGCACATATCATTGACATGCAAATGAGAGTCACTGATGTCCCTGACATAAAAAAAATTGTTTGAATTACTCAATATTTCAATTTTTTACAGATTTGACAATAAGGTCAGACTTGACTGAACCATGGTAATTCCACTTGTTGAGGGAGGTAGAAAATTTTGTTTCACATGAGAATGAAGAGAAAGTTAGAATATTTCCTATAAAAATTAAAATATAAAAGAAATAGTGAATGAGTGACGTCATCAATCCCCTAATTTGCATACCAACCAGGTGGGTGTTTCATAAAGCTGTTCGTAAGTTAAGAGTGACTTTAAGAACGACTGGTGATCCTTTCTTACGCGCAAAACCCTCGCCAATGAAGGTTTTTGTGTATATTATTTACCCCAAGAAAGGATCACCAGTCGTTCTTAAAGTCGCTCTTAACGTACGAACAGCTTTATGAAACGGCCCCCAGGTCGTGCATTATTTTGCACTGTATTTTTAAAATTATTAGGTGAAACTTTAAAATGTCATAACAATATTTTAGATAAAATTTCGATAATAGATGTATTTTCAGTGTTATGCTCGAAAGATTTTTCTCTTTTTATTCAAATCAATTTTTGTCTTGCCCACCAGAGGTGAAGGCGAGACTAAGGGATCCAAATGTCGTCCGTCACAAACATTATGACACAACCGTAAGTCACTTTTCAACCAAACTTGGATGGTAGATGGTACTTAGGAGACCTGCATGTTATGCTGCAGTCAGAGGTCACATGGTAAGGTCAAAGGTCATTTTCAGGTCAACTTTAAAGTCTATGCGCAAGACTCTCTTATGACACATAACTCCGCAACGGTATGTCACTTTTCAACCAAACTTGGGTTGTAGATGTACTTTATAGGAGACCTGCATATCATGGCGCAGTCAGAGGTCACATGGTAAGGTCAAAGATCATTTTAAGGTCATCGTTATGACATAACTCCGCAACCGTAAGTCACTTTTGAACCAAACTTGGGTGTAGCTGTACTAGGAGACCTGCATGTTATTTCGTTCAGAGGTCACATGTTAAGGTCAAAATTCATTTCGAGGTCAACATTAAAGTTTACGTGCAAGATTCCTATGACAAATGTTATTCCATCCCAGTTATTTTACAATGAACTTTTGATACAATTCTGTTGCGTGCCCTCGCAAATCATGTTATTTCTGGTTACTTTCACAAGTGAGCAAGATACAACATTGCTTGCCTTGTTTATTAGGGTGGACTTGTCCTCTATAAAGTAAATGAAGCACCATGTGTATGTCCATGTAGAAAAATCAGTGCGTAAATTCACTAGGCTGCAACCTCCATTTATTAATGTCCATGTACTATCCCATTTGTGCTCAATTCGGTTGACTTTTCAGTTCAGTTGTAAACATTGTTAATTAATCATTTGAATTCAAGAATAAGTGCAATTTCTGAATAGAATGATATCTTCCAGCTGTGTGTTTTTACTTTGCTTAGCTGTAAAGTGTAAAGTGAGGGTAACATGGGTTTATGTTTTTAATGGCTAATTCAGAAAAGACTTCTGAAAATAAATTTCTTAATATTATAAAGTAACTGAGTACTTAAAGAGACTATTAAACTGTTTCTTTAATTACATGGTCCATGGTAAAATGTAAAAAAAATTTCTGAAAGTTATAGACAATAATTTATTTATGGAATTTGTACTTATTTAGTGCAGTTGCAATGTACACCAAAGATATTTCATATCAGAAAATATACAAATCATACAGAACTTTTGTTTGTCAATATTCCTTATTGAAGCCATGAATTTAATATTTATTTCTAGATTTTTTTCATGATTCTTTTTCATAAGTGTAGATGTGCACAAATACATAATGGACTTGACTTGGGAAAGACTACAATCAACATAAAGTAGTAGCTAGACGTATACATTTCATTCAATTACTCAGCAGGCGGAAGTCACTCATTTTGTGACGTCTAATCACACAAGCACATACATCCTCCTCCTAGCTTCCCTGTACAGCGTATTTCTCTCACATGACGTAGCCCTTTGCTTTTATATTTCCAGCTCCCATATGGGTGTGTGGGACCAGGACGAAGACAATTCCACAGAAAACACACGGTTGATGATTGACGCTGAGGAGGAGGAGGAACAGGCACCAACAGAGACAATGTCGGCTGAAGAACATGCTCCACCATCATCAGATGGTGCTTCGAATGCTAGAAGGCCTATCCAGGTTGAAGGATCTAACAATCCAAGCTATGGCACAAGCGTCAATGCTGAAGTTCGTGGCACCTCTGTTCAACGAAGGGTATGACTTCCAAAATTATTTTTTCGTATACATCTTTAAAGGCAAACTATAGCCACATGGAATAGTATGAGCTCTTGTCCTTGAATAGCTTCATTTGGGTTTCTTACCCTGAATGCAATACTTTAATCAAGTAGCCTTTATACAATATACAAGTGCAAGTATTTTACAATAGAATATGAACTTTTTTTTGTTAATTTTGATGTTTGCAACATAGCTCTACATACAGGGAATGAAAAATGCAATACATATTCAAATGGGGAAATATAAAGGAGACCAAAACTGGTGGTCCTTCTAAGCAGGCATAGATCGTCAAGTACAGTAGGTTTGTAGGGGATAGAAGGTTTTGGCTGACATTTATTGACAGTTGAAAAGTAGCTATATTTTTGTTCGAATTCAAACAAACTTGAAAGTGTGATTTTAATGTGCATTGTTTTGAATACAAAATCATCAATGCTTAATATAAATATCTATATATAGAAGAGATTTTCTTACTTCTGACCCCTAAATTTAAAGCTTGGTGTAAAAGATTTTTCATTTCTTCATGATCCTTTAAAGGACAAGTCCACTCCAATGAAAAGTTGAGTTGAATAAAAAGAAAATCCAACAGCAAAGCACTGAAAATTTCATCAAAATGGGATGAAAAATAAGAAAGTTATGACATTTTAATAAAGCTTTGCTTAATTTCACACAACAGTGATATGCACAACATGGTCGGTATGCAAATAAGGAGACTGATGATGTCATCTACTCACTATTTCTTTCGTATTTCATTATATGAAATATGAAATATTCTAATTTTCTCCTCATTGTCAAGTGAAACAACGATTAATTCCTCCTTGAACACATAGAATTAGCATTGTTTAATTTAGTCAAGTTGGTCCTTATTGTCAAATTTGTATTAAAAAGAATGAAATATTGTATAATTCAAACAAAAGAAATAGTGAGTGATGAACATCATTGACTGACACATTTGCATGTCACTAACTTTTGCTTATCACTGTTTGTGAAAAATAAGCGAAATTTAAAAATGCCATAACTTTCTTATTTTACGTCTGATTTTGATGAAATTTTCAGCGTTATGGTAGTTTGATTTTCCTCTATTTATTCAAATCAACATTTTCCGGGGACTTGACCTTTAACTATATGTAATCCCAGTGAATGTCAGAAAAACTTTTACAAATCTCTACAAGGCTGGTATGAAGAAATCCATTTTTACACTTCAATGGGATTAGGTTTCTTATTGCAGTAATCAAATGTCTTGCAAAACGTTTTTCTGAAACGTTGATATACAAACAGGTAGACAAAAATATTGATGACATTATTGATGTATTTGGTTTGATGGAAAATATAGATGAAATCCTCTCTTTGTTGTGGATCTGGAAGGATGTGAATGATTTTCTCTTCTGGAACTTGATCAAGTACAATGCTAGGACACCAGAGGAGAAAAAATAGAAAAGAAATAATGATGACCGTCTTGGTTGTCTTGTGATAGGTCTTCTGGCCTCTAGGTTTCTTTGGTACCTGATCTTTCTGCTCTTGGACTGCCTGATGATTGAGGGATATCATGTTGATTGAGACCTTGTTTTGTGGGTCACAATTTTCTCGTGTTCCATTAGACTTTGCTGCTTTGGTTGCTGGGTCATCTGACTTAGAAAGAGCATTATGTGCAGATGCTATACCCACATCCAGTTGGTTGCGAATATTCTGATGAGCATGGATGAACTTGTATATCATGATGTATAAGATTGTTATGACTGTTGCAGAAACACAGAATACAGAAGCTTGGAATTTGGCATAGACGGCACGCCCCCATGGTATGTTGCCATACACAAAGCACCCAAACTTATCTCCTCCAAGATTCTTTGATTTGGAGGTGAAAAAGAATGGAACATGGATACAAAATGCAAGAAGTATGCAACCAATGTTGATCAGGATGGCAGTTTGTCTTCCAATCCGCCTTTCAAAGGGCTTACAGATAGCTTGGTAGCGAGAAAAAGCTATCAAGATTGTGAGAAACAAGCCAGCGTAGAGTGTAGATCTTCCTCCGATAATCTCAGTAAAACATGGCCATGGGTGTTCATCTTGAAAGAACACAATTGGAATCTTCACGCCACTGACGATACAGGCAATGAGATCTACAATGGCAAGAGCAGTGAAGGTGACATCTGTAGCGTTCTTGATACCTTGTCTTATGAAGACTATTATAATTGTTAGGTTTCCTGGGATACCAAGAGCTAAAGTCAAAGAACCCACCACTAAACGGATGTTCTCCATTCCAGTATACATTATGACAGATTATGGTCTTATTTTATCCAATTAAGTTGAACTTGGCTGGAACTGATTTTAAACTTCACTTTGAAATATAAAGTCTTTTTGATGATGATGCAGTGTCAAACAGTCAAACGCATAAAAATGACAAGAGAACCCAACATCTCTATACACTGGCAGGATAATGTAATATTTGTGCATCTACCGACTGCTTTTATAATCTCCCAACTGCTTTGTAGTTTACAGCAAAATTTAATGACCATGTCTCTATCTATTTTTTGGTTACCTTATTTGTTTTTACATACTTGCTTACATTTAGGTTAACATTGAATTATTCCAAAGTAGATTTTGAAACTAATGTGTAATGTCATATCATTATACAGTATGTCATTACATGTACAAGTACATGTCATTATATGTGATTATATCCGCAGAGCTTGACATATTCTGAAATAATTCTTTAAATTACTATCTACCATTTCATTTCAACCTTGTCACTCAATTTTTTTAATTACCTTATTATTATTGATTTCGCAATAATTGACTGAAACACACGATCATGAAATTTCATCTGTTTTGTTCTCAACACGTAAATAAAAAATTGAAAGAATTACCTTGATTTCTTCAGATTGTTCTTATGAGTTGAGAAAAAAAGTTAAACTTTTCTGTATTTCCCGGAGGGGCCACTTCCATTGACGAGTGGATACCATGCGCGACCACAGGGTCTTGAAAAGCACCCTAAACACGTATTTTCCATTTTCTGAAAATGCACACCTTAACAAGTATTGGCGTGTGAAACCCTACCCTTAACAAGTATTGGAAACAAATACTTTCGGCAAGTATTCCCAGAATTGAGCCCCTAAACAAGTACAGCGATGTATTTTCCATATTCTGAAAATGCACCCCTTAACAAGTATTGGAAAGAAAATGATACTCTTGGCAAGTATTCCCTGAAATGAACCCCTAAACAAGTACAGCGATATTTTATTGTTATGTCACGGGTCCGTCGGTTGTCGGTTTTACCTTTACACACCATTATTTTGGTTTAGTACGGCCCCACCTTCCACACCTCGCGCAAACTCGGACTCTAAACACGTAGTGTTGGGGCAAAAAGGACATCCTTTATAAAACATTTTGATTTTGTTTTATCGTCCCCTCATATTTGACCCTAAACATGTATATTTTTCCAAGCGAAATAGATTCCCTTTTTTCAATATTATTGTGTTTTTGACACCCTTATCACGTAACGTGCCCTATCTTGAAAAAGACATCCTTTTTAAGTGTTTTTTTGGTCGCGCATGGTATCCACTCCTAAATGTAAGTGGCCCCCCCCCCCCCCGGGCTGTATTTACTACGTCATGATTGATTGCATAACATTTTTTTCCTGTTCAATCTGACTTTAAACTACATGCACCATTTAGGCATTTCAATCATTAAATGATAATATTCTTGATTTCATGCCTACCACTACCATGAGATGATTTGATTTTCTTTGGTCATTTTGAGAACTTATATTTCCTTTATTGACAATACCAGTCTTCTTTGCCAGACCAACTTTGTCTGAAACAAATATAGAGTGTACTAAAGTCTAAAGATATGCAAAGCCTCATCACTTGACATTGGCCATGGGAGACTTCGATTGATTAAAGAAAAATAAATGTTGAGCTTTTTCTCAAGGAGGTTTGATAGGGCTGGAATTTTAAGATGGGGTGCTTGAAATATGTGGATTTCATCTTTTTCTCTCTCTGATGACATGCACATACAGGTCTATATTTTGAACTCAGGTTTAATTTAATCTCTGGTCTAAACTTTGGTTTAACTATGGATAGCCAATAGTGACACAAATCTTAAAACAGTAATAAAAACTGAAACAGTTTTCTCTTCCATCATAGCATAATAAAAGAGCACCCTTAATGAACACAAAAAACATACAATGTAAACAAAAATTTTGGCATTTTCTGCTTTCCTCAATTTAAGCACAGAGTTAGACCATGGCCTATGATCCGTATTACATCTGAAAATCGCTGGTTTGGGGTCGGCCCGGGATTGGTTGCAACCTTGAGGAAAATTAAGGTGGATCAGTTTTGTGAACAGACTTGGTCCAGTTTACATCACAGCACATTCATCCCCCCATCTGTATGTCAATTCCACAGTCAGTTTCTGATTCCTGACCATTTTCAGTTAGACTGAAGGCAAAGACCCTGATTTAAACTGTTGATAAACTTTAGGATTCAAAAGTGGTCTGCAAAGTGCAGACTATCTGGGTCAATATTTCTGACTATGGTTATATAATAGTAGCTTCACTTCATAATCTCAATTCTCCTTTTTCTGATCATGGGCCTACTAGGGAGTAGTAGGTCCATTGTCTGACTACCATTCACACCACTATTGACAAACCATGGTCTGTGCTTCAAAACTACTGCAAGTGGACCAAGATGGGTTCCAGGTAGGTTTGTGTTTACATACATGTAGTTGACCAGTGGCTGGCCCTAGTCCAACCAGAGACTACCTCCGGAGGTGGTCTCGGCCTCTTGGGTTGGTTTGACGTGCAACATCTGCTTTCTTTCTTGCCTGAGACGGGCCTTGGGCTGGCCCTGGGCCAGCAATTTTCCAGATGTAACAAGGGTCTAAGGCCGGTATTCTGAAGTCAGGTTAAAATTTAAAAACCCTGGTTTAAAGTTGTGGTTTAAGTTTGGAGAGCCAATTGGGGCACGAGTCCCTAACAGTACACATCCAATTTATTAACTCATTTGACACACAAATTGTTCATAATTGTCTGGAAATGATAATGAAGTATATTGAAGTATTTTTCCTCATTATGAAAGCAAAAGGAATATAACAAGATTTTTCTTTTAATTTGGCTCCCAATAAATAAAGCACAGAGTTAGACTGTGGGCTGCATGTAGTTAAACCTGACTTAAGAATGCAGGCTTAAGTGTCAGAATACAGCTTTGTAGTTAAGGTCCTAAGTATAGCTCTCAATGTCAAATTAAAAGATCATGTTTTATTTGGCTGTTAACATGTTAGATGTAGATTGATGGCGATAATTGTAGCGTTAACTTGCAGTTAAAGCCAAGCCCTCATGGCCAAGGACAATGTATGGAAACCCCAAGGCCAAGGCATTTCAAGATATCAAAAGGGATGATCATGATGTCAAATGGACAGCCATGTAGACTTGATATTTAGAGTATGCAATGCGAGCATCCACATCTGTATCAAGCAAATGTACACATGTATGTAAATCAAGTGAGCCCTCTGTTGAGAAATATATACCGGTAGTCCCCCAGGTTTTCCAATGATTTCTACCAATGTGTAACATATATTTTCATTTATTTTGTGTTTCTCTCTTTTTTTTGGGGGGAGGAGGGGGTAGGGGGTGTCCTGTTTGTCAGTACTGTGTTTTGTTACCAAGTTAATGACAGAAGTAAAAAATTGGTATTACATGTAGATTAGGCAAAGCTGACAAGTGTCTTTGATTATAAGGTACATGGGGACACTCCTTGAAAACTGTAAATAGGATAGAAGTTGACTGAGGGTATACATGTACATGCTACACATTCCACTCTCAAAAAAGTTTAACCAATACAGGTAAATTGGGACATGCATATTTGCTGAGTAAAATGATACCAAATACTTCGTAATTTCATGCAATGTTGTGTTGAAATTTACACTTAAAACATGCATTTTGCGCAATATGGAGGAAAAAGGTATGCAGCAAACATGCATGTTCCCTTTTTACAGAATATTGGGTAAATTCTTTCTCAATCTTTTTTTTTTAGAGTGTAAAATACACATCAATTGCTCCTTTTTTGAAACATGCTGTTTAATAAATTTTGCTTTAAAAAATGCAAAGGCTTTTTAGGGGGGTGATGTGGTGAAGGATTTATTATCCATTAACTTTATTATCTTGGTTAAACATTGCACTGTAGTGCCCTTATTGACATTGTCTGTTTTACCCGGATCAGCTTGTGTCATAGGGCTTCCTTGTACATTCAACTCATTCATACATACATCAGTGGCAGTGCATTCATCTGTGGAATCTTTGTACCGTAAACTGTTATGCTACCATACCACTTCAGTAATTTCATTTGGATGATGAATGTGAATGGTATAAAATCAGAAAAGGCTGTTGATACTTCTGGTTTCCAGCTGTATGTTCTCACTACTCTGTGTTGTTCACTGTTTATATGAACATTGTTATGATCTGCTTGATATTGTTGATTCGTATTGCCATGCTTTGGCTTATTCTTTTTGAAATCCAAATATCATTCTCAAAGTGTTGACGTCTACTGTTCATGCCTTGCTAGTGTTTGGATTATAAAGTTTTGAAAGTGTCCTGATTGGATTATCACTTCAGCATTTAAGAGTAAGGTCTACTGTCACTCAAAAGTGGGTGTGTCCTCATCAGAGTTTGATCACTTGTGTGTCCAGATCAAGGAATAGTTGGACACTTCCATGGACCATACACAATCTGAATGGTTTTATTGGTGATATATCTTTATACAGACTAAAAGTGCAAATCTACAATCTACATGTATTGGTTTGATATGTGTATTCATGTGCGATATTTTGGCCTCCATGCACCTGCATGTATTCTATCAATGTTGATGGGTCTTGCCATGCTAAACTACATATATACCAACTGTCTAGGAGCAGATGTTTGTGAAGAAGTAGCTACTTTACATTAGTCACAGAAATGTTGCAGTAAAATCATTTGAAATCTCTCTGTTCATCATTTGTTCAGACTTGGTGTTTTGTACATGTGTGCATGTGTATTATACATTTACGATTGTGAATCCATTTTAAACGTGGGCGTGGACTTTGGAATTGGATCAAGTTTTGTTTTCTGTCTTCACTGAATACAGTTGGTGCTATTGTATTTGATTTTAGAAGTATGGATTTTATTTGTTAGCACTGTCAGGTTTGATCCATATCATTGTATCATGGAGCTATATAGCTCCATGATTGTATGGTGGGCAAAGTGGGGTCCATTTACTTGTGATATGATACATTTATTCATGTTGGCATGTACATGTACAATGTACAGTGTAATCTGGTTTTACATGATGGATTTGTTTTTGTACAATAGGCAGAATATTTGGAAAACTATGATGTGATGGGCTATGTGATCAATTTGAACAATAAGTACTTTCCACTCAATGAGATACATGTAGTTATAACTATCATGTCAACATTTTCTTAAAGGTAAATGCTAGTTTTGGTAACGATATGAAAATGAGTTCGTACAGAATCCAATGAAATGACCACCAAAGTGTCTGTTTGTATAAATAAAACGTGCCAAAGGATTCTGGAAGAAATTGTGTAATTGCTGAGAAATCAGCAAATAAGCACAGGATTCGGGTAGAGCGTCGGGCACGACATTCAAAGCAATAATTATACACTGTCCCACGTGCGCTTATCTGTGTTGGGGATCTTCAGTCTGAACATTTTTCAGTGTAGATTTCAATATTTCACGAAGTTCAGTTCATGTAACTGTACCAGATCTAGATCCTCAATGATATACTGACAATTAAGCCTTGTTTTACAGACTTTCTCATGAAATCAGTGTTTACTGCAACTACTGGAATTTCTCTTTAAGCTGATAACAACCATACAACAAGAGCAGCTCTTTGCATACTTTCTCCCCTTAAGATTTGGATGTACTGGTAATCATGTTTCGTTGCTACATTTGAAGTGAATTTCTGTTATTATTGTCGATCAGCAGTGATAAAGTTTTTTTTAAATCTTGGATCTACAACAAGGTGCAGGGTTCAAATCCCACATGGCGCTATTCATTTGGCAACATTACCTTGCAGGAATGCTTTGAACTGGTTAGAGGCAACATTACCTTGCAGGAATGCTTTGAACTGGTTAGAGGCAACATTACCTTGCAGGAATGCTTTGAACTGGTTAGAGGCAACATTACCTTGCAGGAATGCTTTGAACTGGTTAGAGGCAACATTACCTTGCAGGAATGCTTTGAACTGGTTAGATCTCAACAAAATCCAACAAGATACCGTGTAAAGGAACTCAGTTTGATATTATTTTTGAGCAGATATTTCCCAAGGTGATGTTACATACAAAAGTTAAGACGGTTGCAAGAATACAGTACTGCCTGGGAAGAAGTGACCCATAATTGACCTCATTGACTTTGCTAAGATAAAGCAGAAGACTACATTAATTTGAATTGAAACTGAAGTAAACAAGTAGTTTGTAAAGACTAGAAATACAGCCATCTGAAAAGGTAATAATTGAAGCATGAGATAAAATGAGTGGTTTGGAGGATAGTGATCATGAAGTTGATGAGTGTGCAGTGCTTCTTGTTAACCCAGACAGGTCTAGGTCTGAGGCATCTTTCCACAGAGGCAGACAGAGAGTAAGTTTAGAATGTACAGTTCTTCCCTACATGAAGGCAGAAGGCAATTGCCAGTCTCATTTGTTTATTGCACAGTTTTGAATAAAAATGTATTTGGACACAATTATTTTTTCTTTTGATTTGTGTACATTTTCATTTTCCCCACTGATTTATGTATCATTAAAGGTATTTTATTCCCTTCTCAATGTAGATCTTGCATGGTTATCATAATTGGTTGCTGTTGTGAATTTGAATATTCAAAAGTTTTTGCCTTAGCAATACATATGATATTTCTTAAACTCACTTTTTAATAACTACAATCTGGTAGTTTTTATGTATAATTTTAAAATTTGTGATGAGAGTGGGGCATTTAATTCAGCATAAGTCTGGTAGTCATGATGTACTACTATTTGTTATTTTCCATTTTCAGTTACGAATGTGTCAGCCCCTTGCAGTAAGCACTGAGGAGAGCAAGGCAGTTTTTTGCCATAGAACCACTCAGTGTATGAAATACATGAGGATGAGCAATTTTACCCTCATGACTGCTCAAATTGCCCCTAAAATTCCCAAAATAGAATCCTTGGGGCGACCATCTTCTTTGAGTCACCCCAAGATTTGCCACAAACAATATTCAAGAATATTAAGATAAATCACTTTTATTCATATACCGCAGAAATAATGAAACTTGCTAATTGATAATTAATTTTTGTGTAAAAATGCAGCCCTTGAAATGAAAGAAATAGCCTGAATGTGGAAAAAGAATATCCATGGGGAAAAAATGGAACTGATTTCTTACCCTGTCCATTAGGACTTAAAACCAATGTCTATTAAAAGAGGAATTTCAAGGGAAGCTAGGTAGTTGAGGTTGCACCTAAGCCCTTTCTCACCTTCAATGGTTCAATATGAATATTTTGCAGTTGTAGAATCGTTACCTTATAATTCTATATAAGTAAATTTGAAATAATAATACTATTAAAGTTAATAATCAACAAGTTGTTTAGTTAGATAATATGACAATAAAAAGAAAACATTTGAAAGTGAAATGACAATTTTCTACACATTTGCCTGAGATCATTGATCTGTCATCATTTTTGCTTTAGTTATGTGAATGTACTCATTTTATTTACTATTCATTTATCAGGCCAATGCAGGAAACAGGCAAGCTAACCAAGAACGACAGAGGGATAGAAATCCACCGCCAATGGAAGAAGATGAAGAAGATGAGATGCTCAAGTATGGAGCTAAGCACGTTATCATGCTCTTTGTGCCTGTCTCACTCTGTATGTTGGTTGTCGTGGCAACAATCTCCACCGTATCTTTCTACACAGAATCTGGGGATGTTTACCTGTGAGTTCACTTTCTTAGAATCAAGTTGTTTATATTGTGTAAGATGAAATTGTTATGAAAGACATTCTGTATCACTAAGGATTAGGGATCTGAAATTGGTCCACAAAACAGAAGATTGAATCTTAAAAGTTCAGAATTAACAATCTCACACCCCCCTCTACAACATCAAATAAGAAAGTTATGACATTTCTAAGTTTTGCTTTTTTTCACAAAACAGTGATATGCACAACTCAGTGACATGCAAACGAGACAGACCATGATGTCCCTCTCTCACTATTTCTTTTGTTTTTTTATTGTTTGCATCATAGAATTTTTCTTTTTTTTACAGATTTGACAATAAGGACCAACTGGACTGAACCATATAGTATTAAACAATGATAAATCCACATTTTCAGGGAGGAATTGATTGTTGTTTCACTTGACAATGAGGAGAAAATTGGAATATTTAATGTAACAAAATACATAAATAGAGTGGATAACGTCATCAGTCTCCTCATTTGAATACCGACCAGGATGTGCATATAACTGTTTTGTGAAATTAAGCAAACATTTGAATTGTAATAACTTTATTATTTTACATCCAAATTTGGTGAATTTTTCAGTGTTATGCTTGTTGGATTTATATCTTTATATTTACTTTTTGTTAGGGTGGATTTGTCCTTTAAACTGTAACCATTCTCTTCCTCTCCTGATTGCCTCTATGACTCACATTTTAATTAGTAGTTTGTACTAGGGATATATGGATTTACTCTCCTCATCCTGATATTGCCAATCCTATCAATCAAAGTTAAATTCTTATGAAAGACAATCTAAGGATTAGCAATCAGAAATGGGTCCCCACTTCATATGTTTTTTTTTTTTTAGTCAGAAAAATGTACAATTTACATTTTTTTTATAATGTTGGTGGTGTTGTATATATATTGTCATTCACATTTTTTTTAATTTTTTCTCTTTCTTTATAGGATATACACTCCTTTCCATGAAAAGTCTGAACAAGCTGGAACTAAAGCATGGAATGCCTTAGCAAATGCTCTTATTATAATTGGCATAGTTCTTGTCATGACAATATTTCTGGTGGTTCTGTATAAATACAGATGTTATAAGGTTAGTAAGTGTATTTTTGTTTGTTCTATTTTGCTATTGCTTAAGGTGACAAGATCTGATGTGTATTGCATTGTATACCCTTTCTCTACCCCCATTACTCCTCTATTTCTTGTCTGTTGTCTCCCTTTCATCTGCAATCAATTTATTTTTTTCTTTGTTTACGCTTGTCTCCCCCTTTATATGATGTAAATGTGATTTGAATTATGCATCCTTTAATTCAACGTTAAGATTTTTAGGTTCTTTAAATAACATATTGAATTTGTGTAATCAATATTTGGTGACTATCAAAGCTTGTTCACATTTTATTTTGTTTTGAAAACAATCAGATATCTAGAGGATTTTAGATTCTTGAAATCAACAAAAGTTCATTCATTTCATCTGTCCAGTACATGTATGTTATCAAATGTACCCACCTGTGCGTGTCTACAAAGATATCAATTACCTTAGAAATGTTATTGAAGTAAACAATATTTTATTGATTGCGTCACATCAATAGTTATACAAGGTGTTCAGTCAGTGCTTGTATAATGGTGTGAAATGTACTTTAAATGACAATGATTGATTGTACTATTGAGTATGTAATTCAATGAGTGTTGGAATATAATAGCTGTAATTAAACATCTGTTATTGTGAAATAATTCCCATCATTCATGCACTAGTGATTTATATTAAGACAATTGTATTGTACTTTTTCCAATGATAGTGTTGCATCATGAAAAGTACATGTCACCAATAGTCTCGGGAAATACAAATAGGAATTAAATAAGTCTGTAGATCTGAAGGTTTGCATGGTGGAGTTTATAACATGGTGAACCGTTAACCTTCTCCACGTTAAGAGCATCAATGTATCTCTGAATACCCTGTGCGCATTTCAGGAACATGCCAAGATAAAAGGTCATTTAAAGGTCAATGAACTCTGGTCGTGTTGGGAGTATGTGTTGAATTAGCATCATAACTTAGAAAGTTTATGGATCTAGCTCATGAAACATCGACATAAGGGTAATCAAGTATGAATGATTATTTTGCACGTCCTAGGTCACATGATCATGGTCAAAGGTCAATTTGGGTCAATGGACATAATATTTTGTTATATTAGTGTTTTCTTCTGTGAATAATTATTCATTAGCTGACAGCTAAGGCATGTAGTCTGACTCAAAGCCTTAAAAAAAAACAGACTAAGCCTTCTTGTATGGTTACGGGTCTGCCGAATCGATGCCAATATAGTCTTAACTAAACAATACTACGTAAGTTACAAATGATATTATGCATGACTGAATAAAAATTTGAGGGTATATAATTTACCACAAAGAAAGGGTTCCCAATCATGTACAACTTATGTACTACAGCAAACCTTTCTCGTTTTTTCTCCAATATTTAATAGGTTATCCATGGCTGGTTAGTCTTGTCATCTCTTCTTCTTCTGTTTTTCTTCACATTCTTTTATTTACAGTGAGTATACACAATCACATATTTTGTGAGTCAGCCTTCCCTTTTATTTTTACTTCATTATATATTTTTATTTAGCGTTGTGGAAACATCACAGAAATATTGAAATTTTAGTCTTGCTTACTCTGCCAACTTGTACAAGAATGAATAAATTAATGTATAAATTAATACAGAATTAAAGGAAAATAATAATATTGATTTCTTTCATAGCTCTCATGTCTGCCTAATATCACTATTATAATGCTCCACAATTAGATAAATGAATTTTTTAAATATCATTTGTGTCTATGAATGGGTATTGGGAACACTGCTTTAGATGTTCTTGTTTATGAGAGTATAGGGTGAGTCTTGTTATAACAACAGGTTGTTTCTCTCTCTTTCCCCAGAGAATTGCTGGTAACTTACAACATACCAATGGATTACTTTACCATAGCAGTAATCATGTGGAACTTTGGTATGGTTGGTATGGTTAGCATACATTGGAAGGGACCATTACGTCTCCAGCAGCTCTACCTCATTGTCATATCTGCTCTCATGGCTCTTATCTTCATCAAATACCTCCCAGAATGGACCCTCTGGACCATCCTGGCAGCCATTGCCGTTTATGGTCAGTTTTCCTTCTATCTGCATGTGATTTTATCAGATGTTTTGTCATCAATTCAATTTTTGTTTCGTTTATGAAAGCAGGAAAAGGAGGGAAACGTTTGTTAATTAATTACTGACCAAACCCATCAAGAGAAAACAGAATTTTAGCTATTTTTTGGATTATTTTTTGTAATGTCACATTTGTTATCCTGTATGCTGTATATAATTAATTTCAGAACTGCCATACTCCCCAGAAATGTCAAATTATTGTTTTCTTAATTACCATATTGATCAACTCAAATTGCAAAACTTGATTAGAACACAAGAAGCAGATCAGCAATCATTTCTTTATTCAAGGACTTTATTATGATGATATATTATTATTTTTAATGTGTCTAGATTTATTTGCTGTGCTATGCCCCAAGGGTCCTCTCAGAATGCTGGTAGAAACTGCTCAGGAGAGAGATGAACAGATATTTCCTGCACTCATCTATTCATGTAAGAAACTCTTTTTGCATTTCTATAATTCCATTTCATGACCTGGGGGTCATTTCATAAAGCTGTTTGTAAGTTATGTACGACTGGTGACCCCTTCTTGCACTATTAGTTTTATCCCTATGTAGCTGACTTAGCACCCAAAACTATGTTCCAGTTGTGCATGAAGTCATATGTTACTTTAAGAACAGCTTTTTGAAACACCACCCTGGTTTAATTTGACTGACATATTCAGATAAATGCTCCCAGGTAATATATAGGGTATTTGAAAATTCTCACTCTCATCTGGTCTTAAGAAATAATGAATACTAGCCTTTTCTCCCTTTACTGTTATAGACCGTATGCATTGACGTCATTGTGTCACCATTTTAGAGGCTGAAGCCTTTGCCTTGCTTTTTTATGATAATCTGCAGCTGGCATATCTCTGACAACTGTTAATGTGTATTCCTATATCCTCTGAGGGAGGGCGCTATGAGATTATGACATCAGAATGTCCATTTCTTGAGGGGTTAGGGGATGAAAATTCATCATCTCATAGCTATGTGAAAAGAATCACTTCTCAGTTGAAGTAGCATATAAAGTCAATAATGTGATGTGTAGTTGTTAGATAGTGTGTATTGTAAATTCCAACAAATAAAATGATGTATTCTTATACATTTGCTAAATACAGTGCCAATACAGAGAAATCTATCCTCTTTTATATTGCATGTGTATCAAAAGATTAGCTGTAGATTGTATTTTATTTATGATCATGGTCTGTCTTTACAGCAACAATGGTGTGGTTAGTAGGAATGGCAGATGTTGATTCCATGCAACAGGCATCTAAAGGAAATAAAAAACAACCAGCAGCCGAAGAAAGTGAAACTGGTGAGTGTGTTATTTACAAAAATTGACTTGGAGATCAAAAAACCCAGATTTAACCATTAACAAGTTAGAGAACTTTCTGCTGTCTAGGATTCCTGTATTTGATCAGATGCTTTTTGGTGACTTTGGCATGTTAAGAATTTTTATATCTCCAGTGCAAAAAATATTTAAGGATTAATTCACTTTTACTTTTCAATTTGGTAGCTATACAATCTGTTACATTACTGTGAATATAAAAAAAGAATTACGAAAAAGAAAGTGCGGTAGGTATCTGGAAAGTCGGTGAGTTTTTTTAATTTATCATTTAGAGTTGTCTATTCATGAATTTATTTCCAATTATTCAAATATAAAATGTACATAAGATAGTAATGGGCGGCAGCACCTCAAGAAGCTTATCCTAATGAAATTCTTTTTGTCAATGCAAAAATTTGGAAAAGTTTTATCTCTAATCATTACGTTAGTTCACCAGTCACTGGCTTATCCTCCTGTAAATTTATGTTTATATGTCATATATGTCGAGTACCAGTCGCATATTTATCAACATCATGGGGGTGTAGTTAATAGGCATTTGCATCAGGGTTTAAACCTTTGACCTTTACATGACAGTGCAGAATGAACTACTCTCCTTTCCTCAGGTGGTGAAGCGAATCAAACAGTGTCAGGTGAACAAGAGGATGTTAACGGTGGTTTTGATACTGTGTTTACTGAGCGAAGAGATAGAGATCTAGAGAGGAGTACAAACTCTAGCGTTACCTCTGAAGATAGGAGAGCTGCTGTCAGGGCATTGAGACAGAATAATGCACAGAATAATAGACAGCCTACAGTAGATGAGGAGGAAGAAGAAGAACGTGAGTTTATGAATACAACCCAAGTAGAAGATTTATATTTGAGTATTTGAATGAAAAAAAATAATATATTGCTCCTGATGAATAAATGTCAAACATTGTCAAGTAATGTCCACATAATTTTTGCAGCTGACAGAATGGAGATAAGAGAATAAGATATTGGTTAGGGGGAACATATTATGACCCTTTCCCTTAGATCCAAGTGAGTTGGATTGGAGTGATGGCTGTGTTTGATAGAATTTAGAGGCAGATTTCTTGTGTGAAACACATTAAAACTGAAATTATTTACAATATTATGATATGCAATGGGTCAGATACATAAAAAATAGCAATTGCTTTTGCTTGATTCTGTATGCATAAAAATGAGCGACCAAATGCTTTTGCTAGTAAGCTCAAGCAATTGCTAACTGTCTGCTAGCATTTGCTTGACGATTAAGCTATTGCTAAAACATGTATGCATAAAGCAAAAAATTTTGCTTGTGCGTTTAAGCATGTGCTTTTTCAAGCTCCGTCAGAGCAGCTTCAGCATTTGCCTGATCAGGGTGTTCACGTTTTAAAATCATGTTTATGCATCTGAGAGAGAACCCCTAGGTGTACAGTAGCTTGCAGGAATATGTTTTCTTCCCAGTAAGTGCAAACCAAATGCACACTATAAATTTATTGATCAGAATCAAGTTAAAGGAATAGTTTGACACTGGGTCTAAGGAAAAGATGTGACATGAGAGAAGCGGTATTTTGCTCTGCCACACTTTTGCATTCGAGTCCAGCCTATGGTCTGTGCGTTGTGTTTGCACCAGCGTGACGCAGCTATTGTTCAAACCGCTAGCAGTTGCTTTCTGAAGGCAAGAAAAGGGTTTAAGCACAAGTGAAAGGTTATGCATACGAAATAAAGCAATTGCTAAGACATGATCTTTTGCTTGGCTAGTAATTGCTTTCCAGCAATTCCTAATTTTTGTCTCGCCCACCAGAGGTGAAGGCGAGACTTAAGGCCACCGCACACCTTACGACCCGACTGGTCGGCGACTGGCTTGCGACTGAGAGAGGGGAGATGAATCGCAAGGTAGTCATAAGCCACGACACCGCACACCTTGCGATCCGATTTGCGACTCACGCATGCGCTTTTTGCTTTTTGGCATAACAACAAAGAGAATGCGTTTACTACTGCGTATGCGCGTTGTTTATCATATACGCGTTGTGCAACTCTGCTGTCTGATTGGCTGGAATGTGGATTGAGCTTGCGATCCAGTCATAAGGATTCGACATGTCAAATCCTTCCGATTTTCCTTGCGATTTGTCTCTGACCGGTCTGCGACTCTGAAGCTGACATGCGCTGTGACGTCACATCTCCCCTCACCCAGTCGCAAGCCAGTCGGCGACTGGTCGGGTCGTAAGGTGTGCGGTGGCCTTTAGGGATCCAAATGTCGTCTGTCGTCCGTCCGTCACAAACCTAATGACACATAACTCCACAACCGTAAGTCGCTTTTCAACCAAACTTGGATGGTAGATGGACTTGGGGGACCTGCATGTTATGCTCCAGTCGGAGGTCACATGTAAGGTCAAAGGTCATTTTCAGGTCAACGTTAAAGTTTACATGCAAGACTCTCTTATGACACCTAACTCCGCAACCGTAAGTCACTTTTCAACCAAACTTGGATGGTGGATGGACTTGGGAGACCTGCATGCTAGGCTGCAGTCGGAGGTCACAGGGTAAGGTCAAAGGTCATTTTCAGGTCAACGTTAAAGTTTACATGCAAGACTCTCTTATGACACCTAACTCCGCAACCGTAAGTCACTTTTAAACCAAACTTGAATGGTAGATGGACTTGGGGGACCTGCATGTGATGCTGCAGTCAGAGGTCACATGGTTAGGTCAAAGGTCATTTTCAGGTAAATGTTAAAGTTTACATGCAAGACTCTCTTATGACACCTAACTCCGCAACCGTAAGTCACTTTTCAACAAAACTTGGATGGTAGATGTACTTAGGCGACCTGCATGTTATGCTGCAGTCGGAGGTCACATGGTAAGGTCAAAGGTCATTTTCAGGTCAACATTAAAGTTTACGTGCAAGGCTCTTATGACAAGTGTTATTCCATCCCAGTCATTTCACAATGAAGTTTCGATACAATTCTGTTGCGTGCCCTCGCAAATCACGATATTTCTTGTTATTTTCATAAGTGGGCGAGACACCAAATCGCTTTTGCCTTGTTATGCATCTGACCCAATATGTCATGGACTCAGAATTGTCTATTCATTGAAGTTTCAATTTCACAATATTTATATATTATTGACATATTGTGCAGCCCTGAAGACGACCATATAAACATGCTTAAGTTGCCTGGGGTACTGTGTAAGGAACTTGTAGCACACAATTATAGATTGAAGTTTGATGAAAACTGTCTTTGAAATTAGTAAAGGACAGATGTTTTTTGTCATTGGTACAGTGAAACCTGTATATAAAAACCATCATACAGGTGCAAGAAAAGCAGTCTCTATGAATAGCTTCCTGTAACACATGTTTTAGTGGGGGAAACTGTCAAACTATTTTAGGGAAACTGATTTGTGATATTTATTGACAGGTAGAAAGCAGGTTATGAAGACTTTTTTTGGGGGGGTGGGCTCTTGGGTTAGTCTTGTGTTGTTCATTAATTCTTATTGTCCTGGTTGTATTTTGGTACTTTGATGTATCTTTACACCACATTTATGTATATTCATTAGTTTTATTACTCATACTTCATTCTAATTTAATATTACAGGTGGTGTTAAATTGGGTCTTGGAGATTTTATTTTCTACAGTGTGTTAGTAGGGAAAGCATCAGCATCAGGAGATTGGACTACAACTGTAGCTTGCTTTGTAGCAATTCTTATTGTAAGTCATCCTCTTTTTCCCCCGTTTATCATTTTTGTCATAATTCAATTATACCAATAATTTTCTTTATTTTGCGTATAATCCTCTATGAATTCTTATGTCTTTCACTTAATACCTTAAGTATTGCAGATTGTATCTTAAATGTTGATGATTTATATAAAATTTTGGATTTTTCAAAACTCATTTTACTGAAATATTGAAATATCATTGGCATTCAAGAAGCCAAATGCCTCCTTAGAAGGCTCACTCTAAATGCTATATTATTATTATTATTATTATCATTCCTTGAAAAGTAGAGAGAGAGATTTATTTTATATGTAGAGATGTGTTTATGTGTGTATTGGATAGATATTTCCAATCTTTGTGATTAATTGAAATGAGTGTTATCTATCAAATGCTAATTCATTATTTTGAGGGCATACCGACTGTGTGTTTGCAAACAGCAGGAGCTCACTAATTTGTCAAATCTGTGAAGTATGTGCATGTATATGGTATTGCTCACTTTACTTAGGGGTACATGAAATGTATAAAGTGACATTTTTGGTTTTCCGTAGTGAGGATCAATCACATTCTCATTAAGATTACTGAAGATGTTCTCTATATCTGCTATTGACCATATATTGCTTCATATCCACTATATTATTTTAGTAAATTGACATTGATTTTTGTGTCTGATTTTCTTTTTTCTCTCTCCAGGGTCTGTGTTTAACACTTATTCTTCTTGCCATATTTAAGAAGGCCCTTCCTGCTCTCCCAATCTCCATTGCCTTTGGTCTTGTTTTCTACTTCTGTACCTCCAACCTAGTGTTCCCATTTACAGATGAGCTTGCAAGTCAACAGGTTTACATATGACATCATACATCTTTTAAAAGTTCCTGATGATATTATATTGTTCTGTTTCAAAAGGAAAGTTTACTTTGAAATTAGTTTGTTTAAATAAACAAGAAAGAGAGGAACAGACTAGTGAAATTTTAACAAACAAGGATTGGAACTAGGCAAATCATGAACTTTCAAAGTTTTTATTAAGCAAGTACTTTGCAATATATGGTTTCCTTCCATTCATTTGTGAAGTAATAAAAGTAAATTTACCGTAGTGATAACAAATTAATTTTTTTTTTCAATCCATAATGAAAATATAAAATTTCACATCAATGACTTTATTTAATGTTGAAGTATGATGAAAAATGTTTGGAAAAATCATGGGAAAATGAAAATTTCTGACTTGAAGATGAGCTCATGGGGGTGATAGGCTCAAATATTACAATCAAAGAGTTTGTTAATTGCATATCAAAAGTTCATTATTGTCTAATTTTCATTGGGGATATGCTTAAATGTTCACTCCCCCATTTCTCTCAATTTCTTTTCAAGCTACCTTGATTTTAGAGTGGACTTTCCCATTGAATGTGTTAAAATATTGCTTGTTAGATTTATTGTTGTTCTTTTTTAATCATAAAAATTTTTTAGAGAATGAATTATCAGTGACATCACAGAATTGGAGAAAATATGTAAGGCCTGGGAAAGTGTTTTATTAAGCATATTGTCAGTGAATTTTCATTACACTGACTAACTTGTTCTGAGCCAATCAGCTACAAGGATTTCAGTAGCTTGTAACAGGTATCAGTGAAAATAAGAAACTATTTTGTTTAACAAAATACTTCCAACAAAAGTTTTTTGTGGTCTGGATGGGGGAGGGGGCAGTTATTGAAATTTCAGAAAAATATTCTCCAACATCAATTTAGAATTGATTCTTTAACTTACTCAAGATAAACTAACCAGATTACAGTTGTTTACGTAGACTGGCTCTTTGATGGAAATTGAATTTAAAGAGAAAAATGGAATGTCAATATTTTTAAGTAGTTCAAGCTAAAGCTGTAGGCTTAGAGAATTAAGCTTCTAACATTTCCACTGCATCCTCATGCTTCATGCAATATTTACTTCATGAGTTTAGAAATAGTTAAACGAAGAAGAGATTAACATTCAGCATATCTGATCATAGTTAGGCTGTTGGGGGTTTTAAAAGACCAACACTAGAAATCTATTTCAAGGAATTTTGATTCAGGTTAATATAAATTTCTAACTAACTGACCAATTAATAATGAAAACATTAACAATCTTATTTTATTTTGTGTTTTTTTTTTCCATCAAAAATGACACCACTGCTAACATGTTATAAAAGAATTTAAAAAAGGGAGAAGTATTGTTATTTGGAACAACATGATTGCTGGATCTAATTTATGAATTGTTTGTAATGAGGCTGTGGGCACTATTTCTATGAATTGGAAAGGCCCAACAGACACCATGTGAAATATCATATTGAAAAATATGATGGATCTTGAATATTAAAATATAGAGTTCATTGATGGTATTTTGCCAGTTTGAAAATATTCCATCTCTTTGTTTGGCATTGTTATATTTTGTGTGTTAATGTTGCTCTTATTTATTTTGTTTGTTTCTATGTTAATTTTGTTGATACTATGTCTAATGCGTTTATATTTAAGAATGTTCTTATCATGATTTTTTTATTAATTTTGCTTGTCAAAAAGTGTAAGATATTCACTCTGAATTTTGATGTGTACAGATGATTTTTGCAAGAAAATGGTTAGGGAACTTTAGTAGTACTTATTATATTAGCGATTTCACAAGCCCTTTTTAAATTATTAATTAATGATTTTATTCACAAATGTATGTATCATTAGGAGATAAAAATTTCATAGTATAATAATACAGACATGAAAGCTGCATAGAATTGAATGATGTAATCGCCCAGCATTGTATAGGTAGACACTGTATGACTACAAAGAAACTGAAATTAGACATTTAGCTTTACACAAGATGCATGTACACTATTCTGACTATTCCCTTAGCAGCAGAGTTTGAAAGATTTGCTTCATTATATAAAATTTGAAGAGAAATAAGTGATATACTAGTTACTTTTTGAATAACCTTCAAATGTTATGCTATACAGAATTATGAAATGTATAGTCTTTTGATTGTGCCATGGTAGCTGTTGATTAGAGATGATGAGGTGATGAAATGCTTTTTTTCATTTCATACTCCTTTTTGTAAACTCCAACAGAAGAGAAAAGAACAGTTACATGTAGGTAATGTTTCCATCTTGGAGTAACCCCCATGTTTTGCAATTCTTCATGAACACAATAGATAATTTCAAGTTTTGTGTCGGTGTACTGACTTTAATTCCAATATTGAATGTGGGCTTGATGTGACTAACATATGAAAGCTCAATATCTGTTGTTTATCGCAGCACCAGCCTCACTTAAAATTTGATGTGATGAATTGTGTAAATTAGGCCCAACACCAACGTCATTTCCATTTATGCTCAATCTTATACTGTTTTTATTTACAAAGGAAGAATGTTTATCTGTGAACTTGTACCCGATTTATATTGCTTTGTATTATGTTTGAATGGAAATGAAATAAAGAATTGAATTGAATTGAATCAGTTATCAACACCAATCTTAAAATCACACAATATGTTTTTTTCTGTTAATAGCCAAAGGCTTATGTGCCTTATTTTCCATAATTTGTGGACTTGTCATTCATCCTAATCTGTCATACCCTTTTCAAAATAAATAGGAAAAGAAAATTGTGGATGATTATTGGTAAACTAGGTGAGGGGGTGGGGTGAAATGAATTTAAGATATATAAAGATTTGTATTTCAATAGTTAAGTCAATGACAGGCTGAATGTGTTGGAAAAAAGGATTAAACTAAAAATCTAAGTCAATCAAGCATAGTAGGCCCCTTTGAATATAGGAATTGTTGATGCAAATTGATGATGAATTAGTATAATTGTTTTTAAAAAGCTGATATTGACGCATCAGAAATCTAAATCTGTTTTATTTTTTCTCAGTGAACCTATCTGACAAACAAATTCTGGCAGTATCATAAATCATATGTACTTCAGATACTATTCAAGCTCTATTGAATTTACTGAATGTTGCTCGAAAAATAGAATTTATCTATGTTTATATGATACTAAATGATTTGATACATAACCACATAATCAGCCTCTGAATCTTATGAAATTTTTACATTTCTTATCAACCAACCAACCCTCATACTCACATCTGAAAATCATATACAACTGTCAACATATTTGATGTATAGTAAAGGCCTTTTTTCACCTTACATAGATAACCCACTATTACCCATTTTATACTGTGTGTAGTCAATGTAAAAATAATGTATCAAGATCATGTAGATCATTTTGAGTATTATTGCAACCAATTTTATGAATAAATGATATTTGATTGTATAGACCTAAGTATAATTCTGTTTTATTTGTTTTGTTGTGATTTTACAATAAAGTCTTTACTATTTGTTGAAATGTATCCATATGTTAATTTGTTCTGTTGTATTAGTAGTGAATTCAAGATATTATATGGGCAGAGGGCATGGAAATTTGTTCAAATTTTCTCTTAAGATTTCTGACCCCCCTAAAAAAAAATTACCTGTTACCTATCATCCAGATGCCTAGTGGCACATAATGCCTCCACCGAACGTCTCCCCCTTCGCCTATCAGAGGCCACAGCTCTGGCTTCTGTCCATGTCCTCCATCCAGCCAGGGTCCTTTCTTTTTCCCCCAAAAAATAATAACTAAATGAAAATAAGATATAATATAAATGAGTAAATAAAATAAAATAGAAATTAAATAAAGAGAGTGTGGTTCCCGCTTCCCACACAGTCACAATTTGCCACACCAAAACTCTGGTAAGTAAAACAGTTGTAAAATCAAGAGGTTGGGTACTTATCAAAGGGGGATACAGTGTACCCTCTGCACCCACCCCACCCTTGGATCTGCACATACCTTGGTTATCAATATTCTTGAGTTGGTATTTACTTCTGCATATCTTCTTGAATAAGGAATGAAGGCAGTACTCACATTTATGATTAATGACAGCTCCACCCTTATGTCAGCCAATGACACCCCAGTAGCTCCCCATATACTAAGCAATATTAATTCATTTAAAGTGATATTTTCCAAGAAATTACAAGGATTTCACATAAGGGTGCATTTGATATTATAATCCATCATATTTCATACAATCTCCTATGAACAAAAAAATCACCATGAACTTAATGACAATTTTAATATGGAAGTCAAATATTACAAAGAGGAGATTCTATAATATGATTTCACATAATTAAATCTTTTTAAAAATCCACAATAAAATTGTAACTAATGGATTTTCACAAAAGAATCGTGATAGGTTTCTTTCACCTTTCTGGGTTTTTTAAACCCAGTTCAGTGCGAGTGAACTTGCCTTTAAGGACATTGTAAGAAACTTGATTTGGAAGGAAAATTAATCATGTTTACAAATAAGATATTTTGTATGTTTACTCTTCATCAATCCTACCTTTAGCTCCTTTACTAGATCAAGTTTATAACATAATATCGAATCAGATAACAAATATTTGATTGGTTCACTGGGTAGCATGGCTTGCTTTTTAATCAGCATACATTCCGTTATATTAAAAAAGACTTCATTATTATTTTACTGTACTCTACTAAATCTATTCAGCATGGGCAGTTTTATTTTCTCCATTAAAAAATTTGGCTTATGTATTGTAAAAGCAAGACACCTAGAATAACATCCGACAAGATTTGTATTCAGTACTATATAGTTCACATTTCTTTGATTTGTTCTTTTGAACCTAATCACCATATTTCATAATAGAAAACTCATTCCTAGTCTCTCCTAGGAACACAAAAACAAAAGTTATAGTTGTTTGACAAAAAATATATAATGCCCACGTTCAATCGGGCATAGGGCATCAATTTTTTGTTGTTTTCAAGTTGATATATTAAGATAATATGATCATGGACTTGGATGTATAGATAAAGATTTATTTATACCTCCATGATATATCCAGGCTTTAAGTCTTATCTATAGGGTTTTTTCCATAATCTTTCTTTGCGAATACTAATAATAATGAAATTAGAATGTGTTTGGAAAGGTTGTCCCTACCCTACATCACAAAGATGTTGAATCTGTGACCAATTTGAAATCTTCATATACTGGTACACTGTTGTATATGCATCCCGGGGGGGCCACTTACATTGACGAGTGGATACCATGCGCGACCAAAAAAACACGTTAAAAGGATGTCCTTTTCACGATAGGGCACGTTACGTACGTAACGTGATAAGGGTGTCAAAAACACAAAAATAATGAAAAAAGGGTATCTATTTCGCTAGAACAATTACGTGTTTAGGGTCGAATTTGCGGGGATGATTAAACAAAATTAAAATGTTTTATAAAGGATGTCTTTTTGCCCCAACACTTCGTGTTTAGGGTCCAATTTGCGCGAGATGTAGAAGGTGGGGTCGTACTAAACCAAATAAGGTAAAGCCGACGACCGAAGGACCCGTAACAATAAAACATTCCTGTACTTGTTTAGGGGTTCATTTCAGGGAATATTTGCCAAGAGTATCGTTTTGTTTCCAATTGTTAAGGGTAGGGTTTCACACGCCAATACTTGTTAAAGGACAAGTCCACCCCAACAAAGAGTTGATTTGAATAAAAAGAGAAAAATCCAACAAGCCGCATAACACAGAAAAATTCATCAAAATCGGATGTAAAATAAGAAAGTTATGACATTTTAAAGTTTCGCTTAATTTCACAAAACAGTTATATGCACATCCTGGCTGGTATGCAAATGAGGAGACTATGACGTCATCCACTCACTATTTCTTTTGTATTTTATTATATGAAATATGAAATATTCAAATTTTCTCCTCATTGTCAAATGATACAACAACTAATTCCTCACTGAATGTGTGGAATTAGCATTGTTTAATATTATATGGTTCAGTCAAGTTGGTCCTTATTGTCAAATCTATAAAAAAAATGAAATATAGTATAATTCAAACAATAAAAAACAAAAGAAATAGTGAGTGATGGACGTCATCGACTGAGTCACCTAGTTGTGCATATCCTGTTTTGTGAAAAATAAGCGAAACTTATCGTGAATGGAAGTGGCCCCCCGGTACAATAGTTTTTTTTTTTTTACATCTTTTAGATATTTACCTATTTCCATAATTCATCCAATTTTATTACATTTTAAGTATATGATC
The DNA here is from genome assembly GCF_037042905.1 of Lytechinus pictus. Classification (NCBI taxonomy): domain Eukaryota; kingdom Metazoa; phylum Echinodermata; class Echinoidea; order Temnopleuroida; family Toxopneustidae; genus Lytechinus; species Lytechinus pictus. The sequence goes on from NC_087251.1 coordinate 3,139,463, forward strand.
CTCTGATAGTTTTATCTGTAAAATATAAAATGAATGTGAAATAAATACCAAGTTCAATGGAAATTTTAGAGTTCAAGCTATTTGTCAAAGTTGGGATTTCTTTCTGGGTTAAATGTATCTAGGTTTAAAGAAAAACACAAACAACAACAATGCCGAAGAAATATAATGAAATGAAAATCAAATTTCCTTCAAGTTCACAATAAGAGGAATTTCCCTTGCCAATGGCAATAGCTGAGCCCAATAAGGTATTGATGTCAAGATATAGACGTGTAATAGCTATATCGATCATCTCATATCCTACTATTACATAGCGTGAAACAACTATTGTTTGTCTTTGTCAGTTGACTGCCTTCGAGCGAGGGCCACCGACCCGGTGATTACCATAGTGACTACACGCTAAGGTCGTATGTAGGTCGGTCTCTCTGCGATCAGTAGTGCAGACGATAAGTGAGCAAATTCTACCATAATCGATAGATACAGCGCGAGAGATATAGAAAAGCAAGGAGGCGAAAGCTAGACATAATTGCTGCTTTCTCATTTCGAGACCACGGTTTGAAAGAGTAATTTCTTTGAAAAAGGTGAAAACTACCCATCATTCTGCGTTGCAAGTATTTATATATTGTGAATGCTAAGTTAATTTCAAAGGACAAAACTTTTTGACGTTTTGCAACTAAATCAAGGCCGTCGTCGAGTTGAGACTTTACACTAGTTTGACTACTCCGAATAGCCACCGGAACCAATGTTAATTTCTGAAATATACATTATTTCATCATGTTCGATGACTGGATGATTATTTAACCTGACGGAACTAAGGAGTCATGACATCCAAGGCGCCTGAGAAAGCATCTGGTGGTCTCCCGAGACCATATACCACGAATACTTTTCGACAAAAGTTGGAGCAATTTGAAGAACTAATTGCCCGTCTCACCCAGCAGGACAGCGAGGCAAGCGCGGAGGAGCGTCGGCAGGCAATCAATGGTATGATCCCATTACCTTTCCTTGGCCTTGGGCAGGTGGGATTCGAGAGGTAGTCCCGAAAAAGAGTCGGATCTCGGGCGTGGGCGTTGGTGTATTATAGTTTTGAAAAAGAAGTTGTCAAGTAACTTTTTGTATTTTCAAGTAGGACCTCATGATTATATGAATTTTTCTAAATTTATTTGTTATACTCATTAAAGCTGATGTTTGTTTATTTATCATGATAAGAGTCTGGAATGTTATGTCCATTACTATAAATAGGAAAGTCACTATCTCTGCTGGAATTCATCTTCATTAATGTCATCACCTTTTCATCATTATCTTTATCCTCATGCTCATTATTTTTTATAATTTTATTGTCATTATTATTATTGTTATTATTATTATTATTGTTGTTATTATTATTGTTGTTGTCATTGTTATTATTAGTATGAACATTATCATTATGACCTTAAACTAAGCCTTCTTAATGTTATTGTCAATTGTTTTATTCATCATGATTATAATTATTGATTCATTTGATAGAAGACGGATGTAATAAAAGCAATGGGAAGAATGGTCTCATATGTTTATTTATATTTATAATAATATTTTATGCAAATTTCACATATTTCATTAAAACATGAACCAGAGTAGTAGGTCCATGATTAAACCATGTCAGAATAATATGTATTCCTATTAGTTAATACAGTAAATATTTATGAGTTATTGTGTGTTTTCTTCATATCACTTTCATTTGTGCAGTCTCAGTCTATCAGAAGCATGTAACCCTGTCTGATAAGAGTCCTAGTATGATTTGGTGATATTTAAACGAAAATATTTCAAAATAATCTGTTTTATCAAACCATTCTCGAAGGACAAGTCCACCCCATCAAAAAGTTGATTTAAATAAGAAGAGAAGATCCAACAAGCATAGTACTGAAAATGACATCAAATCGGATGTAAAATAGGAAAGTTAAGACATTTTTAAGTTTTACGAAATAGCTATATGCACATCCCGGTTGTTATGCAAATGAGGGGACTGATGACATCAATCACTCACTATTCTTTTGTATTTTATTATGTGAAATATGGAATATTCTTGTTTTCTGCTCATTGCCCTGTGAAACTGTTTTATTTCTCCCTGAACATGTGGAATTACCATTGTTTAACATTTTATGGTTCAATCAAGTTGATCCTTATTGTCAAATCTGTAAAAATGGAAATAATGTATAATTCAAACAATAAAAAAACAAAAGAAATAGTGAGTGAAGGACATCAGCGCTTCTCTCATTTGCATCTGACTAAATTGTGCATATAACCATTTTTTGAAAAAAAAGAAAAACTTAAAAATGTCATAACTTTCTTATTTTACACCAGATTGTGATGATTTTTTAGCATTATGCTTGTCTGATTTTTCTCTATTGATTCAAATCAACATTTTTATGTGGTGAACTTGACCTTTACTTAAATTATGGGCAGTATGGGCAGGTGATGGTTTGCTTTGATATTTCAAGTGATAAAAGAATATAGAAAATGCAGATGAAGAAATTAAATGAGGAACAAAAATAAAGTCACCTTAAGGATAAAAATAGGGCTCAGATATCCTGGTGACAACCCTGTTTACAAGTTATAGTATTCTATTGTGAATTTGATCTTTGTAACTTAATAAGAAATAATTGTATAGCACTTATCGCAAAACATGTCTCTAAGCGCTTACATGTAGGAAAATTAGAAAGAAAGAAAGAAGGAATTTCAGCAAAACATTAAAGTAATTATATAGTTCACAGTAGACTATAGACAGCAAAGTCATATGAAAAATTGTTTACCAAACAAGACCCCTTTCTTATATTAATCTATCCTGGACGAAAGTCATGCCACATTATGTTTTTATGAATGTTTTTAACAGAAATATGGCGCAATATAAATGCTGTGGATCATCATCATCATCGCATTATTTGCATTTCAGTATATTTTCTGTATCATACATCTTTAAATGTTTTGCCATTGTTTCAGAAAACCTGAGGTTTGACACGTTCTGTGATTCGATCCAAGCTTTATTTGGACCAGACATCCGAAGCAGCGATCTGAAATCAATTTTCAGAAAAATCAGCAACAATCCAGATGCTAAGGTTGATTGGAGTGAGGTAAAAAACAAAAATCAATGATTTCTGTCTTTCAAGGATGTTTTGTTTGTATCAATGAGAAACAATTATGAAAGACCAATGGAAAGAATGGACAATGTCAATTCAGTGCTGTTATTGTTCTACATAGAAACAATTAATGCTTGGGCACTGCTTCTTATTTTCTACATTGTTTGTTTGGGGGATGGGGTAGTTCTGTTTGAGGTGAAAACAACCCCAATAATATTTAAAAAAAAAACACTTGTATTTACAATATAATGATATTATAAATCAAGAACTTATTCAAGTATTTGTAGCTTGACATTCTAAGAATTGCTGTAACTTGTTCTTTGTTCTACTTGATGAAATGTTGTGGGTTCCCATTGAATATTCTATTTTTGCTTCAGATTTTTGGATACTTTCATTCTACGACTGATGAACCTGAGCCGATGCTAAATGAAGACATCAGTGTTTTTACTGTCTCAAAGAAACAAAGAGTTGGAGAGGCTGCAGGTAATGCAATCAATTCACTTGAAAATTTAGATTTTATTACCATTGCATGGGTCTTGAATAATTAAATCAAATTGCAAAAAAACCTGTTTCACATTTGCTTTTAATCACTTAAATGTAATGAAATACAATTTGATTTTGATTATATTTTGTGATGTGTTATTTTTCACTTGATCTTTTTAAAGATTTACATAGTTCTTTAAAATTGGAAAATGTATTGTTTGCTGTTATTCTAAACATATTCATTTATAAATCATCAAGATTATTTCTGTTATACCCCCAAACATATAATTTTTGTAAATTTATTTTATCTTATCTGAATTATCTAACATATTTTCTCTTGCAAATTTCAATTTGTATTCTTATGATGTTTATGAAGATATTTGTTTTGGTTTAACAAGTTTGTACCCATGTGATGATAAGTGTGTTTCATGCTCTTTGGAATGTAATATATGTATGACTGTCTGAGTATACAATCTTACATTGTCTGAGCGTACAATCTTATGTTGTCACTGGAAGAGTTTTCTTTTGTAATCTTAGGTACGTAAGTTTAATAAAAGAAATTAATTTATATTTTTGTATTAGGTGACAAGAAGAGAAGAGATGTGATTCATGCTGCAACAAGTGTACCTCAGGTAGATGTGTATCTAGCAGCATCTCAGAAAGGGGTTATATCAGTATGGAACTGTAAGGTGAGAAGATGATTTGTTCAATCTCCATTACAGTATCTTTATGGTCAGCTATTATCAGAATGTGTACAAAACATAGATTGATTTTCTGCAACTTATCAGATGCAATGTGTTACTTACATTCCTCTTCTTTGTCTTGGGTGGCAGCGGTGGGATCGTCAGAGCAAAAATTATACACCACATAGAGCTACATGTGAATATCTAGTCCAGTGGCTGTATTCTGGTTGTTTATCATGTACTATTTAGTGATTTACCTCTAGTTTGGTTCACTTTCACATAATCCTTTCATTTACATGGTGTTTGATATATATTTAAAGGACAAGTCCACCCCAACAAAAAGTTTATTTGAATAAAAAGAGAAAATTCCAAAAAGCATAACACTGAAAATTTCATCAAAATCGGATGTAAAATGAGAAACTTATGACATTTTTAAAGGACAAGTCCACCCCAACAAAAACTTGATTTGAATAAAAAGAGAAAAATTCAACAAGCAAAACACTGAAAATTTCATCAAAATCGGATGTAAAATAAGAAAGTTATGACATTTTAAAGTTTCGCTTCATTTCACAAAACAGTTATATGCACATCTCGGTCAGTATGCAAATGAGGGACTGATGACATCACTCACTCACTATTTCTTTTGTATTTTATTATACGAAATATGAAATATTTTGATTTTCTCATCATTGCCATGTGAAATGAAGTTTCATTCCTCCCTGAACACGTGGAATTCCATTATTTTAACATTTTGTGCTTCAGGCAAGGAGGTCCTAATCATCAAATTCGTAAAAATTGAAATATTGTATAATTCAAACAATAAAAAACAAAAGAAATAGTGAGTGAGTGACATCATCGACTCTCTCATTTGGATGTAACTGACTCGTTCATATAACTATTTTGTTAAAAATAAGCGAAACTTTGAAATGTCATAACTTTCTTATTTTACATCCGATTTTGATGAAATTTTCAGCATTGTGCTTGTTGAATTTTTCTCTTTTTATTCAAATCAACATTTTTCTGAGCTGGACTTGACCTTTAAAGTTTCGCTAATTTCACAAAACAGTTCTATTCTCATCCTGGTCGGTATGCAAATGAGGAGACTGATGACATCATCAACTCACTATTTCTTTTGTTTTTATTATATGACAAGGTCAATGGTGGCACTAATACGTATAATGATAGGAGGGGTGAGAAGACCAATAGAAAATAAACAGAAAGTGGACATAATAAAAAAAAAACAGTTTATTTAGAGATGTGGGTTGGCACTTGGCAAGCCTACTACACATTAGGTGTATTCGGACATGTGGACATGCACTTTTTTTTAATATATGATTTATTTCCCTTATTTTTAATTGACCACCTAAAAACTAATAGGATGCAATTGACTTTCCCCTGAAGCACTCCCTATGAATGTTGTAGACTGTGTTAATAGATTGCTATTTAGATTGTGAGATAACATTTATATTTTCTCTCCAACAGACACTGAGATTACAAGCATGCTGTGATGTTAATGTAAGTATGTCATCTAGCAACTCAATGGTCCATTATTTGTCCCCATTAAGTGCTATTCAATTAGTAGTGGGTGTAAATTGCTTTTAATTAGTTGTTGCATGCAGTGTTTTGTACATGTACTCGTTATGAATCTCTGTCAAGTTTATCAAGGGTGGTGCAATGGTTTGAGGCAATGGATGTTACCTGTATTGTGTGGGCACTTGTTGAGCTGACTTAAAAAAACACCTTCAGGTTTTTTATTCATCAAGATTTTATCCTTTATAATCTGAAACAAATAAGGATTATTAAATTCAATATGAAAAATTTCATCCATTGCACAGCTTATATGTACATCATTCAGATAAACTTTCAAGAGTTAAAAAAAATCTATTTAAAACAGTATGTATTACTTCAACTTTTTCTCTGATTGAGGTCACATTTAGTTTTTTGTCTCGCCTGCATAGCAGAGCGAGACTATAGGCGCCGCTTTTCCGACGGCGGCGTCAACATCAAATCTTAACCTAAGGTTAAGTTTTTGAAATGACATCATAACTTAGAAAGTATATGGACCTAGTTCATGAAACTTGGACATAAGGTTAATCAAGTATTACATCCTGCCTGAGTTTCAGGTCACATGACTAAGGTCAAAGGTCATTTAGGGTCAATGAACTTAGACCATGTTGGGAGAATTATTTTCAATATCTTAACCGAAGGTTAAGTTTTTGAAATGACATCATAACTTAAAAAGTATATGGACCTAGTTCATGAAACTTGGGCATAAGGTTAATCAAGTATTAGTAAACATCCTGCACCAGTTTCAGGCCACATGATCAAGGTCAAAGGTCATTTAGGGTCAATGAACTTTGGTCAAGTTGGGGGTATTTTTGAATTACTGTCATAAATTTTAAAATTTATGGATCTAGTTCATGAAACTTAGACATAAGGTTAATCAAGTATTAGTGAACATCCTTCCTGAGTTTCAGGTCACATTACCAAGGTCAAAGGTCATTTAGGGTCAATGAACTTTGGCCAAGTTGGGGGTATTTACCTTCATAACTTTGAAAATTTATGGATCTAGTTCATGAAACTTGGACATTAGGTTAATCAAGTACCACTGAATATTCTGTGCGAGTTCCATGGTCACATGACCATGGTTAATGGTCATTTAAGGTCAATGAACTTTGGCCATGTTGGGGGTCTTTGTTAAATTACCATCCTAACTCTGAAGTTTATGGATCTATTTCATAAAACTTGGGATATAAGAGTAATCAAGTATCACTGAACATCCTTCCTGAGTTTCAGGTCACAAAACCAAGGTCAAAGGTCAGTTAAGGTCAATAAACGTAGGCCATGTTGGGGTAATTGTTGAATTGCCATCATAACTTTGAAAGTTTATGGATAGAGTGAATTAAATGTGGACATGGATGTAGTTGACAAGTCTTAAGTCACCGTTCAAATGTCATCTATGGTCAATGAACGTGGTATTATGTCATTATATGAATGGTGTTTTTGTGAATGATTATTTTATAGTAGTTTTCAAAGTTAGCACTGCTGCTATATTAAATCGGGTAATGCAGGCGAGACTGCCAGAGGCGTTCCACTTGTTTAATCATAGTTCAGTCTACAAGGAATAATTGTTGTGATTATAGACTTACTACATTTATATACTAGATTTTTTTTTTCAACTGTAGTTCTGATTTTCAAAAGCAATCACAAATTGACATAATTAGCAAAAATAAAAAAGAAAGAAAGCACATGTGTTTGCCTTTTCAAGCTAAAGTTTTTGTTGAAAGCTCTGTCATGAATATTCATGCATACACAATCTACTCCATCTCTTGCTATGTTGATATCTTCATTTAAAGTACTCATGCTTGGGTATTCTTACCACTCTTATGTCAATATTTCAACACAGAGTATGAACTGTAAAGGCCTAAAGAAGGTAAAGAATCCATGGCCCTTCCATGAGTATATTGTAATCTTTACTGCAAATATTAAAATAGTCCCATGGGTAGCAACAATGTCTCAAAAGCAGACATGTTTGAGAACAAGATGAAGATGTGATGGAATCTGTTAATAAAACCACTTTGATTGCTGTGGTTCATGTGAATGTTATGTATTTTGATCATCATACAATCTCCTTTTGATTTGTTTATAATTATGTACATGATATTGATAGATGTTTCTAGAATAAATGGATGTACAATCATTTCAATCAATTAAATGCCCAAAGGAAATATCAAGCAATTTTCTGTCTTCTAATACAAAGGTGTTAAAGGAAACCAAAACCCAAGAAGAGAAGCAATCTTAACGTGGAGAAGGTTTACGGTTTACTATGTGTAATGTGAAGAAGGGAAGGAAATACAGGCAGAAAGATTGAAATTGAAAGACGAGATAGGATGAAAAGAGGAAATTAACTCCACCATGCAAACCTACAAAGATCATCAGAAGCAATCTTTTTGGAAAGCGCTAAATGAGAGGAACAATTAAAAAAAAAGTTTCATCAAAATCGGTTATGAAATAAGCAAGTTATGGACGTTTAAAAAGTCTTGTTGTACTTTCTATGGGGATCCTCAAATTGGCAAACATGCTTCAAAATGGCGGATTTTGTGGACAACTCTCCATTTAATTGTACACAAATTTTCAGATTTTCCCCTTTATTTTACATATTTGACATTATTTCTTCCTGACCTTGACATATGTGATGTGAATTATATTTTCCCATGACATGTTGTGCTCAGAAGGAGGCAAGAAGCAATTTGGAAAATAATGAGGAAAATTTGAAAATTTGTGTACAAAACAAATGGAGAGTTGTCCACAAAATCAGCCATTTTGAAGCATGTTTGCCAATTTGAGGATCCCCATAGAAAGTACAACAAGTCCTTTTAAATTTCCATAACTTGCTTATTTCATAACCGATTTTGATGAAACTTTTTTTAAATTGTTCCTCTCATTTTACTCTTTCCAATAAGATTGCTTCTCTTCTTGGGTTTTGGTTTCCTTTAATCATGTAGATCGATGCATGATTTCATTACACTTACGTCTCTTTGACTTGAAATATAAGATTTATCCATTGCAAAGAATGCATGTACTTTACAACTTAGAAATCATTCTAATCCTACCTTCAATTCACTTGGTTATTTGATATCCAGAAAATATTAGATCTAACATATATATAGAGAGAGAGGGGAATGGGGGGTGGATGGGGGTTGAGGTGAACACTTTTGGATTCCATTTCTTGTATTTTTAAGGAAATAATTCTTAGGTTTTTTTAAAATATATATTATGTTTCATGAATTGATGAGTATGTGTTTTCTTTTTTGTGTGAAAATTCATTTCATCACGTGTTATGTAAAGATGTTGCTCTGAAATCATATAGCTCATATTTGACTTTTGGATACTCACTGTATGTAATACAGAAACTGTAATATAGTCTTACTTTCAATTGGACTTTTTGATGACCTTTTGAATAGAACCAATTCAGTCTTTGATCCTTTTGTCAATATTTTCAATACAATAGGGAAGATACAATGCTCATTCTTATGGCATATCTTTGATATTGATTTTCATGCCTTCTACAATACTAGTGTCCAATGCACAAAGGAATGAATTGCATATTCTAAGTTGTTTATGTTTGCTCCTTGTAAGAGAGTGACAGAGCAAAATTTTGTGAAAAACAAATCCATGAGGAAGGAAGATGGAAGATTAAGAAGAGATAGGAAAAATGAATGAAAATTTTAATTTGGAAAAGGTTTCTTGTAGGATAGGAAATATTTTTGAATTTTTTAAGGCTGTTTTTTTCCACAATGGGGCGATTGCTTCATTTTTTGGACTAATTCTTTCATTTCAAAGGCTACTTTTTTATTATGCTATAAAAGCAATTCTCATTATTCTGTTGTAGAAAGTTGATTTTTAAAACTTTCTTGATTATTGTTTGTGGCAGAACTTGACCTCTTGGGGCAGCTTGAGAATAGATGGTCAAGTAAAAGCACTTAATTTTGGGAATTTTAGGTGCAAATTGGGCTGTCATGACGGCAAAATAGCCTGTCACCCTCATGTATTTCAAATGCTTGTTTCTTGCATCTCTAATGATAGATGATGTTATGTATGTAATATGTGTTACTGTCATACTGACTATATCCTTTGTTATACAGGTTACATTTATAAATTATGTGAGTTTTATCTTTATGTACATGTATCTACTCTGCGAGTCGAAGCTATATACATATATACTATGCAAGTCAAACTATTTTATATACTATTCAAGTTTTGTTCATAATATGCATGTAGTACATGAGCCATATTTTTTATAGACATCTTTAAGCCATCTATTCATTGCTAACTTATTTTATTTTATCTACATTCTGATAAATACAATGGCTTTTATTTAATCTTTTTATAACTGTGATCTAATATTTACAAATTCATACTTATAACATCAATGAGTCAATCTTTATGATAATCTTGTCTTGTTTATTGTTGTAGGAGACGTGCTGGGTGACAGGAGTAGACTATTTGCCAAGTTTGCGTAGGATTGCTTGCTGTACAGAACGTAGCATTTGTGTTTGGGATCATAGAGCTAAAGGAAAGAACCAGGTAAGATCTAGGACTCTTCTTACAGTGCTCACTTAAAAGGTTGTATGTTCAATTGTACTTCCACATTTTATTTCATGGCAAAAGAACAAATGAAATACAAATGTGATGGATATTGAATATACCTAGGACCATTGGCCAAGAAAGCCCACATAAAACTTACTCTTATTCAAGTTTCTCCCACATTGGTTGGTTGTTATATGCTTTGTATTGAATTCTTAAATTGATTGAAATACAATGTGGTATGAACAGGAGGAGAAATAGTCTCCTAAAAATACAATTATGTTTTTCACATTATGTTTACCCAAAGAATGCTGTTCTCTTAAAGACAGAAGTGTTGTAGTATGACATCTTGATATTTCTATCTGTCATATTTGCATTTCAGATCAGAGAACAAATAGTTTGATTTTTGATATCTAAAAATAGAAAGTGATTGTTTAGTGAGCTCCATGTAACAATGAATGGATTCAAAGAAGATTGTAATTGTGTGAGATTTGTTAGTGTAAGGAAAGGCTTAAAGGAATGTTGGATACAAATACCATGATAACAATAGTGATAGCAAATAAAAAGTTGGAAAGACTTGTTTAGCTCTCATATTGGAAGTGAAATTTGAATGACTGATGTATATATTACATTTATAAGGTAAATTACTTATTATAATGATGGTAATATTGTCTTTTTTCACTGATTTCATCACCTTTACCTTGTATTTTTTTACGCATGCATGTATATTTATATATTTTGGGGTACTATTTCAGGGACAGTTCCAGGTTTCAAAGGGGGTGCACAAAAATTTGATTTTTTTTTTTTCAAGATTTCTTTCCAAGTAAATGAGGAAAAATAATTACTTCTCCTAAAAGTCATACAAATCCAATTATTTGCATCCTTATTCAAAAAGTATCACCACAGTTGCTTTTCTTTTTTTCTTTTTAGGTTATATGTATAGTGAAGCAATTTACTCATCCTCAAAAAGCTCACTCAATATTAGCCTTGTCGCCAAAAGTCACAAATCCACATAGTTTATGACCACAATATTAAATTATGTATCATGTTATCATCACTTTTAATCTAGACCAGTGTGGTGGAGAATTTCCTTTTCACCTGCCACTTGGGGCAAAGTAAAAGGGTTTGGTTGTTAAAGGACTTGTATTATTAATTAACTGATATACTGCATGCTATATAGTCTGTATAGAAATGAGAAACTGACAGGTGCAACAACCTGTTTACTATCACATGTGATCATATATCACCTGCTTATATTTCACTTATAATTGAATGGGTTTAATGGATTTTAGATAATGTATGATACTTCATTTATGTAGTCAGTTACAAAGTTACATGAGAAGTGTCTTCCATTTGGGGTGCGTCGTGGTCTAGTGGTTCTGACTCTCGCCTTTGAAACAGAGGGTCGCAGGTTCGAATCCTAGCCATGGCGTTTTTTTCCTTCAGCGAGAAATTTATCCATACTGTGCTGCATTCAACCCAGGTGAGGTGAATGGGTATCAGTAGGAAGAAATTCCTTGAATGCTCGAGCGCCCGATCAAGGTAGCCTTGCTAAAGCCGGGGTAATGATAACATTACCATGTTAAGCAGGGCCCACCGGTAGAACTGAAGCGGCTTCCCTGGGTAAAATATGACCTTATTGTTATTTGGTAAACATCTGATGAGAAGCATCTTCGTTGTGCGTAATTGATTGCAAATCTGTGTAATATTTCCTTGTTAATTTCTTATTCTAAGTGGGATAGAAGGCTTTTCTAGCCATTGCCAATAAAATAAAGAGTAGGCCTACGTTTGATTTTTTTACATTTTTTCAAATTTTATTAGTAAATTTTTGTACATGGTTTGCCATAGACTTTAATATAGTTGTACTTAATTTGTTATGTACATTATGGAGTCCTGATAAGACATTGTTTTGATGTCTTTATAATCATTCACTAATAATTATTCAAGTTTTATTACCATTCATCCTCAATAGTTATACTTGTTCTTCTGTTCTATTTACAACACAGAGTATCTTTTGCATCAAGCCCACTGACAACTCTGTCCAATGTCTTGCCTGGGTTCCTCATGCCCAAAACCTTCATGAGGATAGTTTAGTGTTTGGTGATGATCAGGGTTCTATTAGTCTACTTACAATAGCTGCTAAAGATCTCAATACTAAGCATGCTAAGGTAGATAAACGCAATCAGAATCTCATCATTGAACCAGCTACTCTCACATAGTAAGTACCTTCATACCCCACCGCATTTTAGCTCATAGATCTTAAAATCCATTTTGCATGCATGTTTGTTATTCAAAAGAATACTGAAATATGAGACATTTCTAAAGATTGTTTAGCTCTGGCTTTCGATTTGATGTCTTTATATTATGTAATATACCAATTTTAGTCATAGAATAATTCAAATTTTCTCAAATATTTTTGACACAATTCATGCTGTTATCATTTAAGATGATTATTCTTTGTTTGATGAAAATTTGTTTAGTATTCGCTACAGAGTTATCATCGATGCCTCATCTCATATTGTATGTTTATAGTCCATGTATGTCACCCTCTAAGGAATTCTGTTTATAGGCCAGCATTTGTTACTTGTGGTAAGCCTGTTGAATTTATAAATTTGTTATTTCACCTCAACTAGTCTTTTCATCCTTGTAAAAATCTTCATTCCAATATCAATTCTTTGATTTTCTCCCATAGTCCGATTGTGAAAAGAAAGTTCCATGACAACTGGGTGCTGAAGATCAAATACTTTCCTGAGTTAAGATGTTTCGCATCCTGTTCACCAAGTAGTAATACTTCATTTGTTCTTGAGTCAGTTGATAGAATCACTGATAATCAGTAAGTTGAGGATAGCTCCTGTCTGATAATTATAATCTTTATTCAGTTTAGAATGATTTGTTATATCCATATATGTGATGATTACCATCTCTAATATTATGATCTTTATAATAATCATTCAGATAGTAAAAAAACCAACAACAAAAAACGGATGGACAACCTCAGAGAGTAAAGGTAGTTTTTTAAATCATGGAACTGAAAAACAACCTAAGAATAGATTAAAGCAATTCATCAATGTGGCTTATGTCCATACATTATATTGGTGACCTCATCTTAATTTGATTTCAGTAACTCATCTTTTAAAGTACAGAATTATTGCCTGTATTCAATACAAATACAAGATCTTCATCTATGGAGAATAAGATTAATGTGATAAAGGATTTCTTGAAGTGATCTGTATAAGTTCAACTACATCAATATGATATTCCAGTTATGGTTGACCTCTTTTGTGCGATTTGTGCAAAATTGTATGTTTGTACCATTGAACTTAACAATCTATTAATTGATTTTGTCACTTTCCTTTGTACAATAGAAATTTCAACATGTAAAAACAAAATTAAAAACAACTGCTATTGTAACCTCCTCAGTATGCTGATAGTCAGTGATCAATATTTTGAAATGATCTCTTAACAGACCATTCAAGTCCATTAGTATCCCTAAGGGAGTCAACTCATTTGCCTTCTGTTCAAGAGCCAACATCATAGCAACTGGAGGCAATGATAAGATTGTCCGTATCTGGCATCCACATATCTTCTCAAGACCTACGGGCAAGATGATTGGTCATCTCTTTACTATCATTGATGTAGCAGTCAATGAGAAGGACCAACATGTCATTAGTTTATCAACAGCTAGGGTAAATATTAGTATTTTGTTCACTTTACTGCTTAATATTTATAAGTACTATTTGTTGATGTAAGGCCATTAACATTTAGCGAGTTGCTTGTCCTTATTGTATGCATCTAATATCATAATTCTCTTGAGAATCTAGGCATATAATTGATTTATATTGTATTCAGTGTTTATTTTTTAAAGTTTAAAATGCAGAAGGAAAATAAAAACTTTATCTAGCTTGAATCAACATGTCATTAATTAATATTTAAATTCAATATTCCATTAGTAGCAGAGATGTTATTGTATCTGCCATTGAAGACATGTTTGATGAGCTTACATATGTTTACTAGGAATCAAAATTTATCTGTAACATATGTCATTACATAAATTATAAATCTGTAATTTAGTTTCCAAATAATAGCATTGATGTCTTTATATGTATCTTTGAATGCAGGTATTCAGAATATGGGATATTCACACGCTGACAAGCTTACAGGTGTTTACTGATAATGAAGACAGGCCGGGTGAAAAGAGGATTCATTGTATGGTATTTGATGAGAAACATGAGAGACTCATGACAGGTGAGCTTTTCAATTAATGGCTTATTCACTTTTATTTAGATGAATAAAAACATGTTTAGGTGTGCTGTCTGTCTCATGTATCAGTTACATTTTAAGAGGATATAGTTAGACATTTTAATAAAGGAGCAGAGATTTACATGTATCACATCCCACCGCTGCCACCATTTATTCAACACTTTTCAATTATGTACAAGGGCCAATCCAGGATTATATGAAATAGAGAGAATGCAGAAAGTGAGCTGAGGTATTCAGACTCTTCTGAGAGCAATAAAAGATCCTGAGCCCCCTTCAAATGGGCGCAATAATTAGAAAGAAAATAAGAAAAATCAAAATAAGTTTTCCCACTTGTCAAAATGAAGAAGGAATAAATCACACTGTTCATTAGTAAGGTGGGGATATAATGAGTTTTGGATGGGTAGGGGGCGTGCCCCCTATTGGTCTCCCGGATCTGTGTATGGCCGCTGCCTTCATTTATTTCAGACGAGGATTCAGGCTTGTAAGCTCACTAAACAAGGAAATTTGTATTGACGCTGTATTCTATGTGAACTTACCTAATTGAAAAGTTTAGGTCCTTTAAAAGCTACTGTACTAATTGCTATGTAAATATGTTTTATTGTCTTAACTCAGCTCCAGGCTTTGTCTTGATTTTTGGTTGTTAATTACCATGACAATGTGCATTCACGCTTTAGGCAGTACAGTAGTCTTCTAATCGCTTAACCCAAATTTGAAGATTGGGTCAGTGTATTATTTCCCTTTAGTAAAATATCATTAAGTTATCTGACAGAGAAGAAATGAAACAGAATTTTCTATGGATGGTTTGAAGCAAGCAATTGTGCTTTCTTATCAGTCAAGTCAACCAACCAACCAACCAACCTACCATGTAATTTTAGAGATTTTGTTTGAGCCTACCAATAACCTTTTTATACTTTTCCCATTATTTTGTTTGGCCTCAGGGTCTAGTGTGTTGGATGTATGGCCTTTAACAAGAACAGTACAGGATACTATGCAGGTACCTCATACTCATGATAGACCAATCAGTCATGTACTATGTAATGATGAACTCAATCAGGTGGTCTCTGTTTGTACGGAATCTGTTATCAAGGTAAGACCTATTTAGGAGGAGTCAGTTTGTAATAATTAAAATTTAGGGTTTTTTGGGGGGAGGGGGGTGGGCTGTTTTAGAAAGAATATAATCATTTATCTCTTTTGTTCATTCTCTCTCTCTCCATTATAGATAATCTATCTTTGTGTTTTCATTCAGGTTAAGTGATGCATAGTAGAGCAGGCATCTATTGTATTACTAAGAATGTTTAGCAATAGTTGATAACTCCATCAATTAATTTTGTAATTGAGAGAGAAATTAATCCACTTGAACTTTATACAGTAGTGTTAGCAGGATGTTTTTAGCACTTTAAGAGATTGAATAGACACAGGTATTTAGTTAGATCATGTTTGGTAATCTTATGCAGTATATTTCTCTTAATACAGTTTTCAAATCTTGATGTTGATTTTAATCTTTTAAATAAACTTCAAATTAGCTACTGGAAAACTTTTTGAAAATGAACTTTTTTTTCAATTTCAGTTTAATGTATTTTCATATCTCATGAATTATTGCTACTCACATGTCTGATTATCTCCCTCAATAGGTTTGGGAACTAGAATCTGGTAAAGCTGTTTATCATGTGACTGGGTCACATGGTCCAAATACAGAGGTCACTGCCCTTGCCATTGATACAACTGGATATAGACTGGCATCTGGTGCAATAGATGGTATATAACACTTTTTTTATTTGGGAGGTTCTAATCAACTACTCCTCTTAGTGTACTACTTTGTAAATACTAGTAATATACACGATAGCTGTTGCTTCAGCATTCTTATAATTAACTATCAGATATATTCACTGGTAATGTTGTATCTTTCTTTTTGTTTACTAAGAATTTACTTTAATTAGCACCTGTTGAACAGGCATATTTCTGAGAAAGAGACAAAAAGCTCTTTAGGTTTTGTGGTTCTTTTTATGCATGGCCATGCATTCCATTAGATTTTAATGGTTAATGATATCTGAATAGTGAAGGATATATATTCTCGATCATTTTTATAAATATGAAAAGTATTAGGCCTCTATATACTAAACACACATGTATTTTAGCTAAAGTGAAATAACTATATCTCTTTAGTTTTAATGAAAAACAAAGAAAATCCATTTTATTGTTTGAAGTAGACATCATAAATGAAATTCTCTGAAAATTTGTTTTTGCCCAATTGATCATGGGCCCCGCAGCCACTGTGCAGCGCCAGATCGACGAGGATCTATCTCTTTAATTGTTGAACACAAAACAGGGCGTTTAGATACAAAAGTAAATAATTATTAGTGCACTGAAAGCAATTTCCAGAATCCCTTTTCTATTCAAGATTATGTTTTATTGCATTCCATACATACATGAATTTTACAGGTTCAATCAGAGTATGGGACTTTGGAAGTGGTCAAGAAATTCGTTCCTGGGTCTACTGGTCAGAGAATGAGAAAGAAGAGGATGTATCTATTGCTTCAATGCTTTACTGTGAAGTACAAAAGTTTGATGACCCAAAGCCACATCGATGCTTAGCTGTGTTGGGTTGGAATAACAAACTCAAACTTTTAGAGGTAAGTGCATTGTAGTTTTGGTGGAACATCATTAGAGGAAATTAATCTTGTGTTGAGAAACTTGTAGAGAAAATAGGGATGTAATTGAAATTTGTTTATGATTTGCATACTAGGGTAAAGTTTCATTTGAGTTAGGCCAAAAAAAAATTTTGTTTGCTGAAAAAGAAGAAAAATTAGGGTCTGTCGGTATTCTTTTTAGAGGTATGATAAGATCTATGATTCATGTTTATAGGGAGAGTATTTAAAAACAATGTGTGAAAATTATGATCGGTCAGCACAATTTTTTCCCCCTTTTTTTTTTGGGGGGGGGAAGTCACAGCAAACGAATTTGGAAAGGGTGCTGCCTTCATGGAATATTATGTTATGCCTTTAATTGAATAGAATTGCTTTAGAATAGAGGATGCTTTATGGCCACTTCCATTGACGAGTGGATACCATGCGCGACCATGGGGTCTCGAAAATCACCCTTAACACGTATTTTCCATATTCTGAAAATGCACCCCTTAACAAGTATTGGCGTGTGAAACCCTACCCTTAACAAGTATTGGAAACAAAACGACACCCTTGGCAAGTATTCCCTGAATTGACCCCCTAAACAAGTACAACGATATTCTTATTGTTATGTTATGTCACTGTCGTCGGTTTTACCTTTACCTGATTGTGTTTAGTACAGCCCCATCTCGCGCAAAATCGTACTCTAAACACGGTAGTGTTGACCCTTGGGGCAAAAAGTACATCTTTTATAAAACATTTTAGTCTTAATTTTTACACCCTCGCAAATTTTACCCTAAAGTATTTTAGTGTTTTTTGACATCCTTATTACGTTACGTACGTAACGTGCCCTATCTTGAAAATGACATCCTTTTTACGTGCTTTTTGGTCGCGCATGGTATCCACTCGTCAATGTAAGTGGCCCCCCCCCCGGGCTTTATCACTGGATGACCGATACTTCTTTTATTTTTCTTCAGATCAGAGGGTCAACAGGTCTGCTTATTTTCAGTGCATATATGCATCTAAATAAATAAAGGTAGACATAGCAATTGTCCAACAGTTGATGGTATTTATCAATTGGTCACATGATCCAGCTGTGGCCTATATTCAAGAAAACATATAGTGTGCTCTTTGTAGACAAGTGTTGATATGATTTGTTATAGTATTTTTTTACTAAATGATCTATTTCTGTAGTACATTCATGTTATGGTAACAGCTTCATCAACAACCTTATTGTGTATGGGTGTCGATTTGTGTTGTGAATCTATTGTTCAAGGGGGGTTGATCTATTGTTTCATTCCCGACTTGAATAGTATGACGTCATGGATGGACATCAATGTTATTGTCCCTTCCTGATTCATCTACGTGTATCCCTTTACCCTTTAGGACCCTGCTGATCATGGTGACTTGGTCCTGTTTGCTGAGTTCTCAGGCTACACCCAGCTACCTGACAGTCTAGTCTTACCAACTAGTCCTAATCCTAGCAGTGGAAGTAGCAGTGCTAGGGGTGGTGGAAGTGTGAGTCCCTTCAACAAGTCAGCTCCACTTCCATCCATTGGTCAAAGTGTTGCACAGGTCACAAATATGGCTCGGGAGGTGAGTGTAAACTACCCAATAGCTATTCTTGTATTCAAAATTATATAAGAAGTTGTCCACAATTAACCTTTCATGCCCAGGTGAGATGATCAAAACCACTCTGTTTTTACTACTTATAGACAGAAAGAGTAACTGAATTCTCATATCAAATCATCAGAAAGACTCATATGGTTTTATTTTTGGTGCGAAATGAGCAAAAAGGTCCACACCTCAAAATATTTTTTTCAAATCATTGAATTTAACATGTTATTTAGCTGATTAAACTTGATTATTTAGCCGATCAAAAATTAAACTTGATACAAAGTAAACATGCTGTCCTTTATCACGTGTAGAGAAAATACATCCACAAGCAGAGCTTAACATAACCAGTTCATCCAAAATACCAATGAAACAAACTTTGGACATAATGATAATAATGTGTATTCATTTGACAAGAACTCCTTATTTTGGGAGTAGGTGTTGATAATGCAAAATAAAGTGATGTGTTATAGCTCACCTAGCTCACCTAGCTCATTAATCATTGTTGTACGATCTCTTACTTCAGGATGACATTCTTCAGTATTATGATATGACTTGTACAGCCTTCATGAATCCAGATGTACTCGCTACAGGATGTTCTAATGGTAACATTCTTCTATGGGATGTGTCAAGAGGTGCTGTTGATAATATGTAAGTAAAATGTAAAGGGAAAGAATTAATTGTCCTCTGAATACTTGGAGGATTTGGGTCTAAGTTCTTCTTAGGTTATTATTCTCAGTGTAATCAGAGCATTACTCAAGCCAGGTTTTCAAGTTATTAGTCACTATATGTCTGTGCTTGTGGTGGTGGTGGTTTTTGACTCGCCTGCATAGCAGAGCGAGACTATAGGCGCCGCTTTTCCGACGGCGGCGGCAGCGTCGTCAACATTGAAATCTTAACCAAGGTTAAGTTTTTGAAATGTCGTCATAACTTAGAAAGTATATGGACCTAGTTCATGAAACTTAGACATAAGGGTAATTAAGTATAACTGGACATCCTGCCTGAGTTTCAGGTCACATGACCAAGGTCAAAGGTCATTTAGGGTCAATGAACTTCGGCCATGTTGGGGTTATTTGAGGAATTGTCATCATAACTTTGAAATTTTATGGATCTGGTTCATGAAACTTGGACATAAGAGCAATCATGTATCTCTGAATATCATGTGCGAGTTTTAGGTCACATGACCAAGGTCAAAGGTCACTTAGGGTCAACAAACTTTGGCCATGTTGGGGTTATTTGAGGAATTGTCATCATAAATTTAAAAGTCTATGGATCTCGTTGGGAAGCAGCAGTGTATCCCTGAATATCCTGTATGCATTTCAGGAACATGGCCAAGATCAAAGGTCATTTAAAGGTCAGTGAACTCTGGCTGTGTTGGGAGTATGTGTTGAATTGGCATCATAACAAAGGAAGTTTATGGATCTAGCTCATGAAACATCGACATAAGGATAATCAAGTATGAATGATTGTTTTGCACATGTCTTAGGTCACATGATCATGGTCAAAGGTCATTTTGGGTCAATGGGCATAATGTTTTATTATCATATTAGTGTTTTCTTCTGTAAATAATATTCATTAGCTATTTTCAAAAGAAGCACTGCTGCTATATCGCATTGCGTAATGCAGGCGAGACTGCCAGAGGCATTCCACTTGTTTTTTACCTGATTGCTAAAATGCATGAATGCTTGTAAGCAAGCAATCAGAGGAACAAAGTTTTTAAGGTCCTCTCCGAGGGACCTGGTAATGAGGATAAATGCCTTACCAGATGGCACTAGCACACCAAGTGGGAATTGAACCGTTTTTCCAGAATCTAAAACCCCTGCTCTCCCAACTCAGCTGTGATGCCTTCTTTATCATCAAAGGAATATTATATTGATGAATGAATATTGACTATCAAAAATGTTTTCTTTGCTGTGAGAACTTGTGAATACATTCCTTTTACTTCACTATTAAAACTGTGTAAACTCTTTTATCCTTTATCTGTTAGATTTGAGATGCCACCACTTGCTCCTGGACCAGAAGATGAGAATAGATTGAAGAGTCCTAATCCTCACAAGGTCTATATGATGATGTTTCTTATTCATAGAACAAGACGACCAGATCCTGCTTATATCAAGTAAGCCATACTTAGTACATAATCCTTTTCAACACTTGTTACTTGTTCAGTTTATCTTCGTTTCATTCCATAGAACAATGATATGTAAGGTAATAAAGAAGGTTCCAGTTTTGTAGATTCATTTAGTTTTTTTTTTCAAACCATCTTCAACATTTTCATTTGTCCATGTAACCTTACATTTTTTTCTCTCTTAACCCTTTCCACGCGTACTTCGCACCAATGCACACTCGGTGCCGTGCGAACTTCGCATTTCACACTCAACAAACAATGCATTGTTTCCCTCCCTGAAAATAATTCAGTACAGATGGGTTCATGGTCCTGTGATATATAGACTCAACAGTATCTTTAAGCAAATAGATAGTGATTTCATGAAATTAGATTGAATAAATATGAATGTTAGAACCAAACAGTATGTTCCTAATTTGGATAATGAAAAATCATTTTAAATCTTATTATTATTACATCAACAGCACCTTCAATGATGCAGTGAGAGTACATTTGTTATTTGTAGGCAATTTTCTGTATTCATATCTGTTTGTTTTATGTGTTAGGAAACTAACAGTAAGACAGGAAGGACCATCAACTCCTGGAACTGATTTAGAAGGGATCAAGGAAGGTGATGAAGACTCAGATGCTTCTTCATTTACTCAGAAAGAAAAGGTTAGTTTGACTATCTCTAATTGTTAAAGGTGTTTTAGTAGTTCATATTGCTTATTTGATTCTTTTTTTTATGACAGCCTATGGTGCATGTAACATTATTATTATTGATAATTCATCATGAGTTAAAATTGTTATGGCAAAGTTATGCAACACAATTAAACAAGACAGTGTTTGCATTTGTTTGCTTTGACTTTTGTTTTCTTGTTATTTGAAAGTGTGTATATGAAATACACAACTTATTATTGATACCAGAAAGACTTATCAATATGTGTGTTATAATTTCAGTACTAGATTCCTTCCACCAAGACCAATGTTTAAGCTCTGCACGATTATAAAACTGTAATTTTGTTTAAACTGTTCAGATTCTTGTATGTACCCTGATATTTTAGTAGATCATGAATTCATCATTGTTTTTTATTCCATCTCTAGGTTGAAGATGAGGAAGGGATGGAGGAAGATACAAAGAGCCCAAGGGATGGAGAAACTGAAGACATGGATACTGCTATCCAAGATGGAGATAAGGAAGAAGAAAAGATGGAAGATGATGAGATGGAGAGGTTAGGTTCCAAGCCAGAGAGTGAGCAGGATCCTAATGCTAAGATGTTGGTCACCGAGTATGATCCTATTCTTGTCTCGGTTCATGCAGATTCTTTCATTAGATTCTGGACTATGGAGGTAGGTCTTTCTTCATACAACAAGTCAGTTCATGGTTAGCTCATCATCAACTTTTCTCAAATGACCATTACGTTTTTTCATTAGGATGAAGATGTTGCTTAAATATTTCACTTATTAATACAGAATCTTGAACTATGCAAATCATTCAAAGTCTAAGAATGAAAGGCCTTGTATAGACCAGGTGACTAGAATAGAATAGAGGTAAAGTTAGGAAATCTATTTTATTGTCTGCTTTTGGCATATTTGACTATTGTTTGGACTACTGTCAAATACCAGTGATTATGAAGACTTTTTTACTCTTTAGCGTGGATGTGATGAAAAAATAATTTAAAAGTAAGACATGAATAATCATCAAATCACAAATGCCTATGTCAGTGAATTTGAAAACCACCTTCATGGTTTATCTCAAAGAACATTTTACTGCTTGTGTGCAATTTACAAAACCGTGAACAGGCTTATAGGGTGCTTTCAAACCCTTGTGAGTGTTAGAAACCAAGGGCACAGTGGGAATTTAGTCTATAGTTACATCATTTCTAGTTGTCCTTTGTGCTGAAAGCTACTAAATGTTGTGTATTCATTACAGCAATGATTTCATGCACAATTATTCATTATTGCTTTATATTCATTCAGTTTTGAGGATTTTATTTAGTCTTGATTGTAATCTTGTCCATTGGTTTTAGGGAGAGGTTGTGAGGATGTTGAGTCCTATGACTAAGAGACAAGGTTCAGCTGTAACATCAATCTGTTCAGATGAAGATTGTAATATGATCATTACTGGAGATATGAGTGAGTAGACAGACTTCTATCCTGTATCTGATACTCTATTGCTGTACAGGATATGATAATTATATCAAGAACATATCCTATTAGGTTGAAGGAGTATCACCACTCAGAGGCGTCGATCCTGGGGGGGCAGGGGGGCGATCGCCCCACCAATGAAAATATTGGGGGGGCAAACATATCGTTTTGCCCCCCCAATAATTCCGCTGATGTGTAAAAATAAATTAAGATTGTAATGTTACACAGAAATCAACAAGTGAGATTGAGATACCAACTCGTTCTTTATTTAAAATTGTGCTCAAAATGTCCGCTTTTTAGATTGGAATATAAGAATTTTCAGCTCGCGCTTCGCGCTCGCATCATTTATGTAGCAAAAACCCATACTTTTCATTATTAAATAGGTGAATAGAATGTCCCATTTTCAGTTCCGAACCTTAACAGAACTACAGCTTCGATTTGCAATAATCTTTTGTTGGATATATATCTTGTTCTTTATGAAAAAAATGTCCATTAAACTGCCTTTTTTTAGATCGAAATATCAAAATTTTCAGCTCGCGCTTCGCGCTCGCATCTATTTTTCTATTAGATACCCATCTTAACAATTGGTACCAAAAATGCTTAGAATATCAAGCTTTCAGGTCAGAATATAAAGAAATTTCAGCTCGCTCTCGGCACTCGCATTATATGTGTAGTGAGATACAAGTATCTATCCTCCTCATGAGTTACTACAAACAGTCCTAAACAGGTACCCTTTTCCTGTTTTCAATTCAGTATACTAACAAACTTCAGCTCGCGCTTCGCGCTCGCATTAACTTGTTGTTGAGATATGTGTCTCTTTCTCATGTGTCATATATATATATATATATATATAGTGTGTGTGTGTGTGTGTACCTATTTGTGTGAGGGGGGTGAGTTTGTTCGTTTTGTGTGATCAAGCACCTTTGGAACATTGATTCATGATTTTGCCCCCCCAATCTGAAAAATGGATCGACGCCCCTGTCACCACTTACAATATTGCAAAAAATGAAGGTTTAATATGTTCAAAGAATTAAAACTTGCTCAATTTGCAATAAATTAGTGACAGTAGGTCATAAAAATTGGAAATCCCTTATCCACTTCACCAGGTTTCAAATATATGTGTTAACCATAACCAATTTGTTTACTCCTTCCAGTGCATCTTGGATGTATGATAACCTATGCACCATTTGAACATTGACCATTATACATGGGTGACAATGAGTTATCGCTTATTGAATCCCCAAATATGTTATATTATGCAGTCCAATATGATAGGGTTCAGGGATAACATAATGGTAGAGAATTTCAGTTGAAGAAAGAACCGTTGAAGAGAACCGTTGAAGAAAAAAACTTTAAGATATATTGTTCCATCATTTTGGTGTTCTTATGCAAATACCAGGTTAATTGCCTTTTTAGAAGTTACATTTTTCTTGTAGATTGATGATGCTCCTTGTTCTCTTTGCATCATAACAAACCATGAGGTATACATCATTATCATCTATATATAGCGTTTTAGCCATACATTAGAAACATGTATTTTGGTCTGCATCAATTGCTTGTGCAGTATCAGAGTGTATAGAGATAAATATCCCATAGGCTTCTGTAAAAATTTACCGTTGAGTATGAGACCATATTGAACAGTCTAGTGCACATGCGTGAATGCGTGAAATATACAATGCGTACAACAATGAAAGCAATGCGAAGAGCAGCATAGATCACAATTACGCTCAATGACCAAAATTGATCCTAAAGTGATGCCATAATGTGATAAGTGATTTGACTTGTTCAAATCAAATTCTCCCTCTTTTTTTTTTTTTGGGGGGGGTTGTATAGATGATAATAATTATATTGGATGGCTTTATTTCATGAAATACCAGAAACATTCCACTCGTAATGGCTAATATTTTCCCAAACTCTTGGGATATTTCTGGTATTCCATTCTGAGCCATCCAGTATAATAGTATTATTGTCTTGTTTTGTTCATTATTCATTATCATCAGAGGGTTACATAACAATGTGGAATGTTGCTGCACTCTTGGAGGACCCCCTAACAGATGATCATGTAAGTTATACACAATACCATATATATAAAGATTTCAGTAAAATGTCTATATAGCCAAAGCAAGTATAGGAACCAATCATGAAATTGATTGTGTGTGGAGTCACAGTCTTGATTGTTCAAGTAAAATTTCAAGTAGATTTAATTTGAGTCAAATATGTAACTGATAAAAGAGTTTGGTAATTAACATATTTAAGCTCATACCAACTTAAATTTTGTGCCAAGCTTTTATCTAATTTGTATTTGTTGACTTTCTTTAGCCAGGTGATCATTTTTCTTTTTCTCAGTGTTGCTAGTGGTCTTTGAATGGTCATTGGTCATTGAATAAATTGAAGAAAATGTTCATGAATTATTCAAGATATATCCTGTAATATACATGGTGACTTTACTAAATACTCTTATTGTTTTTACAGGGAGCAGTACAGCAGCTGATAAGTTGGAGAGCTCACCTTAGTAAGATTGTTAGTCTGATCTATGTAGATAGGATGAAGATTATCATATCAGGATCAACAGATGGTTCAGTCAGGTATGTAGGTTTCTATTATCATTGTCAAGTTAAAAGCTAATATTTTAACTCATCAAATGATGCCTTCTGATTGGTCTAGGGAACATTTTGTGAGAGTTTGTATATTTTTCTTGATAAGAAGTTCTATGAAACTGAGTTTAGTTCTTAATCACTGTGTTATGTGGTGAATCATTTTTGTAAGATTAAATGGCTGCATTTACAACAAATTTCAAAACGATTAGTTGGAAGGGATGCATGAAAGAGTAATAAACAAACCCCTGCCTATTGCATTGCTAATCACCATGAGAATCAAATTGTTTATTTCTTTCTGATAGAGGTTGTTTAAAAAATAACAATGCCACTTCCATAGGAGACAAGTGATATTGAAAACTGGAAATATCGGCTGATAGTTGGTAGCAAGATGTAATGACTCAGTGGTACCACTTCACTTGGTCATAATTCATTAACTGATTATCCATCCATTATTAGCATGGACAGGATATATTTTCAGAAAAGTTCTCAGATTTATCCAGAAATATTCTAGTCATAGCAATTCACCATTTTTACAAGTTGATAGAAGTTCCAATAAAAAAAAACTGACATAGAAAATGAATGATACAGGACAATGGAAATAGTGACTGCTGTTACTTAAGAGATCGTATTTGGAGATACCAATTAACACTACATTCTTTTGTGATAGGGTTTGGTATGGTGATGCACCCCAGAGAAGTCACTTCATGGGATTCTTTGGTCAACATAGACCATGGAACTACCCCAGTGCTGAAAGCTCAAGTGAACCTGTATTACCCTATGATATAGCTGAGAGACCCCTCCTGCCACCAAAGAGGGAGAATGAGAAGAAGAAACAGAATACTCAGAGCTATGAGTATCCCCTCATCTTTGATAGTGACAAGTAAGTAGAAACAGTAAGAGGAGTATTGCTTTGGAAGAACATGGGTTAATTGAGTTTTTATTTAACACAGTAGGCGGTTGACACTCGCCCCATCTCTTAAATGCTGATATATTATTATCAACCAACATCAAAGTCTCGTAAAACAACTAAATTAGTATGGCAGGGCTGTGTTTGTTTTCATTTGGTGATTCAAGGTCA
Organism: Lytechinus pictus; assembly: GCF_037042905.1. Lineage (NCBI taxonomy): Eukaryota > Metazoa > Echinodermata > Echinoidea > Temnopleuroida > Toxopneustidae > Lytechinus > Lytechinus pictus. The sequence continues at coordinate 3,166,242 of NC_087251.1, forward strand.
ATCTATTTGCCAGATTGCCTCTTTTATTGTCTATTAATGGGTTTCTTTTTTATTTTGCAAATTATCTTGTTACAAGTGCCCTGGATCATCGTTGAATTATTAAACCAGCATAAGCCTGGGAAGAAGTCCTGCGTGATACCTTTCCTTATTGCTTGGTTTTATTTGTCATTATTAATCATATTGAAAAAAATAGAAATTAAAAATTGAAAAGCACAAGTTTTTAAATATAACAATTATCACAGAATGAAGGTTAATTCTGTATATCAAAACCACCAATTTCACATTTCTCTCTGGATCTAGATGGAAGCCATTCCGTCGTTCAGCTTATCAACAGACCAGAAACAAGAAGATGGAGCCTGAAGATAAGAAGTTCTTTGAAGCGCTTCAGAAGCCTCACTTCTACAATGATCATCTGAAGAGTTTCAAGACAGGAGAAATGAGTCTTGGAGCAGTGTTCAGAGCCCTACCAGTCTATAGAGTAAGTCAATTATTTAATTGTATTGGGGATTATACAGACATGAACCCCAGGCTAAACATTGATGGAAAAGCATGAAAAATGCATGATTGTGTTCGTAAAACATGCTGCTTTTCACTTTGTGATACAGAAACTTGAACTATGCATTTCTTATTACCAAAGTAATTGTATCATTTTGAGAAAAAGATTCTTTCCTGATTAGTCAATATTCAAAATTTTTCCTTTGGAATTGTATGTGCATTTTAAGAACAAATATGACTGATGTTGTTCAGATTTAGTTTAGTGTGGTTCAGTGTTATTTAAAGATCAAAATAATGTATATGAGAATGTTAGCAATATATAAATAATTAAAACGATAGATTTTTCCTAAAGGTCCATCTAGAGGTATCAGGTATAACATTGTGATATCTTGAGGGGTTTGAATTGATGAGTAATTTGTGCATTTCATTGAATCATTGACAATTCATTTCACTGACATAGATATCTTCCACATGTCAAATTTTGATCTTTGATTAGGTGAGTACACCTGAGAGATTAGAAACACCAGCTATGGAGTACAGTAAATCAGCTTTAGCCAATGATTCCTATCTATATGGACCACCTCCACCTAGGAACAACAGGGCTCCTTCACCTAATAAAGAAGTCTCAACAAAGGTATTTATTCTAATTCCTACATTTGAAAATAACACTATTGGGAGACATACTTAAACTCTGTCATAAATAGAATAATATGCCTTGAATGGAATGAGAGCTATTACGTATCTCTAATAGTGTATTATCAACAATTCCTGAACTTTCAAGACATGATGGAAGTGATTACCTATCTAAAAAGGCAACAAATCAAGGTACATCAATGTCTGAGAGCACTACTTAGGTGTCCCTACACAGTGGCTGTAAAACAGCAAGACCATACCCACTAGAAAAATAATTATAGTAGTAATATCTTTTTTATCCAGGGTAGCCACTTCAGTTATAAAACTGCCCTACCAGAAGAATTGTTAACAGTAAAGTAGTACCCTTATTGTGAAATCATTGATAGGACATTCAAATGAGTAAGATCTTATCTTAGTAACAGAAACCATTAAGAATGAAAAATCACTTGAAAACTCATGAAAATGAATGTACACTTGTCACAAAGCATAAAATCCTGACAAGATCAACACACTTCTCTCCACATAATACATTTCTTAATTTCAGATCGATAAATGAACGTGAAAGATGGTTAAAGTTGCTCTCTTTCTCTCTCTATTGTAAATTTGACAGCCAAGCAAAGGTCAGAGTCAGAAGAAAGGTACAGTTTCGCCGATAAGATCACCTCTTCCATCACCACGGCGACGAACAACAGACAAAACTCCAAGATGATGCAGCATAATTCTTCCATGCCAATCGGCTATGAATGTCAACCTTAATCTATAAACATTCATGCATTTATATAAGAGGAATGCACAAGAGAATTGATGATGCATTAATTAGTGAATGTATCTAGTATCATCTGTGATGGTTTATCAGTGTTATCATCTTCCTCCTACCTGTTATCTCCTCCCGTTTGAATCTTCTTGAATCCATTGGACCTCTTGCCCATATATGACAGTATTAGTGTATGTAGATATGCATTTCATCTTCCATCACCATCATCTATCCAAATACTTTGCGCCTTGTGCATCCTTCTACTTCAGAGTATAACTCCTTTCTTCATCATTAAGTCTTTGCTTTTCCTTATGCTCTCATATTGTATTTCATAATGCCATATACCAACATCTCCATCTCCCCCAACACAAATATATACATTTAAAAGACCTTTTCAGTTTGCTTTAACACACACATTTCTCCCTCTTTCACTTGTCAGTAAACTTCCTTTCACTCTTTAATCATTTTTCTAACCTGGAGGTTATATGTTGTAGAGACTAGAGAGAAAAAACACCATCTAATTCTATTTTGCTTACTATAATTGACAGTGACGTTTGTAGATAACAAATACTAGTTTTTGTGACATAAGTTATAGGCATTTTGGATGGAATTGTGGCATACATAATTAAGATAAACTGTTGAAAGATGTTTCTTCATCATTGTTAAGTTATATATCTGTCAAATATTGTTTTTATTGATATGTTGACAAATCAGAATGCTATTGCATGATTTAGTAAATTTCATAATTATTTCAAACTGAGATATGTATTTAATGACATGATGTAAGTTCACAACCCCTCGGAAGCCATTCCTATGCAAAGTTGGTCATGTGATATTCTTCTATTATTTTGACAGCTTGACCTTTTTTTTTTGCATTGTAAAAATGTTACTGGTATCAATTCTGATTATATTCTTGTATATTTTGAAAAGATATGGTTGATTGACCTTTATTTATCATTGGACCAAACTATGCAATGATATATCAAGTTAGAATTGATGATTGTGTGAATCATAGTATTTATTTGATATATAGTACTGTATATTTTATCTTTTAAATGATGATCAAGGGTGATCAAATTACCAAAGAATAGTATTCAACCTTGTTACTTAAATTAAGTATTCTTTTTCATCTGTCTTTTTTTATACTCTAGCACTTCAGTTGTGTATAGATCTGTCCATATCTTTTTATAATGATTTGAAAGCAGCTTATATTGGATTTTCTAGCAATTATATTATATCCGTCCCATCTTCTAGTAAATTCTCAACAATTAAGTCATTTATAGAAAAGCTATATCAGTTATGTGTGTATTGAATATATAAATATGTAAATAAAGATCTTGACCTATATTTTCTCTCTTGAATTCACCTTGAAAATATGGTGTATTACACTCTTTATACATACATGTATTTATAGATTATTCTAATTTGAATTTGGGAGTGTTTTGTAAATGTGGGCGTGACATCTCAACTCATTTGAAGTGAAGTTTATTTGCTTTGGTGGTTGCATATTAACATGCACAAAGTGCAACTCATTTATCAAAAGATCGTTTATGGGTTTTGATTCTAGTACTTATTAATGAAGTAAGATGAGACATGCTTGTGTTTGAACATCAAATTCTAAAAGTATGAACTGAGAAATTATCTCAAGGTATTTATTTCAAAATCAAGTCAGGATTTTGTTTTCAATTTGCTTTTTGCAACATTAACAGATGTTATCTTTTCAATTTATGTTACCTGTCAATTTGTTTGAGTATAGAATTTTGTTTCACCTTTTACAAATGCTACCCTGGTATTCTTTAAAACATTAACAGTGAAATAAGGAAAATCCAGGCAAATGTATAATATGCCTGGCCATTACACCAAAATATTTCACTATACAGAGCTTGAGAGGTATAAATTTCACATATCCAAATTATTTCAAAAATATTTTCTTCAATAATTTGTTGTTTTTAGCTCAGATTTCTAATTGACTATATTTTGTTCAGCTCATCTGCTACACTTTTTTTTTTTATCTTCAAACTTGCATACATGTATATGGTGATGTATTAATTGGCTGGTCTGAATATATTCATAGAGGGCATCATACGAATTGATTCGCTTTTATTTTCCTGAAATATTTATCAAGTTTGAGTGTTTGCAGGGTGGAATAAAATAATTCAAATTATTTAAATCTTATGTCTGTATTTAGTTTCTGTTCAAATTGTGTTTTTTCCTGTTTGAATATGAGTGGGATTTGGGGGAGGGGGTTAACAACAAGGAAATGAATAAACAATTTGCATGCATCCAATTTTTGGCATGTGTTCACATATATTTATTTACATTATATTTTTCTATCTTTATTTACAACTTCAATAATGGGAAATGTTAGTTAACATAGGCTAGTTATTCATGTTGTCATATTATGACCTACTTGATAGGATGTTCATTATTTTTTTTCCTCTCACTTCACATTACACTTTGATTGTAAAGGACCTCAGCTTTTCAGTATCTGCCTTTGCTGTGGCTATGTCAAACAATTATACTAAAAACAATTTTAAAGGGTATATCAATATTTAGGATGGAGAAATCGTGATTGTGACTGAAAATAACCTATTATGAATGAATGCTTGGTATATGATACAGGGAAAATGATCTTGTGCCCCAAGTGTAAAATTAAATTTGATATAGGTTATTTTCATTTCAAATTGACTGAGATGTTAAAAAATTACTTGGGATGTTTGAATTGATCAAGGTGCATTTCTAGTATATCTGGTTGCTGTGGGTGGCCTTGTTCTTTCTCGATGACCATCTCTAGGAGTATTCCGACCAACATCAGCAGTTCTTGAAGGCATTGGTGAATGCATGCTATCTTGACTTGCAGACGCTACAGCTGATGTCCCCGGTTCAATCTTCTTGCTGCGTCGAGTCAAATTCTGCGTAAAACGGCTGGTCGATTCGGTAGATCGGTCTTCACGTAGCGGTGGAGTTGACCTCGTAGTAGCATTGTTGTTACCGCTCACACGATTACTTTCTACCAGATTGCTGGTTGCAGGGGTTGGGGTAGGAGGATGTGCAGGTGGACTACGGCGGTTTGAAGATGAGCGTGATGTAGTCGCAAAGTTTGGAGTTGTAACTGGCTTGAAGTTACATCCATCTTGCATCCATGGATGGTTAAGAATGTCATTCACTTTCAGTCTGCGTTTTTTATATACCAAAATGAAACCAAGCCAGAAGTAGCTGTTAGTAATGACTCTCACCACACCAATAGCACATAGTTATTTGTAATTTTATCAAAACAATCACAGCAAATGCTGGTTTGTGTACTATTTCTGATGCAATGATTTGTAAAACTTTTGGGGAGATGGAGTCATTCTATTGTACTGAAAAGTTTAAAAGCATTGTCATATTAGAACTTATAATCATTTCCAACTAAAAAAAACCGAAATTCCTACCAATACATTCATTGTTTTTATTATCTTGAATTTTATATCAATGAATTATTTTATAATAAAAAGAATAGCAATTGTAATGGCTTCAGAAAATGATGAATGATAAGGAAATATTTCATTTAACAACGAATTTCTACCACTGCTCATTGCTCCCTCCTCCTGCTTTTCCTTTTAATTCTATGACATCATCACTTTATTCTCTGATATGATCATCTATTGCCTTGATATGATCATCTATATTGCCTAGATATGATAATCTGTATTGCCTTGATAATTATGATCATATATATTGCCTTGATATGATCATCTATATTGCCTTGACATATCAAACTTACCTCCTTTCTGCAGCAGGTTGGAGAACAGCCAGAATGATATCTTTAAAGAGTAAGGTAAGTTCTTTCTTTTTCGTGAAGCAGAGTCTCTGATCCATTTGGTCTTTAATCATCCGTTTGATATTAGAATCATCAAAAGGCATTGTCCCGCATACCATGATGTATAGAATAATCCCCAAACTCCATACATCGTATGCCTTACCTGAAATTACATAAGTTTGTGTGTATTTTAGTCCCATTTTGATAGGACTGAAATAATAATTAAGCTAAACAGGTGTTGATCAAAATATATAACAAATAGGCCTACAATTTAGAGTCGTATTCTTTTAATTTGTTATTTATTGTTTTACTTATTTATGTGGCTATTCATACTTTCAGGTGGCTGTTTGCTAATAAAATAATCATACTTCATGAAACATAATTTATATGAGACTGGAATTAGAGACATCTGACAATAAATAAATTCACATTTACACCGATGTATTGATGGAGGGGCATTAGGGGCAATAGACCCCAAAAGATATCGGACTAGGGCCTGTTACAACCGATAATGTCGCAGGGACGCATAATGTCGCAATTGCGACATTATGCGTTGACTGTGACATTATGCGTTGGATGATTTTGGCATAATGTCACAGTCAACGCATAATGTCGTAGCTTAAATTACTAACGCATAACGTCGCAAGTCTTAACGCATAATGTCGCATCGGTATTTTATTCAGGAATCGAGTTGCAGATAAGATATAAGATATGTTTTCACTCAGTAATTCATTCAAGCTCTGTCATCTGAACGTTTTTGAAATTGTGTTTGGTGGGACAGGCGCGAATGCGGGGGGGGGGCAGTATTGAATTCATTATGATGAAGAATGGTCACTTTTTGAAAATTTGATATTTTATCGTTGTTCATATTTTAAGAAAGAAATCATATTTCGTATTATAACTCAGAATGTACCGTATGAACAGTAATTATAAAGCGATAGGTCCTATACAAATCTCCCGTGGGGGAGAGGGGATCACGTGATAAAGTAATAACATGTTAGTATGTTGCGGGAGGGGGCAGAATTAATGCCCCCCCCCAAAAAAAAAAAAAAAAAAAAAAAAAAAAAAAAACTTTACTAAAATGTGCACGAAATCATTAAATATCACTTTAGATTCGTTTTTCACATGACCACATCCCCTCCTCACAGAAAAAAAGCTGAGTATGTATTTCTTATTAAAAAAAATAACTGGACATTACAATGTTTTACAACTTGTTTTCGTTTCTTTTTTAAATAACGAGAGCCGACCCTTGCAGTGGCGGCACCAGAATTTTAAAACTGGTGGGTGGCAAAGGAAAAGGGATAGAGGGGACTAAAATTTATTTTGCATGTTTCACAAAATGGAGTGTGAAGCGCGACTAGGGCACTGGATCCAACTTTTGGATCCCTGTTGGAGTCCAGGGTCAGAGCACGCATACATACGTGTTTCTAATACATTATAAAGCAGGATTTCGCCAAAAGGGGGTGGGGCGCAGAATGTTTTAATTCAGGTTTCCCCAATGGGCTGCTAAAAGCCAATTTTTGCTGTTGGTTTATAGAGGGAGCAGTCCCAGCTAAAGACTAAAGTTTGAAGACTATTATTTTAATTAGCTGTATTCTTACAAACAAGATAGGCTATCTCACATTGCCTAAATAGATAATGAGAGCGCGAAGCGCGAGCTCAACTTTTTGGATCTTGATGCATTTAGACCAAAGCAATGTACATTCTGAGCAATTTTTGGCAGTATAAGATATGCGAGCGCGAATCGCGCGCTAAATTTTTTATATATTGATGGCACATTCCGAGTAAAAATACGAAATATGATTTCTTTATTAAAATGTCATGAACAACAATGAAATGTAATTAAATTTGTATTTAATTTTCAGCAAGATGACTTTACTGTCCTGCAAAATAAGTTGAATTGCATGTATAGCTACATGCACATATGAATGGTGATATGCGTATACTTGCATTTCACTAGTCCACACATTACAATGTTTCAAAGTCCACCCCGGCCCTTCCCCAGACAATGAATTCGATATTGACCCCCTCCCCTGCATCCGTACCTGCCCCACCAAACACGCTCTTTAAAACGTTCAGATGACAGGGCTTGCACAAATGAATCAGTGAAAACATATTTTATGTCTTATATTTAACTCGAGTCCTGAAGCGAATACCGCTGCGACATTATGCGTTAAGACTTGCGACGTTATGCGTTGGTAGAAAAGCTACGACATTACTAATGCGTTGACTGTGACATTATGCGTTGGACGCTCTTGGCATAATGTCGCAATCTGCGACATTATGCGTTGGTGTGACATTATGCGTTGCTGCGAAATTATCGGTTGTAACAGGGCCCCGTTGCATAAAAAATTCTAATTTGGTAACTTAGCCATTAAAAAACTTCCCTGAAATCCTTGATTCTGATTGGTTGCTAAGCATTGTTACCATGGTAGTTACCTTTGGATGACAAAGATACTAAAATAGTAGGCTTTTATGCAACGGGGCCCAGGTGGGGATGAGGAGGGAAAACAATGGAAAGGAAAAGGAGTGAAATATGGTATTTTCTTAATATTATGACTTAATCTATCACAAATGGAATTTTCATTTTTAAAGGTAAAAAGTTTTTGCTTGCTCGCGACAAAATGTTTACCCTATATGTCTTTTTCTGTACCCCACATTTTTTAAATCACTTTGCCAATTCATATCCATGTCCACTGCATATATTGTTCATACTTTAAGTAAATCTTGATTTAAAATGGCAATAAGTTTATACCTATTATCTCTTCATCAAACTATGAAGATGCATCTCTTTCCAGTGCTGACAATATTATGAACGATTCGAATATGCCAATTAGTTGAACCGAGAAGGGTTTAAATTCAATTAAAAACCAAGATCTAATTGCGATAATATTTCATTCCTTAAAAAATATATATAAGTTTCTATTTTAATGAAATGGATTATTATATATTTACATTTACATACCATTATACATGTTTCCTTTTAATATTTCTGGAGCAGCATAGGCCGCACTGCCACAGTAAGTCTTGCTGAGATCTTGCGGCTCCATGAAGCGTGCGAAACCAAAGTCAGATATTTTAATGGTGTTCGCTGCATCCAGCAAAATGTTTTCACATTTCAAATCCCTTAATTAATATCAATGAAAATAACGCAACAATTAATTGAACTTTAATATAAAATATCGCTACTAACATAGTTTTTTAAGTAAAATATTCAACGAAATTGTCAATTAATAAGGCCTTTAACATTGGGCAGAGGTTTGTAGAGAGGGGAATATCATGATGTACGATGGCGAAGATTTTTTATTAAAGCTAATATTATGACAATGATCTTGAATCCCAAGTTAGATTTTGATTTGTTCTGAATGAACTGAGTGTCATTACGACTACATTGATTATTTTTCATTAGGTTATATAAAAGTATGAAAATAAATAGGCCTACCATAATCAATTTGATCTTTTTTCATGAACTATAGCCTATGATCATCATTCCTCGATAGCATTATAATAAAGTTTTATTCAATGTTCATCAGGGGTAGTCATGCTTAGGTTGATGACGGATATTAAAACCATTCAATCTTAAATTTTTTTTTTCTATCAATTAATATATTTTGCTTACTGACCTGTGCACTACGTTTAAGCTATGCAGATAAGCAACTCCATCCACCATTTGACGAAAAAATGAGCGCGCCTTTTCTTCGGTTAAGGATCGTCTGAGCTTGATGTATTCCAACATATCACCATGTCCGGCCAACTCAAGCACCATATAGACCTTAAATGAAAATATATGGAAAAATCGAAAGTTTTCATAACTCTAAGTTATTATTTCGATTTGTAGTTCACAAAATGACTCGCACAATAATATAACTATCTGTTCCTCTGAATGTTTTATTTATGGTAACAATGATAGTAATGATATTACTTAAAATAAAATGAAAATAGTCATATAAATAATAATGATAATTATAAAGATGATGATGACGACGAATGACGATAAAATTATTATCATAATATGATTGAAAATAATGATAATGCCATTAATAATGTTAATAACGATGATGATTCTAATGATGATATAGATTATGATGATACCCCCCCCCCCCCACATTATTTTATTGCAGTAATACATCGGAACGATGTGTCAAACAACTCTTAATTCAGTAGGCTCAAATTCTTTGATCAATTTCAGTTTTATTTTGTTTTAAGAACTAACGTTGGGTGTCAAAAAATATGATTTTCATAAATTAATTCACTATAACCTTAACCTGTAGGATGGGGGGTGGGGTGTCCGGACACTTAATATTTTTGAAGCCTTCTTTTTTGTCTTTGGATTACACTAAAAATACGAATTCAATAGTTGTAATCATCTTCTGTTTTGTTCTCTATGATATTACCTAACATTTCGTACTAAATATTTTATGAAACTTTGCTTGTAAATTTTTCCAAATGACTTTATAAAACTGATCGTCCGGACACACAACCTGTCCGGACACACAACAACTGGGTATATAGATATAGGCCTAAATATTGAGCAAATAGCTTACCTTATTTCCAGTATCAAATATTTCAAAACATTTGACGATATTTCTGTGCTGTACTTTACTCAAAATTTTGATTTCTCGTGGAAGAAATTTTTCCAGAAAATCTTTTGGAGCCTTCTTTCTGTTGATAATTTTAATGGCGCACTTTCCTCTGTTGTTGCTCAGTTGGCATGAGTAGACGGCAGCATATGACCCCTCTCCTAACATTAATCCAAGAGTATACCCTTTTTTGTTTAACATGACTTCTTCATTTATAACTCTCCGAACCGATGTTGTTCCAGCCATGAATTTGGCACTATCCGTCGCCGGAGGCTTTGTTTCCATCTTAGTTTCTGGTGATAACATTTTTTTTGGGGTATTTTGCTTGTTTTGACTTGAGCTCTATGTTTTTTTATTTTAAGTTTTCTTTTGTGTTTTATTAACACAAGTTATTCAATACTGAACTTTTATCGTTGTGTTTTCCTGGCACCTCTAAATTGAAATTGGATTGTGATTAATAAAGTTTCTTTTGCATAGCGCATGGGGCAACGCGCACGCGCCTTGTGCATGCAAACGTAAACCACTTGTCGATTGATGAATGACGTCAACAATAGGATTGTCGTAGCAATATCATTGACCAATAAATGAAAATAATTCTCCTGTATCAAGTTGATGCAATTAAAGAAAGACGGATAACTTGTGTAAATAGGCATGTGGTAATCAATTAATAATCAAATTATAATGAACATATTTAATATATTTATCTATTATTTTGTTTAAGTTAATAATTTATGTATATTCAATTGTATTTTGTCTTTACCAAAATAATTCACCTTCGCAGATTGTTGATCTCACTTACTGAAAAAAAATTACAAAAAAGGAAAAGATAACGGTTGATTGACTGCATGGCTACACGAACCCTGTAGATCGATACTTGAGAATAGATTAGGCCTAAATTATAAATTGGAAGATAATAGTTTTATGGAAGGATTATGTTTCTTCGTGTGAATGTGGCCTTTTTTACATTATCGACATGAGACATGAACCCCATGTTTGGTGACCTATATTTCGCAATGAGCAAAGCAATAAAAGTTACGTGCAATTGTAATTGTGACGTCATGTGAGTACATGGCTCATGCACATGACCCGACTGGTGTGACCTAGATCACCGCATTGACATCATGCGCACCAGTACAACACGATGACGTAACAATGTAGACCTTAATTGGTAACATAAAATATATTTCATATTTCAATGTTGGTAACCAATCAAACATTAATGTTCTAACGATCATCAGTTCTAACAAGCATTAAATTTGTAGGAATTCATCATATATTATTTTTTGTAAAAAAGCGGCGTAAAAAGGTGACGAAAATCATGCAGAGTTCAGTAAAAGCCATCGGTTTAAAAATCCGAACGATGGGTAAAAATCAAACATCCCAATCGGCAAGAATCAGAACACCAGAGCAAGCCCATTTGAATAATGCTGTTAACGATGGAACAGTGATGCTAAGTCATGGATACTGTTTGGCACACAAACTCGGTTCTGGTAGTTATTCCAAAGTACGGATGGCCGTGCACAAGACGACCCGAAAACGTGTTGCTGTCAAGATCATTGATAGAAGACGAGCACCTAGAGATTACCAGGATCACTTTCTTCCAAGAGAATTGGCCGTCATTCGTCAGCTTCAGCATCCAAATGTTCTGCGTACATATGAGTGGTTTGAACAGAATCAAAAGGTCTACATGGTTTTAGAATTAGCAGAATCTGGTGATGTATTGGAGTATATACGTACTGTTACCAAGGGTTCCGTCCCAGAGGTGCTTGCAAGAAAGTGGTCCCTCCAAACTGGACGAGCTCTTCTTTACATGCATGAGATGGATGTGGCACACCGCGATGTAAAGTGTGAAAACCTGTTACTCGATCGCTGTAACAACATCAAACTAACTGACTTTGGCTTCGTAAGATCAGTCGGGAAGGGTAGTCTCAGTAAGACCTACTGTGGATCTGCTGCATATGCTGCTCCAGAGATCATCCGTTCTGTGCCTTACTGTCCTTTCAAGAGTGACGTGTGGGCTTTTGGAGTGGTCATCTACATCCTGGTTGTTGGCTGTATGCCGTTTGGTGATGACGTCAAGAACATAAAGAAGATCCTTCATCAGCAATATTCAGGTGCTCATTTCAACGCCAGTAATAGCACTAATGTCAGAGACGAATGTCGGGACCTGATTAGAAGCATGTTGACCATATCTACTAAGACTAGGTTGGCACTAGGAGAGGTGATGGAGAGCGAGTGGCTCAATCAAGTTCAGATTTCTTAAAGGAATCTTTTTAAAAATGTGGATATTAAAAGATCTTGTGATATGGGTCTATATGACCAGTAGAATGCAAGTTTACTACTAATTCTCGTATCTGCATGGACTCTGGATTTTGTCAACCCGAAATAAATTGTAATGGAGTATCGCTGGGTGGATCGGAGATGTATTAGGTGCTCCTGAAAAGGGAATATATATATACAAACTTTACAATGCTTGAACACAGAGAAAGGTGATCAAAATATGATAAACTGTAATCGAAATAAAAAATAAATAAACAATGAATAAAAAAGGCAATACAAACAAGCTATAAACGAAGCTGTACAGACTTGACCTATCTACTTTTGAATGGAGAACTGCTGAAGAATAATTGAATATGGAGCCTAGGAAAGCTATTTGGGGATAAACGACGAACTTAAAATTCATTGATTGTTTTCGAAAAAATATAAGTATTTGAAGACGACATTCATTAGATTTTTTTTATTCGCCTTTTTCAGTTTAACATCAAACAATAAAACACACATAACAGAAAATAAGACTAGCGAATAATTATTTGTGAAACAGTAAATGGAGTATACAAAATCGTTTATTTTGGGTTGTTCTTAGACATGTGATGACTAAATGAATTGAAGCGGTGACGAAGTTGTTATTGATACAAAATCGTTTATTTGAGTTGTTCTTAGACATAATTATGATGACGAAATGAACTGAAGTGGTGACGAAGTTGTTATTGATACAAAATCGTTTAGTTGGGTTATTGGTAGACATGAGATGAAGAAGCTCAATGATGTGGGGTCGCTATTGATACTGAATCGTTTGTAAGATGAAAAAGTTTTTTTTAATGAAGTATGCGTGTCGATTAATATAGATATTGGTACTAACTTGTCTAGAAATCGTTGCTATTTCAATGTGATAAACGATTTTGTATCAATAACAGTTTCGTCACCATGTCAGTGTAGTATGTCATCACTAGGGGCGTAGCTACGGGGGGGGGGGGTCTGGGAGGCACGTGCCCTCAGAGATTTGGTGTGCCCCCAGATGCCCCCCCCCTGAGAAAAAAATTGGCGGAGCAAAAGAAAAAAAGAAGTTGAAAGATAGAAGAAAAAAAAGAAGAGGAAAATTAGAGAAGGGAGACAAATGAATAAAATAAAGTAAGGGGAAAACTTGCAAAAAGATAACAACTTTCATGTCACTACGTAAAATTTTCGCTCGCGCTGCGCGCTCGCAGTGCCTGTTCGATGAGATTCAAATATTGCTCAATTATAGGCTGATATAGAGCTTAAAATATCAAGTTTTGAAATCAATATACAAAACATATTTCAGCTCGGACATCGAGCTTTCATATTTTTTTTATTTACAAATTGAGTTTTTATGTGCTCTGTAAAATGTCCGTTTGATGGTCAAAATATCCACATTTTCAGCTTACGCAGCACGGTCGCATTATTTTATTTTCCAAGCTCCTATTGTCTTTGTGTATTCCATAAAGTTATCAAAATATCCCTTTTCAGATGTGATTGTCAAAACATAGGCCTCTAAGCTAGCTCTGCGCGCTCGTATTTTGATTGGTATGTATACCTCTATAATAATTTTATACCCAGCTACTTAAAGTCCCCTTTTCATTACAGTTTATTAAAAAAAAATCAGCTCGCGATTTAAGCTCGCATTAATTGTTGAAAATGTATTAACCCATGCGTCCTATTCATAATTATAAAATGCTTTTCAGGCTTTAGTATCAACAAATTCCACGCTCTCATTAAGGATATTTGATTAATGAATAAGAAAATAAAATTTTCATAAAATCCTATTAACTAAATTGGCCCTTTTTTAGAATGGAATATCGACAAGTTTCATCTCACGCTTAGGAATAATAGGAAGATAAGGAAGAAGTCATCATTTTTATTTGATGACATAATGTCCTTAGAATGTCCCTGTCCTATGTCAAAATAATGATATAAAATGTCAGTTCGCGCTTCGCGCTCGCATCATTTATTAAGTGTGATCCACATCCACTTCGAAATTTTCCTACACAGTGCTTGAAATAATGCCTAAATTGACTCTTTTTCAGATCGGAATATCGAATGTTTTCAGCTCGCGCTTCGAGCTCGCATTATTGATCTTTATAATTAAAAAAAAAGTATTCAGAATGCCCAGATTCTAGGTCTAAATCTAAAACACGCGCACGCAAGTTTGAGATAGGCAGCTTGTTCTTTATTTAAAACGTGCTTAAAGTATCCAGTTTCAGATCAGAATGTACATAATTTTCTGCTCGCGCTTCACGCTCGCATTATCAGGAAGATACCCAATTACCCATCCGATTCATGATTTACAAATCGTTTTAGGTCTAAAATCTGAATTTTCTTCCGCTCACGCTTCGCGCTCGCATCACTTGTTTAGTTACATCCCTTTCATGATTACAAAAAGTGCTTAGAATGAACAATTTGTTGTGTAAAATATGAAAAACAAATTTCAGCTCGCGCTTTGCGCTCACATTATTTAGTGTTGAAATTTTTTGTCTTCATAGGTAACTGCAAACAGTTCTTATCAGGACAGAACGTTTATTAAAATTTCCCGCTCGCGCTTGTCGTTCGCAGTAATTATCTAGTTACATCGCATTTTGTTCAGGATGTTAAATTTTCAGGAAAAAATGCATGAAAGTTTTTTAAAAACAAAAAATAGAAAATTTAGCTCGCACTTTTTATATAGGTCTTTTGAGATTATTTTATAATTATGTTGTTATATAAGAATAAAGCTAAGAAGTGACTGTGAGGACTACCCCTTCAAACAAACAAAAATCAACTTTGAGCGGCCGATCGGGGAAAATATGGGTGAAAAATATTGGTGCCCACCCCCTATTGGCGGAAGCTGGATCGCTCCTGTGACACATACACACACAGAAAAAATTGTTGTCCCCCCATTAAAAAGCAAGGACACCCAGTGCCCCCCCCCCCCCCGAGAAAAAAATCCTAGCTACGCCACTGGTCATCACATGTAAATAGAAACTATTTCCATACAATTTTATTAAGTACCAATATCTTTATTTATCGACACGCATACTTCGTAAAAATTCTTTTCATATCACAAACGATTCGAATTTATATTTTTTGTGGTTTAATTGGCATGCGATGGTGATCTATCATGCTCAAAAAGTTTTATTCAGTAAATACTATTTTTAAACACTAAGAAGAATACCTTACAACGCCCAAATCGAGTGCAAAAAATTGTCAATAGACGTTAAGACGGAATATTATTTGTTTTTTTTTGTAATCATAATGTGATTCGTATCTAACTTAACAATGAATGCGAACGCGAAGCGCGAGCTGAAAATTATTGATCTCTGACCTGAAAAGCAACATTTATCATAAATAAATTACGACAGAGAATCAGGGATCTCATTAAATAAATCGACCTAATACGAGGGCGAAGCGCAAACCGAAAATTATTGATATTTTAGACCTGATATCGGGACATTTCATGGAGAGGTAATCCCACGATGCGGATCTGTAACTAAGCAATTAATGCAGGCACGATCAATGAGCTGATTATTTTTTTTATATATACAGACATGAAAGGGGACGATTTTAAGGAGTTTTCTTCTGAATTCATGAAGTTCCTAAACGTATCTCAACGACAAAATGCGTGTGAGAAGCGCGAGTTGATTTTGTTGGTATATCCTCTCCAAAAAAGAGACGATTGTTTGTAAAAAAAAAATAATGAAGAAGGTTTGTATCTATACCTTATCAAATCAGGGCGTGATTATAAGACTTTTTTAATTAAACAAGAAGAAAAAAAGATGTATTTCAGAACTGTTTGTAAGAATCAATGAAGAGTACCATATCAAAATGCTTACCGCAGCTAGAGATGAAATATTATATGATATGCGATTGAAAAAGAAATATTTTAAGGAATGTTTGCCGGAATTCTTGGAAAGAATAAGTATATCACTAGCTCATCAAAAATTGGCGCGGATACGGAGTATTCATCGTTGGGCAAAAACATGCAAGATTCATTTTCTACATGGGTTCAAAACTGAATTACCATGCATGGTAATAGCATGTAACGGGGGTATTAATCACCTTCAGTGGTCTTCCTTTTCTGCAACTTTATTCCTTAAGTTTGACTTTTCTGAATACAAAAAAAGTTCACAATTTCTGTTTATTTTTTTTCCTTTTTTTTTGCGCCCCCTAAAGGTGGCGCCCGGGGCACGTGCCCCCTTGCCCCTCCCTGGATACGCCACTGGTTGTCAAGGATAGCCAGGATATAGATTTGGGGTTCAAAGATCACAGAGGTGATTAATAGACCAGTTCAGAGTTACCTCATTGGCAATTTCGAACAAATGAAACATTTCAAAGCAAGACATTTTGTAAGCATGCCTTACATAGCAGGATGTAGAAATTACATAGAATAGGTGACAGAATAACACACAAAATGAACACTCTATAAAGGTATTTCTTGCATTTCTGCCTTGAATGCATTAGTATGTCGTTATAACAATGTACTTGGCCATCTGATAAATAACAGTCGCTAGTGGACATCAAAGTTGGTGCCTATCTCATTGAATATTAAATCACCATATCACTTTTGCACATGTCTTAGGTCACATGATCATGGTCAAAGGTCATTTTGGGTCAATGAACATAGTATTTGATATGAATGTTTTATTTTGTGAATAATTATTCAATAGCTGTTTTCAAAGTCAGCACTGCTGCTATATCAAACTACGTAATGCAGGCAAGACTACCAGAGGCGTTCCACTTGTTTAATCAATAATCTCGTTTTATAAGTTGTTGAGATGCAATAATCAAACAGAGTCTAATAATTCAGATAAAATATTTTTGTTCTGTCACTTACAGTATCATCATCATCTATATTTCTTTACAATTGGTAAATTTGCCATCATGTTCGGAAGCAAGATCAGACCAGATAATATTGCGTTGAAAACGAGACTATATTGCAATCACAGCGTATGTTTGAATTATTATGATCAACCCAGAAATACTAATAGATAAAGATCAAATTTGTATGTAAAACATAAATGTTTATGAATCAAATAACATTGATTCGACATAACCATATATGGCAATTATCAGGATGGCCTGATATTCCAAAGAAATTCCATTATTTGGGATAACTAACTAATATTCTTCCAAGATATTTTGTATTTGGTGGTTAAGATTATGACATATTAAACGTATATCATTAATACTAGAAGAAACAAACCGGTAGTATTATTGGCAATCTTTATTTCTACCTCTTTCTTTTTTCAGGCAAAGAGATTTGTAGTTCTGAACAGTTCTGAACAGAGTTGCAGAAAGGACTTATAACAATATCTTCACTATGCAACATCTCAGAGAACTTGCCCAGGTACAATATTTCTAAT
This sequence comes from Lytechinus pictus, assembly GCF_037042905.1. Taxonomy (NCBI): domain Eukaryota; kingdom Metazoa; phylum Echinodermata; class Echinoidea; order Temnopleuroida; family Toxopneustidae; genus Lytechinus; species Lytechinus pictus. Next base: position 3,184,137 of record NC_087251.1, read on the forward strand.
CAGTAAAAAAGTATCATCTGGTAATCAATTCTATTGTTCCCTATATCAGTTGTTTAATTTGTTTATGTTTAAGAATTTTGGTTATAGATATCATTCATGGTTTATAGTTTTGAAAGGATATTGTTCAGTTATGTCATGAAGGAAAAATGAGGCTAGTTTGGAGTAATGTGCAGTATGATGTTAAACATATGGCTTTTTCTCCAGGAAATGAGAACACACCAAGAATACAAACATGGTTGACCATTATCTTATCAGAGAAGCCTATATACATATTGAATGTTAAATGCGTATGTACAGTGCGTATCAAAAAAAGTTTACACTTTGAAAAAAAACCTGGGAATTAAAAAAATATACAACATGTGGGTAATTTTTTAACATATAATCTTGGGTTTGGGTCTCATCTATCCAATGAAAGTAAAAGTTTTGACAGAATGTTACACTTGAGTGAGCACTGTCCATTTTTGTAAAGCTCGCAGAAATCTGTTTGCGCAGAAATGCTCGTTTCACGCTGTGTCAAAGGGAAAGGGCGAAATCAAACTTACCCTGCGGAACATTTCTCATACATTTCCCTTGTACTTATAGTCAATTGAAATAAAACGGATACATTCAAGAATTTTGTAACAATTTTTCCACCCAAATTGGCATTTCAACACTTAGTAAGCACAACCTTTACCCTTATTGTGCTAGCTGGATCTGAGGACATAACTGAATTTGAACAAAAGTTTATATCAGACATCTCCAGCATTTTTTCACCAAGTTTTTATCATTTAAAGTGGAAGTACATTTCATTTTTCATTAATACTTGTTTCTCCACACTTTTCCCAAGCTTGACAATGATTAACAAAATGAAAGTCAAGCCTAAGTTATTTCATGTAATTCACAGCTCAGTGTAAAGCAAATATCGTCACGATGGCCTTGGTGTGTGGGAATGTGGGGTGGGGCGCAATGCACTCTTCGAAGTGTTTTGGGCAAGGAAACAATTCAAAATGAAAAAAAATATCTTCAAATCAATTTTTTATGAGCTAAATTCAACGTGTTGTTCATGATAAAGGTCTACTTTTATTCGCATAACTATTTCAAAGTTCTGCGCAAATCATTTTTCACTAGCTTTTCAAAAGTAAGTGGTGCTCACTCAAGCGAAAATATTTTTCGACAGTCATATCGTCGTTTGCTTAAATGGATCTGTACCCATGTTAAAATGTGGAAATATGTTCAGGATATTACAAAAGTATGATTTTACAGGATTATTTCTAAGTGTAAACTTTTTTGTATACGCACTGCATTGTTTCATACAAATGTTGTGGTTGGTTATCATTGTAGGCAGCATCATCATTTTCGACCATCTCTCATAGTCAAGACTTCTATATTTTCATCACAGGAAGCCAGCATCCAAGTTGCTGACTTTGATGGTTTCATAGCATCCCTCAACAATCAGATATATCTTCTCAAGAAAGGACCAAGAGTCTTCCAACTCCAAACAGCCTCTTTCTGAGATCCCCCAAAAATTAACAAAGCGGGTACTTCAGAAAAGATCAGCACGCATTAACATTGTACCTGTGATATCTTCATGAAAATGCGTTCGAAATTACTAGAGCATTGAAAAAGGACCTTTCCTCCTATGTGTTACAACGTCGGAAAGTTAATTTCTTTTCTTTATCTACCTCAGGTGACAAATACTGAAAAATAACAACAATGACAAAAGATTGAACATGTTTGGTCAGAGCTGGGCAATGATTATTAGCTATCGAGATACTAGAGCATTGAAAAAGGACCAATGTTGGTCTGTAGAATGAAAACTCCAAGAGATACTGTTCATTTCCAAAGATATATAACTACAAGTCTTGTGAGTATGAACTCATTTATTGGATGTACTCTATCTTCCTGAGAATGTTCAAACAAGACTGCACCACCCTGCTGCAAGTAGAGCTGGCTTGGCATGATAATAATTTGAGTGACTATTGTAGGGAGAGGGGGTTACTGTTCTACTGCATAAAAGCACTGAGGGGGTATGATTGTCCTTTTCCAAAGGTGAACCTGATGTCTTGTGAGTAGATCTCATTGTCTATATTTGATTGGCTCTTCTCTTTCTAAGAATATATCATCAAGTTTTCCAACTCCAGAAACACACAAAGTACCTGTGAGTCTTAAACATTTCTGTATAACTTTTAACCGATGGAATAATGTACTTTGAGCTTTAAAAGGAATCATAAAATCGGTCTTCTGGAAGATGACTACATAGGCCTGCTTCAAGAAAGTGCATTTTAAGATGTCAAAGTTGTGTAATTTCAAATTGACCAGCTTCATGCTATACTTGTAGTATAGTGAAGAGTATCAATGTTCCTTTAAAACTATAAAAGCACTGACAATATGTCTTTCTCCGACAATTACCATAGTAACAGTCAGAGGCCAATGCTTCTTAGCCAATCAATAGTAAGGATTTCACTATTAATAGTCAGCATCGACAATTTAGTATGTGCTAACAACTTTCACGAAATGCCCCCCTTCCTTAAAAGTTAGTCTGTAAACTGAGAAGAATTAACATATTTAGAGGTCAGAAACAGCTTTAATCATATTTAAAACCTAAGCTTTAGAAGCAAATAGTTCGTTGAATTCTCTGTAGGCCCTATGTCTGATGGTTTTGATAAGGGTTCCAAAAGCCAGTGTATGTCACACACTTCAAAAAGTTGTCAATATACATTTTGTTGTAAATGCTTGTATTATTCAATCTCATCCTCAAAAGGACAGGTTTATCAGGATGTCAGCATTTTTTTTTTAGTCACATCAACTGAAAACTCAAAAGACAGTATTTGTAAATAAGACAAAAGCTATTTATAAAAATATTTGACCATATGTTGACCAGTTTTTAATAAATTCTAAATTTCAATAATGGTTCCATTCCTGTTGTCAGTCATTTCAAAATGTCGTGGTTGAACTGATATGGATTTTAATAAATTCCTATTTTTTTTGGTCAAACTTGATATTCCTCTTGATATATAATGAATAGCCCATAAATAGACTTACATTGTCATCTACAATGCACATACTTATGGGATGCAATAATGCAAGAATTACTTTTTCACTAAGATATCAACAATTTTGACTTTTATGCTCAATCCAGGGATTAGGATGATTTCACTAATTCAATTTTTGGTCTACAGAATCGGGAAAAAACTAAATGATTAAAAATGGATAAATTGGGATGCACTTCAACAGCGTTCTATGAATTTATCCCTCTGGAAAAATAAAAAAAATCAATTTATACTTATTTGCTTATCATAACTTAATTACAATAAAACTTAATACGTACTTGGAAAGCTTATCCTCTTCTATTCTAGGCAACTTCAATGTGATATGAAACACTTCACATGACATTCATGAATAAGGAAACAATTTGAAAGAGGCTACCAAAAGTTGGCCAGCAGTATCTGAATTTAAAAGAAAATCCTTTTTGCCTTTTAGGATGACACCTCAATCAAGAAAAAATATTACGAAGTTATTATTTGAAATATAATTTGCATTCATACATTTCATGAAACAAATGTATTTAACATAGTTGCCACTGACAGAAAACATGATTTATCATATACAATCAGTGTTGAAGCTTATTTTAAGTTTTGGTAATTACCCCCAAAAGGACATGTCACAATGAAAATTCTATCTCGGTTTGCTTTTGTGATAGACAGTCCTGTAATTAATGATTCTTGGATTTTGGTAATTACCTCTAAAGGACATGTCACGATGAAAATTCTATCTCTGTTTGTTTTTGTGATAGACAGTCCTGTAATTAATGATTCTTGGATTTGTGAAATTATGGAATACAAACATTTTTATTTCAAATGAAAATTATCTTTATTGATGTGTCAAATTAAATGGCATAAATTGAACTTTTCAGGAAATATCTTTGAAATTTAGATATCGCCCTTCAAATTACCTTTCTGTGGCCTCTCTTCAGAGCTTTTTTCTTATTCACTCATGCATGAAGTATGAATAATGAAAATTGAATCAAATGAAATTAGAAGGTAAAAGCTGTAGATCCGAGTTATGATAAGAGATATATAATTATCAGTTTCATTTCTGTTTTGTGACAGAACATTCAGACATTCTTTCTTTATTTTTATTTATTCAAAATGATAGATACATGTATATTGTACCATTCATCAAATCATGGGGGGGGGGGTAGAAATAGTGGCTTTGGTCAGTGATGGCACGAGGGGAGTTTAATAGGTGAGGTGATCATTTACTAATTATCTCACACAACCAATAGCTCTTGATGCTCTTTTCTCATCCCTTTTCCCTCTTTTTCTTGTTTTGGTGCCTTTAATAGTTTCATTTTGGGGATTTCTACCCCCTGATTCTACCGTCAAATCCTCAGTTAATGGTACATGCATATCTTGGGTCGGTCTTCAATCCATAATTTTAATCCAAATTAAAGGCTAAGTGTATAAAATATATAAACTTTACTTTTCATCTTCTCCAACAATGTTTTGAACAGTTGAATTAACAGAATGGAAATCGGACATCAAATGAAGAAGCATGTTGAAATTTTGACAGATGGTTGATACCACGCCACGGGAAGAGCTCATCTAGCCCTTCATGCCAGATGGGCTTAAAATTGACATACCAGTCAAAGTATGGCCATGGGTGCTTATAATTGTATTCTTTCTGGAGAATAAAAATACAAACAATGAAATGTTCTTGTACAAGAATATTTATTTGCAACATAAACTAATCTACTGAAAACAAAACATGAACAGAATAATTGGATAATGCTCTTTGTAAACTATTCTACTGAATTTAAATTGTGAACAAAACAAAAACAAATAAGTGATTACTTTGATGAAAGTGCCACTAACTCATGAAAAAAAGAATGATTGGTGAACATTAGCAAGATGACATCGCCAACAAAGAAAAAAAAATACATAAGAGAATTCACATGATTCTCAAAATTTTGTAATATGAGTGAAGTTCACTGAATGATATTTAACATAGTAGAAGCTAAATTTTACAAAAAAATATATTTAGAAATATTTACACTTGCTATATACAACATATTAGTACCCTGATCTATTCCATGATTCTCAGTGCTAAAGAAACTTCAAAAAATCATTGAGGAAAATATGCACAGGTATCAAAACTAGAAAAAATATGAAATAAACTAAATTATGTATAAAGAGTACCCCAGGCTGAAAGCAATATCTAATTTGAGCAAAATTAAATGAGCTAAAGGCTGGAAATTTCATTAAAATCTGATAAAAAATAATATTTACAATTTAGCAATAAAGTTTTATATGCAGGTGATCATGAATGTGATGTCATGTCCACTTTCCTTTTTTTTATTACATAAAATCTTTTTTATTTTGTATTTTCAAAAATATGTGTATAACCTGTCTCCCTTGTAACAAATTAGGTTGCAGCAATGATCATTTTGCACATTAATTCAATCAATTCAATCCTATTTTTACATTCTTGGGGAACAAAATTTGAAGAAAAAAATAAATTCATATCATAAAATACAAAAGAACAAGTGGAGATATGACATCAAATTCATTGCATATTCATGAAGGCATGCATAGAACAATTTCACTGAAGTAACGAAAAGTTTTTTAATGCCATAATGTTGTTATTCTTTGTCTGATTTTGATAAAAATTTTCGTTGTTTTTACTTATCTGTTTAAATCATTACTTTCAGTCTGAAGTATCCCTGTAATTACAATATATTATAAATAGTTGAAATATTTATTTAAAAATGCCCTAATTACCTATTTTTTACATTCTTAAAAACAAATAAATATAAATGTGCTCACTTGTAGTAAATAGGTGCTAAATGTCTGCATAAAATTAAAACTGGAAACATCTTTTTTGTTGAAAAAAATTGAAACAGACATTCATATGTTATCGACTGTGCATTGTTTCATTGATTTTTAAGATAAGTTCAAGAAGCTAAATTAAGACCAGAAAATCTTGGCATCATAATGGCAGTTTCATGTATCATTTTCTTGTTTTATTTTATTTACTTTTCAGTTTTATACAATGCAATACAAAAGGGGGTGAATAATCAGAATTTCCAATTAAATTCTTCACTTATACTTTATACTTGATTGCAGTACTTAACACTTTTGTTCAAATGAAAAATAATTCTGAGAAGTATATTACAATACATTTACTCCATTTTTTTTAAGTTTTCATCGCAATGTCGCTACGACCAGCACAGATGATATATTCAACCTAAATTCGGTTTATCTTGATTCTGTTTTTTCACTTATTTCACTCACATAACCTAAATATACATTGAATTACATAAATACCACAAAGATAGCAAAGAGCACTTAATGAATTCAAATACTAATATAAATGAAATAAATATGAATATAGATAAATATAAATATATATATGTATGAAAAATATATCATCTTTGCTCTGGCAAGATATACATTCATTTTTTTTAAAGATTTTTTTTATAGTTTCAGTCAGGTAGGCCACTTGATGAAAACACCAGTTGAAACAACCCAGGATTATGCTTCCAATACAGAATTCTGTGCTTCTTTTAAGCTAATTGCAGAAAAGTCATTTTGGGGGCATAACTAAATATTAATTAGTGCTCTTTTCTTAGACTGTAATAGTCTATATATAGATCTGTAGAAAGGAGAGTCTGTGTCCCGTCTGTGTACTATATTATATGTAATGTATACCGAAACACTCTTAATTTTGAGGATTCTGAAAAGGTGTAATGCATACCTTTATCTCTAATATTTAAATATCATCGAATTTCCTCTGGAAAAAAGTAAAATTTTGAGAAAGAAAATGAGTGAAAGCAGTGTCCTGGGTAGTTGTGCTGTTTAACTGGTGTTACCTATTTAGGGTAGCGGTTCAAGGTTGTTAGAGATAAGGTTTGCCGGATCAGAGCACCATTGAAATATCTCCTCACTGATGAACTGGAAACTTTCCTTGTTATGTTTCTTATATGGTGCCTGGGGAAAAGGGATAGGAAAACGAGGATTAAACGAATCCTGTGGAAAGTGGATGTGTTCACATCTACTTCAGAACGATATACACTGATTAATGATATTGGCAATTCAGTAATAATCTTTATCAACATCAAGTCATTATTGTAATCATCAAGGTGTTTGAATTTCTCAGTGTAAGCTTGATATACAATATAGTGTAGACCAATTGGTTTTGAGGGTTATTTTCCTTTTTCAAATGTGGTCAATTTCCAAAATATTGAAGAAAAAATACATATGAGTCACAAAAAAATACTAGCTTTCTGTAGTTAATTAGCATTTGGCATAACTTAAACTATATGATTGAGAATGTGAAAATATATAAAATCACCTGAAGCTTTGCAGTCTTTGATTCAAGGACCTTTTCCACTATTTTTCTTGCTACGTTGGTCATGGATAGTTCACCATACCTTGTCACTGTCTGCAGACGTAAACTCCATACTCCACAGTTATTCATTCTGAATGGATTCTTCTGCTCATTGTTAGATAGGTGATGGGATCTTCGAATTGTGAGGGATAAGAAGATAGCAGCGGCGGCCCAAATTGATGGACGGGAGTCCATGGAATGGAGCAATGGTAGGGTAAGATCCACCAGGTAGTTACACATGAAGACCAGCTTTAGATTAACAAGAAAAGACATTTAACTATATATCAACAAATACCAGAACTTTTGAAAGCAGTTAATTTCAATTATGTTCAAGTAATGCGCAAGTAGAAATCCATATTTTATTTCTTTTATGTGGGAAGAAATTATGGAACCAACTGTTTTACAAGCTTGATTGATTTTACTTAATGTTCATTAATTTAGATTTAGTATTATTCCCTTTTTCTTATTAGTACCTGCTCAATACTTTTTTTTATATATATATCATTAAGAAAAAAAAACAAAGAAATGAAAAAAAGAGCAATGAGCAGTCAATGAGTCCAGTGCAGCAAAACGAAAAAAAATTCAATGTTTAAAAGATTCCATGAGATTACCGTCTCATTCTCAATATCAGCAAGGGTGAAAAAAAGAGGCAGAAAATCAACAGCGGTGGGGAAAAAGAGACTGTATTCCAAAGTGCGTAATATCCGTGGTTCCATCTTCAGTAAATCACTCTCTTTGTAGCAACTGGCACACAACATACAAAGAGTAGACACCTAAGGAAAAAAGAGACATGATAAAATTGGATAAGCGTCAAAAGCAATTACCTCTATTATTTTTGTCTATCAACAACTGAAATGTGATGACTTGGTTACAGATAGCCATGGTGTTTTAGAAATTACCCATGGTGGATTTCAGGCCTGGTGGATTTAATAACATCTTTCTAACTCAGGCGCGTAGCCAGGGGGGGGGCGGTGGGGGCGGTCGCCCCCCAAAAAAAACATCCCCAAAAAGAAAAAAAAAAGAACGGGAAAAAGAGAGGAAAAAAGGAAAAGCGAAGGAAGGAAAGGGAGGAAAGGTAGCTTTGTGGGTTTTTCTTTTTATTCTTTTTGTTTTTCTCAAAAGAGAAACTCATCCACTCTTGCTCTAAATTTATATATATGAATTTTGCTGTTCTCCTTTGTTTCCCTAATCCTTTCTTTAACCCTGTTTTTCCACCTCAGCTATGTGTTTGAAATGTTCAAAAGTATACATTAGGGCATGGAATTAGAGTAATAGGCCGAAGTATATGAAGTTATCTTTTTTATCACATTGATCGCGCAACTTCTGGTCGGGTCGACTCCGGGCGGGTAAAACCTTGATATCAATTTCTGCCGTCACCTCCATATAGGCAACTTCTCCCGCTTTTTCAGCTCATTACTAAACAACCATAATTTGGGGGCAAACGGTTCCTAATTTAAAAAGAGGAAGGTATAAATTTAGTGTCGTATTAAATAAAAAACAGTACAATATTTTTTTTAATCAAATTCTATTCAACTTGTCATTTCCCTAAACATTCATCTCCTGTCCTGTTTCGCGCCCTCAGTTTGAAATTTTGAATTACACTTAAGTTTCTTAAATATTCAAAATGAAGCGCTTCAAGAGAGGTCAAAGAAATTATACATCATCCTTTTTTTTATAATATATAATGTCAATAAATCACAGAAGTTTCAACTTTTTGCGCACTATTTTCCTTGTAATGAAGTTCAATAATCTTAGAAAATCAATTGAATTAGAGCCGATGGGGTATTAGAGATATCTGCATTTGATGAAACGTCCGCCCTTTGAAATTTCAGAGTTTCATTGCTCTGCGCGGGGAGGAATATCTTCCTCCCGGCATATATCCTTCTTCTCCTCTGTTTTGCGAGTATATATGAACTGTCGCTAAATTGTTTGTAATCAAATCTGATCTTTCCAAGGGAAGCTTTTTAATTTAACTTATAGAATACCCTTATCTCGGGACCCTTTTCTTTAGAAAAAACTTGGTGAAACGCTTTAGGCGCGGAGTAATTATTATTTTAATTTTCTCCATTTTATCCCTTTTTGTGCGTTCACAATCACTTTTAAAAAACAAGGTTCAAAATCACAATATAGTCAACTGAATTGGAGCTGATATAGGTACTAGAGACAAGAGAGACGGCTCATTTTCATTTTAATTTATGAAACACCGAAAGCTTCGCGCTTCGCAAGCTCCCCCTCCCTGCACCCACCCCCTAGGGAGCGCGCTTTGCGCGCTCTCTAAGTGTTGGCACGGTTGGCACCTTTGGTTGGCACGCTTCGCGTGCATTATTTTACCGCCCCCTCCAAAATGAAATCCTGGCTACGCGGTTGTTCTAACTAGCCTGTATATCAGTATCTTAAATGAAATAATGAAATGTGGCAATAATATTATGAGTGTGTGTGGGTTTTTTTTCAAACCAGAAATCTGCCTTAAGCAATCCATGTATTTTCATAGTCCATTTTTTATGTCCACTTTCTCGATTTTTAAGTTACTTTTTATAAGATTTTTACTAATATCCTACAGAAGTCTTGTTTTCTCTTTGGCCATCATTTCACTTTTTGCCTTTTGCTGTGACTTCATGCAAAGGGATCCATTCACACTCTATATAGCTTCTTAAAAACTTGTATTTATATGGATTGAATGTAATATACTTACACTGGGAACGTACACATCCTCGTACTTTGAGGCTACAAACAGACATGTGATTCCTACGAGCTGAAGCGAATGTACAGAGATAATCCGCTCCATTGCGTATGCATCTATCAAGGCAATTGCCAAGTGTAATGTTGCATTCTCAAGTTCAAGATGAGCCTGAAATGAATGAATGAAAATACAGTCAAACCTGTTTTAATGACCACCTGTATGAAAGGAGCATCCGTGGATAAAGCCCACCAGTTTGTTTTCCCTTTGGAATCTGTATTACTGGAAGCTGATTATGAACCCCTTGGATGGAGGAGGGCCGCACAAAATGATTTCTAGGACAACTCCCCTTGCAAACAACTGGAGAGTTGTCTCCTTTGTATGAGATGTTCTTTGAGGCATTCATCTCCTCTTATTTTCTCCCCCCTCATTTTTTCAAAAAAATATGTAGCAGGTCGCCCACCGCCCACTGTGGCACAGAGCAAAAGCTATTTACACTGACAAAATAAATGAACATTGTTTTGTTATACTTATCTTAAAGTCAGTGCAATGTGAAAAACCGTTTGATTACTTTGGGGGGCATTTTTGTAAATTCTGTTGCATAGTATATACCTTTGATAGTTTGACAGTTTTTGAGATTTATTGCGATTCAATAAATCAAAAACAAAATAAGTATGCCTTCAACTTGATTGAATCAACATCGTGCAAAGAAATGAAAAGTAACTGGTAAACTATCACTGAATTTACTATGGAAGCTTAAAAGTGCCACTCAGATGTTCAGATAATAATCTTGTTATGTCTACATCCCTTAGAATAAATGGCCAGATCTCGTCATGTCTGCATCCCGTGGGAGAGATTATCAGATGGCAAGATCTTGGATCTCGTCATGTCTACATCTTGTGGGAGAGATGATGAGATGACAAGATCTTGGATCTCATCATGTCTACATCCTGTGGAGGAGATGATCAGATGACAAAATCTTGGATTTCGTCATGTCTACATCCCATGGGAGAGATGATGAGATGACAAGATCTTGGATCTCGTCATGTCTACATCCTGTGGAGGAGATGATCAGATGACAAAATCTTGGATTTCGTCATGTCTACATCCCATGGGAGAGATGATGAGATGACAAGATCTTGGATCTCGTCATGTCTACATCTTGTGGGAGAGATGATGAGATGACAAGATCTTGGATCTCATCATGGGATGTAGACATGACGAGATCCAAGATCTTGTCATCTCGTCATATTTTTCAAGGATTGTAGACATGACGAGATGATTATCTGAACATCTGGGTGGCACTGTTAAGCTTCCATAATTAACTACCCGTTTTCCCCCAATATAGGGAGTCTATACTAACTTGTACATCTGTAAGCCAATCTATTAATACTTCACGATGTAACGGCTGTACGGAAGATCGACTCGCTTCTCTGCTCATATCAAGCAATGTTTCTCTCTCCTGAATTCAGATGAAAATGATGGACATAAACATTATATGTACATATTTCGTCACCAATTAATTTGTCATTTTGTGGAACAAAATGGTAATTGTATTAGGACCATGAAAGCAAGACGGATCAATAGCGCTATTTTATACATTCATTAGGTCTCGGGGGGGGGGGGGCGGGCTGCCCCCCCCTGGCAAAAGAGCTGGATTCGCCCTTGTTTATAGTTCATAATTATTCTCTTAAAACGATAAAAATGAGCTGTCGGCAGTCGCTTTCTTTCTTTCAAGTGGAAGGATTACTGCTAGAATTTACCAGAATTTTACAACTTCGAATTTCAATTTTCAAACCTCTCGCTGGCTACGTTCACTTGCAGAGTAATTAAAACTATATTCTATCATTAATAAATCCCTCAAACGGTTTTTTCAGTATGATTATTAAGAAACACACAGCTATTTCAGGCAAAAAGTATAATCTGATGAGATTACGTTTGCACCCAATTGCCTAATTTTAAAATATAAGTTCCCTTTTTACTCCCCCTAAACAAAAGGTCTTTTGTTTAACGTAGGCATACAGCGTAAAAAATGTTACAGTCACCTTTTTCTTGCATCATTTATTAACTGGGTGTGCCATAAATCACATTGCCGCCCTTGATAAAACCAAATAACTTTGAACACCTCTACTACGATCTATTTGACTTTTCTTTAAATATTTAATCTTAAATTTCAAGTTTGAGTTGACAGGTATTTTATGAAGATTCTAAAGAGACCTACGTTATAGCCCGAATCAGGTAATTCTTTCGAATTTAGATAAGAGAGAGTATATACTTTATACATTTATTGATTCAACAATCATCTTTGATTTTTTTTTAGATTTAAAAATCAATGTACATATGCCTAATAAGACTGTTGGTGGGTAGCAAACTCCAATCCACAATTATATTATTAATTACATGTATATAAAGATCGACTTCTACATCTATCAGATCTAAACTAGTAAACTGACACGTTCCCCAAAATTAATTTTGCTCTTACAAAAATGTTTACCCACCGGTTTATTTCGCCAGTTGTCAAGTTTGCTTCCACCTGCTAACAGCCAATGACAAAAACGTCGGGAGAAAAAATATGACCGCCCGTCCATTATTCTTACCTTTAGATATGCAACAATATCCTCATGGTAGTCGTAATCTTGCACAGACGGGTCAAAGAACTTGTCGACATTTTTCTGTCGCATCAGGAAGGCCATATCATCATCGCTGATTTGCACTTAAATAGATAAAGAATATGAAATCTATATTCATATTTTTGTCATCATCAGTAGCGGACCGTGACCCGGAGGAGACAAAGCATTGGAGGGGCACTGTATTGTTTGTGAACAATGCTGTGCCCCCCCCCCCCCCAATGCTTTGTCTCCTCCGGGTCACGGTCCGCCACTGATCATCATCATCATCATGACCACCACCACCACCACCATCATCTTAATAAATCATGATTCTCTTATATTCAGTAGAAAATTCACTTGCTATTCGACAAGGGCGGATGTTCAGTGCCGCTCGGTTCAGTTAGATTGTTTTGTCATCGTAAAAAACAACATTCAAGAATAACAAGACATTTTGGAGAAAAACGGAAACCACAAAATAAATCATTAAAGAAATCATGAGAATAAATAATTTCGAGTGACTAGACATGAATGTAAAGTTTGTAATAAAATAAATATATATTTATTCAGAGCACCAATAAATAACAGCTGATAATAGGGAAGGTGAAAGGCAATTTAGACTCCCTTCCTTTGCATATTCACTACGATGTCAAGAATGAACTAATGAGGGCAGTGGCGTACCTAGGATTTTCCACAGGGGGGGGGGGCAAATTCGTCCGCCAAAAAAATTGACAAGCAAAAAAAAAAGGTCTTCAACCACAAATAAAGGATCTCGTCCGCCAAAAAATTTGACAAGCAAAAAATAAGGTCTTCAACCACAAATTTCGTAACAGAAAAAAATTTGACGAGCAAAAAAAAAAAAGGTCTTCTATCACAAATAAAGTATTTCGTAACAACAAAAAAAATTTGACAAGCAAAAAAAAAAAGTCTTCAAGACTCGTCAGGGGGCAGGGATATGTCCCTTCCATGGTTTGTGACTCGTCAGGGGGGGCAGTCTGCCCCCTCTGCCCCCCCCCGTATGTACGCTAGTGAATGAGGGGCAGGGAGAGGGGTTGCAGTGGCCGAACCAGGATTTTCTTAATCATTGTCAGTGGCGATCGGAAATTGTTTAAATTGATTTGAATATTTTTTTACTAAGATTTTATTTTGTGTGTCTCTCCTGTGATTTTTGTTTTGTATTGCTTTTTCCTTTTAACCATCTTATTTGCCTTTTTTCTTCTTTTTTTCTTCTCTCTCTCTTTCTTTGTCTTTTACTTCTTATTTTGCATTTTGTCTTTTTCTTTCTACTTTTTGTTCTTTTTATCGAACTCTTGAGGGGGCAGCCCCCCTCAGGAGCACTAGTGATCCTAATCACAATCCTTATTTTAAATATAATTTATCACCATCACCGCCATAGAGGGAAGAAACATTGCCATCCTCACTGTCATCAACATTGTCAGTACTTTTATATTTTTTGTTGTTGCTATCCTGAACAATATTATTGTGAAATACATTTACCTGTCGGCACTCCATTTGATTTGACCCTTTTTCGCTCTCTCCAAACTTGTCCTTTGGCATGTTTGGCTACAGTCACCCTCTTCCTTGTAACTTGTCTTGCTCTATTCTCCTTGTCCATCGTCTTGTCCACGTCATGTTTGTAGACCCTGCCACTAACACGCGGTCTTAATACTCTTGTAGGGCGATCCATCATCAAACCTCTTCCTTGATATCTTTAGGAGATTGGCGGTTAACTGTGGTATATAGGAAATTAAACAAAATCAGAGCATATCATTATTTATATTTGTTACACAATTATGTTTTCTAAAAAATCACATCCTCACTGACAAATGAAGAGCGCCAATATCACCCGATCTGTATGAAACGATCACAGACACAATGAAGTTCTAATGCGATGAAATGTTTTCCGCACGCGGCGTGCCGTGTCGTCAGCCGCATGTTAAATAACGCACTGTGATTGGCTGGCGAGATGGGACCACGTGATATACAACAAAGAGCGCCGTTTTAATCTCAATAGAAAAATTGCGAAGTACTCGATGTTCATTTGACCGAGACCGCCACAGTGGAGCGGTAATTTTTTTTAAGGACAATACACAAACTGCCGTACGGATGTAAGAATTGAATACGATAAAATCCCAAGGTAGATCACTATACTCACACAGTACAGAGTATAAAAGAAAAAAATCTTTGAAGCTAAATGCTTTTGCAACAACTGCATAACAAGCAACGTACCCAGTTAGGATTACAAATCTCAGTTCACTAAACGAACAATGACATAGACCTATATCTCGTCGATGGCCCAGAGCAGGAATAAGAAGGAGCTAGCTGTAACGCATACGCATTATCATCGTGTTCTAAAGCGTAACAATGGGGAACAATGGGATTTTTAACATTCCTCTTGGATTGGTTGGTTGGATTTAGAGATGATGGCGCTATATATTCTATCGATATGGATGATTTACCCCAGGCTATGCGAGAGGGGTTTTCTCCATCTCCATGTACAGTATCGTTGTCTTTTTGGACCTGCTATATACTTAGTTGCACTTTTTTTTTTTGGGGGGGGTCGTTATTATTTGGCAACCAGTCAATGTGAAAGTTTCGCCATTATAAATATTTTTCAAATTGCTATGTTATCTTGAAAAAATATATATCTTTTAATGAAATAATAAAATAGTTATTTCTTTTATTTTTACTTTCTCTTTTCTTCTCTTCATTTTTCTTCTTCTTTTTGAATACCGGTACTTGGATTTGAAGTCATGAAGGTGTGTCTCAATATAAAATCTAGGGCTTTTAATTAGTACGTAGACAGGCTAGAAAACTTAGGAGGGAGATGATAGAGAAAGGAAGAAGGAAATCGCAGCTCCAATCCTACGCCCTCATCGAAGTATGGGATACGTCTGTACAACTGGGCGTTGTGGTGTGCGCCTGTAATCCAAGCTACGTGGGGAAGTTACAAATTGATGCAGAGGTTCGAGGTTCGAACCCTGGTCACGTCTATCGGATGGTGACGTTAAAGGTCGGTCCCAGACGTAAATAATCATATCTGATTGATACACGTCTGACAAAAACTCAAATACATAACACACACACCCACACACACACACCCCGGTTGATGTGAATATCAACGTTGGTGAAGTCTCGATCTTTCCCGGAAACAAGACGCCTTTGAATATTTCCTACTTTTGGAGACAAGCCGTTGTAGGATGGAGTGTGAGTTTGGGAGAAAAAAAAGGATACATTCATCTATGCATGCATAATTATTTATACATATATACTTATATATTTCATCATAATTATATAATTTATTTTTAATCAAATTTAAGGAACTATAAAGTAAGGCAAATTAATCCGAAGGTTATATTAGGAAAATTAGTTATGAATTATGGTGTTTTCTTGAGCCTCTTTCGGGTCTTGCTCAATACTTATTGACACTATAATATATATACATGGATATATTGTTCACAATTTTTTAAAACATAATATAATTTTGCTTATACAGTGCGTATCAATAAAAACTTTACACTTTGAAAAAGTCCTGGGATTGAAAATATATATAACATGGGGATTATTTTTTTTTCACATATATTCTTTGGTTTGAGTCTCATCTAACAAATGAAAGTGAACGTTTGACAGAATGTTACACTCAAGTGAGCACTGTCCATTTTTTTGTAAAGCTCGCAGAAATTAGTTTGCGCAGAAATGCTAATTTTCACGCTGTGACAAGTAAAGAGGGCGAAAACAAACTGACCGTACGGTACATTTCTTATACATTTCTTTTAGATGTTTAGCCTATTGAAACAAAAGATAACACATTTTAAGCATTCTGTAACAGCTTTGCCACCCAAATGAATATTCAACCCTATAGGTAAGCACAACTTGTACCTGTTTTTGTGCCATCTGGATCTGAGGACATAACTGAATGTAAACAAAAGTTTATTTCAGACATCTCCAGCCTTTTTTCACTAAGTCAGGTTTTTTATCATTTAAAGTGGGTTTACATTTCATATTTCATTAATACTTGTTTCTATACGCACATTCTACGAAGCTTGACAATAATTTACAGAAGATAAAGCAAGCCTAAGCCATGTCATGTTAATCACAGCTCCGTGTAAAACAGTTATCATCACAATTACCTCGGTGTGTCGGAAAGGGGCGTGGTGCAATGGCCCTCCTTGAAGTATTCTGGGCAAGGACCCCGGGCAAGGACACAAGTTAAAAAAGGTAAAAGATATCTTCAAGTCAATCTTCCTAGCTAAAGTCCATGTGTTCTTTATGGTTACCATCCACTTTTAGGGGGTGTTGCAAGAAAATATTTGCAATCAATCGCAAATATTCTGTTGCAATTTTACAATTGATTGATCACTTTTACCTTTATCAAATCAGATATACACTCCTTGTTTCATGGAGCAGATTACCAATCAATCGCAAATTTGCAATTAATTGCACGGCATATGCTTGATTTCGGGAAGGAAAATAGACTTGCAATTGATCGCAAGTTTCTTGCAACGCCCCATTAGTCATACAACTATTTCAAATTCTGCGCAAATCATTTTTTTTTCACAAACTTTCCAAAAGTAAGTAGTGCTCGATCACTCAAGCGGAAAGATTTTTCGACAGTTATAATATCTTATCGTCATTTACCTAAAGAGATCTGCATCAATGTTTTAAGGTGGAAAAATTAGGGATACTACAAATATAATTTCACAAGGATTTTATTTTTAGTGTAAACTATTTTTGACACGCACTGTAGAGTCTATTTTATATGTGTTCATTCCTACCTGCATACCCAGTCCTATCCCATTTCAAACGAACACGTTCCTTCATCATACCAATGCAGGCTTATAAACCATAGGCTCGGATCCCGGATCCAGGAAGGGGGGGGGGGTCGAAACACCGTGGCGCTCGCATTTTCTGTTTAATGACTTACATAATCGAGGAATAACGCTTTAAACTTTCCGTTTAAATGTCAATATACAACCAAAAAAAGTGTTCTCGTTTCGAGCTTTGATTATTTTGTTTAGTGAGATACACATCTTGTTCATGATTTAATAAAAGTGGTAAAGATAATTATTCCACACTTTTCATTTTTAAATTAAAGATATGTACATCTCGCGTTACGCGCTCGCAAAATTTGATTTGTGAGATACACGCTCTTCATGATTTCCTTCAAACAGTCTTTAGGTACCCTTTTCAAGTCTGAATATCAGGTCACACTTCGCTATCACAATATTTGAGATACTTACCCTGTTCATGATTACAAAAAATGCATGCTTAAAATTTCCTGGCGTCAGGTTTAAATCTGACCTAATTTCATCTCGTGCTTGGCGCTTGCATTATTTATCTTTTTTTTTAATACGTACATACCAAATAGTGCTAAAACCCTTTAAAAATATAATTATGGGTCAATGAAACTTATCGCGCTCCGCGTTCGCATTGTTTGTTCCCAACAGCATGCATAAGATAAGTACGTGACATGATTACAAAAAGTGCTTGAAATATCCTTTTTTCAGATCTGATTGTTTATTTTTAAAAATAATAAAAATTCATCTCGTGCTTCTCACTCTCGTTATTTGATTATTGAGATACGTTTCATTTTAGTTGAGAAATGTTCCTTTTTCAGGCCGGTATACATTGTATATCGAGCGCGCTATAGCGTTCGATAAAGGGCTTTCACAAAACTGCTCGTGCGATTATTATTTTGGTCACAATCAGTGGTGACACCAAGGGGGGCACGGGGGCATTCCCCCAGTCAGGATTTTTGCCCCCCCCTCGCTCCCAGAAATTTTGAAAACAGACAAAAAGGAGTAATAAATATTGACATAAGCATCCTACTCGAGCTGTAAAGCGTGCTCCAAAACAGCATTTTTACTTTACAAACTTTGAAAAAATTTCCATAGCTCCCAACAATATTAGTCGCTAACAGATAAATCTGTCAAGTCATTATATAAAATTCAATAGGACAACTTGGTTGTTCAAGTCAATATTCGCATATTGTTCTTCTTTTGATCGAATTTTCATTATTTGTTTTAGCGAGATACGCATCCTGCATTATCATAATTACAAAAAGACAGTTTCGGGCTCACACTAATTATTGTTTAGTTAGATACCAATCCTATTCATGGTAACAAAAAAAATGCTTAGAACGTCCAGTTATCATATCAGGATATTATCAAACAGTAAAACAGGTCCCTTTTCAAGTCATAGGGCCTATATCCAAAAGCGCTTCGCGCTCGATTTTGTGACATGCAAAAAATTTGTGTCCGCCCCCCAAAAGTTCTTTTGCTCCTACTAAAAAAATCCTGTTGATTTTCTCAAGTCTTGGAGAACTGCGCCGTGTATACGCAGAAAAAAGTGATTTGATAAGACTTATATAGAAATGAAAGACAAATAGAGAGCTAGGCTCAGGAAGAGGGCGGGATACAATGTATCACAAGACTGTCTATTTGTTATTTACAAACAAAGTACGTTTGACACGAAGCTCATGCAAGAAATGGAGAGAGCAGGGGCCGCGGAAACGTAAAAATGAGCATAATTATGATTGTGATTTTTTGCATGGTCAACCCCCCACAGTTTTGGCTCAGCCCCCCCCCCCCCTTGAAAACCGTTCCGCGGCCCCTGGAGAGTAGTAGTGAAGTTTTGGAAGCTGAAGCACTGACGTACAGGTATTCTAGTTCCTGGGGTGGAGGCAGTCAGATATATCGCTGTACAAAATGCGTGACCAAAAAAAAACCGCAAAAAAAAACCACGTGTTTTCTTCAGTTTTGGACTCGGGCCGCGCGTGCACTCGTTAAGGGTGTCAAAACACCGATTTAAAAAAAAGTGGTTTTGAAAGACTGGTCAATGGTCAATCGCAGCAGGGCCTTGGGGACGATTTTATTTTATTTTTATTTATTGATATATTCATATTCCACAATCATCTAAGTACATTTCGTAATAAATCATTTTTACAATGAAAAAATGCATAACACATGCAGGATTGAAACGTAGCAATGAAATTAAAAAAAGTGGAGGGGCCTACTAAAAAGCAAAGCTTGTAAAATGTAGACCCCCTATCAAAATTTTATACAAGGGTAATATGGTATAAGTAGAGTAAAATAATCAGCAAAATTATATAAAATCATATAGATATAAACACTGTCACACAAATGTATATACACTATATACAAAATGAAATATTGACTGTAAAATAATTAATACTACCGTGGATAAGTATGAAGTTCACAAAATATTTGATTGAATCAATAAGAATTCAGAAGAAATTTTTTGATGAGTAATTTAAATCGGTTCAGATTACTCTGTCCAGAGAATTCCAGAGTTTTGGTCCTGTGAAAAATACAGTTTTGCTAGAAAATACTGTTCTACTTTTAGGTAAGTGATAGTCATTTGATTGTCTCGTATTATATGAATGTAAAGTATTGTTTCTCATAAATTTCTTTTGTAGGACATTAGGTACACTATTTCTATCTAGCTGATACATGAATTGGAATAGTTGCAAGCGGTACAGGTCATTGACTTTTTGGGGGGCTGGTGGTGCTGAAGCAGGCTTAAATTCAGGGGCGGATCCAGCTTTTGCCAATGGGGGGGGGGGCGAACAAATTTTAACCCATATTTTCCCCGATCAGCCACTGAAAGTTTATATTTGTTTGTTTCTTTGAAGGGGTAGTCCGAATAGTCACTTCCAAGCTTTATTCTTTTAAACCGGGCTTATAAATCAACATAAATATATGCTTATCTCATAAGCCTTATCTAAATAGTGCGAGTGCTAAGCGCGAGCTATTTTTTTTAATTTCATGTATTTTTTTCTTAAAATTTAAACATTCTGGGCAATGTTTGTGATCCTAAACGAGATGTGTATCGCAACTAAATAATTATTACTGCGAGCGCGAGCAGAAATTTCTAATATACGTTTTGATCTGATAAAAGAAAGGATCTGTTAACGGCTGCTTGCATTTAGCCATGCCCATGAAGACGTTACATATTATTTTTAAACAATCAAATAATGCGAGCGCGAAGCGCGAGCTTAAAATTTTGACATTTTTACCTGAAGAATGAAAGTTCTAAGCACTTTTTGTAATCTTAAAAGGATAAAGTATATAACTAAACAATTGATGCAAAGCGCGGGCGGAAAAAAATATCAAGATTTACACCTAAAAATGGGACACTCTATTCATGTTTTGTAAATCATAAAAGGATGAGTAATCTTCCTACATTAATAATGCGAGCGCAAAGTGCGAGCAGAAAATCTTTGATAATTACCGTGTTTACATTTAATCGGCTTTTGCATCGGCTTTTTCATAACGTGTAAACGCGATTAACTTGCATCGGCTCGCGGTTCAGAACCGGCAATTTGCACCACCAAAGTAGTAGGTTCAGAACCGAGAGCCGATGCAGAGTCCGCTTTTTTACTACGTGTAAACAGAAAGCCGATTCTGCATCGGCAATTGGTGTGCATTTCATTTACTTTTCCATTGTGACGCAATTGTAAGCGCACGGATCCAGCGTTGTCTTTATTATGACGTATATTGTTGGTGTGCGTATCATTTTTGCTTCGGCTCGCGGTTCTGAACCAACCGCGAGCTGTAACAGCGTGTAAACGCAGTGCAAGATAAACCAAAAGCCGATTCTGCATCGGCTTTTGGTTCTGAACCAAAAGCTGATCAAGTGTAAACACGGTAATTGTGATCTGAAACTGGATAATGTTTTAAATAGAGAACAAGCCGCGTATTTGAATAAACATGCGCGCGTGTGTTTTGATTTTGTCCTAGAATCTGGGCATTCTAAATACCCTTTTCTATCATGAAAATCAATAAAGCGAGCGCGAAGCGCGATCTTATAACATTTGATATTCCGATTTGGAAAGGGTCAATTTAAGCTCCGTATTTCAAACGCTTTGTAGGAAAATTGTGAGGTGGATATGGATCACATGCACATGCAGTTAAAACAGAGTTGATATGTTTCATTAATTGAGTTTTGACAGCGGACCGGGACATTCTATGAACCCTATGTCTTCATAATAAAGTCATCATATTAAAATGATAACTATCTTCCTATTTCTCTTCCTACGCGCGGGATGAAACTTGTCGATATTAGATTCTGAAAAAAAAGACAATTTAATTATTAAATTAATGTCTTATTTATTACTCTAATAAGACTAATGAGGATGCGAAATTTGTTTTTATGGCCTGAAAACTGGACATTTAAAGCACTGAATAGGATGCATGAGTTAATATATTTTCAACAATCAATGCGAGCGCAAATCAGTCGTGAGCCAACATTTTTGATAAACTGTCATGAAATGGGGATTTTAAGTAGTTTGTTATATATAGAATTAATATTATATACATCACCAATCAAACGCGAGGCGTGCAGCGCTAGCTCATAAGTTTTGACAATCTGACATAGATATTTTTAGAACTTTATGGAATAGGCCTACAGGAAAATAATATCTACCTGACAAATCAAATTTTGCGAGCGCGCAGCGAGCAGAAAATGTTCATATTTAGACCATAAAACAGAAAATTTTACAGAGCACTTTTTAAAAACCAATTTGTAAATCAAACAAAATAATGAAAGTTTGATTTCCGAGCTGAAATATATTTTTTGTATATTGAATTGAAAATTTGATTTTTATAAGCTTCATATATTGAGCAAGATATGTAAATCACCTAAAGGCGATTTATATAGTGACATGAAAGATTATTTAAATATAATAAAGGCACAAGAACAATATTGTTAGTCGAGGCATAGACGGATCCAGGGGGGGGGGCGAGGGGCCCATGCAGGCACTCATATTGCCTTGGCAGAGCAAAAAGAAAAAAAAGGGAAAGAAAGAAAAAAAAGGAAGGAAAGAGAGGAGAAAAAAAGAAGGGGAAACATAAGAGAAGGAAGACGAGTGAATAAAATTAGATGAGGGGAAGACTTGGAAAATAATAGTATTGAAGGTGTCACAGGAGATAATGAAATATGTGAACTATGGAGAAAGCACTATAAGGATCTGCTAAACTGTGTTAGAAGTGAAAAGTTTTTAGTTAACAATGTTTCTTTTCATGATGATATGATTGTTTCCCCGGAAGAAATTGTAAAAGCCATTACGAAGCTTGATGGCAATAAGTCATGCGGGTTAGACGGTATAACTGCAAAGCATTTAAAGTATGCTAACTCCAAATTAGGTCCTTTACTTGCTGTATTTTTTTTTTTTTTGAAACGTTTTTATTTAGTATAACCATCTCATACACATATTACAAAACGAGTTTAATAACCATATAAAATAACAATGTACAGTATGGATAGGTTACATTTTGATAAAAAAAATACATACAAAACAAAAACAACAAAGGGAAAAGAAAAGAAACATAGAGAAGCAATACAGGTCTGTTCGTCTACATTACCCAAAATCTAATAAACTCCATTTTTTTTTAAATCTATACATAGTAGAGTCCCTATAAGCAATACACTTTTCTGTTTGGTACACTTGTTTTAATTTACTGGTAAACAAGTCAAAACAAGGAAGGATATTAATATATCTACACAGATATAAAGTTTTCTTTGCTACAATAAGGCAATGATTCAATAACATATCTTGCTTGTTTTTAATTCCGAATAAAATCTCTTCATCCTTTACTTGGATAATTTGTTTTTTAAATTTAGTATGCCACCATCTTAGAAATTCATTCCAAAAATCTCGAGTATGCGAACATTCTACCAACAGGTGTTCAATTGTTTCCTGTTCTTGTTTACAAAAAGAACACATCTCATTATCTACAACTTTCATTTTCTTTAACTTTGCATTTACTAGTAAGCATCTTGTATTTATTTTATATTGAAATATTCTTGTTCTTGTATCTGGAATAACTTTAAAAGGCAACTCGTAAATAAAACTCATCTTCACTTATATCATACCTTGATCTCCAATATATTTCAGAAGTAGGGGTTTGGTATTTATCTTCTTTTAATATCATATTTATGATCTTGGTTGACAATTTTGATATAAATATTTTTTTATTACCAAAAACTATACAAATATCTAACTTTTTTAACAGATGTCGCCTCTCGAAACAACGAGCTTTAACTGTTTGTGGAATAGCAGAAACAATTGAACGCCAAAGAAGATAGTTTTTAAAGCCAATTTGTTGCCACTTTATAAAAGGGATTAATTGACCATTTTCATCAAATAAATCTTGTATAAACCAAACACCAATATTGAACAATTCCTTCACAAAACAACTGACACCTGCTATTTTTATTTGTCTATTATTCCAAATAATACTTTCATGAGAAAATGCATCATGGTTACTCAGATCTCTTAACTCAAAATAGGCATATAAGACCTCTTTATAAAAAGAGGGTACAAATCTTAGTTTTAAACAATCTTTTTTATCAAAATTACAATAGAGTAAAAAGTGACCACCATATTTTCTTATAAAATGATTAAAATATATCTTCCATGAAGAAAGTCCTTCATCAAAAAATCTTACTATCCATTTTATTTTGAGTGCCTTAAACATTGAACGAATATCGATCATATTCAGTCCCCCTTTAGAATAAGGGGCAATCAGTGTTGACTTTTTTATATAGTTCTTTTTTCCATTCCATAAAAAGGCATGTATAATTTTCTCAAGTTCTTCCACCACATGTTCAGGGACAGACAAAACTGAGGCACAAAATATGAACTTTGACAATGCAAAAGTTTTTAAGATTTGTATCTTTCCTATCAGAGTAAGATTACGTTTTCGCCAAATATTTAGCAATACCTTTACATCCTTGATACATCTATCAAAATTAAGCTTTAAAGCTAAATCAGTATCATAAGAAAAAAATATTCCAAGACCCTTAATTGGGTTTTCTGGCCACTCAATATCAAAATATTTATCTTGAGATTCTCTAAACGAGCCCAACCACATGGCTTTACACTTATCTCTGTTTGTTTTCAAACCAGAAAAAGAGGAAAATTTATCTATAACTGAAAAAGCTTTCTCTGCAGACTTTTTGTCCGCTAAAATCAATGTCGTGTCATCGGCATATTGGGCAAGTTTAATCA
The DNA here is from genome assembly GCF_037042905.1 of Lytechinus pictus. NCBI lineage: Eukaryota > Metazoa > Echinodermata > Echinoidea > Temnopleuroida > Toxopneustidae > Lytechinus > Lytechinus pictus. The sequence continues at coordinate 3,208,822 of NC_087251.1, forward strand.
TATTTTCATTTATAAGAATACCTTTAATATCATCCCTTTGCCTTATCTCACATGCGAAAGATTCAATACAAAGTATGAACAAATACGGGGACAAGGGGTCTCCCTGTCTAACCCCTCTATTTAAATCAAAATATCCTGATGAATGTCCATTACTACATATGCAGCTACTGATATTTGTATAAAAGGACTGAATGTACTTTATAAATTTCTGACTAAATCCAAATTTGCCAAGGGTAGAGAAAATAAAATTCCATTCTAAAGAGTCAAAGGCTTTTTGATAATCTAAAAATAAAAGCAAACCTGGGATATCATTTTCTTTTGTGTAGAACATAGTATCTATGATAGTTCGAATCGATTCACCTATGTATCGATCTTTCATAAAACCTGTCTGGCATGGATGTATCAATCTAGGTAAAACTTTGCATAGTCTATTAGCAAAGACTTTGGATAAAATTTTAATATCTGCATTAAGTAGTGAGATCGGTCTCCATTTACTTGCATTTACTTGCTGTATGCTTTTCTGGTTTTTTAATTCATGGAATACTACCCGATAGTATGCTATCTGTTATTTTGGTCCCTGTGTTGAAGGACAAAGCGGGCCGAATTGCTAGCAAAGATAACTATAATTGCGTTAGCGAGTGTAATTTCTAAAGTCTTGGAGAAGATAATTCTGTTTAGGTTAGAAAAATATATTTCAATATGTGATAATCAATTTGGCTTTAGAGCAAAACATGGAACTGATATGTGTATTTTTGTTCTAAAAGAGATCATTGCGAGCTATCAAAAGAGAAATTCCTCAGTGTTTTTATGTTTTCTTGATGCCTCCAAAGCATTTGATAGAGTCAATCATGAAAAACTCTTCCAAAAAATGTATGATAGGGGTGATACCAAGTTATTTGATCAGGATATTAAAAAATATATTGGTATGGTAACCAAACTATGATGATTAGATGGGGTAGCTGCCTATCCGACTCGTTTACTCCCGCCCTGTTAATGGTGTTCGACAAGGAGGTATATTGTCTCCATACCTTTTTAACTTGTACATGGATGACTTATCTGTGAAATTGAATGATTGTAGTACTGGCTGTTTAGTTGGCTGTACCAAGATTAATCACTTGATGTATGCTGACGATCTTGTAATTTTTAGTCCGTCAACTGCCGGGCTGCAGAGTTTGTTAAATGTTTGCACTCAGTTTGGTATGGAAAATGATGTCAAATTTAATGCGAAAAAAAAGTCATGCTATGTTTGTTACTTGTAAAGATCATAATAGATTAGTGTTTCCAGATTTCTATCTGTGTGGCACCAAACTTGAAGTTTGTAAGGAGACCCGATATCTTGGTCATTTTTTCACAGAGGACCTATGTGATGATAGAGATATTTATAGACAGTGTCGCAAACTTTATGCACAAGGAAACACACTTGTGCAGGAAGTTCCATGTGCTCCCATGGAGTAAAGATTGCATTATTTCGAGCATATTGTACACCGTTGTATACTGCACATTTATGGTGCAGATATAAAAAGAGCAGTTTAAGGAAAGTTATGGTAGCCTATAACGATGCTATGAGAATGCTTCTTCAGTACAGTAGGCACTCTAGTGCTAGTAGAATGTTCGCTGACGCTCATGTACCTTCATGTCAACTAATATTAGTCTGTATCTTTGTCTTTTTCGAGACAAGTTACTCATTTTGCCATATGTAAATATTTCCATTGTACTATTCACTTACTGCTTAACCACTTGTTTTAGGTATTCATTAATCTAGTTATTTATAGTGTGATTTGTTTTTCTCCTTTTTGACTGTTTATACTTTAATTATTTGTTCTTTGTTTATTCCAGTATTATCTTTGTATGTTTGTCTTGATGTATATTACATGTATGTTATTTGTTGATATGGACCTCTGCATATGCAGCTGTGACTGGATTAAAGCCTTGAATTGAATTGAATTGAATGCAGTGCCTGCATGGGCCCCTCGCCCCCCCCCCCCCCCCTGGATCCGTCTATGCCTGGACTAACAATATTGTTCTTATGCCTTTATTATATTTAAACATATGCATGTGGGTAAAAAGCGCTTATCTATTTCACACTTTTTTTTTTAATTTTTACTTTTTTGCCAATGGGCCAATGCTCAACTTACACCGCCTTTTTTTCTTTTATCTATACGGTATATATAACAACAAACCCGCGCGAATATTACGTTTACGCGCGCTTGCACTCGATCCATATCTGATCTATCTCCACGTACGTGCATAGCGCCAACTTAATGTGTTCCGCCATCTTGCTTGTTGGTTGCCGATAAAATGCGCATTTTCAGATTTTTTAACGCTCAGTTATTATCCATGACTGAAACATTGACCAATCAAAAACTAAGATTCTACAAGAAATATGAATATTCATATACGAAAGTATAAACATAGATAATTCAGTTTTATGTGAAATTTAAACCCAATACTTCAAAATATGGTTAGTTTTATGTCTCTAAAATGACCCTTAAAACCAGAATTTTATTAGTAAAAAATAAAGGTTTTCCCAAGTTGCCATGGTAACGCGGTCTGAGATATAAAAGCTTAGCAAACACTTCATTTCAGTGATCGAGGATGTATTTGTTTACGGTATACGTCTACATAAATTATAACATTTTTTTCCAGACCATGGATGAACTTTCAAAAAGAGACATTTTAGGCAAGTTTTTACGATTTCCGGCAATTTTCTGACACAGGCACTTTGAAGAGGTAATTTTTACAGAATTAGAAGAAGACATCATGGATTTTCCTAATTATCACGACGGATATGCAACTTACTTGTAAACAAATCAAACAAAGTCTATGATACATTTTCGATAATGCAAAAAGAGACATTCAAGTCTCTGATTGAGAGCCGCAGATTGAACATTCGCACGGCGCAATGGTAGCGTTTTCGCCGAATTCGTCGGGGCGAAAACTCCAAGAGAGCCGTACCACTCACCAGTCCCGAACGCTGCGCTGTATGTTTGATGATTTATCTGGTGCCATTTCGTGCTTATAAATTTGTTTTTTCTACAATGCCACTATCTCATTAAAATTGTTTGTCATGATAACATTGGAAATATTATCGTTTAATGGCCCAAAGGATCGACTGTAATAAAAGATACTTTGAAATATTGTCAGAGAGTGATTAGTTAGGTGATGTTTATGGTCAGAATTCAGTCATGGCTTCGGGTGAACTTACGCGAACGCGGTCACTTGCTCACGGGGCGAGTCGGCCTGGCCCTTTGGTGGAAGGCCGTCAGGCAACGTGCAGTGCAGCTAGAGCAGAGTTGGGGAGTTATAGGTATAAAAATACTTTGAAATAAGTAATCTGCAAATATTTTTGTCTTATCCCTTTGGATTACTTAGATAAGAAATTCAAATTCTCAAAGTTTAAATCAAATTTTAGACAGTGACAACAAAGAGTGGTGCTGTATGGGGGGGGGGGGTGGGGTCTTGCATGCCCCCAATTCACGAACAAGAAAAAAAAGGAAAAGGTAAGAGAATCTTGCGAAATTGTTCAATTGGATTTTTGTAACCAAAAGTCAAAATTATGCTTATGTCGCTTGCTTGCAACTATATATTTTATAAATTTTGCCTGATACGCCATATCGTAGTATTTTTACCCTCAATTATTTTCACTTGTTACGCCACTGACATGACTGATATAACATCTACTAGTTTATGATAACATTATTTGGTTGCGGGATCAAAGCATCAGCTATATAGCTAAACATTTATACTTTATGCCTGTTCAACTTCCAATACAGGTTTAGGCCTGTATTTATGAGATGTTAAGATCTATGGGTGCCTTTATTATTTTCATTTTCAATTAAAACAATTATTAATTATGTATTAATTTAGTATTAACCTCGATGATACATTTTATTGTATTAAATCGTACAATTTCTGTTGTACTAAGCCCCTTATTAAGCCCTTTTAAAAACATGCTCAGTAGCAGACCCCCCCATATATAAAGACAATAGAAGTGTATATAGAATTAATTGAACCCCCCCCCCCCTTATTGAGGACAAAATGAAAAAAAAATACTCAAAATAATCGACCGCCCCCCCCCCCCCCCTTTGACGAGGCAGCTGTCGGTGGCCTGATGTCTTCATTGACTTCTTTTTGCTTGTAAAAATAATATTAAAGAAATAGGGGCTACTCTAATTGTCCCCTGTGAAAATTGATTTGGATCTGCAAGTGCATGAGGCTGCGCCCCCTCCAACGTCATAGCTACGTACCCCATATCTTTAGGTTCTAGCTCTCATATTTTTCAGCTCCCTGGTTTTTTGGAAGAAAAAAAAACGAGGCGAAAGAAAAGAGTGAAATAAATGAAATACGATTAATCAAAATTTGAGTTGTTTGAAAGAATTATACTTATCAGAGAAACTAAATTAAATTCTACAACCATGAAGAATAACAGCAATCTTGATAAATTCTGTTTTTTTTCTTCAAAATCAGAACCAATCAACCTTTTTCTGATTATTCTGTCACTTTCCATATTTTGGAGAAAAAAATAAAAGTGTTCATCGACGCCCTGTACTGCATGATGAAACTGTATCCCCACTCGGCCCTCGTAACCCCCCCCCCCCCCCTCTCTCCATCTCCCCCACCACAATGCCCCTTGCTCATTTCTCTTATCTCACCTTGACCTTAATTAATTAATCTTAACTATTTGGCGGTACAGTCAAACGTGACTGGTCGCCATCATAGTTTCATCCCCAACAAACAAGGAACAAACAATAACAATTCTGTTTTTCGACCCAACATCATTCCTTTCAATACGCGTAAGGCTATACGTGGGCATGCACAAACAACGTGGGTTAACAAAAACTGACCCGCATTTGGACTAAAATTGTGATTAAAATAAAAATGTTATAAATATGAAAAAAATATGTGTATAATGAAGGATATCTGATAAACGGAAAAACATCAATCGCTAATTCATAAAAATGCTGGAAAAGATTTGACAGAGGTTTTTAACAACGGTAATCAAGGGGAATTAGTGTATGGGTGAATGGCGTTCGAGCTTTAGCCGAGCGTTAGCCGGAGAGGGCGCGGGCCAAATCTGCCTGAATCTGGCAATATGGCGGCGTCCATTAAGCTGACGTTAGCCAGCGGCGACTGCACGTACGTGTCTCCCGCGCCGGCCCTGCACAATTCTGGTTGCTGCTTTCACTTTCTTTAGCTTTTGAGGAAGATAACATCATCTCACATTATGAACAGCCACGAAAATTCGATAAATAACTCGAATTCGACGAGTACAAATTCAAAGAAGTTGAGACTGGAGCCCGTCAACAAAGTCAACGTGGTATTGGGAGCTCAATGGGGCGACGAAGGGAAAGGAAAGCTGGTCGACTTGCTAGCGACAGAGGCTGATGTTGTTTGTCGATGTGCGGTAAGTTAATAAAATAATAACAACTGAACAAGAAATTAAAATTGGATCTAAATTTTTAGATCTCGAGAATTTAATAATATAAATGCTTGTTACTAGACTAAAGCACGACATAGTGTATATTTACGCCAGGCAGGCCTGGGCTTCTTCCATGAAAAAGGAAAAGAAGGGATCTACTATAAAAAAGTACTATTTTTTAGTTAGCATGGCCATGGTTAGGATTAGGAACAAAGTCCTTGTGAAAGTTATACCTTATTTAAACTGAAAAAAGGTGAAAGGAAAAAGGGCATGAAGGGTGCCAAGTTAAAGCGAAATCAGTCTGAGGATTACCTCAAGTGATGTTTGTGATAGACAGCTGGCAGCCGTCTGTTTCGAGGAGTTTTTTAACATTTTTCATTTTTTGTTTCTCCTCGTACACAGACGGCTCGCTATCGTGTACCTCAGGCGATGTTCGTGCAGGCTCCACTTCACTAGTACCACTACACTACTCTCCACCTACCCGAACATCGGGACAGTGAACTCGATCGGATATTCCGAGTCACAAAGGTGGGATGGCAATCATGGTTATCGTAAAAAATTTAAAAAAAGATATAACGAGGGTTATGAATGACTTAATATCTTACTCTACCCGTATTTCACTCCGTGTCCATCCTCCGGTTATCCTCAAAATTTGTGATTTTGGGCCAGTATCTTTTTCCTCACACGTATTATTCACGGCCGATTTCAAAACATCGCATGCGATCGGTCGCTGATCGATTGCAATTGCATGCATGCGATGTTTTGAAATCGGGCGTGAATAATACGTGTGAGGTAAAAGATACTGGCCCAAAATCACCAATTTTGAGGATGGACACGGAGTGAAATACGGGTGTAGAGTAAGATATTAAGTCATTCATATCCCTCGTTATATTTTTTTTCTTTAATTTTTACGATAACCATAATTGCCATCCCACCTTTGTGACTCGGAATATCCGATCGAGTTCACTGTCCCGATGTTCAGGTAGGTGGAGCGTAGTGTAGCGGTAGTGAAGTGGAGTGGAGCCTGCGCGAACATCGCCTGAGGTAGCTATCGGGCAGCTACCATTAGGGGGTTAACAATGCAAAATCCCCCCGTCGGGGCTCATCAATTTTTGTCTTTATTTCATAATAACATATAAAAAGAACTTGTCCAAAATAAAGATTAGTATTCCATTTTGGCCTGAAATGCATCAAAAGGGGAAAAAACAGTGACTTACTTCGGCTGTCGCGTGTAACAACCAATAATGTCGCAGATTGCGACATGCCCAAGAGCGTCCGACGCATAATGTCGTAATTTTTCTAACGCATAACGCAGAGATGCCAACCGTTACGGATTCGCCGTATTTGTTCCGATTTTATTCCTCCAATTACGGTGTTACGGCAACAATAAAAAGGTTACGGAAAAAACAACTACAATACATGTGTATTGTGTATTGTGTATTGCTTTGCTGTGTATGTGTATATATGCGTGTATTGTGTATTGTGCATGTATATGCGTGTATTGTGTATACATGTATCGTGCATGCAGCGTGTGTGTGGCCAACGGTAAACCAACGGGAGTTTCTCTACTATAATTTATAAACGCGCGCACTGCCTACTACGTTCATTGAGTTATGCTTTTATCAAGGCTTTCTGATTAGAATTATCGATATCCTGGCCAATCAATGCGAGCGACAAGTTCCGAACGCACGCACATAGACAAGCACAAATCAGCGGCACGAATTGCGGTATAATAGCGACTGGTAAATACGACTGTAAAGATGATGACGTCATCCAAGATGGCAACTTACGATGACCAACGAAGGAATCGAGGATGACTAAGTTTTTATCATCATTTGAAAGGAATTAGCGGTAACTGCGGTCTAAGGTACGATGTTTCTTAATTTTATATATTTTCTCGTAAGTTTGGATGTAATTATTTTTTCATAATGTGACATTTGATGTACCAAAAACGATCCGAAAATCGGGTTTCCGCCGAATGTTAGATCTAACGTTACTGCTGCATGCTGATACGGAACTCGGGGAGCTCCGGCCCGAAAAGCGGGCCGGAGCTCCTTGGGTTACGTACGTATCAGCTAGCCCAGATCTCCCTGGGTTAGCTGATACGTTGTCTTAATGTACGGGCCAACAACTCTTCAGTCTATGTATTGGTGAGTGGAGCCAACGCGGTTCAGCTGAACAACCAAAATACAGAGACTGAAGCTTTTGGTCTAGCGTTCTATGAGAAACACACAACTAACAGTTTTTCAAACCTAAGTCCTAATTGACTTCAAAGTCATCAATCACAACAAGGTAAGAAGCCACTTGGTCCTCCCCCCCCCCCTCCCCTAAATTTGAGGTGGGGGCAGACCCCCCCTCCTAATTTTTTTTTTTTTTTTTTTTTTTTTTTTTTTTGCTTGTCCAATTTTTTACCTGTGACATGTGTCCATCCCAAAATTAAAGGTGGACCCCCCTAAATTTTTTTTTCTTGGACACTGTCCCGGCCCGCGATGAGTTTCAGTATTTTTGGAGGACACCTAGTGGCATCCCTGTATAAACGATGCTACTTCGCGGGATGTTCCTGAGAGACTCCCATTTGTTCCTGACAAATATGGTAAATGTTCCTGACAACCATCCCTTTAGGTTGGCATCTCTGATAACGTCACATGTCGAAACGCATAATGTCCCAGCAAATTTCTAACTTATAACGTCACATGTCGCAACGCATAATGTCGCAGCGGTATTTTCTTCAGGACCCGAGCTACAGATAAGATATAAAATACGCTTTCACTAAGTATTTTGAGACACGAGAAAGAGAATTAAGTGATTTGGAAATCAGGATTACTCTTTGTATGGATATTTATCGGTTTATTGCCATTTCGTCTACTGTCTTTTTCCCCCACTATCGCATGGTCTGATATCATTTCGTCTACCATAATTAGTTAGTCAACTATCAACATAGTCCAATAACCATTTCGTCTAATTACCATCTCGTCTAATAGCCAGTAGGTCTAATAGCCGTTTTGTTTATTATCATTTAGTCTAATTGTATTTTTTTCAATTGGTCCAATATCCACTTTGTCCAATATCACTACGTCTATTACCTTTTGGTCTAATAGCCAATTTGTCTAATAACCACTTGGTCTACTCTCATTTTGTCCATGTTCTATTTGGTCTGACTTCATTATGCGTTGGTGCGACATTATCGGTTGTAACATCGCGCAACTTCACTTCCCTGTTTTATCCGAACTTAATACATAAACGTATGGCCATTGAGTCCCTGTACAGATCTAGCTACAACTTTGGTCTCTGTATTTGGTGAGTGGAGCCAACGTAGTTCAGCGGAACAACCAACATAACAGAGACCGAAGCTTTTGGTCTATGTTTGTGTAGGCTCCACTTCACTACTGCTACACCTACCCGAACGACAAGGTATAAAACTCGCTCTGCTATGCTAGTCTGAGTGCTAAAGGTGTCACTTTAAAGTTTATGGGGGGGAGGAATATAAAACTCATGCAAAAAAATGACCTTACAATTCATTTAGACTATAACAACTCCTCCTACAAAGTTACATTTCACAAAGTTTCACTACTTTTCCACGCTTCTATCAGTCTCAAAATTTGTTATTTAGAGCCAGTATCGGTTTCCTCACACGTATTAATTCACTGCCGATTCCATAAACATTGCAAACGCAAATTGCGTATTCGCGGAAATGACAGCTCAATTCATGAATATTCATGATAGGACTATAGATCGGGATCGTTTTGCATTTGCATCAAATCTCGATCTGTAGATCTACTCCTGAATATTCATGAATTGAGCTGCGATTTCCACGCATGTGCAATTTGCGTTTGCGATGTTTTGGATTGGCAGTGAATTAATACGTGTGAGGAAACCGATACTGGCTCTAAATCACCAATTTTGAGACTGATAGAAGCATGGAAAAGAAATGAAATTTTGTGATATATGTAAGATGAGTTGTTATAAATGAATTGTACATGAACATCACTTGAGGTATAGTCACATATTTTATTACCGGACACTATTATGATTCCGGATGCGCATATTACTGCGTACGAAAACAATTTCTTACCGCAAGACGTTCGCAGTTCAAATTCACAGAGCAATACGGTTACACTTCGTAATTCCGAAGGTTCTTTATTCCGAAGGTTCGTAATTCCGAAACACGCAAATTGCCTATACCTCGATGTTCGTTAATCTGAAAACGAAAAAGGGTTCGTTAATCTGAACATTTGTGGCGTTATTACGAAAACGAAATAAGGTTCGTTGTTCCGAAGGTTCGTTAATCCGAAAACGAAATAAGGTTCTTTATTCCGAAGGTTCGTTAATCCGATAAATGAAAACCGGGAAAGCAGAGGAAGGGCAAGTGTGGTGGTGGGGGGGGGGGGGAGGACACAGTTGCTGTTCAATTGTTATGAGGATGGGAAGGCAAGGGCGGCCGAATGAATTTTCGTTTGGGGAGCAAAGCCAAAAATGACACTCGTACGTCAAAATGGGCAATTTGGTGATATTTTCACAATGAAGTCATTGTGTGTTTTATAGTAATTAAGTAGAGAAAGGCCTTTTAGAAGTGACTTCTGATTATGAGAGATGTATATTTAGGCTTTATTTTTCGCGAGAGAGTATAATGAGCGAGTGGTTTGGAAAAAAATCAAAGCTCAAGTTGTAAAACTCGTTTTGGGGGTCAATTACTGTTAAAATGTCATTATTGCGAGATGTTGCGAGCGTGAATCACAAGCTCAAACTTTAGGGCATTTCAATAAGAAATGAAAAAAAAATCCGAGCGGGTTTCTGCTATCATTAAACCATGGACCCTAGGGTCCATGATCTAACTTAAGAGTTAACACGAGCGCAAAGCGAGAGCTTAAATATACTGACCAGAAAAGGAACCTGTTAAGGACTGCATTTAGTGACCTCTTTAGGATACATAATTATTTTACCAATCAAATAATGCAAGTGCGAAACGCGAGCTGAAAAATTGTAATATTCCAGCCTGAAAATTAATCTAAAATGTATACTTTAAAAAGAGTATGTATTTTGAAAAAAGGGAATTTCCCTGTTATTTATTTTGGGGGTGCAAGTGCCCCCTGCCCCCCCCCCCCCCCCCCCCCGGCGGATCCAACTTTCGCCAATAGGGGGGGGGGGCGAAATGTTTTCACCCATAATTTCCCCGATCGGCAGCTCAAAGTTGATTTTTGTTTGTTTGTTTCTTTGAAAGGGTAGTCCTAACAGCCAATAATTAGCTTTATTCTTATAAAATAAAGTAAATATGTAATAATATCATAAGCCTTTTTTAAATAATGCGAGCGCGAAGCGCAAGCTATATCTTTTGTTGAAAGTATGATGGGCAATATGTTTGTGATCTTCAAAACAAGTTCTGCGAGCAAGAAGCGCGAGCAGAAATTTTAAATATAAGCTCTGACCTGATCTAAAGGGACATGTTAAGGAAGTTTTGCAGTTAGCCATGAAGACGATACATGTTTCAACCAGGTGCGGCGGAACGTATTTTCCTTTGGGGGGGCAAAGTAAAAAATGGGCATTTTGCTGCAAACTGATATTTTCACCATGAGATTATCATCTGTGTAAAGTTGTGTGTTTTGTCGTAATTAAGTTGAGCAAAGTTTTTTCAATTGATTTTTGATTGATAAAATATATATTTAGGTTTTATTTTCGCGAGCAAGCGGTTTGGAAAAAAAATCAAATCTGAAGTTGTAAAACTCGCTTTTTGGTTAATTATGGACCTAATTACTGTTAAAAGGGCATCCTTGTGAGATATTGCGAGCGAATCACTAGCTCAAACTTTGGAAATTTCATGTAGGCCTAATAAGACATAATAATGATAATAATAATAATGATAATAATAATATTGGTATTATGTACCAAGGGAAGCCACTTTAGTTCTGAAAACTATTCTCCCAGCGGGCCCTGCTATTATTATTACCCCGGCTTTAGCTGGGCTGCCTAGGCGCCCGAAGGGAGGCATTTAATCAATTTCTTCCTACCGTGTACCCATTTACCTCACCCGGGTTGAGTGCAGCACAGTGTGGATAAATTTCTTGTTAAAGGAAATTATGCCATGGCTGGGATTCGAACCTACGACCCTCTGTTTAGTCAGAAGACTAATCCACTGGTCCACAACGCCCCACATAAAAAGTAAACATTCCATTTCCAAGCATTTTTTGTAATCATGAAAAAAGATTAACATTGTTAACACTAGCGTAACGATCAATAAAATGTTATTAACATTTATATTCTTCATCACCATTTTTATTATGATCATCGTTTGGGATTATCATGATCATCATTAGTATTATTTTTATTACCAGCAGAAGCTCTTATTAAAAATGACATCCCCTCCAATACAAATCCTATTATCTAGAGGTTAATCCCCTGCATCTTTAAACCATTTGCTTGGGCAGCAATTGCTCAGATAAAATCGAAATTAAGCGTATGCTTGATCCGGCTGCCTATTCTTAATGCAATACATGCTTTGGCCACAACACACACATGTATCATCGTTCGTTATTTTATTATTGCATAGTATCATGTTATCTTGTAAGGACAACACCGTTTTTATTACCAAAATGAATTAATTTCATTTTCGGAAATACGAACCTTATTTAATTTTCGGATTAACGAACCTTATTTCATTTTCGGACTAACGAACCTTCGGATTAACGAACCTTATTTCGTTTTCGGACTAACAAACCTTCGGAATTATGAACCTCATTTCGTTTTCGGACTAACGAACCTTTGGGATTACGAACCTCATTTCGTTTTCGGATTAACGAACCTTCGCAATTACGAACCTCTTGTTTTCGGACTAACGAACCTTCGGAGTATCCGAACTTTCGGAATAACGAAGCTTGGAATTACGAATGTATGGGGAGCAATACATAGAACAAGATTGCAAAAACAAGGGCGAAAAAAAATTAAACTTTACCTTTTCTATCTTTTAAATTACAGAAAATTATTAAAATATCATATGAAACTTTATGCTTTAACAATTGAAATATTTTCTGAGGGAAATATGGGCCTGATTTGATGATTTGCTGAATTTCAATCTCGTCCGCTCCTTTGATCAAATGTTGAGGTGTGGTGTATTGTGGGTGATTGTCGACGGCTAGTTCTCAAGGTACCCGTGCACAAGGTTAACCGTGATTAGAGCTGTTCGATCATCGACAGTGCATCGATAGAACTTGATGAGCGTCATACAATACAAACAAGCATATTATTGGAAAGTGCCATGGAACATGCAGTTAAAAAGAAAAAAAAAGTAGTTAGCAAACACAAATTTATTACCAACATCTGCTCAGATTCGATATAAAAAAAGCAAACAAAAACTTCGAATTTACTCACGATATGATATATGAATAAAAAATCACACAAATTCTTTCTTACATCATTATAATCAAGAATATCTTTACCCATCCGGCACACGTCCGGAATCATGATGTAATTTGCAGGGATGCCACTTTTCCGTCTTTATACGGAATTCCGTCTTTTTCCCTGCTATCTGTCTTATTTCCGTCTTTTCCTATTTTCTGTGTATTAAAAAAATCGAAAAGTCCTCCTTTTTTCCCCCCTCTCTCTCTCGATTGCGATGCATGCAGTGAGAGATATTTCCCCAAGATATTTGCTATTATACAGTACATAATTTATAAACGTGCGCACTACCCACTACGTTCATAGAGTTATGCTTTTATCAAGGATTTCCAATTAGAATTCTCGATATCCTAGCCAATCAATGCGAGCGACAAGTTCCGAACGCACGCACATAGACAAGCGCAAAGCAGCGGCACGAATCGCGATATAATAGCGACTGGTACATATATCTGTAAGGATGATGATGTCATCCAAGATGGCAACGTACGATGACTAACGAAAGGGTCGAGGATGACTATGTTTTGATCATCATTTGAAAGGAATTAGCGGTAACTGCGGTCTAAGGTACGATGTTTCTGTATTTTATATATTTTCTTGTAAATTCGGATGTAATTATTTTTTTATAATGTGACATTTTATGTACAAAAAACGATCCGAAAATCGGGTTTCCGACGAATGTTACTGCTGCCTTCCGATACGTAACCAAGGGAGCTCCGGCCCGCAAAGCAAGCCGCAGCTCCCTTGGGTTACGTATCGGCTAACTCAGGGAGCTCTGGCCCGCTTTGGGGGCTGGAGCTCCCTGGTTTAGCTGATACAGTCTATGTATTGGTGAGTGGAGCCAACGCGGTTTAGCGGAACAACCAAAATGAAGACTGAAGCTTTTGGTCTAGCGTTCTAGGAGCAAGAACTAACTACCGTCAGTTTTTCAAACCTTGACTTCAAAGTCATCGATCACAACAAGATAGGAAGCTACTTGGTCCTTCCCCCCCTAAATTTGAGGTTGGGCAATGGACCACCCCCCCCCCCCCTAAAATTTATGTTAACTTTTTTTTTTTTTTTGCTGGCTTGTCCAATTTTTTACCTGTGTCCATCCCAAAATTTAAACTGGACCCCCCTAATTTTTTTTGCTTCTGCCCCCAATGCCCCAATTTACTGTTCTTGGACACTGTCCCTGCCCCTGATAAGTTTCAGTATTTTTGGAGGACACCTAGTGGCATACCTGAATTTGCCGTGAATGAAAATAAATGTTTTTCATGGAGGGGTATGCGGCAAGTGTGCAAAGAAATGGTTGGTCAATATAAAATAATTTTGTCATATTCATAATTTTCATAATATTTGGAATAGCAAGTGCAAATTTTTCTTGATTGTATTTCCTCTAGTTGTCATTTTTAAAGCACTGAAATAAAGGTGTCCGGCAATAGGATACACTGCCATATCTGAGGATGGGAGAAGCCTGCCTATGGCTATGGGGGGGGGGGTATATCTAGCCTTGAGGACTCGTGATGATATTTAAAAATATTTTTACATATATTTTTCATCACAGAGCCTTGAAATGGTTGCCTTATATATATGCATAAGCAAGACTTGTCAACAAGGATGAATTTCCCTGGGAAATCCATATTTAGAGAGTGAAATCGGTTTGTTTCTCTTGATTTTATTTATCTATGACCCTTCATACGCCTAATGCGTATGAAGGGGTTAAAAATATTTTAGTATAGATATGAAAAATGAGAGGTTTCTTACCAGACCGATCTCGTGTAGATCCCTCGATCCATTCGTAATCACTGCAAATATAATAGGCTTGACCCTTGAACCGCTTCGTTATGACGTACCTTCGATAAAGCGATGTTACAAAATGCCTTTTTGAAGAACAATATATAGATAAAAATGATTATTTAACAAGCAATAAAATTTGAAACTTGAATAGAAATAATGATCATTTCAAGGCTCTGTGATGAAAAAGTATATGTAAAAATATTTTAAAATATCATCACAGTGCCCTCAAGGCTAGGGTATATCATAAGAAGTTCTGACACTGTCTCTCAAAGTCAGATAGTCTCATATCGAGTCATGTACCCCTCATGAATTGTCGTCTTCTCAGCAATCCTGGAAATGGCACTCCACACTCGCGAAAGGCGTCGCAAACATGATTGTGTTCTTAATACTTAAATTAGACAGGCATGACAGCTAAAATCTGAATGAGTTTTTAAACGATAAAAAAAAAAATTTGTTTCTCATCCCACACATGGTACATCATGGAACAAGTGTAGATATCTAAATATTCCAGTGGAAAAACCGACAAAATGCAATTTTCCTGAGGGGCAGTCCCGAAGTAAAATAGGTGCATTAACGTCACAGAGGGGACCACAATACATGTTGTTCCAACAAAACCTCTGATGGCTGTATACACTTCATTTGGTTTATATCATTGGTATTAAATGCAACAGATACAAAAAAATATGATAATATTAGCATCTAGGCCGAAAAGTTTCTGAAGATTTTTATGGGTGTTAAGGACGTTCCACAGTTAAAGTGAAATCCATGTCATTTTCACCAAACTTTGCACATAGATACTTTAGAACCTTAATATTCGAAATATGCAAAAATTACCATAGGTCCATGTGCTTGATTTTTTGCTGTAGAGCTTCAAAGTTCACCCAAATTGATGTTCTTAAGAATTGCGCATTTAAAAGAATTTGGCATTTTTAGACCTCGCAAGAATACTACAATGAGTTTAAACCTCTATTACTCGGTCAAAATACATGAAAAAGTCATCAAATTTCGCAAGAGAGTTAATAATTGCATCGTTAGAATGGATAATCTATTTATGGTGCTATTTGTTTGCAACTCTAAGTCTAACAGCACAGTCAGTTCTTAAAAACGGCGTAAAAGATAACAAAAACCCAATCTCAAAAATGTGAAATTTCAATAACAGACTACAAAAGTACAATAAATGCTGCACTTTATTCAAAATCCATGTCAAAGTTGTAGAGGAAGCTATACATAAGAGGAACAAACATTAAAAAATAGGGGTTCATGTGCTTGTTTTCAAACTATCAGCATTTTTATTAGAGCAAATGTGCTTTTTTAAACACCAAAAATGCGCCAAAGATCAAATTACCCTAATAGGGACAGTGATTTTCCGTTTCAAAAAATTGCCTTTTCCGTTTCATAAAATCTCAAATTCCGTTTCAGCATGTCAGAAAACGGAAATTCCGTTTCCCCATAGACTTTGTACACACGGAAAATTGACAATTCCGTTTACACATTGAATAGCAAAATCACAACACGCACACTCGACTCGCACTGGTCAAAATTTGTATCTGCTACTGTACCAACAACACAATAAAATCCGTTCTAATCGGATCTATGCGGGTGCATTAGATATTTTTACACACCCATTTTGCATGCATACATCCTCACCTTTCATATTATTAGCATTATTTCACGGTGAAATGATATTTCATCGATAATTTTGGGGTTTTTTGGACATCGTTATCATCAATCAACGGCTCTTGCCAATCCGCCATCTTGGATTTTAAGACCACGATATCGTGCTGTTACATCTTCAAACGTAGAGGGCAGCAACACACGACCGTGTAAGGAGTTGAACGATATGTGTGCATGTGAAGCCCAACACCCGGCCGGCCGGGTACGGGTACGGTGCGGGGTACAATCGAGTGTGCTAATGTCAAGTGCAGTCACGATGTGTGAATTGTCATGATAGTAGCAAAGTGAGATCGTGTTTTCTGGGTTTTTTGGGCCATTTAATATTCTCATTTTGTTGTGATTTTGGAGTAATTTCTGTTGCTATTCTGTGTATTTTGAGGGAAAATACGTTTTCCGTGATTTTCCGTTTGAAATGCCACTTTCCGTTTCAAAAGGCCCTTTCCGTGAATTCCGTCCGTTTGCCGCGATCGCGGAAAGTCACTGTCCCTACCCTAAAATATTCAACAAAAGTAAGAAGAAAACAGATAGGATTTAAAATACTTTGTTCTTGGTTCTGGGAATTCTTGATGGAGATTGATCTCATAGGATTGAAGAAATTGACAGGTGACATTAAAGTGATGCATTTCTTCTTGATACATACATTTAGGGTACTGTGGGATTTGCCCATTTTGAGCAGAAATAGAATAGCAGATGAATATATTTTCAACTGATGATTCTCTGTAAAGATTTTTTAGCACCCTCTCATGGTGATATTTTTTTATTTTTCTCTTTAGAAAAGGTCTTTTTTCATACAAATTTTGTGATTGGATATCAGAAAACTACAGTACAGACAAAGATTACATACATTCATGTCCTGAAATTCTCAGCTGATTCCATGCTTTGGAGAAAAAAAACGATACAAACAACACATGCAGATAATTTTTATAAGTTAATTCACAAAATTTATCCTGCAAAACATATTTTCCATTTTATTTATGTGAAGCAGATGATTTTACCAAGTTGTTGCAAACAGGATAGTAGCATTCAGAGGAGAAGTTGCCAATTATTGATCAACCAATTCATGACCATGAAAAACATTTCCTAATCCTCTTTGTTTGAATACATGCATGGATTATCAGTTTCACATAAAACCATTTTCGTTTTCAATGCCAACACAAAAACACTAGCCATACAGCTTTACTAGATTAAGGAACTACTGATCCTCACTTAGAAGTAGGTCATGTGAACAATTTAATATTGATTTATTTTGCTTATGAGCAGTGTGTAGTGCTCTAAATGCTCTTTCAGTTTTACAGGGTGTGGCAAACTTCTTTTTTAATCCTGAGGTTCTCCATTCATAATAAATTACATGTAGTTTCAAATTAAGAAGAGATTAATTGAGGAAAAGAGATTTTTCAAGACACAAGAATAGCTTAAAAACTCTAGACTAAAAGTATGTACATGTATTAAGTTTGATTCAGGTCATTGTTTTTTTGTTTAATGTGTATTCCGGGATTATCCATTCATGTAATGTTGGAAGTATTCTTCCTTTTAGGGAGGGGGGGGGGGTGGAAGTAATTTGTGTAGCAGTGGGTTGCTCTAGACTCAGTTTACAATGTTTGCAAAGTTCAATGGATTTTTGTGATATTTTATTTATTTTGGTCATTGGGTGCTGAAAGAAATGCTTCTTGAATGCTTCATTTGGTTTATATTTCCAATGAACCTGTTCAAAAGAGAGTATCAGTTATACATGGTTCATATCAAGTGCTGTGATCAAGCTTACCATGATGAAATCCTTCTCTGTGCATTTGCTGGAGTTGTTTAAATGTCATCTGTCAGTCATACTCAGTGTACATTATACATTGCCCTTTTGCCACAGGAGGTTTGATGATAAGGACTGAGGGGAGCGTGTCATTCATATTTAGGTCTTCAATTGGTTGCTTATTGTTGCTAAACATAGTAACAGTTGATTTCTTGATTGCTACATGCATATGAGGAAGAAGAAAAAAAATCAAATATTTAATCACTTGAATTTAATATTTTTGGGTGTGGGGCTTGAGTTTTTAAAAAAATAATAAAATGAAAATGTCATGAAAACAAAGATATTATTTGATTACATGTATTTATTTCACATTATATGAGGCAATTATGTGATGATGGTATATTTTTTAATTAGTGAAAACTGGGAGTACATGAAAAAAAGCAGGTTTTATGTGTCATGAATTCAGTTTATTGAAAATTTGATGATTTCTTTTGCAATTGTCGCAAATACCTTCGCGAACACTGTACAAACAATTTTATACATAGCAATAAATGGTATGAAATAGGTTTGTATGGTATTCGTAAAGGTATTTGTGACGATAGCCAACCATATTCATTTTATTCAGTCTGTTGACAATTTGTAGGATTTTCTACAATTGTGTTTTTGGTGACTCGTAGGACTGAATTTTATTTCAAGTTAATTATTTGAAAAAGAATTTGGTTTTGAATTACGAAGAAGCTAGAGAAAAGCATATCAGAAAAAAGACTTGCACAGTGTTTTTGGTGACTCGTAGGACTGAATTTTATTTTAAGTTAATTGTTTGAAAAAGAATTTGGTTTTGAACTATGATGAAGAGAAAAGCATATAAGAAATAAGACTTGCACAGCAATCAAATATAACATGGATGTAGTACATGTATGGGCCTTTATAAAAAAGTTCTCTTTAAAAAACTTGACAAAAAAAAAAAGGAAGTGGAGCAAAGACAATTTGAATCCCAAGGCTTTTAGAAATTTGTGATTTTCTTATTTTTTACTTGATTTGTCCAAACTTTCATTTTACATGGTTCTCTGAGCTCCATGCTATGATTTCCATTTCATTAAAAAAAAAAACACTTTGTTTCCATGCTGTTCAGACTGCATTTTCTAAACCCCCATATGGATACTATTTTTTTGTTTTTTTGTTTCAGGATATTTTTTTTAACTCAACACTATTTGCTTAGCTATGGTTAAGAAGTTTATCATGATTCACTCTGCATGCCATCTGGACTATTGCAAGTTCATGAATTCAACGTTTTTACCAAAGTGCGTGCGCCTTCTGACTCAAAACCATGAGAAGTTCTACATGGCAAACCACACAGTGTCCGTTTAACAAACTTTTAACTTTCAGTTATATTTTCTGTAATTGGCTAGGCTAATGCTTAGCCCTGCTTTTCAAGGTTAGCGCACCACAGTCAGCCTATTAACCCTGGGCTAATAGTGCTGTATTGTTTGTGTGCTAGCCCAATTTTGTAAAATGTAGTCTGAAATTGGAATGGGCTAACAAGTGGAGCTAAAACCCTTCAAGCTCCACATATATTTGTAAGAGAACTGGTAGCTTCTCAATATCTCAAACCTACAGTACATGTACAGAGTAACAGATCAGTCAGTTCAATGTGTACCTTTGTCATTGTTATCATCAATGCTCTCTTAAAAAAAAGAAGAAGGAAAAAACAACCTTTTTTGCAAGTTCTGCATAGTTGAAGGTGAATTCCAGCCTTTTGTAATATTTTCAAACTAATGGAAGCGTGAATATTCTTTATGTCTCCATTGATAATCGTTAAATTTAATTCCTCATGCCTAACAAGAAAAAAATCCCTGTAAACTTCATTTTATGGGATTAAAAAAATCATTCTGTCTGCCCTGTGTTGCTCAAGAATACATAATACTCTTTTTCCATACCCCTGCATTGCTATCTTGTCTCTGACGTCATACGATTAATCTGTAAACAGGTATATTTTATTGATGCTAATGGCAACGTACCAATGGGTAATTGAAGATGCCCACCCAACTTTGCAGTGATTTATTCCAAGAGCCAAACTCTCTTCCCCCGCACTCCCCCATCTTGTAGTAACACTCAGGTCTGCATGACAGATCAAATAATTTCTTCATTCACTGAGTGATGTGCAATGATTCTCCATTCTTATATGAGATCTGCTTTTAGCTAGTGCCTCTAATGAGAAGTGCATTTGATTAAAAGTCACCGGAAATTAGCTGCCAGTAGATCCGAGATAAGTGGTAGGATAGGGCTTTTAATAATAAATTATGTCTCATTAATCTGTTGATTGGTAGGAGAGATAGGGTGATGACCAATGATTGCATGGTCTGTGTCATAGTCATAGTAGTAGCAGAAGCAGCAGTAGTAGTAACAATGTAGTCATAGTAGTAGTAGAAGTAGCAGTAGTACAATGAAGTAGTAGTAGCAGAAGCAGCAGTAGTAGTAACGATGAAGTAGTAGTACAATGTAGTAGTAGTAGTAGCAGAAGCAGCAGTAGTAGTAACGATGAAGTAGTAGTACAATGTAGTAGTAGTAGTAGCAGCAGGAGTAGTAGTAGTAGCATGTGCATTGTGCTTTAATCAAACCAGATCGAAATTGATCTGAAAGGAAAATCATGACGCGATCAACGTAAAATAAATCTTGCTTTCATTAACAATATTTCTTATTATGGCCATAGAACAATAATTTGCAAATAATAGTTATTAATATGAATTTAGAGCTTGATGTGAAACATTTGTATTTCGTTTCCATTTTTAATGATGGACATCACAAATTCCTTAATAACAAGTGATGGATGCACTTGTCTATAAAAATTATATCATGTCAGGATTGATTTTCAAACATCGTTGTTGCAGAAACTCTTCTCACGATTGTAATATCAATAATGCTGCCACCAAACGGATATCCGAACGGTTTCCGCCCGCGTGGACGGATAGCGGTTTTCATTTTTCGGGTTCAGGTATCCGTGGATACTGATTCACCACTTTCCTGTCACAAAAACTCATTAAATTTAGTAAGACTCACCAACAAAATTTATAAGTTTTAGTCGCCAATATAATCACCAATATCAATTAATTTTCTTTGGTAAAGTATTCCCGCCGAAAACCATCGTTTTTATATCAGTTTTGAAACATGACCTTATATCAGTTTTGGAGCATGACCGTCCGTGAACGGAGTTAAGTTCTGACAACAATGGCGATTTTACTGTGGTGTCGCTTCAGATCGTTTTCTTTCCCGTCTTATGTTTTGATGATTTCAAATGCATAACTCATTGTATATTCAACTTTAAACGATAGTTGTTAGAATGAAGGGATTAAATCATTAAAGTAGATTAAACATTTAAACAGCGTTATTTTAAAGTTAAAAGTGTGGAGGAAAACTTGAGAACGTATTTCCCTCCTATCAAAATATCCTTGACTGGCAAGAAGTTGACCTAGAAATAAATTTAAAAATGCCTGTTAATCGAGGCATCTGTTCAGCTCACCAACTCAATTTCATTTCGACTTCTGTTTTAATGTGTACTGTCAATTATTATGATACTGATTTACTGGTGATTATGATAATGGCGGACTTTGTGATAAATGATAATGAGAGAAAAACTGAAATGAATGACGATGATGATGAGTGATGGCTAGTGAAAATGATTTTAAATGATTATCAAGATTGGTGAAGATGATAGCGATGAATGATGATGAGAATTATGAAAGAATGATAATTGTCATTTGAAAATCTCTTTCATGAATTAATATTTAATATGTAAATTACAAAACACACATTTTCCTTTATTTCAGTTTAAATGGCATATCCGCTATAAATTTTGATATCCATCATCACGTAAACAACAATACTTAAAAGGTGGTATTGCGCCAGAAAGGTTTATGATGTGCGCCCGCCGAGTATGTGGTCGGTTGTGAATCTACGTGTTTTGCAGTAAAACTTACTGGTGATGAATGAAAGTGATTAGTTACTGTTACTGTGATTAAATCTTGTCTTGAATCTTTGTTAGAAGTGTGATTATGTTTCAGAAGTTGAGAAATGAGAAGCTTGGCTATAATTTGGGGAATGGGGAGAAACCTGGCATGAAAATGAAAATTGTCCAAGTAAGATCCCATTTGAAGGTGTAGCGAGTGTAATGTGACCAAATATATAACGGACGATTCACTCCAGACACGTCCAGACAGGACAGCACGTGCGTGAGCTGAATGATATAGGCCTGTCTGGTTTTAGACTTTTAGTAATAGTAGACTCGCACTTACACTCGCCTCGGTCAAATTCATTGCATCTTATTTCTTTCGATCGGAACTAAAAAATAAACACACATACTCTCGCAACCATTAAATGGGATCGTAACTAGGCCCGACTTGTATAACTCAAATAATAGTCATTTACTAATAGCTTACACAGTCATACGATCTACATTTGTAGCCTCACGCTAACTCACATTAGTCAAATCCGATTGCAAAACAGATTCAACCCAAAATATTCAGCTTCTCGTAATTTCGTGGTTTTCAGAAATATTTTAATTAGCGCACGCTGACTCTCGCCATCATCGGATAGGTTCAAAACTCAAATATAACTGAAAATCTTAGATATAACTCAAATAAGTGCAAATGGATATTATTTTTTATATTTCAGGGTAAAATTTCGGATACCCGTCTGCCGTCCAGTTTTCAGTGTCGGGTATCCGAATATTGAAATATTCGTTTCAAGTCAGGCCTAAATATCACCATAGAATATAAGTTCACATGACAAAGCAGAGAAAATTTTGTTTGATATTTATTCCCATCAATTTGAAGCTTGTTTGTGCCCAACTCCGCATTAGAATTCATAAATAAAAATTATGTCATCAATCGTGCATGCGCAATGTGCTTCTTTATCTCGGAGCGATATTCCAACATAACTTTGCTGACATTACCAATATTTTTAGTATGGTCATATAATGTTATTAAATCGTAATAATTTATCAATGATTTAATCCAATGATCATTCATATAAATTTATAGCTCTATTTGAGACATTCGTATTTATTTCAATCAAGTCAGTGCCCTGCAACTCTCCTGTGTCTAAAAATGGATTATCCATCATATCATCAGGATTAATTCTAGAACGTCGTCATATTAATTCCACAAACTTTTCTCACAATCTTTATATCAGCATAGAATACCAATTCAAATGACCATTCTGAGAAAATTACGTATGATATTTACTACCATCAATTTGGAGATCAATTTGGATCCAACTACATGACAGGCAAGGTGGTCTCCGCTAGTATAGCACTTGATGGGCAGCAAGCACGCCTGTCATTTCAGGAGAGTGAGTGTAGTAAGGGGCTGTAGTGTGTGCGAGTCTGGACTGTGACTGAGTTGACCGAGAATCGTTTGGATCGACTCTGCGTGATTCTGTCTTCCATATTATTTTATTTCAAAGGTATATGTTGTCATCTACAAATATTGTTTTAGATATTTTTGGTAGAATTCTGCTTGGATACCTTTTGTTTTTTTTTTAGTTGTTTTGTGATCATGGAAAATACAGACGATCTTTATTGCTCTGCATCCGGCCTCTTGTGCAACGCTTACCCTGGCCCCAAGCGCATTTTGGCGCAGTCATGACAAAGCAAAAAAAATTTGCTTGATATTCAGGCCAAGTTTTCCCGCCTTTTAATTTTGATGCATGGATGTTCGATCGAATTAAACCTGCTTACAAAATCGATATGACTTAGGCCCAATGCAAGTTATCATATTACGTAACAAAGTCTGGCTCTCAGTGTTTTTCAACGTGTACACATGCATCAAAAATGGACTTTCAAAACAGGCCTAATGTTGATCTTCATCTATTTCTTTTGCAGGGAGGAAACAATGCTGGTCACACTGTTGTTGTAGGTGACAAGGAATATGACTTTCATCTTTTACCAAGTGGTATTATCCATCCATTCTGTACATCAGTCATAGGTATGTGACAAAATTGGGATTTCTTTGTTCCGGGCTCTGTAAACAGAATACAGATTTAGTTTTTAAAATTGATTGTAACTTTTTGCATGTAATTTTCATTAGACTCTATTCAGCTATTGGCATGAAATTTCAAGTAATTCATGAAAAAATTTATAACGGAAAACTACTTCATAGTAATATTTATTAATTAATAGAGATCATAATTTGTTGTAGGATTATGTACTACCATCTTCATGAAGAAATTTTGAAGATATAAAGATGGTAGATGATATGCTTAAAGATAGAATTTGTTGATCTTTTGATAGTAAGCATCTAGGGTATGTATTTCTCCAATGTCTCATCCACATCCCTGTCCATCACCCCCCCCCCCCTGCTGTACCTCTTCCCACTTCCCCCTTGTCTTTGACTAATATCTGCTTTACAATGTCATCTTGTAGGTAATGGCTTAGTGGTTCACTTACCAGGGCTTTTTGAAGAGGCTGAGAAGGCTAAACTAAAAGGACTAAACGGCTGGAATGAGAGACTACGGATCTCGGATAGAGCGCATTTAGGTGAGTAGATACAAACTAGATGATACATAAAAATCAACAAAATGTATCCTTGAACATTAAGGCAAACATTTTCTTTGGGAAATATCTGGTAATTCAATTTTTGTTTTGTTTTTGTGCATTTATATTATTCATGGACTCCTTGAATATTAGTTGATTTATCTTTGGAACACCAAGTCCATATTGATGTAACAGTACCAGCAATTTATGAATACAAATAAAATCACACAATAGCACACCACAAACCAAATGACATTCGCATTTTGTCCTCACTTCATCAAAATGGATTTTCTATTTTATTTTTTTAGTTTTTGATCTTCATCAGCAAGTCGATGGCTTACAAGAATTGGAAAAGTCCAAGAACAAGACAAGGTAAGGCCCTTAAGATCAAAATTGTACAGAAGTATGATATATCACAACTATATAGTCATCTCTATTAAAGATATTAACAGTTTCAGATAGCCTGAATGTCTCTGATTGCAGCGATTACAAATTACAAGTACAAATCTAAGAGGTTGTCGGCCCAGTGCAGGGATTTTTATTATACACCTGTCCTAGGACAGGACGTATTATGGTATCACGCTCGGTGTCTGTCCGTCCGTTAACTTTGATAACATTGTTGATTTAAAGATAATCTATTTGAAGTTAAAGAAGTAGACTTTCAAATAAATTGGATTGGAATGTATGAGTGAAGAACAAAACAAAGCATTTTAATCATGTATAATACTCACCACCCAGCTTTCCACATTTACCACAGTCATGCATACTGGTACTGGATTGCTCCTGTAAGCTCACAGGTTGTTTCTTTGTGTGAATAATATATCAGATCACCCATTCTTATATATTTTACACATTGTTCATGTATGTACACTACATGTACATGCCTGAACATGTTCTATTTTACATGTAGATTTCATTATTTGTCTATAAATTATTAATAAAGTTTATTTATGGTACACAGAGTGATTTTAGCAATGTCTTTGATAATAATATTGATATAGGCCTACATTTAAATTCAAGTGTGTAATTTTCCAGAGTTGTAAACAGATGTTCGTCATATACATTTCCGCACATTGTACTTTGCAATACAGGTATAGAATAGCATATTAAAGAAAAATATATGTAAATACTTAAATGTACAAATCCATATCTATTTTATAAGTTGCAAGATAAGATAAGACTTGATCATGATAAAAGTTTTTAATGGCACAGAGATAAAAGATTATTCTGAAAAGATAAAAGAAAGGTATACTATATAAGTTATTATTTTGCGGGGGTTTTCTTTTCGTGGATATCGCAAATTATGATATAATGATAATGGTATATTTACCCAGGGTAGCCACTTCAGTTCTTTTCGTGGATATCGCAAATTATGATATAATGATAATGGTATATTTACCCAGGGTAGCCACTTCAGTTCTGAAAACTGTTCTCCCAGCAGGCCGTGCTATTATTACCTGGCTAAGCTAGGCTACCGATTCAGGTGCACACAGCTTTTTGCAGAATTGCCGATCGGCCGTTAAATTAACAACGCACAAAAAACTTGACACATTAATCAGTGCCAATGTCCCCAACAGCAAAGCTTTGCTATTGCAAACATCCTGTGTGGTGAAAACATTGAGATATGCGCCTATATATGAAGAGCTCAGTTGCAAAAGGGGTTAGGTCCATTTTTCATCAAATTTGATTTTTTTTTGTCTCAATGTATAGATTTTTAGTAGCTCTATAAGATGATACCAAAGAAAAGTTGAAATTCCCATTAAAAAGTGAACAAAAATGGCAAAGAAAAATCACTTTTTTTTTCATAAGGGGTTAGGTCCACATAGAAATTTTGTGGAAAAGAATAATAAAAAAAATATGAAGACAGCTAGATTTTTTTTATATCAAATTTTATGTTCAGATGGTAGGGTACCATTAAAAGTTAGTTTCGCAAATAAATATTGCAATATGGCAGTAAAAAAAATGATTTTCTTGGAGTGGACCTAACCCCTTTTGCAACCAAACTCTTCCGAAGAGCTCATTTGTCAAAAGGGGTTAGGTCCATTTTTCATAAATTTTATTGTTTTCTGTCTCAAAACTTTTAGATTTTTAGTCGCTCTGATGATACCAAAGAAAATTTGAAATTCACATTAAAACGTGAATAAAAGTGGCAAAGAAAAATTCCTTTTTTTATTCAAAAGAGATTGGATTCATTTCAGCTTGCTAGCAAAAGAGGTTAGGTCGATCCACAATGATAATTTTTAAAAAATATATGGAAAAAAATTGAAGACAGGTAGATTTCTTTTATACCCAATTTTATGTTCGCATGATAGGGTAGTACATCATGACAATTTAGTTTCTCAAAAGAATATTGCAATAAGTGAGAATAAAAAAAATGTGATTTTTCATGGAAATGTCCAAAGTGGACCTAACCCCTTTTGCAACCAAACTCTTCCTATGTACAAGACATAAGGTTGAAAAACTACAGTTAGTAAATCAAAAAGTAAGCTAGAATTTCTCAAACAAAATCAGAGCCTAAATTATCTCCTAATATATGTTTATCAATATTTATTCACTCACTGTAGTATTGCAATGTATTTTCCATAAATAATTTGGTTTTATTGTCATCTGATTGACTCTATACACAGGTATATTGGCAGCTATTTGCATACTCATTAATATTCATACGTCACATGACCAGAGGTTTTAGAGCTGTAAGATTCTGTTCACAAAATTCAAAATTTTTACACTTAAACCAGCTTTTCCAAAAATAAATCTAATTAACACAACTTCCAAAGATTACTTTTACAGATCAAACTGACATGATGAACTTTCAGATTTAAAGGTACAGAAAAGTGAAATTTAAGCCATTTTTAACATTTTGTAACTGCTTTTTATAGGAACATATTTATGTACAAAAGACACGTCAGCATTGGGGACTGAGAGGAACATATTTTTTGCACATGTTTTGCACTATTTTTGATTCTCTGAAATGCTGTGGAAGTGTTTGGTACATCTTCCGATCACAAATTCAACAACCCACGAAAATGTTGGGACCCCAGTTCAGTGATTCGCGAAAAATTCTGTACGTGAAAATAATAGCTTACACAGTATTCACAGTGAAAAGATGAGAATCTAAGGTGATAATTAATTCAATGATCAAAGAATGAGAAAAAAAATCATTTAGTTTGATAAACAACATCTGGCTTGTACATGAAATGTTTTAGATTTGTCCATTGCAGGTTTTTTCTAAAAAAAACCCACAACAGATCCCTGATCAAATTAAAGATGATATGTTTATTTAAAAGGTTTAGGATCTTATGATACACATGTATGTTGTTAAAAAGTGATCAGGCATTGTCCTCCAGCAAGCGAACAGTTACAAGCCTCAATATAGAAAATAGATTACCCAAGGAACATTTGCAAGTACATGTACACAGATAGTTTTATGCCAATTCATTTGTGAAGGCTGTCTTGTTGTGTGCACGTGTGGAAACAACAAATATTGTAGTGGGGCAGGTGAGATGAAAACATCAAGTTTCTCAGGAAAGGTCACTCTCTTCATAGAGCTCATTTACTCAATCAATCAGGGTGTGTACAAATACATAGTGAAGTTGATATCCTGTATTAATATCATCACAAGTGTTGTATTAACTACACACCAATGGCTTGCAGTCTCTAGTATTAAAGGGAAAATCTGTGAAAAGGATTTTCTTTCATTTAATTTTTAATCTAAAATAAAGTAGACCAAATAAAGAAGTCATGACAGTTTAAATAGATCAATATTCCTTGAAAAAATATAGTGTTCAACTTGCTCTTGCATTTACAATGTATATACCCTAGAACAATAATGCAAGACCAATCTCTGATGCTATGAATACACGATCCCATTCACCCATTTCTGTTTCAAAATCTTATTGGTCAAAAGCAATTAAGAGAGTTTAAATGTGCTTTGCATATGATTTTATTATATCATAATTTACAATTTATTTTGAAATGTTTGCAATTATAGAATGAACATGACTGAAGAATGGTTAGACCAAATTATTCACATAAAGATCCTGTAGTCGCACTGCTCACCACTGTTTTTCATGCTTGCGTGACTTCAATTGATTATTGATTTATGAATAGGAATATGACGTCAGGCAGTTATTGAGATCTCCATTATGGAATCTGCCTTGACAGTAATTAAAGTGATAAACATACGTAATCTATTAAAGCACCAGGACCAGACACAGCTTCTGCTAAAAATAAAGAGCCAGGAGTATATTAATACCTTTGTTCAAAGATGGTATCAGAGGAAGAGAAAGAAAGTGATAAAGTTGTATTAAAGGATAGTATTAAAACTCGGAAAGTAGATAGAAAAAGAGAGAGGGGAAGAAAAGCTAAAATTTTCATTATAAAAAAAAACTGAAGACTATATTTCAGTCTTTTTCTTGGTAAATCTTATCTGAAAAGTGCTACAGTAATATCAGTAGATGTATGACACAATCAACTATTTCATTATTTTGGGAAATGATAAAAAAAAAATTATTTGTTCAGTGAACCTTCTATAATCATATAAGGGCCGTCTGCACCATCCCGAGTTTTCAAATTAGCGCGCTATTTCTGATCCGGCAAATTATCCCGATCTGAAAAATCTCGAGATAGTTGGCGGTGGAGACGCAATTATCGCGCTAGTTTGTAGGATTAATCTCGAGATTGCAATCCCAAGTCAACTCGGGTTTATTTGCAAAATAGCGCGCTATTTTACGAATTATCCCGCTAATTCGTTGGTGCAGACGCACTCGAGATTGGACTCGGGGTAATTTATTCATGACGTCAGTCCATAATGCAATTCGCGTTCCACTTCCGCCTTGGTCAAAACATAAACACGTGCGAAAGTCAACTTTATACATGCGAATAGCGTTCATCAATTGCCTAATAAGCAACGATGGTGTCCCACCAGTGAATGGATTTTGGGAGAGACGAGACCGAAGGGGGAGGCGCTCATCGACGATGGTCATATTCAATAACAACACTGACAGCAGTGTTGTCTTATTCCTTCGCAAAATGTGAACAAATAGCATTTCTTTCCTCCTTCTCTCCCTCTCTCTCTCTCTCTCTGTCGTTGCCTCCTACTCCGCCATCATATTTAACGAAGAATACATCACTTCTTCACTCGCTGAGCTGAGAGGATTGTTGCATAACACCGGTCGAATTCGGCGAAAGTGCTAGTGAAAGGAGTACATTGCTTGCATATCGCGGGAAGTTATTCAAAAGCGCGGGCCATTGAAACTCCAAGATCCGAAAGTGCGCATGCTCTGAATATCGGGTTTGTTGCCTCGCTCGAGCAGGAATCGCTGTCTTGCGATGGTGCAGACGGGGTTTCTTGAATCGCGAAGTGGGCCGATCGGGCTAAAATCTCGAGATTGAGCAAACTCGGGATGGTGCAGC
The DNA here is from genome assembly GCF_037042905.1 of Lytechinus pictus. Taxonomy (NCBI): domain Eukaryota; kingdom Metazoa; phylum Echinodermata; class Echinoidea; order Temnopleuroida; family Toxopneustidae; genus Lytechinus; species Lytechinus pictus. Next base: position 3,238,762 of record NC_087251.1, read on the forward strand.
ACCGCCTAGTGAGTTAAGAACCTCTTGATCTATTGTTTTTTTCAGTCATGAAATTCAACTAATCAATCAAAGTTAATGTTGCTGTGGCAAGCTAGTTGCCACAGATTCAGATTAGGGAAAGCCGACACTGTCTGGAAATAAAGTTTGTTCGTTATCTTTTTCTTGATATTTTTGTACCATGTTTGAATCTAAAGAACCTCTATTTTAGATAATCTGCTTTTCATGGAGAACAAGACGCCATGTGTATAGAGGTCTTTAAATAGGACCTGTGATGTGTTTGGCAGATGGCTTTCAATGGTTGTTTTGCCATCCATTTTGAAGGCCAAAACTATGAATACCAAGTCTAATAATTGGTACAAAGGACAACAAGTTTAAACTTACATGTAGGTTAGTTTTATGAAATATAAATGATTTGCTGCTGCTTGGAAACTGATATTAATACACGCTGTTTGTGACGTATTTTCATTCTCCTGAGTTGGGTAACAGTGTGATATTTGTAGACCTATTGATTACAGTCATTTGATTACACCTGAGATGACTGACCCCATTTCTATTAATGAAAGCAGGTGCATTCTTTAATCAATATAATGCAAAATGGATTCATAAAACTTTTGATATGAAATGTATAATCTTGTTCTGAAGAGACGGTCAGTAAACGAGGCACATTTTCTTCTCTCTCTCTCTCTCTCTTTCTTGTTGCTTAAATATTGCAGTATGATTATAAAATCAGTTTGACTTGCAGCTGTCAGTGTTGATGCTCTTTACCTGTGAATTATTCATTGAAATTTTATTCATAAGCTCCATCATTCGAACCCAAATGAATTTGAAAATAAACAGAAAAATAAACAAGATGGAACAAATATTACACTGAAGTTTTTTTTTATAGTTGGATGTAAATTTGTTTTTATATTCATTAGTTGCACAAAGCAGTTTTGTACGCAACATGGGTGATATATGCTTTTTTATTAGTTTTATTTTTATTTTTAGTTTTATGAAATATTTCCTGGTTTGTAGATTTGATATTTAATACTATAGGCATTGTAATATTTGATAAGAGTTGTTGATTTCACATATTCACGGAGAGCCAATCATTACAATTATTGAAGGAAAATAAAAAAATCAATATTTAATATAATGAAAACTGTGTAAAAACAGTATACGTGTCATCATCCACTCTGTCTTTAACCAAGTAGGATCCATGCTTTAACAAACTGCATGTAATGTAGTTGTATCAAGTGCTGTTTAAGCAAAAATTGAACTTCTTATTTCACATTAAAGTTGTAATGAAATTTCTAGCGTTGTATTTGTACAAGTCAGCTAAATCAACTATCCCCCCCCCCCCCCGCTTCCTGACTAAACCCTGTTTTACCACCAAACTTCTCAATACTGTAGCTTTGGTTTGGATCATTATTTGAAATGCTGATTCATGATTATGTTGTTTTTTTCATGATGAACAGTGCCTGACCTTTCACTTTAAGAGACAACTGACACATTGAGATACATGATGCCAGGCTGTGTTCAATTGGAGATTTATTAACTAGTTGTTTTGTCTTGCCTTTATTTATTAATTCAGGACTCTGTAGTATGTCTATAAAACTTTCCGAGAAAATTAAAAGATCAAAGTTGTTACAAGCAGATAAAGCTTCATTTATGGAATGATTTGCCAGATAGATTTTACATAATAGAAATTTCAAAATTTGTTTCCTTACAAGTGATATATCAGGCTTCTTTCCTTTTCAGAATGATAATTGCGGGTATTCAGTTGTAACAAACCAGACTTATTAAAGGACAAGTCCACCCCAACAAAAATATGATTTCAATAAAAAGAGAAAAATCCAACAAGCGTAACACTGAAAATTTCATCAAAATCGGATGTAAAATAAGAAAGCTATGACATTTTAAATTTTCACCTAATTCACAAAACAGTTATATGCACATCCTGGTCGGTAGCAAATGAGGAGACTGATGACATCATCCACTTACTATTTATTTTGTATTTTATTATATGAAATATGAAATATTCTAATTTTCTCCTCATTGTCAAAGGAAACTACGATTTAATTCCTCCCTGAACATATGGAATTAACATTGTTTAATACTATATGGTTCAGTCAAGTTGGTCCTTATTGTTGAATATGTAAAAAATGAAATATTGTATATTTCAAACAATAAAAAACAAAAGAAATAGTGATTTTAATGAAATTTTCAGCGTTATGTTCGTTTGATTTTTCTCTATTTATTCAAATCAACATTTGTCTAGGGTGGACTTGACCTTTAAAGCAAAGGTCACAGCCTTAATTCATAATCCCAGGTCTAGTCTGGTGATGATTTCCTTGTATTTTGACTGGCCTTTATAGAGCTTACATGTAATTTACTGAACTAGATCATTAATCCACGGTATCTCCCAGGTCTCTGTCTATTGATCTGACTCACCACACATGTTTTTGCGATCAGGGCCCTGTCTTACAAAGAGTTACGATTGATCTGATCAATGTCAACTATTGAAAGTGGGTAACATCAACATATAAAATGCATGTTCAAAATATTTTCTAGATGTGATGTATAATCATACATTCATTGTTTTCTTGAAAATTCAGTGCAACTCTCTGTTTACAAATACAAAGGACATCATGCTATTTTTTTGTAGGAAATAATTATGACATTGATGGATTAATTTCCATATATTTGAGATTGATCAGATTAGTCTTTGTAAGATGGGGCCCAGATCACAATGTCCATAGACAAACATCTATTCATACAGTGTACATCTGAGCTCTTCTTGTTTAGATCCATTTAGCCAACATAATTTTCATTTTTGTATGTATTTGTTTGTCAGATTTGTTCACTTCTATTCATATATTTGTTTAATTTGTTAATTAATAAGGTTGTGAGGGGAATTAGTAGTGGGTACATACCAAAATTGTGGTTTGGTATAACTTTAAATGAATCATTCTGCACTCATGTGAAAACACTCTTCAATGAGAAAGCTTCATGAGTAAATTGAAAGTAAGATTTTTTTTGTTAAATGGAGTGTTAGTCACATGGCTGTCACATGGTGATTTGTATTGTTCATTCTCTTTTGGTTTTGATATTGTAGCATAATGAGTTATACCTTTAAGATGTATTTCATAGTTTAATCGTAGAGGGCGATATTTTAGTTGTGATATGCTTTGCGATTATTGGAGAAGTACGTCAGTTCGCTGGGAGCTGCGGTGGCGTGCACGTTGGTGAATAGCACCTGGAGTGTGTGTGTTGGCGACAGCGTGGATAGCGCCGAGGAAGGGGAGCCTGGAGAGAGACAAGAAGAGAGCGCCTACGCACGTTGGTGAATAGCGCCCTGGATGTGTGTGGCGGAGATAGTGCCTACACACGTTGGTGAATAGCGCCCTGGATGTGTGTGGCGGAGATAGTGCCTACACACGTTGGTGAATATATAGCGCCCTGGATGTGTGTGGCGGAGATAGTGCCTACACACGTTGGTGAATAGCGCCCTGGATGTGTGTGGCGGAGATAGTGCCTACACACGTTGGTGAATAGCGCCCTGGATGTGTGTGGCGGAGATAGTGCCTACACACGTTGGTGAATAGCGCCCTGGATGTGTGTGGCGGAGATAGTGCCTACACACGTTGGTGAATTATAGCGCCCTGGATGTGTGTGGCGGAGATAGTGCCTACACACGTTGGTGAATAGCGCCCTGGGGGTGCGTGGCGGAGATAGTGCCTACACACGTTGGTGAATAGCGCCCTGGGTGTGTGTGGCGGAGATAGTGCCTACACACGTTGGTGAATAGCGCCCTGGGTGTGTGTGGCGGAGATAGTGCCTACACACGTTGGTGAATAGCGCCCTGAGTGTGCGTGGCGGAGGTAGCTCCTACACACGTTGGTGAATGGCGTATTGAGTGTGTGTGGCGGAGGTAGTGCCTATGCACGTTGGTGAATGGCGCCTTGGGTGTGTGTGGCGGAGGTAGCGCCTATGCACGTTGGTGAAGAGCGCCTTGAGTTTGTGTGGCGGAGATGGCGCCTTGAGTGTGTGTGGCGGAGATAGCGCCTATACACGTGGGTGAATAGCGCCTATTGAGTCGGTGTGTAGACGACAGCGTAGATAGCGCCTATACATGTAAATGTATAGCGCCTACGACGAGTGGCTATGAAGAATGGATCTGAAATTCCTTGCAGGATAAGTGCAGCATGGAGATGGGGATCTCTGAACGTCGAAGAGAAGTACTTGTTGGATATGCAGATACTAGCAACGAGGGAACTGGAGCTGTCCTATGTTGGGAAGGAGCAAGTCATATCCTATGCTAGTGGGGTACTGCATTCAGAAAGCAGAGAAAAATCTACTATGGGGCTCAAAAGGAGTCATGGGCCATGGTAGTATTTCGGAGCTGCAACAGAACTTCTATGGGCGGAGATCAGGACGGATCATCGGGCACTTGGTTGGATCTTTGCAGAGGCAAGGGTGGTTGCCGTGGAACTTGACATCAGCAATGAGCAGATACCAACAGAAAGAACCTTCGATCAGGAAGATCTTGGAAGCAGAGCATCAGTCAGTCGACCGGCCCGATTGGTCAACGGTGGCTTCAAAGTCTAGTGTGGAGAAGTCCTATATTGGAGGATGCACAGCTGGAGATGAAGCAAGACATACTCTTCAGGAAGTAGGAGTGTGACCAAGGTCGGAATGTAACCTGGCATGTGATGTTGTTCTTCAGATAGATAGTTCGAAGGAATTGCGTTGGATGCACATCCGCTGATTGTTATGACAGGGTAACGCCTTGGCCTCCAAAGAAGTCTTTGTAGAGAGAGATCGAGATGACGAAAAGTAGTTCTAGACATGCGCCTTGAAGAAACCCCCCAAGAAGGAATCGTCTAGCACTATAATAGAAATCCGCAGAATAGATATTGGACAGAACTTTCGCTATATATTACTTTGTGCCAGAAACAGTCAGACTCTGACGCATTTGAATTTTGTATTCAACATGTTGTTTTATGCCTTGATGTATGCTTTATATTTTTGCTTCCATGTTTTCCTTTTCCTCTTTTCTAACCTTTCTTATGTCATTCTCATCTTGACATTTTCTGATCTCAATACAACTCTGTATGCTCTTTCTATCTATTTCTGTATATAGATTATTTTGGTTGTTAAGAACGGTACTTCCTTTATGTACTATGCCAATGTATATACCTGCATACTTTTAACGATGTTTTAATGTTTTATTTTCTTCTTTGGAAGAGCGAGATAACATTTAAAGAAATTCATTTTTATGTTTTGTTGTTAATATACCTGGTCCGAGGACAGCCCAGACTTGGGGAGGGGCTGTGTAGCATAATGAGTTATACCTTTAAGATGTATTTCATAGTTTAATCGTAGAGGGAGATATTTTAGTTGTGATATGCTTTGCGATTATTGGAGAAGTACGTCAGTTCGCTGGGAGCTGCGGTGGCGTGCGGTTGTAAGATGTAAGCTCCGAATAAATCAAGTTGAACTGTATACTGGATATCTCCCAGGTTGCTTCATTTGCATGATTTAGGGTGAGTGAGCGGGTGATCTGGTGTATTTCAGAGGAGCGAGAGAGTGTACCACGTTGCACAATATACTTTTGTGAGCGAACCTGCCCCAAAAGAGATATAAAAGTGAGGAGAAGCGTGGACCGGGTTCTGGAGACTGCGAGACGGCAGAACGCTACCCCGACAGAGCCCGGTTACGCCACAATATTCCAACTCCCCAAAGAAATACAAATTTAAAGGACAATTCCATCTCAAGAAAAAGTTAAATATAGTAAAAAGAGAAAAATCCAGCTAGCATAATGCTGAAAAATTCATTAAATTTGGATGTAAAATAAAAAAGTTATGACATTTTAAAGTTTTGCTTAATTTTACAAAACAATTATATGCCCATCCTGGTAGGTATGTAAATGAGGGGACTGATGACATTAATATTTATTTTGTATTTCATTATATGAAATGTGAAATATTTGAATTTTCTCCTCATGTTCATGTGAAATTAAGATTTATTCCTCCCTGAACATGTGGAACTACCCTTGTTTTAACATTTTATTGTTCAGTCAAGTTGGTCCTTATTAAATCTGTAAAAATTATTGAAATATTTTATAATGTAATTCAAACAATAACAAACAAAAGAAATAGTGAGTGAGGGACATCATTGACTCATTTACATATCACTGAGTTGTGCATCTAGGCCTACAACTGTTTTGTGAAAAATAAGTTAAACTTAAAAGTGTCAACTTTCTTATTTTATATCCAATTTTGATAATATTTTCAGCGTTATGCTTGTTTGATTTTTCTCCATTGATTCAAATCAACATTTTTCTGGGGTGGACTTGACCTTTAAGGTAAGAAAGTCAGCAATCAAGTTTATTATTTTATTTCTCATCCCAGACCCCCAATAAGGTATATTTCACAGGATGAGTTATTTACTAAATCCCTCTTTATTTTTCTTTTAAACTGATAGAGCTATTTACAATACTTATTTAATAAAGCATGGTTTAAGCTGAAAATTTTAGGATGTAGTTTTTATTTGTAGCTCCCTAATATGCGGTCATTGTACTTTTGATACTTGTAAGTTTAAAATTCATATTTTCACAAGGAGTGAATGGATAAAATGTGATTCAATGGTCTATCAGTGACTACACGTTTTACAGACTGTAATGTCATAGATGTAGATGATAGTCCAGTTGAACTCTCATTACTGAATCTACCAAAACTTCAGAGGGATTTAAAAAGACAACCTTGGTAGAATAATGACGTAGAATAAGAACTTTAACTTTATGAAACTCAAGTATATGTTTATTAATTTTAGCTAGAGAAATGTCAATGAGCAAAAAATATTGGGTTATTACTTATTTCAACCAATGAAACCTTACAAAGAATGATGAAATGATTCATTGACATTCGCCAAGCTTACATTTGCTGCCTTGTTTCTGCTCTGCTCATGAAGTCAAACACCAAGCCTGATATTTAGAATTCTTCACGCTCACATTGTTCTGAGCATAAAACCAGACCTCTGATCCTAACCTTATGTCTTTCAAGAAATGAAGTAACAAGTGATTTTTGTAGAAGCAAATATAAATGCTACTCATCAAATTGATAATGATGCACCATACTGAATAAGTATAGCAATTAATTGGATGCTGATTTTAGATAATGATTAATGCCTTGACCTTTCACAAAAGTTATCTGTACCAGCTTACGTTGAGATATCAAGAGAATGAAGAGATGCTGTGTCTAGAGGTGTATCTCCCTTCTCATTTGTTTGGTTGGTTGATTGTGTTCTACATGACTGTACATTCAATAACATGATACAAAACAATATAATATCACAGAAAATGCATACAAACACATTTTCATTATACATGCATGAACACTTTGTCTTTTCTTTGATATGGAAAAATAACTTTTTAAAACACAATTACCATAGGCAGGAGACAGTCATGAGGGGGCTGTTTGATATTAATGGAGACTTTAAGTGTGTATCCTTATGTACATATATGAAAAGGATCACTTCATTATATCACTCAAATTAATCCATTCTTTCACTGTTAGATTTTTTTTCTACATGTAATAAAACAAAATATTTGTAAGCTCACTATATTTTTGTCAATCAAATAACTATTTAAATTGAATGTAGTAGATTTGTTTTCAATTACTGGTAGTATTATCAAATTAATTATTTTTGTATATATTTTTGTTTTCTTCTACAGTCTTGGCACAACAAAGAAAGGAATTGGCCCGACGTATTCTTCTAAAGCCAGCAGGACTGGCATTCGTGTCTGTGATTTGATGGGGGATTTCAAAGTCTTTGAAGAGAAGTAAGTTGGATCATCTAAAAGTAATAATCTGTAATCACTACTGGCCCGTATTCTGAACTCTGTTTAACTATGGGTAGTCAATTGAAACACAAATCTTTAACAATACTGGGTAGATATATAAGTGCATGTCTTACTCAGGTCATTGATAAATGTTGGCGAATAATAACAATAAGTTTTCCTTGCCATTGTATGACAAAAAAGCATAGTGAACCTAAGAAACATCTACAATGTTCATAAAATTTTGATATTTTCAGCTTCTCATAATTTTAGCACAGAGTTTAGAACATGGCCTATAAACTGTGCTTCAGATTACAGGCTACTGTGCTTTAGATGCTCTGTGAATAATGCAATCATGTCTTATTAGTATTGCTGAATATCCACATGCCTGTTCATCTATATTTTATTACTTTGATGTTTGTTCATATAAACAGAACTGATGAAGATATTACAGAAGTTGTACAAATGTCTACGAAACGAGTATGCTGAAACTACTATCATTGAAGAAAATTATTTTTTGTTTTATTTCATGCATAAGCAGGAAAAGTAATTTACATCTGTGGTTACTTTCTCACTTGCAGTGCAATAGAATATGTAGAAATTGTTTTTGCACTATATAAATGCATATATCATCATCATTATTATTATCATCACAAACATGCAGCTTTTAGCTTACAACTTTGTTGTAACAATGGTGGTGGCAAGGTGCTTTTAATGCACTTGTGTACATGCCTAACTTTGCCAAACTGATATTTATAGTGGATTTGCAAGGGCATGCACAACTCCTTTCATGATGCAAGCACTAGGTCATTTTATTTGAACTTGATTTTATGAAATAATAAACTGAGGTGCAGTAGAAAGGTAGTTTTATGTTGAAATAAATATTTAAAAATTTTCTGTAAAATTTTGTGACTTCAGAGAATCTTATTAACGACTTGATGTTTTCTCTCATAGGTTTCGAGCACTGGTCAATATTCATCAGAAACTGTTTCCTCAACTTGAAGTCGATGTGGAGTCTGAACTACAGAGATATAAGGTGAAGACCTTCAGTTTGAAATGATAGTGAAATAGGAAGTGGAATGTTATGATAGTGATCTTTCTTGGAAATGAGTGTGGTCATGAACAGGATCATCACATTCTTGACTTGTTGAATTAATCTCAGTTGGTCATGAAATTTGCCCTCTACTCTTAATCATGTTCTTAATACATGTTTCTAAAGAGGGTAAAAGGGAATTGATTTATTAACAATTACTGGTGTACACACTTAACCTAGTTTCCGGTGGCTAAGTGGATTTTGACCATTTGCCTAGTATTTCATTTTGATTAATACAAATTATGATCGGTGATCAATAGTTATGGTTTTGAGGTTGAGGTGATTTGTCAAATAACAAGGATTCTTATTTATAAAATCAGTCTTATTTGAGGATTATAATTGCTGATACTAGTACCCTTTGAGACAACAACACAAAACTTCTAAATTTCCACTTTGTTTATAATATCTTCAATTATCAGCCATTGAATTCATTTTACTTTTGAAATGGAATTGAAGTAAATTGAATGCTGGAATAAAGATTTACTTGGAAGCATTTTAGTGTGATAAAATTGAATTATATTGCCTATTTGAAACACCATGATACAGAATTATGCTGAAGAGATCAAGCCTATGGTGTGTGATACAGTCTTTCTAATGGATTCACTACTCAAAGAACCTGGTAAACGGATCTTGGTGGAGGGTGCCAATGCTACCATGCTTGACATCGACTTTGGTGAGAAGTTTGCTCTGTCACTCAATACATTATTTTTTAAGATTAAGCAGACTAATGTCTGATTTTGATCAAAGCAGGTCATTCACTGCTCATGAAAATAGAGTTTGGCTTTTGCTGGATCTTTACATGAAATTTTGAATGTTGAATATCTTCAAGCTCTTGCAGGTGTTTGGTTTCTTTATGATAGTATGTGTACTAAAAAAATATTTTGATTACCTGATATAGACAAATTAACATTTTTCTGTGTGGAAAGTTGAGTTTTTTTCAATGTATTTGTTAAAAAGTTTCCATGTGTCTAATGGACCAAGATTCTTTTCTGAAGTATTTCTAAACCAAAAATTATTTTTTTATGTATACTGTCATTTTGCATTGCAATTATATCTGTGAATAAGCTTATGTAGCCTTCCTTCATTCTCTAACATGATATATATTTTTCTATATATTCTCTATTCTAGGAACGTATCCATACGTTACATCCTCAAATTGTTCAATAGGTGGTGTTTGTACAGGGTTAGGTGTTCCACCTAGGAGTATCGGTGAAGTATACGGTGTAGTGAAAGCTTATACTACCAGGGTAGGAGATGGTGCCTTTCCAACAGAGCAGCTGAATGTAAGTAGGATTTGGGTTTATGAGTGATTCCTATATCTCAATAATATTCAGAGTATCATGAAGCAAAGATTCGTCTCTGTTTTAGATATTTATGTGTGCCATTTCACAAAATCACACTGTATATGTTATTTTACCTTTAAATATTACCATCAATTGAAGGGGTTTCAGGCTTTGTTTAAGGTAGCTGTTAGGTTCTTTTCAGTTTTGCTTGTAGAAGCTCATTGTTTAGATATGTTGTTGTTTTTCAGTGTTGTCTATGAAGCTAGAGTATATGTTTCCTCTTTTCATGAGATATTTGTTACAGGATTTCTGTAAATAATAAAGAGATTTATAAAAATTGCCCAATGAATATTGAGACAATAGAAAAAATTCCATTTCACCATGAAAATTGAAGCATGTTTTAACTACCCAACCAATTAATTTGAATGTATTTATTAAGGCTTGTAATGAGAAGAAATGCAGAGTATCCTTCAGTATGTAGACAATACAGATATTATGAATCGTTTGACTTCTTTGATTGAGTAATGTGCACTAGGATAATAATGCCTTTACCATTCTCTCCCTTTCTTTCTTTTTAAATTATTTATTTTAACAGGAAATTGGAGATCTGTTACAGAGCACAGGCCAAGAGTTTGGTGTAACGACAAAGAGAAGACGACGATGTGGTTGGTTAGATGTGGTTCTTCTTAAATACGTCCATATGATCAATGGATTTAGTGCGTAAGTACATGTAAAAAAATCATTAGAGATTCAGCATTGCATTATGCTTGGTTTGAATGGTATTAAAAGATTGTAGAAGGGGTTCAAAACATCACTTGAGAGAAATTGAATTTGTTATGAGACAGACAAATTAATCTAGTTTTTGTGAAGACCTATTTAAGTGCAATTCCATGATATTGTTTATATCCCCCCTATATGTGGGATTTTTAACATAAATTTCGTGATTCATCACTGCTTTCAAATTATATGATATTTTTTCTCTTCATGATATATTTTTTTGTGTTTCTATTGCACTGATTTAAATCTAATAAAAAAAAGTATCCTTTTGATTATGAGTGGGGGAGCATCTCTTGAAGAATTATAATCTGCACATCAACTGTAGTTTGAAAATATTTAATTGTTGCTTTCCATGGTTCACTCATACATGACTAACAGTTTTAGGAAACATTCTAAGAATTGAACATCTTGAAAGCAGATGCAAACGTTCGTATATAATAGAAGTACTTTGAATAATATGTTCTTGTTTGTTTTTATAATCCCTGACAGACTTGCTATGACCAAGCTGGATATTCTAGATATCTTTGATGAGATTAAGATTGGAGTCAAATACCTTGTCAATGGAGAACCTCTCGCTTCATTTCCAGGTAAAAACAAAATGAAGGATTCCGCTGTCCATAATCATGAATTGTTACTAATTTTATAACTCATTCTCTCATTACATAGATGTAGTGTCAAATACAGGGAAAATAACAATATCCTTAAAAAAAGACCAGTTTTCCAATAAACACTCAAGAACTTTCAGTTTGGTTCTTTGTGGCCAATCATGACTCGTAGGTTGCCAGATGATTTTTCCTTGCAAGGTATACTTATTTTGTGTCAACTCTATTATTTTATTGTTTGTATAATCTGGGATGTCCAACATATATGCAAAATACCAAGAAGTTTGTGATTTTATCTGGTCTACCAATTAGAAAACAAAAAGAAATGGATCTGTAACACACAGGTCATTGGTTGACGATACTTCTTTTATTTCTCTACAGCCCATCAAGATGTGTTGAAGGAGGTTGAGGTTGAATATGTAACTATGCCTGGATGGAAGACTAGCACTATACATGCTAGGAAGTTTGATGAGCTTCCAGTTAATGCACAGAAATACGTCCTCAAAGCACAAGAACTCATTGGTATCCCAAGTAAGTAATTCTATTTGTTACCGACACATGTCAAGATACTTGTATGTCCTGTCACAGGTGCAAGCTTAATAAGTAAATTGAAAATTTATTGATTTCAGGTTATTATTAACAAGATGCTATTTCTTTCAGTTGTGCGAGCTACTTCCAAAATCTTAGGTTTAGGAGAGCGTACCTTTTTTTAAAGTAGAATTCTATCTGCAAACAATATCAATTTAAAGTTAATTTCATTTGTTGTAGCAATAATAATCATTTCTTTTATTTACAATGAGTAGCCATATCAATAAGTTTCTCCCAGCATACCTTGCATAGTATAATATGTTATTATCTTTTTTTCAATATAAAAGCTTACCAAGGCTAGAAGGCAAAAGGTCTTCATGTTTGCTACCATGATGCAAAATGTTCTCTTTCTTTCTTTGTCTTGTTCTGCACTGAGCTCCTGATGTCTTAGGAATGTTTTCTGATGGTTTATGATCCCCATTCAATCAATGTTCCCCTTATCTATATTTTCATAAGAAATTGCATTGATCCTATTATTTTATCTCTTCTCTTCTTATGCAGAAATTATAGATTCTTCAAGACTTCATAATAAACATTGTATTTTTCTCTTTTATTTGCCATTTTTTGTTTTACAGTTAAATGGGTTGGAGTTGGCAAGAGCCGTGATTCAATCATCAAGCTTTTCTAAATTGCTACGCTTATGATGGAAGATTGTGCTGATCTTATCTGTTGAAGTTAGAGTAGACTCAGATGAACCTGCTTCACAAACTAGGATCAGGTTATCCAAGGGTTCATGAATGTAGCTAATGATGCTGTAAATGATAACTACTGTTTATTCTACAACCTCTGAGAGTGTTCAGATAAATATATATATATCTCAGTAATTGATTATGAGTGACTTGTTGGGTAATAAGTCACCCATCATTAATCTGAACTGTACTAGGGTTTTACTGTCACAAGGTCATTGATACATTGTATCTCAAGCAAGGGGAACATTTTTACTGACTTGATGATTTATCAAATGTCCTCTCCAGTCCCCAAATAATTGATGCCATCTCATTCAATACAATACGAAGGTAGCAATGTTCTCTCCCCCCCCCCCTGAATTTTTTTTTTTTTTTTCTAGATTCAAATTTTGTTCATCATGCAGTTCAAACACTTAAATAATTATGATCTTTTTAAGGGATTCACTTGTAAATGACTGTCTTTGATCTTCATAAATAAGTTGCCTATATATATATTTTTTTGGTATGGGATTATTGACTTGCTTTGTAGATTAGCAGTGATAATATTTGCTCAGGTGGGATATCATATTCATTTCTTCTTATCTTAATCAATTGTTTATTTTTATTCACTGTGATATATCAGTATAGATGAGACAGTGCCAATGTTTTTGTAGAGACTAAATTAAGCATTCAACTATCAAAAACAAGTTTCAAATAAATTTTCTCAATTTTGTCACATGTAGCATGTACACTTTGCAGTTGAGATGTTCAAGACTTGTTTGTTTTTATTCACTATCAATGCTCTTTCTACCATATCCATTTTCCTGATTGCTACCTCGGTATTTGAATGGTTTCTTGTAATGTATGTTTTCTCCAAGCTTTTAAAAGAAAGAAAAAACAAATATTTTCTGGTTAAAATTTTGTTGCATATTTCTTTTTTGTTTAACTACATGATGTGCAGATAATACTAAAACCCTGTGCTACTATCCTACACTTTAGTTCTATAGACTTCTGATATTGATACAGAGCTTGAGCAGCCCCTGAACATGTTAGCATTACAACCTGAATTAAGAAGGGAAATTTAGTTGTTAGGAAGACCTCTTTATTTGTATCCTCTAGTGTGCTGTTGTGTAACTTCATTTTTATGTTGGTGCTTATGAAGATAACTGCCGGTAAATTGTTTTCTCTATAAAGGGGGCTTTTTCCATGTAAAGTTATGTTTGGCTTTCAGGAATTAAAATAAAAAGTAAATGAAATGTATGACCTCAACTGCTTAAGTCTAAAGATATGTTTCTCTTATTTCAATATCCAATTGCTGTTCTAGCCAATTTAAATTTAACATTAGTTTGAAGGTTCAAATTAAACTTTGTTGATTTTAAAGTCTGGATGAAACCTTTACCTAATAATAGGAGAATGTGAGGATATGTGCATGTGTATTCAGTTCACTCCAAATTACAGACATGTTTTTGTTCTTTCAAGCTCTATCATTATTAAAGAACTATAAGGCACAAAGTTTTAAATATTAGTATTCAAACTGCTACTCATCATTTTTTTTTCTTTTTTAAAATATTACTATTTACTATATATTTTTTGTATCTTTTTCAGTTATTTCGCTATTTTGCTTTCAATATCTTAACTAGAGGTTGCTGTTATTAGATGTAATAGGTTTTCCCTGAAATGTTTTATATCCTTTTATATTAATTTAAATTGAGCTTTACTAGTCCATAATTTCTTGGTTTTTTTTTTGTTGTTGCTTATTTAATACTGTAATCAACATAGCATCCATTGTATTATACATATGTTAGTTTAAGAGAGAGCTGAATTCATTTGGAACAATATTTAAAGTAGATTAATGAAATTTAACAGTTATTTCACCTTCAAGGTTACAAAAGCTTGTGCGGAAGAATGCATTGGGAATCACTTGACATTTTAATTTAATGTTGGATTGTAGAAAGGATAAATATTTTTATGAAAGAACTTTATTACATGAATGATTAATGAAAATGTCAATGTTATTGTACCATGTGGTTCAAAATGTGAAAAAGTAATGTCAAATACTTGATTGCCTAATCAAAGATTTCTTTTTATTGAAGGTATGCATTAGTTAAATGTCTATTTAATGTTGGTCTATAGTGTATTACATAACATTTTAAGAGAAAATAACACTTTTTTAAGTAGAAGTATAATATTCACAACATTCATTATCATAAGAGATTGTTACACTGAATCTAACGATTCTACACTCCATACTTTTTAAGATTTCATAAATGTTTTGTCAGGACACTGTTTTTTTTAGCTGAAACGTAACTGCTTTAATAAAATCATTTTCTTCAAGTAAACAATACAATCACCTTGCCTTTTTAGAAAAATTGCAATGTTATGCCAAGAGAAAAACTTGAACTGGTTCAAGAAAAATTTATTGATAATGTGTAGTTTTTATTTTTTCCATCAAAGATCATTATTACAGGTTATGTCTTGATACATTCTAACTTTTATTAAATTTTTTTTTATACAGGTGATATGCAGAGAGTCAAATTTAGTTAATACAGACATGATCTACAGTGCAACGTTAAGAAGAATAATATACCTAAATACTCTTACAAGTACCCCTTTATTTGAAAGTCACATAAAATTTGATTTACATATTGTTATTGGATGTCTTTTTCATGTCTGGCATACATTTAGTTTGTGAACCTTTTTCTTAACCTTGTACTATGGTCTCACCAAAAGTCACCGTATGTCAAGATTTTCCCTTGATATTCTGTTTTCTGATGAGAATGATTAAAGGTTTTATATGTCTAATTTAAGACTTGTGGAGGAGCAATGGTAACTTCATGTTCTAGTGCTAAACGAAAGTTGTTTTTTAATGTAGAAAGTCACATTTATGTCAAAATTATTTTGTATTAGAAAAATTATTAAAATAATAGAAATTATCAAATAAGCATAATTGGGAAAAAATAGTGATATTAAGAATCACACGTTCAATGACAGGAAGATAACAACCTCTACATGTAGATTTCAATTTTGTCTTCCTTCATGATTTTATTGTCTAAATTTTGGGTGTGTGATTTTTAAATTGTACGATTGAAAATTATATATATATGCTGAGAGGAAAATTGAGATGAAACAAGTGTTTCTTGATCTCCATTGTAATTATTCATCAGATTCATTGTAAAGCTAATTTTTTTTCTGCTGGTGTGACTTGTTTCAAATAAAGTATGGGATGTGGTGAAGAATAAAATTGATTCCAGTGTTTTATCATCTATAAGTGTATTTCTTTGTTGCAATAATATTTTGTCATTAATATGCAGCATTCAATCATGGTGAATTCAGTTATGCCCAACACTAATTTCCATTCAAGTTTAACAATCAGCAAAGTTAGTGACCCCTCTTGTTATCAAATCATATCAAAATGAAATTAATCCAAATCTAGAAAGCCATTAGTCAAAGATTATTGCATATTAACATTAAAATTAGCTAGAATATGAAAGAACTTCTCAGCTTTTCATCAATACCTTACTTATACAATTGACACGATGCATGACGATTTAACCTGTAAGACTATTACAGGTATAAATTCCATTTTGTCCAAGTTTGTCAAATAATGCCCAGTTTACACTACTGTGGTCATCAGATGGATGAGTGTAAATCCCTTGATATGTAAACTCATGTATTGACAGCATTGAGAGGCGAAAGGCAAAGCTATACAAGGATTAGTAATATATACACTGAAATTATTCAAAGATGATATTTACTAATCTTATGATTTTGTAAAATTGAATAATTCCTCAATAAATTATAGAGGCTACAGAGACCATGAACCTGTATGAATATCATATTCTCCATCACATGCTGCCCCAGGGAGATATTATGTTCTGTTTATACTCTCCCTAAAATGATCATAGACCAATGTAAATGGGGCATAAAGCCAACATGATACTTTATTTGATCCCTGGATTCCAAAGTCGAGAGACGGTCATCTTCAAAAGCCTTTTTTGTTAAGGCTGAGGTCATTAATGACTGATCAGTTTCATGCACTCCACCTATTGTACCAAAACTTGGAAAAATTGAATTTGTCATCCACATTAATTTTTTTTTAAGATGTGCATGGTGTTAGGTATTAGTAAGGTATGAATATAAAGATGAGTTGCTTTTACATTATCTGGTAAATCTACATTGTCGTATTTGATACCCAGTGAAAAACAGCTCTCTTAATTATGATTCCCCTTACCAGTTAACCTATTTAATTTACTGTAACATAATTGTTACCTTATCTTGTCCCCCCAAAACACACACATTCCTCTGCATTATTATTATCACTTGGTGTATTCAGACCGTTTTAGAATACCTTATCTGATCAGGATGTTAAACCTAATCTACCCTTTTCAGAAAATATTTTTAGCATTGTAAAAGCTAATTACTTGTAATATTCCAGAAAAAAATACCGTTACAAAGTGTGCGTCAACATTATGAGAACTTTCAGTGGGATTTTTCCAGGGTAGCAGGTATTTCTGCAATGTAGAAGTAAATAACGAGAATGTTCTCAATCCAGTGAGTAGATGGGCATGGCCTGTTGAGCTAGGGATTTTTAATCGCACACCTTGCCTGCTAATCAGACCATAACGTGCATCTTGGGCATAAAAAATTCTTGTAATTTAACAGGTATTCTGGTGATCAGTCAGTCTGAATATGGTCTACTTATTCTGTTTATAATTCTCACATTGCTCCTATTTCCTCTTTCATGCTTTAGATTTAGATCTCTATTTGCTTTCTAAGTTCCCATCAATTTTCTCATTCTTATCACTTACACTTTCAATTAAAATGGCATAAATGAGAAATTACAAAGTTTATTTATTGGCAAGGTGTTAGTAAAATTTAATCATTCCCACTTTTTTTTTCATCTGGACACTGAACACATTTCAAATCATTGATAACAAATGAACTTTGGTACTTTTTTTTATCTTTCCAGTATATTGGGTTGTTATTGCTCACTTTAAAATAAATGTGAATAGCTTTAAAAATGATAACATAATAAATCAATCCATGAACTCATTCCACCTGCAATCATCTTAACATGTCATAATTAAATCATATTATCATAACTTTCCCTGATAAAAAAACATCTCTCATAATAGATCTCAATGTATCATAAAAAATATCACAAATATGTGCTTAAAAGGTTTCATAGCATACTTATCTGATTCATTTTCAATTAATCAGCATTAGAACAAAAATTACACATAAATGATTAATAATAGAGTACTGCCTCTCTGATTATGGAAACAAACTTTTTTTTCATCTTATGTTCAACACACACAAAAAATGAACTATGCAATCTAACTTTATTTAAAAATAATCACTATAATTACCACCACAAACTTTCTCTTATCCGAATTAAATGATTAAGAACATGAAATGTATGGTGTCCTTTACACTGCATCTTGAACTGATTTCTATCTAAGGATAGTGTGTGTGCAATATAAACAAACATACCTTTGGGGGCTATGTAATACCCAAAAGGATCAGTTTAAATTACATTGTAACATTAAAACACCTTTATAAAACATACTTTGCATGTTTCCTTTGAATATCATTTACACCAATTTGGCACACTACACTACCATTCTTACATCTTACAAATGCTATATACATACACATGATTCTATTGAGAACCAAACCTTACAGTAATTTCTAAACTTAATTCTGAAATAAGAACACTTGTCTTTTTGTCTCTTGCACCAAAATACAATTTCCAACATGCATAAAAAAGAAAAGTATATAGATATGTACATCTAAAAGTTAATAATTACAAAAGGTTCATTACTATTACAAAAACATTTACCAATTGCCCAACTTGGGTATCTAAACAAAAACTATTTCATATGAACAATTTGAAACTAGAAAGAAAGAAAAAAAGAGCTAAAATTGGCTACATGTTTCATTGGTTTATAAAGTGGTGATATAAACCCTAGATAATGGAGTCTGGGGGATGAGAATTCATAGCTAAGAAAGAAGAATGGATGGCGAGAGGAGAATCTTTACATTCAAATCAGGATACAGGAAAGAGGGTAATTACTCAAATGGACGGTGCCCATTCATTAAACAACCTTACAAGACAGATAGGTGGAAAACATTGAGTCTAACAGCAACGTGTAGGAAAAGGTACATAACCTCACCAAGAAGTTTGTCCTGATCAACAGATTAGTTTGAAGGAACTCAAGTACATGTTTCTCAAGGGATTCCATCAAAATAACACAATGACCAGGCTAAAACACAAAACACACATCAAACTTAGAAGTGGATTACAATTTCCCTTCAATTTTAACCCTTAAAAAGAGGGAAGAGAAAATTAATATATATATTTATGTGTTTTGATGTGACGCTCTATCCTATTGTTAGGCATGCCACATCATAAATGATTTCTCTATGCAACAAAGGCTATAAATATTTATGAGGATGACATTTTAAAGTTCTAGAATGGGAATTATTTGAACTATCTGAGGGGATGGAATCAGAGACACCAATCTTATCACCTTCCTAAAACTAGTTTACTGGAAACTAGTTTAACATGTAATGAGAACGGTCGAAGCGATCTTCCAAGTCGGTTCATAAAACCACCTCGCATGTACTTTTCAAGATCGCTTTGCCTCATTAAACTGGTTTTAGCACGAGGACACAACCGTTCTTCGGGAAGCGATCTTAGCACATTTTGAGCGGGCTACTCCACACATGTGTAGAATGCCTATGCTACAGTTTTGAATTTCGCATGAAACCTGTCACCCCACTGAGAGTGTTCCCATAGCAACAAGATTGCTTTACATGAAGTGATTTTGAAAACCACTTTTGGGTGATCAAATGGGAACGCTAGCAAAACGATCTTCCTAACTGGTTTCCTGAATCGGTTTCCAGTAAACTAGTTTTAGAAAGTGTAATGAGAACGGGGTCCTAGAATCCTGATCTTCATGAAGCATATCACAGAATATAAAGCCCTCTCTAAATCAGCATGAGCAGGGGGGTATTCTGTTTCATCTAACAGTTACCATAGCAACGATCAGACACCTGTGCTCCCTGGCCAATCACAATCAGGGTCAGATCTGACGACTTGTCAGATGACACATGTTGATGTTGACCTCGGTCACATATCTATGGTGTACGGCGAGTCGAAAACAGCCGTTTCATTCTTTCTCATTTAAACCACCTATATGTAGCTGGTACAAAAAAATGTTTAAGACGGCTGTTTTCGACTCGGCATATGGCCGTCATAGAGCAAATGTGACCGAGGTATAAAATTTCAAGTATGTGATTGCATCTCTGCTCCCATGTCTGTAATGACCTGATCCAAACAGGAAGTAGGGTAGTATGATACTCTTCCTTTTCAAAGAAGCCCCACCACTGCGCACCATGTATAGGATTAATAGGAACTACAGAACAGAAAACCATGAATGTAGGTACAATTCAGGAACCTTATTTTGTTATCAAATATAAAAAAGGAGAATGCCAACTGACGATCTGCTCCAGGTTTTATTTCTTGACTGCTCAGACCAATCCATTTATCAACCCTGTTGAATGGAACAACTTTGATTTTTTTTTTAATGAAAATGGGAGCAAATAAACTTCCCAAAGAGAATTCAAAAGAATACCTGGTAGGTACTTGCTAGTAAAAAGGTACAAGGTGGCATTCCTGTTTGGTATCTTGTAAATCAACTTACATAATGTATAGTGCAGACAAAGCAACATGTCTCGTCTTTAATTAACAATACAAAAAATACAACTTTCAATATATTTTCTTAGTCAAGTGAAACTGTAAAAGACACAAACAGCCTTGTTGAGAATTGCCAATGTAACAACAAGTCACAATCACAAATTGATCAATATCTTATAGAAGTGAAATAACCATCGGATAGAATACCATCTAAGTATGTACAGCTTTCTGCAACAGAAGCAGTGAAAACGTAGTATAGGAAAGTAAGCTAAGAAAGCGACATACAGTTATGTTCAGTCAAAAGTAAATGTTTCAATATCATCTGTGCAGATTACAACACACAACATACACACAAAATATTACATCATGTGACTCGGAATACATATCATATATGATCATGTGACTAAGGGTGCATTATCACCATGCATTATATACAGTGAAAATACAGTTACAGACGGGCGAGTCTACAGCTACAGACAGCTGAGTCATATGACCACAGGCTACCACATAATGGGATGCAGCAAACTTTTCCAATATAATTTTTGTTTCACTTAGTCTGGGAAATCATTGTGTGTATGGCATAGACCCGCTTGATGATAAAAAAATGCAAGTCTTATTCCCCTACAGTTTCTCAGAGATAGAAGTATCACAGGATTATGAAGACTACCTTTTGAAAAACACATGAAGACTTTATCAGTATGCATTGTGAAGAGAAAATAAATAGGAAATCCCTCTATAAGACTAAACATCCATCAATTCTGAATGTGAATCTGATAGCTCTACCTTGAATAAAAGCTTGTACAGGTCAAGTTATTTTTCAATCAAGCATATCTGAGTTTAGTTAATAAAGAGGCTTTAATAGGAGAAATCATAATTTGTAAACAAATTTTCGGCATTACTCCTATGTGCTTAAGATCGCATGCTCGATCTGACTTCAATGTCAACATTCTATAGCTCTGTCTTAATCCTGAATGTCATACCAATCAGATGTCAATCATTAGTCATTCCATCAAAAACAAAACATGTAGTGGGATAAATGGGGAGAAGATTGAGAGGTCAATAAATGGTACCAGAAAGCAAAATAACTAAAAATACATGTTCACTGTATATCACACATTGTGTTCATAACATGTGCACTCTAGTTGAAAATAATACCTAAGTATATTGCTTTAATATTACTACATGATTTGAAATGAAATTTTCAAATGTCTGCCGAGCAAAAACTATAATAATGGTTTTAATTTTGAAATTCATGTAATTTGTATAATTGTAATTCTCTTTGATTTCTTATTCAGAAACACAATACAATTAGCTGTACAGGGATTTCTAGCAAAGTGATTGCCAATCAAGTCAATAAAAAATCATAAACAAGCTACTGACAAAATAAGTTTTTTTTTTTTTTTAATTCTTTACAGAATGGGATCTGATGCAATTCAAACATTTCCAAATTTAAAAAAACTTGTGATTTCAAATCAAATGATTCACTTTAGTTCAATAAGAACTTCCTGAGATTAAAAACAGGTACAACTCAATCTTTTGCAAGAACAATTCATAATTGTGAAATTATATTTATACATCTTTTGAAATTTACATATCTTGTACCTGTGATGATTACTAAATAAATACACTGAAAAAAAAACATTCACATTAAAAATCAGTGGTCTAAAAATATAAAACATGCTTTATATGGAGAGCATTTATTAGTCTACCTATTTTGCTCTAATACTTATTGTCAATTTACATTTTAATGTATGTCATTAAAAATATAATGCCAGGTATTGCAAAGAAGCCTCTAGATTATGCACATTTCCTTTCATATTTGTTCTGAATGTCACTAATAACACATATTTTCACATTTCAGTTTTTCCCCAGCAACAAACACAATCTTCGCAATTTAACAAGACTTAAACAGAGTCACTCACAAAACAGTGTAGATAAATACTGAAGGCATATTTCCCAATTTTATCCATATTTCTCGTGCATAAACTTATGAATTAATGATGTTTGGATACATGTCAATACAGGATTTCAAACACCCCATTTCATATTAAAAACACACAGAACAAAATCAAATAGCAGTAACACAATTTACAGTGACTACATCCATCACGCTTGCTTGAATGCTTCTGGTGGAATCTTCCCTTCACTCTAAAATACAAACAGAAAAGAGAACAGAAATATATTTTTTTAAAGTTGATACAGAAATTATTACAACCCATAACAATATATACATTTGTAAGTTCATGTACAAAATGTTCATATACACTGTATCTAACAATCATAATGTATGTATTAGTGACAGAATCAAAGATTGTATGGTAATTAACTAGCATCACTTTCAAAAACATGATATCAAAATGCAATCTGCTATTCATACTGTTTTTATAATTTACATTACCTTCTTGATATTAAATGTATAAGAATATTTGGTCATGATTTTGTTTATTGCCTAAGCAGTAATGACATTATTGATTGGCTTGTTTGTGGGGGAAACATTAGAAGTATTGACAGCGCTAAAACTGCACATTTATTTGACTCATGTAATATGATCTTTACAACTTGGTGAATAAATCTATGTAACCCTCAAGTCCAGTCAATGATATTCCCATAAATAGTGCAGATATGATCTTAGCTCATAGGGTGACAATGACAGTGTGAATTGGTTGTTATCTATGTAAACAATCAATGACTAACCTGTAAACTTGTGAAAACTGTCCCAGATTGTTCATAATTCCAGTTATTCTCTTCTAGACACCTGTGTGTAAAGTAATCGTAAGTAACAAGAAACATGAATAGATGATGACACAGAGATTACACTCCTAATGAAGAAAATATTCTTAACCATGGGATATAAGAGAACAACATATAATCATGTTTCCTGTGCTATTAACATTCCTCATTATCAATTGGCTACACTCTTTCAACATGCCTTTGTTTCTGCTATAGCTATATATCATTTAGTAGGACCAAAACTTTCAAATAGCATTGTAAACAAATACAACACATTGATATTAATCAACTAGCATAAATGATGTCTTTCAGAAACAAAACCATATGTTACCAATGATAAATCTTATGTTGCACCCAGATGCATCTACCCCTATACAGCCAAGCAATGCAGAGCAAAATATAATACTAATAATCCATCCCCATCCCTTTAAGAAAACTTACTTCATAGACCAATCAGCATTCATACCAGAGACTCTCATGAATTCAGCAAGCATCTGTTGCTGTGTTGGGCCAAGTCCTTGTGGTATTGGTGCTGGCATTGATTGAGGAACGTTGACAGGACTAGTAGATGGTGTAGGACCAGGGCTAGCAAATGAGCTCTTAAGGTTGGGAAATAAGGATTGGTACAGTGATTAGTCTTGGGAAAGGTAACAATATTGTAAAATATACTGATTTCTTGAATTACATTCATAATCAATATACAAACTTGCTAATAAAACAAGTGGAGCGCCTCTGGCAGTCTCACCTGCATCGCGCGAAATTCAATAAAGCAGCCGTGCTGGCTTTGAAAACTACTATAAATAATTATTCACAAAAAACACCATTCATATAATGATACAATACTACGTTCATTGACAATAAATGACATTTGACCTTGATCATGCGACCTAAGACTTGTCAGTAATACTTGATTACCCCTATATCCACATTTTACAAACTATATCGATAATCTTTGAAAGTTATAACAGCAATCTAATAATAACCTCCAAAATGGCCAAAGTTCAATGACCTTTAATGACCTTTGACTTTGGTCATGTGACCTGAAACTCAAATGGGATGTTCAGTGATACTTGATTACTCTTATGTCTAAGTTTCATGAATCAGATCCATAAACTTTCAAAGTTATGATGGTTATTCAACAAATACCCCCAACATGGCCAAAGTTCATTGACCTTAAATAACCTTTTACGTTATTCATGTGACCTGAAACTCGGGCAGAATGTTCAGTAATACATGATTAACCATATATCCAAGTTTCATCAACTAGGTCCATATTCTTTCTAAGTTTTGCTGTCATTTCAAAAACTTAACCTCAGGTTAAGATTTTGATGTTGATTCCCCCAACATGGTCAAAGTTCATTGACCCTAAATGACCTTTGACCTTGGTCATGTGACCTGAAACTCAGGCAGGATGTTTAGTAATACTTGATTAACCCTATGGCCAAGTTTCATGAACTGGGTCCATAAACTTTCTTAGTTATGCTGTCATTTCAAAAACTTAACCTTTGGTTAAGATTTGGTGTTGACGCCGCCACCGCCGTCAGAAAAGCGGCGCCTATCGTCTCACTCTGCTTTGCAGGTGAGACAAAAACTAAGGATAATGCAACTATGTAACTATATAATACAAATTAGAACGATATAACAAAATTATTTCTTAATAGAGGTATGATAATTTCTTTATTTTGTACTCACATTACTGCATTTATCTAATTTCAATGTACGATTGAAAATAAGGCTCATTAGTATCAAAGTAGAGATTGGCATGAAAATGATTGACAACCATTAAAATATCATTATTCCATTCCATTCATGAATGCTGGATATTTTTAGTGTACAATACAAATTACTGCATTAGAAACAGTTGCTTTCTACACTCACACTAGGATTTCCCCATGTAGTGATACCCAGCATGCTGTATACATGTCACATAAACATAAATCTCATTGGTTCTATCATTGAGCAATATCACGCAAACTTAATATCTTTATTTAGCCAATTCACCAAATTTGTTCGAATTAACATCACTTATGTTTGAAATTTATAATTTAAAATCAGTATATGTAATAATGTTCATTCCAGCAGACCAATGTACTAACTCTCCCATCACATTTACCTTTTGTTGGTTAGTAGCTGGTCTTAGGCAGAGTTGATCATTGATAATACATAGGCCAGTAGTAGGGTGATGTGAAGCTAAGAATACTCTACTGAATGCAATTACTACCTCGTCGTTGGACTTGCTGGTAACTAAAGACAAATTATACAAATAACATAACTTTGGAATTCATTCTGTTTTGGGATATCTTCAGTATACTTGAATACAGATATCAGCTCAAATATGAATATATCTATCGTCCAGAATGTTTACATATACCTGGGAAAAGAAAATGAATTCCTGTTTTCACAACTTCTGTCACGAGAAACAATAATATAGAATTAAAGATGTATCTAAAGTGATGAGATGTATTTAATGCATACATATTGTATTTATCATATCAGAAACCAACTAGTCATTGCATCATGCTTATTTTTCTACCAGGTGCATATCAACCGTGAGCCTACCTTTAGATACTTTGCCAATATTGTTGAAATAAAGAGTATGAGGGACCTAATAATAATACATAAAGTTAAATCGAATGACAGAATGCATCACTGCATCACTAATGAGTTGGTTTTTTTTTTTTTGGGGGGGGGGTATAAGCAGTGTTCAATAAGGAAAAACGATGAGAAAGATATGGTCATGCATCAATTCTTACCTTCTTTGAAAGTACCACTGACTGTGAAACATAGTAGATTTCCCTGTAAATGGGAAGAAAATATATATATCTTTAAATAATATGAATTCCTCAGTCTTATATAACACACTGTGTTTTACATGACACCTATATAGATCCTTATTATTTGATTGGTTGTTTGATATCGATCATTCGGCCCATTTTAAAATAACATCATTACCCATGCAATTTTGGATCCAATCATCGGGCAATTATGGACCCATACGATTTTGTCCATTGCACGCTCGCACCACGACTGCAGGCACCATAAGTAAAACCACTCATGTTCGCAGCGTCAGGGTATGTACGCGATAATCAACTCGCACTACATGAGCATATTTTGCATCAACATTCATAATTTTCATATGAAAAAAAAAGAATCTATTGTAGGTGTGATGTAAACCAAATAATGAATGTTCTTTTCATTTGTGCCATGGACGCAATACTTCATTCGATGAAGATGAAATGATTGATCATTTCGTCTTGCACCTCATGAAGTATTCTGTCCATTGCACAAATGAAAAGAACATTCATTATTTGGATAACATTTACAAGTTATTTATACAAGTTTCATTCACATTTGTCCCTAATATATTCTAACTTCATGGCTAAACAATTCACTCAGCTTTCAGAATATCTATATTGAAGCCTGATAAACACATGAGTTACTCTCTCATCTCCCTTCAGCATTCAACTTCTATGTTGATGAAATCTACCAGGGTCACAAAAATAGCAGTTTAAATGCAACAACAACAAAAATCAAGCGCATGTCCCAAATACACATTTGTAATGATTGAAAATTAAGTTCTGGTTAATTTTTGGAGTTGCATTTGATTGAAACTCTTTCTGCAATAGCCCCCTGAGGAGATTAGCAAGAAAAATAGTTTATGGAATGGCACTGCTTCAAGATTGTAAAAGCATAAAAATGGTGTGCCCTGGGAAATAGATCAAGTCTACCGAAAGGAGCACATTTTTTTCAGCTGTTTTCCGAAGAATTCTACATATTTTGAGAGAGGCAAATAGAAGCTAAAAAAACGGGCCATCAAAGCTGAACTATGCTATACAACATTATAATAGAGTGCCCACCTCCCAAGATTGTGCTATTCCACAGCAATAAGTATACAGTACCTGTGCCATTGATACATCAATCCTAAGGGAATTCATATCATGTTGAGTGGCTGGTAGATCATGAAGGTAGGCTATGATAGGTACTTTCTTCTGCTTTATCAGCTTGTTCCTTTGAGCTAAACAACAATTAACACAGAATATGAAGAATCAAACTTTCATCCCATGCTCTTAGATTAAATATGGAAAACTAAAGGCAACCATTATCAAAATAGAATTTAAGCATATGAAAACCATATATTCATCATCAGGTAAAGAAGGTCAAACAAATTAATAATGAATCACAAAATACCAAAGGTAAGGACACATCAATGATCCAAGGCATGTTGCACACAAGTTGTGATCAAATGCAATTTGAAGAAATCAAACTCGTATAAAGAATGTGAACTTGTCAATGCATGCACTGAATCATCTGTAACAGATCACTAGGATATGATTTAAAGTCATCATTCCTCACTTGTTTCATTACAAATTTCATGCTTTCTTAGCAGTTGGGTAAAACAAATATATGTACACACTATGATATCACAAATTTTAATTCAAGTCTGACTTTACTTACACAGCCAGATCAGATGAGTACCCATCAATTTAAGGGATATAGATAGACAAAAGAGTAACATAGTGGAACAACCTTTCTATGAAAATTTATAGGGTGGAGAGGTCTAAGGTTATGAGACTTTCAGGCACGTTGAACAAATATGTGGGAAGCTGACTGGCCAGATCACATGGCCAACTGATTAAGGTCAGACTGTAATCTCTAGAAATGAAACAGGCACTAACCTGGGTCCTTTGTAACAAGTAGATTACGGCTTTGATGTTCTCTCAAATAGCGGCTAAGACGTGTCTTCCCTTGGCCAGGCTCCATGTTCAAAGGTATTGATAGTGAGAAACTTGACTGTACATAGGGAAAAAATGGAAATCACATAACAGTCATCAATCTAGTAAGTTGCAATATAAGCACAATAGAACTAGTATATATTGATATTCATATGGCAAGTTTAAAATTGAAATGAATAAACCGGAAATAATTAGATTTACTAATAAATAGGTTTCATACGAATATAGTGCATATACTGTCCATAGCAGTATTACTTGCACTCTAAGACATGGCATTTAAACATGAACTAAAATCTGGAGATGGGCTTCTACAACCTTCTGTAATGATGATGTATGTATGAAAGTAAAATCTACAAACCTAAATTTCATTAAACCTAACTTTGTGAAAAGCATAGCAAAGAATGTTAGATTTATCTTTAGGGGTCAATCAATTATTATGCTGTCCCACCAGGCATTCATTGACCTGCTTCTGATATTTTTTGACGAAACGGGTGATGACTCAACACTTTGATGTGATGTTTACAAGCATTACATAACTGCTATCGGTTATATAACTAGAAGCAATAATGAACAGTCTAATAGTCTCAAATTCCCCATGAAGTCAGACAAAAGAGAATTTTTAACGCACAAATAATTAAAGTTGATAATAATAGGCCACATGGTCTTATTTTACCTGATCATGATAGATTTCAAGTAGTGGTTGTCTGTCCCGGGAATCATATACTTTGAAGAACCTTTGAGATACACAAACATAAAGAATAGCCTAGATAATACAATATACTTCATCAAAACAAATTCATAGCAATAAGAAATATATGCTGTTCTTGTAAAGCACATACATAACACATTACGGGTTAATATATTTTTGCAATTCCTTAGAACTTTTGGATGATATAACTCTCACTTCAGCTTGGGTAACCTTAGATATAAGAAGGCTCCAAATGTTTTAATGACTCTTACTACACTCTAAAATCACTAAAACACTAGAATTTATATATTAAAACCTGAATAAAAAACAGGAATAAAACAAGAATACTTAATTACAGAAAATAGTTAATATTTTGCATTTTAGAATAAAATATTGAATACCTTTCCAAGAATGGAACCAAGATTGCTTTGACTTTGTCCCCTGCAAAGAAGTTTGGTTGCATAGTGGGTAATGGAGCAGTGTCTTCCAGGTCAAAGTTGATAGGAGGGGGTAGTGTGCTTCCATCCTGTTTACAAACAAAGAATAGGAATGGTTTGAAATCATTCTCCTTTACACTGTATACTTCAAAACCTATACACTGAAATAGCACCCCCCCCCCCTTTACTACATGAACTGAATAAATGCATATGTAAATAATTAAATAAATAATTAAATAAATAAATAAATGAATAAATAAATAAGTAAACAAATAAATAAATATATAAATAAATGAAAATGAATAAATTGACAAATAAACAGAAATAAACAATTCACTAATCAATAAACAAAGTAACAACGAATGCTACTAAATGACCAACTAACAGAATTAATCTCATTAGATTTCATTCAATGGTGTGTACAAACTTTAAGTTTGGAGTATTAATACATGTTCTCATTATTCAAGAAAGTTTCATAAGATATGAAGCTAAACTCCATGAGTTGACCAGAAACAGAAAAAAATACTGTTGGGTCTATTGTATTTACATAAGTCTCCATATCAAAATTTATTTAAATACCATTTACCTTTGACCATGAAATCAACATATAAGAGGTTCACCCTCTTCTCATGAAGTAAAAATGACATTGATAACAATCTACTCACCAAGATCTCTACCTTGGGAAATCTTGATCGAACAGCGCTGAAAAAAAAGAAAAAAATTAGGATCAGCTTCTGCAATAGCAACTAGATAGTATACTAAAGTACCCTTTGCAAATTCGAGTAATTTTTTATTAGAATTTGAACATTACCATATAACACACACTCTTGAGCAGATTTAATAAAGTTGCGATTGGGATGGAAACGGGTGATTTCAAGTTCAGTGTTGGTGGCGACGTTCACAATTCAGATTGCCTTCCCTAGCTCCATTAACTAATGTGAGTTTACCAAGATGATCCAAATCACACTGATAGCTCAACAATCACTAAGAAGAGTCCTAGAACCAGCTTCAATTGAAGCTTTGTGTTGTGTTTATATAAAAATTTGACCCAACAACGAACTTGAAATCACTCAATAACTGATTTACTTGATATTTACCCAGTCTGCTAAAACACAAAACTTTATGCCTAGTGATTGATTTGAATGAGATAAAAGTATGTTACGATACATTTTGTACCATGTAAGACTGATATAAAGAAAGCAATATGATCAGTATTTCTATTATTGTGAAAGAGAGACAGAAGAAACAAGAAACCTCATGAAAGTTGCAGAATATTATCAAACAGGTTGTAACAAGTAAAGATTCTGAATGATTCTCCACAAACAATTCCATTCCTCAAATATTTAAGAAAATCACAGGACTACTGCAGCTCATATGAAAAGTACACTCTATATGAACTTGAAAGCAAAGCAGCAAAGTGATGTTGACTGTAGGTGGTATGTCCAGTGATCAAAAGGGCTCAATGATGGCAATAAAGAAACTTACCTCCATACTCACTGAATGGTTGTAGATAACACAAACTCAGATCTAAATGTTTATGTTAAAATTTAGTTTCCCTTTTTTTCTACCAGGTTATTAAACTTCATATTGTTGACACTTAGAATTCCCAGAGCAGAAAAATATATGAGGGACTTGCTAAATGGAGTGCCATGTATTCAAGGCCAGCTTGAGCATGAATTCATATATTAACGAAAAAATTGGCGCAAATTCTCGGACTGTCCCAGACGCTTTGCTTCTGGAGAAAGTATTTCCAATTTATCTTTCCAGAGAGTCTATGAATTGAACAAATTTGTACAAACCCTGATTTATACTTATTTTCTTTAACATTAATTTTATATTATATACCAACAAACAGAGATGAATGAAATGGAAAGGACTGGGTTACAAAAGCAGACATAACATAAGAGCAAATAGGTATGAAGTGAGCACATCAAATACCAGTGAAATGAAAAATCAAGGATGAAAATAGTGTCAAATTTTCATGACCTTTTCCAGTTGATACAAAGCATACCGAGTACAACAATGCCAAACATGCCCTATCCAAAGCTTAGACTTGAATGGATATGATGTGAAGTGCCCATTTTGGGCTATTTGCTCTCATAATTTCTTTTTTTTTCTTCAGAGCAATGGGTTTGGAAACCTTATACTGTAGATATTTCTCATACTTCAGGTACAAAGATCAAGATGATGTTTAATTCATCTGTGTAGTCGTGCGTGTTTGAGCTACTTCTTCAGTGAGGAGCAGAGGTGTAACGATGGCAAGCCCCCGTTTGAGCATCTGTCTTAGGTTGCCCTCTTACAATGAGGATCTTACCCGTCATGGACGCTCTAAACAGTCGGGACCCGCAGTGACTATTGTCACATGATGAGGTGGTTCCTGGATCTTCATCTGTTGGTTCTCTTTAAGTTGTGCCTTTGATGCATTCCAAGAATCTTGAAGATACCAGTAGAGTGACTTCTGTTGTAATGATAATAACTTCACACTCATACTTGCATCAGGTTGATATATCAGGAAAACTTGTGCCAACATCTTCTCAAGACATGGAGAAATGCATCCATTGCATAGATGAATCACCAAATTTGTAAGGTAATAACTGAAAGCAGCTTCTTTTCATCTTTACATTCCTTCAACTTGTTTTTGCTGATTTTCATCTGTATCTCAACAGAAGACTTACAGAATCATTATGAATATGAGCAAAGTTTGGCAATGTATACTAAATAGCAAATATACTCCTGGTTTTCTATTTATTTCATTGGGAAGATTATCATAGCCTGGTATTTGAAAGAGTTCACTCCATTCTAAAACAGATTTTACAAAGGAGTTGGAAGGAAGAAATGATAACATAAATAGGATAAAGAAAGAAGAAAAAACACAGCACTACATATACCACAGGATGAAATAGTGCTAGATGATATGCAATTTCCAAATCAAAATCCTTTGAAGATCATTGAGCAAATAGTTTAATGGTCTCTTTATGTTTGTATATGACATGAAAATTATATTTATCATGAGGGGAAAAAAATGAAAACCAATTAGATAAATAAAGCCCTGTTTTCATTCTCTGATTTTCACAGATACCCTACCTCTCAGAAATGGTAATTCTTCAAAGGGAAGATGAAAAAAAAGAAGATATTTTCATCAAGTGACAGAACATTCAATGGAAAGAGAAGATACAATGTAGGTAGGTAATGTCAGCTGGAATCAATTATCTATTCACCAAAAGAGAAAAAGGAAAACAAAATGACCATAGACTAGCAAGTAGTCAGTAGGGAGCTTTACTACACTTAGAGCAGATAGGCACTAAAACACACTGTACGTGCAAGGGATACATTTTGTCAAAGCAAACAATGTATACACTGTAAATTCACCAAGACATGCCAGTATCTTATGTGAAAGAGAAGAGAACATTAGAATACATTGAGGATTAAACAACTTTGATTGGCTCAAATGAATGGCATGGTGCAAGGTACAAAGGACTCGAAACCAACAACATTCCTATTTCTCTTAGGATGAAAACCAAGGGCACTGCCATATCAAGCAAACCCTATTGGTAGCATCTCAGGACCAGATGACATCTTGTTGCTTGGTAACAAGATGCTATCCTCCTGGAACCAACCTCCAGCTTGGAACCCTCTGGAATCATTCAGCCATACCTGATATATGTTGATTGTTCTCTGAAGTTATCACATAGAGGGTTACCATCGAGAGTCAACTCCTTTAGCTTGAGTCCTTTCAGATTGTCTAGCTCTCCTTCAGATCTCAACTATTATACACATACAAATTACAAACATATACAAAAAAATATGGTTTGATTGTATTCCTTTCTGGCAATTTCTCATTCGTGTATTTGATTGTACATGTCTAGTTACAACACTTGATACTTTTGTACAACATTGCACCCCCCCCCCCTCTCAAATTTTCCTGCAGTGCTCTGATTTCTATTCATATGATCAAAACATAAGAGTTTCCATGATCAAGAATAGGATTTGAAAATGATCAAAAAACCAAGAAATTTGATTTTGATTTGATTTTATAGCATTTACTCCATTCATCATAAAAAACAGAACAAAACATGATACATTCACCTTTACAAAAACTACACAATTACGTAATAACTCTTTTTAACATTCACTCCAATGGAGTATATGTATAAATGATATATGAAAATATAAAAATGTACTTACATTGTTACGTGCCAGGCTGAGTGTTGTGATATTTGGCATCTTTAGCGGTAGATCAGACATGCTCTTTAGATTGTATAGTTTGTTAGCATCAAGTTGAAGCATTGTCATCTAGAAAATAAATTTAAAAGATAACTTAGTCATTTTAGTCCAAACTGCAGTATAATGGTATCTAAATATAAATACTCAATTTAATGCTTTTTTTGAAAGGGCAGAATAGTTAAGTCAAGCAAAAAAAAGATACCTATTATAGGAATGTATTGTATTTTATACATAACAGATAAGAGCTAATGAAATGTGAAAAAGTATTCTGCCAAGAACTGTCAAAAGAAGAAACTCTGTGGAATGAGTGTCTTAGTGGGAAAATGTGGCACTGTTTTATTTGGAAATATATATATTTCTATATTTTAGAAATTGGGGGTTATGGGACTCCAATTCCTTTATCATCAAGTAGAACGAGGAGAATAAATCGAAAATCAATTTTGAAAAGAATCACTTGCTTCCTTTTGTAAGTGGACAGAAGTATTATCATTAGTTATAAATCTATTACAAAATACCACACAACAGTAATGATACTGCTTCCTTGACCTACATGAGAAAAGATTCTGCCAAAAAAAATTGGTAAATATGTTTTCAAAAAAGATAAACATCTTACTAGGCCTGGGACTTTCGGGTATTTTTGTTTTCGGGTACCCGTGGCAATTTTCGGGCGGGTACCCGAAATTCATGTCGCATGAAATATGACTGGTGGAAAAATCCCACAGGTGACGTCATCCAGCCACTGCGCCGCAAGCAAACTTATGAATGAAAATATAGTAAGCATGCGCAGTGCAAGCCTCCCGTGCCCCACGCAGTATTCCATCAAAACAAGTCTGCAATACTCTGTCACCTCGTACCAAAATCGACCTAGAATTCCACTTTCCTTTATTTGATATTAATTATGAAAGGTATTCTCAGAGGATCTGTTTTCTTACCGATATCACACAGGTAAGCAAATTTTGATTACTTCTTGCTTTCCCGTCAAAATCTTACGAAGTAGCGTCGATATTACATCGTGTTCGTGAGTTTGTAGAATCTATCACTACATGCACAAAGTCAATTGATTTCCGGGTAGTTTCGGAGCGCCGAATGCGCCAGCAAATCACGATCGGGTTACCATAAGGTATATCGCTAATCAGAACCGCAATGCATCACGGGATCGAAAGGGGGGCCGTTAGCTAGCTCTGCACGTGCGCAGAGCTAGCTAACGGCCCCGTTTTCGATCCCATGATGCATTGCGATTCTGATTAGCGATAAACCTTATTTTCGGTTTATGATGAACTGAAAATGGTAACACGAACGTGGTTGGCTGGCACTTCGTATGCTAAAGCTGCAATTAAGAAACATGGCGACGATCGAACGATCTCAGTCACATCATCACTTGAAAAACTTGTATACTTTTGTGGGCAATGAGTTACAATCATGTCTTACACTATGCACTACGCAAATACGTTATTGGTAAGCAATTTTCGGGTATCGGGTATTGATTTTTCTACCCGGGTACCAAAGGCTTCCGGGCGGGACCCGGGTTTTAGTCCCAGCCCTACATCTTACAACTATTTCAAGAACACAAATGAAGAACAGTAAGAGGAAATTTTTTTTTTTTTTAATTACCTCTGGAATGTTTTCAGTAATTATTTTAAGGATTGCAGCAAAGTGGGCTGGTCTTTCTACAATGAGGAACAGCTTTCCTTTCAAATCTGTTTAAAAAAAAAATAATGCAGTATATCAATTATCTTTTTACAACATTCAGATTAACTAGAAGCAGAGAATTCAATGTCAAATAAATTTACTTGAAAAAAAAACCCTCCACAAACATCCAAATTTGGTGAAAGAGGGAGCTCTATACAGCTCTGCTACGTCTCATTGACTTGAGCATTTTTCTTTTACCTCATGCAAAATCTCATACCATTGCACTCATGTCTTTTCGCTATTTGTATACCATCTGGACCCAGGAACATAACAGATAACAATCAACTGCTCAACATATTATAAATCAACTGCAAATTACAACTGTATCTCTTCATATTACATAGTCCTGGATGGGGATTAACATTACTACTCACCAGCATCATTTGTCAGATTCCCAAGGTCTAGTGATTTGGCAGAAGGATCATAACGTCTGCTCATAACTTGTTTGAGTAGATCAAGATCTTTATCATTAAACACTGATTTCATGGGTGGTCTGCATGGACGAGTCTGAATGATGATCTGTGGGGAATTACACAGAATGTTACACTTTGTGTGATTGTCTTTTTTTTTCATAAAAGAAATCAAGTAAACAATTTAAGTGATTACAAGATGAATTTCTTAGAACTGATGATGAATATTGATCATCTATTTACTTCACTCCTTCTTTTCACTTCATAGCAACAAGATCATGTTGATTTTACAGCTCAAAGAAAGGGAGACCAGACTTCAATTCTGATCTATTCATGGCATATCACTTATCAAATATAACCCTTTTGAAGAACTTTTAACAAAGAGCTAAACCTGATTTAAGATCATGCCTTAGAGCCATCATGGACATGTTATTTAAGCACACAATCTCACTGCTGACTTGTCAATAGTGGAAAGCCCTAAGCTGAATCTGGTTAATGTGATGTGTTTTATCCTGCAAGCAATTCACCCTGTACTCTTTATAAAACACCCCAAGAGCTTGTTAAAATTGAACTCAAGAATCATCTTTCCAAAATAATATAATTAATTCAGGGAAATCTGCTTAAGACACTGCTTCTACTGGGCACAAATGAAACTTCTTCTCTAAAAATAGGTTTCAGAATTACACTCTCTATAGTCCAGACCCATTCACGACTTCTCTGAGAAAGATGGTTTTGTGACATTTTACACAGACTAAATACTTTGTGTTGCATTTTTTACATATATACACACCAACAGGTGGGGGTTAATATTTTTTGTATTACCACTGTTTATTCTTTTTCTTTAACTCTGACTGATTCTGTTATTTCAAAATTACATATTTTTAGAATCAAATGACAATTTAGAGGGTCAAATTTGCAACTTTTTGAAAGTCACTTGTATTTTATACAGTTAGAGGGTAAATTTGCCCTTTGTCCCACTGTCTTTTAAAGAGTTTTAGGAGCTTCCAATCCATGTTCCCAAGAAAGAAAGCATACTGCATAATAGGTGATTTCAAGGTTGGTATTGACATTGGAAGCACAATTCAGATTGCCTGCTTGCAATACCTACAAGTAGTCTGAGCTTACAAATAATTATTATTAATGACTCAAAACCTAGT
Organism: Lytechinus pictus; assembly: GCF_037042905.1. Classification (NCBI taxonomy): domain Eukaryota; kingdom Metazoa; phylum Echinodermata; class Echinoidea; order Temnopleuroida; family Toxopneustidae; genus Lytechinus; species Lytechinus pictus. The sequence continues at coordinate 3,275,362 of NC_087251.1, forward strand.
GAGATTGGTCCCAGGACCAACTTCTTTTAAACTTTGGTAAAAATGTAAAAATCAAGCTCACGCAACACCAAAATGTCAACAACAAGCTTGAAATCACCAAATCTTCACAGACATTTGAAGCAGTACTTATTACATAAACATTCTATTCTCTAGATTACCTTGTATCCACTTGGTGTTGTTATTCTGGTGCTAACATCTTTCAAAGCTTCACCAGTAGCTAAATCGTCCACATAAAAGATTGCATTCTGATTATCATAAGTAAACTAAAATAGGAGTAAAAATACAGAAAATAATGAAAGAATGAGATTGTTTTCAAATCAATTTAACATATAATAATAATAATAATACAGGGTGTTTATATATTGTGCACATATTCAGCTTGCTCAAGGCGCTCCTTTATGTTGACAGAATACACAATATGTTAATACCTCTTATAATAACATGCTTCAGCATTATGAGATAAATTAGGTACTAAACTAATGTTAAGTAAATAAGGCTGTCAAATTTTTTTCATCTGCAATTTTATGAAACATCATCATAAAAGTGAGTAGATTGCCATGATTGAAAGACAACGAGTCATAACAAGTCATGACAAAGTAATCATAGGGGAAAATACTTAATTCAATAAGTTAAAACTTTAATTTCAAAAACAAAAATGAAAGAAACCATACCTATCATTTGTATAGACCATTTACCAGTATAGCAAAAAAGAAAGTAAGAAAAAGCATTTGGATACAGCATATAACGGCCTGAGGTATAGATAAACATGAAAATCCTTTATTCTTGACTGTTGATTAGCATTACCTCTTGTGGTATAAAAGGTTCTTTACAAGCACCTTGGATAGTCTTGATGAGCCATTCCTTTTCACTCTTCTTCCCATATGGTATCTGGTAAGAAAATGAAACAATTAAGCCTGAGTCGAATCGATTTTAAAATCGGTGTTCGATCGATGTCATCGAACGCCGGTGCAGATTTTGCAAAATCGGTGGATAGAAAAAAAATAAAAATACGTCGGCCGGCCGATTCATTTGGTTAACACAATCAAACATCAAAATAAACAGTAATATCCAACTTGACTACTACTTACTTAATTTATATTGCCCCCAAAATGAAACCGATTGTGTGTAAATATGATGCCTATTCCCCATTAATTTGAAGTTTTTTTCGGTCATAGTTCGAGTCTTACTCGTCTACCCGGCTCGTCTGCTCGTGCTGAGATAAATTTAGGCACGATGAATTTATGAATGGAAGTCGCCATTGATCGTGCTTTAATCAAATCAGAAAATGGCCGGAAAATTGACGCGATCAACGTAAAATAAATCTTGCTTTCATGAACAATATTAATATGACAATAGAACATGATTTAATCGTAATATTTAACAATAGGCCTAATTAGCATATGATAATCATTCATATGAATTTAGAGCTTGATGTGAAACGTTTGTATTTCGTTTCAATTTTCAATGGCGGACATCACATGACGATCGACTTGAGCGAGTGCACTTGTCTAAAAAATAATTATCACGTCAGGATCGATTCTCGAACATTTTCAACATGTAGAAACTCTTTTGAAGATTGTAATATCACCATATAATAACATTTTACATGACAAAACAGAGAAAAATTGCGTTTGATATTTTTTCCCATCAATTTGAAGCTAGTTTGTGCCAATTTTTGGGCTCTGATTTCATGAACGGAAAATATGTCAGACGTCATCGACCGCGCATGCGCATTGTGCTTCTTTTCTCGGAGCTCGGAGACGTCCAGAGATGGAATAAAAATAAAAATAATGCCAGTATAATACTATTAATTCTTCTAATGAACATAACATATACTTTGCTGACATCGTCAATATTTTTAGTATGGCCATAAAAATCTTATCGTAATTATTTAACATCCAATAATAATTTATATGAATTTAGAGCTCGATCCGAGACATTCGTATTTATTTCGATCACAAGCTCTTGTGTCTAAAATAAAAAATGGATTATCATTATCAGGAATAATTTTCGAACATCGTCATAACTCATATTCCACAATCTTTCCTCACAATCGTTATGTCAGCATTGAATACCAATTCAAATGATCATCCAGAGAAAATTACATATTTATTCCCATCTATTTATTTGGAGCTATTTTTTTTTCCAACTACTCCGCCAACTACACAATCTCAGGCAAGTTACAGGGCTCTCCCCGCTGTTTGCACTTGTTAGATGGCGCTGGCAAGCGTGCATGTCGTTTCGGGAGAGTGAGTGTACGGGGCGCGCCGCGTACGGGGCTAGCTGCGGACGGGGCTGGTGTGTGCGAGGCTGGACTGCGAATGCTAGCTGACCGAAAATCATTCGGATCGACTCTGCGTGATTCATGTCTTTAATATTGTTTCATTTTAAACTTATATTTTATCATCTGCAAATAACATTGTTGAGGATATTTTGGGAAGAATCCTGCATTGCTCCCCTGCATTGCTCCCCGGCCTTTTTCGTGTTTTGTGATCATGGAAAATATGAACGAACTTTGCTCTGTCATCTGCTTTTGCAACGCTCACCCGGCCATCCAGAGCAGACCGTCAGGGCGTCAGTGCATGTAGTGCATGCATAGTGCATCGACGGCCGGCCGGCCGGAGCAAAAAAATTTCCACGCCTTAAACATTCGATGCATCGATGTTCGATCGAATTAAAGCTGTCGAACACCGGTTTTCAAAATAATCGATATGACTCAGGCTTAGAAACAATGATTCTAAATATAATTTTGATACTTAAATAATAAAATGCATATAACTATAAGATTCCAAGCCATTGGGTAACATGTTGTGATTAGCACTGACCTACCTACATAAATGTATTGATCATAAAAAAGCAACAAAAAAAGAACCCAAAAAATTGTATTAAAGAGCACCACTATTTGTCTAAAAACAAAGAAATAAATGAGAAAGGAAACTAGAATTTTTCTGACAAAGTTGTTAGAAATATTGCTGATTATCTAGGATTCTTTCAAGTCTTGGCCTTGAACATCATTTATCCATGACCATGTTCTTTTATTGACTGGCTGCATCTCCTAATTATCTTTCCTTTTGTGTTTTTCAACCAGTAATTTATTCATGTCAATTTTTGTTCCACTTCATTTCATTTTCATCTTATACAAAGAGTTATTATTCATATAGAAAAAAAATTACAATATATAGACCCCTAGACATGAATTTTCAAAGAATGCGTTATTTCCATATTCAGAAACATCAATTTAATATGGGAGCCCCTCTAAAAACAGCCAGATTATCTCATTATGTCCAACAGAGTACAAAAAGCATACTTACAGTAATTTTACACCATGTTTCGTCATCCCTTCCACTATGCCTAGAACCATCCTTAAATGGTAAACCTAGTCTTGACATAGAGCTTTGTGATGAACCTCCTCTTCTATCATTGTTCTGTGATCTCCTCTGGTTTGCTCCAGATTTACGGTTTCCATATGGATTACTGAAGGAGGTAAATATCACATTTAATATTCAGATAAATAACTCACTATCACAATATACATTTATTTTCTTCCAACGATTCAGTTTGGAAGGATAACATTCTCTGAATATTTCTGCTACTGATGTACAAAAATTATCAAGAAGGTAAAGGAAGACACAAACAAACAAATATTTTAATTAGTTACCAACTTTCTAAAGATGCTGAAACTAAGATTTAATTTATTATTGTCACTCTTTAACGTCATTGATTTTTCTCTTCAAAAATTAAACACAGTAATTAAGAGACAGAGGTATATTTTAGTTTCAAAATATTTAAAATAAATAGAACTTACAATCTCGAATTTGCTTTTGGATTGTCTCCATCATCCATCGATACATCATCATCTTCTAATCTTGACCTTGGATGAACTTGGTCTGAATCCCTATTATTCATTCCTCCTCCAGCTCCATCCCCTCGATGACCTCCTCCTCCTCCTCCTCCTCTCCTTTTATCTCTTCTACCACCTCCACGACCTCCTCTCCATTTTCCTCCACCACCACTTCCTCCACCTCCACTGTTACCACTTGTTTGTCCACCACCTCTACCCCTTCCCCTTCCTCTATAACCACCATCTCTGTCATTATATCTGTCATAGTCATTGCGTCCTTGTCCTCTGAAGTTATCATTTCGGTCATATCTGTCACTCTGATCCCAGTCATTTCTGTTTCCTCCTCCTCGTCCCCCGCCTCTTCCTCCTCCTCCTCCTCCTCCTCCTCCTCTTCCTCCACCTCCCCCTCCTCTTCCTCCACCTCGCCAGTGGCCACTTGGTGTTTCTCGAGTGCGATCATCATGTCCTGCAAGTATTCATTGAAAACAAGTGATAAAAAGGTCAGAGCTAATTCATGATCATATTCCAAACAATGTTTCAATTCACCAAGTCTTTGGAATTTTTTTTCCGGAGAAAAGAAACACCCCAAAACATGAACTAGTTCAAAATCAATTACTCTACAGCTTATTCTTGGATTATCCCTTGGCACAAAATACATACCGTAAGAATGAAAAATTATGGTTAGTCTCTGCCATCTCAACATAATCTACCATAAAAAATGATTAAAAACTCCTCCAAACAGACTAATTTCTGCTGTCTAAGTTAACCCGCTGCATAGTTCGGAAATAAGACACAGATTCATCACTTAATTTTAATGACAAAATTTTGCTTTTTGGAGGGTGTTTTGGAGTTTGGGCTTTTCTGTGCATTGGACTGTCATGTGAGTAGATTTTCTTGTGTTCGGTGTATGTCGTATATTTGACCATGTGACTGCAATCCACTCTTGAGTAAACATATCAAAAAGTCTTCAGCAGAGTGGGAAATCCATGCAGCACTAAATCCACCCCCTGTACCAACCACACATTCCTAGCCAGGAGGCTTCTTGAGAGTAAAAATCATTTACTAACGTATGTTTACTCTCAATGAAGCCAGGGATTCCTTCTTATTCATCTGCGTGTACTGCCAAAAAACCTGAAACTTTCGCCCCCGAGATTTCTACTTTCCTAGTTCTAAAACATCTAGCCATAAATCATGTACATGGGATAAAACTTTATTTCCGACATTTCTACGCTCTCGGTTTTATTTTTAAACAAGAATTCATTTTAAAAATGAGAAAAATATTGTGAAAAGACGGAAGAGACTTGCCCGATGTTTACGCCGCCATCTTGTTTCCTATTGTACTTCCCCAACGTTGAATTCTTGTTTAAAAATAAAACCGAGAGCGTAGAAATGTCGGAAATGAAGTTTTATCCCATGTAAGCTACGCACTTTGTTTACAAACGATAAAAACTATGCCAATTTTAATATTCTAACAAATCATCTTTCACAAATTTGTGTTAAATATTGTAAAGATTCATAACCAAAAAGAAAATATCACAAAACTCACTAATACGAAAATCCCGCTGTGTTTTCCGAACACCTCTTGATTTCGCCGCCCGACATAGAAGGGGTCCTTAAGCTACGCACTCAATTTATCATGCAAAGAAAAATAATTTCCTGTACCTAAACTTCTAAATAATGTTCATATTCTTATAGAAAAATATGAAATCAAAGTGAATATAACTCAAAAATTCCAAACAGTTGCTGGTTTTCTCTGTATTTAGCGATTTATTGCAGCCTCTGTAGAAAAAAAGTGAAAGGAATCGTCCGTCACACTGCAGAGTGCGCATTTTGCAATTGAAATTGCATGCGCATTGGAGTGGTGCGTAGCTTTAGGACCCCCTACCATACATGATTTATGGCTAGATGTTTTAGAAGGAAAGTAGAAATCTCAGGGGCGAAAGTTTCAGGTTTTTTGGCGGTACATGCAGATGAATAGGAAGGAATCCCTGGCTTCATTGAGAGTAAGCATACGTTAGTAAATGATTTTTACTCTCAAGAAGCCTCCTGGCTACACATTCCCTAGCCGGTTAATAGTTTCGGTTGATAGTTTTAAGAAAAGTTTAAGCAAAATTCAAATGTCTACTTTCATCCGGGGGGGGGGGGGGGGGGGGCACATCATCATGAATTCAAAATCAAATTCATCACTAGCCACACATGCCTGCAGCAATCATATCCCAATTGAGGAGTTTGTCCGCAGTAACAGGAAGAAGCAGAAGAAGCCCTCCATTTTACATACCGTAAGAGCACTAGTATTCAACCCGTTTGGAGAGTTTCCTCAAATATATAGACAAGGCTCGACATTAGCGGTGGCCCGGTGGCCCAGGGCCACCAAAAATTCACCTCGGGCAACCATTATTGATAAAATGTTAAGTTTTGGTGGCCCGAATCGGGCAACCAATAATTTTCAAAGTAGCGCAATTTTTCTCCCAATTTTGCACGCATTTATCAACTTTCTACAGCTCAAGTTGCAAGCCAGTTCGTCATGCGCCCTTTTTGTTGATCTACACACAAATACACACACACAAAGTTTGCATATTAGGCCTACAGCTACAGCATAGAGTAGCTATTATCCAGCCAGACGCGCCGGCCGGCTGGCATGAGCTTTGCATGAAGCCACTGCATACAGCTGTGCTCTAGATCTAGCTCAGCCTATTCAGACTCGGGGAGCTGCGATAAAAAATGTTGCTGCTGAGAAATCTTCCACAGAACTTTGAAAATCTAAGTCAAAGTCACATTTTACACCAATGAAATGCAATTCTACAGTCTATATTACGAAAATCTGGTGTACCCTGATTATTTGCAAGTATTAAGAAGAGGAATTATGACCTCTCTTTTGACTAAAAAAGACCGATTTCCACATGAATTAATACACATAAAAACACATAGGCAAGTACATCACAGTCCCACGTGTGCATTTGTATGTATGTTGATACTTGGTTTCTTTCGAAGCTGTGTATTTTCTAGCCAAAAACAAACAGACAGTTTCTTTCTTTCTTGTTTATAAATGACTTCTTAAACCACTCTTGAGAAAGTAAATACTTTGGGAAGGCATTTCATTGATATGAAATGTGATTTTTTTTCCAACATTTTGGCAAACATAGGGAAGGACTTTTCTCACACTTTTTTCCAGATATAATTTTTGCCGTTTTCTTATTTTTTTTCCTTTGATTTTTTTTGACAGTGGTTAAACCATTTATACCCCTTCCCAGTGAATATGCCTGATTAAAAAATATGTTTCTACTGAAAATAAAATAATACAAACTAAAGGATATACAAATAAAAATGTGCCATTCCCAAAAAGTGAAAATTATTTGCTTGGCTTTTAATTATATTCCAGTCAGAATAGACTGTTGCCACAGCTGTTAAAAATATATGTAATGGCTTCTTAATTTTCTCCTTTTCCCCATTTTTTTATTAACTTTGTTTTATTAATTTTTCTTTCATTTTCTTTTCTTTTTTCTCTCTAATTTTTTTCTTTTCTTTTTTTCCCTGTTCTTTGTTTTTTTCTTTCTATGATTTTCTTTCTTTTTATTTTATTTCACTAATTTCTTTTATTTTTGTTTTCTTTTTGTAATATACTTTTTGAAAATTATTTTCGTTTGTTTCCCCCTTTTATTCATTGTTTTAATTTTGCAGCATATTTTTCTGTGATTTTCTCCTTCTATAATATGCTGCAAAAGAGAAAACAGAAATAAACTGGATTTGGGGCATGCATAATCTAGGTTTTAGGATTCAAAGAGGAAGGAAGGAAAAACCATTGTTTTGTACATCTATCTGAATTTGCTATGCACTATTTATTTACTTTACCATTATCTCTATACAGAGATTTTTAAAAAAGTCCACACAACCTGCGAACAATACAATTCATTTATTCTCTTTCAATCATTTCATTTTTACAACGATAGAAACATTTATCAATTAGCAAAGTAAAATAACAGCAAACAAGGTTTACATACAAGATGTATAAAGTAAAAGTAACATAGTGGTATTGGCTGCAGAATTAATATTTCAGAAGTTTGTTTTATTCATTTTTAATGTTTTTCTTTATATTTTTCGGGCCACCAAACTTTAATATCGGGCCACCAAAAAAAATTATTTGATGGTTTTGGTGGCCCAAACGGGCCACCACCAAAAAAAGTTAATGTGGAGCCTTGATATAGAAATTTGGAATTTACCTTAATTTCAGACCTGTCTTACTTCCAAGAGCAAATGCTGGTTATTCTTTTTGCGTTATTTTTTTCTTCAACCCGTCGACTGTGTGCGCGGGCGATCGAATTATACGGCGATGGTTTTTGGCACTAGTATTCAATCCGTCAGCACTAGTATTCAACCTAGCGATTATAAGATGGCCCTGTCTCTCAATCTGCCCTTGTCCCATCTGCCTATGGACTAGACCATTTGAGATGAGACCAAGAAACGGAATTAGTCAAAGCCAGAGACTTGCATAGATCTATCTAGTTTAGCAATTTAAACCATTTTGAAATTCGCTTATCATCACTAGGTTGAATACTAGTGCAATTCAGTGCAAAAGTGCTAAATATTTGGGGGAATTTGTCAAAATCTTTGAATTATGCCGGGTTGAATACTACTAACTAGTGCCCTTACGGTACTAATTGAAAATATTGTGGAATTGTGATTACACATACACTGATACAGCACACACTGACACCGGTAATCGTATCTGAGATTTTCGGCACACTTACTCAGAAGAATATAAGGAACTTTATCAACAGAAAATGTTTGTGAAATAAAAAGAAATTCATGAATTCATGTTAAATTTTAACTTTAAAAAATAGTTAGGCGAGCAGAGGCCACCCCCCCCCCCCCCCCTTTCATAATCAATGGCAATGCCAATGGTCTCTCACATTCAAAAGCGGTAGGATGGGGGGGTCGGGTGTCCGGACACTTTATCTTTTTGACGCCTTCTTTTTTGTCTTTGTATTACACTAAAAATATAAATTCAATACTTGTAATCATCTTCTGTTTTGTTCTTTATAATATTTCCTAACGTTTTGTACTAAAAATTGATGAAACTTCGCTTGTATTTTTTTCCAAATGACTTTCTAAAATTGATCGTCCGGACACACAACCTGTCCGGACAAACAACAACTGGGTACCGGAACCGTACGGTACAAAAACTACAAACTTTTCAACATTCACACGCAGTATGATTGAGAAAACCGGCAAATATTTTCTTACACTTATCATGCAAAACAGAAAGAACATCTTTTTATATTTACCGTAGTAATTTCTACCACCTCCTTTAGTAGATTTTGTCACTGTGAAATCTCCATGACGCTGAAAACTCGACATGATGTTCCGTTTTCCGACTTGTATTTCGGCCTCGCCGCCAGACTCGTCATATGGCATACCGGTATGGGCGCGCGCACGTACAATTTACGTACGTACAGGGTCGACGTCTCGTACACCGTTGAAGTCGTCGATTTTAGTGGTCTTGCGCCACCTCACGTCTGACAAGTACAAGGCCTCGTCTCCAGCGTTGAGAAAGGGATTAAAACATATATATAACAAAGCATTTTTGGAAAATTTTAAAAAGCCATCCCATAGTCAAAACGGAAAACAGATTACACTTTCTATGGCACTACAATTCTTCGCAGCATTGGGAGGAGGAGGGGGCGGGGGGGCTTTTTTGGAGCTCCCTTTTCGGCCCAGCCTTTTGTTTTTTTACATAATTATAAGGTTCAATCTGGCAGGATCTTCTGTCCAGCTCCTGGTGGTATATAGTGGCATCTGAAAGGTTGACGGGGGAGGGACCAATTATCAACTTTACTTAGGCCCTACATGCATTACGCCACCAAAAATAATCCTCTTTTCTGAATTGTAATACAAAATTGTAAAACAAAAAAGGAATTACTATGCATACCGTATACAATGGCCCAACTACCATAGAATGCCATTCACCCTGGGCCTATATATCCCTGGAATATAAAAGTTCTCTTGATTGGTGACATAAACCCGGGACATAAACAAACATTTCCTTGAAAAGGGCACTTATAACAAATCTCCTTCCATAACAACTTTTTTGATATAGTGGAATTACTGTGATTGCCATATTGTACCATAATTAATTTTTGTATCTCTATGCTCTCTTCAAATATCCTATATCCGGGTCCTATATGCAGCAATCCATGCTGAAACAGCCAATGGAATTAAAGCCTATTGATAAACAGCACTTTTAAGTTTATTATTTATAATATTCAGACCTGGGCCCCGTCTAAACTAAAGAGGTGCAATTTATCTGATCAACCTTAACTGTATGGAAATCCATCAATGTCATATTTTTTCTACAAGAAATTTGCACAATAAAGCCTTTGTAAACAAAAAGAAGCATGCAGAACTTTTTCAAGAAAGCAATGAATGTATGAATATACAACATGTAGGAAATATTTTGAACAAAGATGCATTTTAGATGTTGACGTTGTTGCTGGCCTTCCATAGTTGCATTGATCAGATCAATATAGCAACTCTTTGTGAGACAGGAGGACCCTGATACTTTACCCTGAAATAACAGAAAAAATGGGGAATGTTTTCAGAAATTTATCACTTTCCAGGAGGAAGGAGTCACCCCATGCTAAGCTTCCATATCCTATCCAATCTCAAATCACTTATTTCTCTTTATCTATCTCCTTTACCTATTCTATCATGATCATGTACCTAATTTAATTGAAGTAAACACAACAAATTTGTATTTTATAAAATACATCATATTTTTCAAGCTGGCTTAAAATGGAAGTAATGAATCTCTCATGTATTTAATCAATAAATATGCAACAGGTCCTGTCTAATGGTAGGTATCTTAGGTCAAATATGTATGTACTTGTATCACTAACAGGCGCGTAGCCAGGGGGGCGGTGGGGGCGGTCGCCCCCCCCAAAACGTCCCCAAAAAGAAGGAAAAAAAGAGAGGAGAAAAGGAAAAGGGAAGGGAGGAAAGGGAAAAAAGGTAGCTTTGTGTTTTTTTTTTCTTTTTATTCTTTTTTTTTTCTCAAAAGAGAAACTCCTTCACTCTTGCTCTAAATTTATGGTTATGAATTTTGCTTCCGCGCTGCGCGCGGTTAAATGAAAATATTGAAGATCTCCAATTGTTTCCCCCACCCTTTCTCTAACCCTGTTTTTCTACCTCAGCTATATGTGTTTATTGCCAGTTAAAGTTCAAATGTATACATTAGGGCATGGAATTAGAGTAAGGTCAGGCCGAAGTATATGAAGTTATCTTTTTTTTAAATTGATCGCGCAACTTCTGGTCGGGTCGGCTCCGGGCGGGTAAAATCTTTATATCAATTTCTGCCGTCACCTCCATAAAGTCAACTTCTCCCGCTTTTCAGCTCATTACTAAACAACCATAATTTTTGGGGCAAACAGGTTCCTAATCCAAAAAGAGGAAGGTATAAAATTCGTATCGTATAAGGGTATTAAATAAAAAAGTACAATATTTTTTATCAAATTCTATTCAACTTCATGTCATTTCCCTGTACATTCATCTCCTGTCCTGTTTTTCGCCCTCAGTTTGAAATTTCGAATGACTCTTAAGTTTATTTATAATTCAAAATGAAGCGCTTCAGGATAAGTCAAAGAAATTAGGCATCCTTTTTATATAATTTCAATAAATCACAGAAGTTTCAACTTTTTGCGCACTATTTTCCTTTAAATGAAGTTCAATAATCTTAGAAAATTAATTGAATTAGAGCCGATGGGGTATTGGAGGTATCTGCATTATTTTGATGAAACATCCGCCCTTTGAAATTTCAGAGTTTCGTTGCTCTGCGCGGGGAGGAATTTCTTCCTCCATGCATATACACTTCTTCTCCTCTGTTTTGCGAGTTAAAGATATGCACTGTCGCTAAATTGTTTGTAATCAAATCTGATCTTTCCAAGGGAAGTATTCAATATATGTTTGAGAATATCCTTTTCTCGGGACCCTTTTCATGGCAAAAAATTGATAAAACGCTTTAGCTGCCGCACTTCGCGCGGGGTTATTATCATTTTAATTTCCTCCATTGTATTCCTTTTTTGTGCGTTCACAATCTTTTTTTAAAACAAGGTTCATGAAAACCAGGTTCAAAATCACAATATAGTCAACTGAATTCGAGCTGATATAGATACTAGAGACAAGAGAGACAACTCCTTTTCATTTTAATTTATGAAACACCAAAAGCTTCGCGCGGGAGGGGGAAACTCCCCCTCCCTGCACCCACCCCCTAGGGAACGCGCTCTGTAAGCGTTGGCACGCTTCGCGTGCATTTACCACCCCCTCCAAAATGAAATCCTGGCTACGCGGTTGATCACTAAGTAATCTCTTTCATATCTTCCTCTTCCAGGCTCTCATCCATGTCTTTCCCCCTCCCTTTCATTTGTGTTCCACTTTGTCTCCTCCTATGCTATCCTGTTAAACCATGTGGTTTATCAAATTGCCTGTTATCACTATACTGTACCTGTTTTAGGTTACTGAAGACTTGTATTGTATGACCTTTTCTATTGCTAGATCAAGTCCCCGTCTTACAAAGAGTTACGATTGATCCAATCAATCGTAACTCTATGGAGATCCATCAGTGTCATAATTTTTTTACAGGAAATTTGCAAACTGTCCTTTGTAAACAAAGGAGAACACACCAAATTGTCAAGAAATCAATGAATTTATGGATGCATTCATATCTAGAATTTTTTTTTGAATAATCGTGCATTTTATATGTTGACTTTGCTGGCTTTCCATATTTACGATTGATCGGATCAATCGCAACTCTTTGTAAGACGGGCCCCAGGATTAGTTTCTCCATTATCACTGACAGGGAACGTGGGTACATGTCTCTATTTCATCATAAATATAGATGACTTATATAAATAATGTAGCTAATTGAAATTATATACAAGTGGAAAATAATTTTGCTAAAAATCCTGTCATAAAAATATAAAATAACAAAAATTTAGTTAACTCACCTTTTTGCAAATAACATTACTTCTTAAAGGAGAATGAAACTCTTGGAGCAAGTTAGCTTTTGTGAAAGCAGAAAAATCAAAGAATAAGATCAACAAAAGTTTGAGTAAAATAGGACTAGCAATAGAAGAGTTGTGAGCATTTGAATGTCGAGATCACTAATGCTATGGAGATCCTCCTATTGGCAATGCGACCAAGATCTATGATGTCACAGATGAACAACTCTCCCCTTTTGGACACTGAAAATATACCCCAAAACATCTCTTTTTGCTCATTCTAATCATATGACAAACGATTCATCAATGATATAATGTTGTGAAACCTCTGTACTTGTCCTCTCATAAAAAGAACACCTCACCTTGTGATAGACTCTATAAAAGTGAGAATATAAGTGAAATAAGTACTAAAGTAATGAGGGAGTTGTACGTGTGACATCACAGATCTTGGTCGCATTGCCAATTGGAGGATCTACATGGCATTAGTGATCTCAATATTCAAATGCTCATAACTTTCTTATTATTCATTCAATCTTCCTCAAACTTTCAACAATATGTTTCTTTGATTTTTCTCTTTGATATGGATTCAGCTGGTTTCAAGGGTTTCATTCTCCTCTAATGAATGTGCTTTGCTTAAATTAATTTGACAGGATATTTTTTTCACTCATTGACAAATTTTTATCAGTTGTGTGAAAATGAGATTTATCCATTAAAATGACTCATGAATGTACAAAAGCCAAAAGAATGAGGTCAAGGTTACACAATGTGAATAAAGCAAAACATTGTTATTTACTCAAGGTTCCACACTAACTTTTCTCGGTGGCCCGATCAGTCAACCAAAATCATCAATTTCATATTTTTGGTGACTCGTAAAGCAAATTAAGTGGCCCTAAAAACAATAGAAAATATTACAATTTATCAAAACTTTGGTAGCCCAACCAGGCCACCAAGTATTGACTTTTACAGAATTTTGGTGGCCCAACTCTCATTTTTGGTTGCCCTAGGCAACAGCTAATGTCAAGCCCTGATTTACTGTTATTTTGGCAGAAAACAAAATGTTGAATATTGACAATTTTGGGCTCTTATGTGTGCTCAAGACTTGCTTATGCATGACTTGACAGATCACTATCATTTCACATAGAAGTTAAACGAGGAAGACTCCTTTCAAATATTTTGATAAAAACTTTATGCACTTTTGAAAAAGGGGTGTTATTTTTTCAACGTAAAACAGAGTTAAAATGAAATTGCCATGAATCAATAGGATACACCAAGACCAGCATACTTTTTTCTTCACCTTTCTTTATTGTAAAACTACCACTTACACACAATTTGTTCATGTATGAAGGAAATATAGATGACAGGCCAGTTGATTTACTTGCTTTACTTACAGTTGGAAACTATATATTCTTTTGCTTGAATGGATATTTAATATAATACTTGTGGATATTTGTCTGCATATTTGAAAGACTCCACTTTCTATTATATCATTATGCAGCAGAGAAGTTCATAGAGGTAGTGAAGAATGAGAGGTGGGTAAAAATTCACCCCCTAAATCAATTTACACACATTTCAAATATGACCTGACCAAACTTGCATACATGAATGGTATATACTTAAACATCAGCATTAAATCATTTGGTCCTTTGTGAGTACATTTTATCTGGAATTGGTCATACATGAAGTACCAAGGGGAGTCAAAATATAACTGCCATGGGTGCAAGTTCTCTATTAGTCTAGTTCTAGACTCTTTTTTTATTATTTGTAATTAGCCATATAGCACCAACTATAAATGTAAAGCCAACTGGTGGTGTGTGTAGTTGACAATACATGCTATAGCTAATGACAAATAATAATAATAATAAAGAATTCAATACTATATAGAGTAGCTCACAGTTGATTACTCAAGCATCCAACACATATAATAGAAACATTCATTTTATATACATATGGGTGTAAAACAAAATGATAGCTGATGCATGATTGATTTTATAAATGTGACCAGAATACTACACATTTAAGGAAATACAGACAATACTAAATCAAAACAAACATCTGGGAAATAAATAGTTTTGCTTCTTTCTCATTACCAATTTATGAATGTAGACCATCTATCTGATAATATATTACTTTTAAAACTCTCAAGTTAAAAACAAGGCTATTTTCCAAACCAAGTACACTCAGTCTATTTTTTTTACATTGCTGTATAATATTTCGGGAAAACAGTAAGTTTAATGTCAATGATAAAAATGCAAAACAAATGTTTATTAACAATTTATTAAGATTGCAACTAACTTCTTATACTATCAATCACACAATAAAAATAAGAGAGGCAATTAAAATCATTGAGTTTCAATGTTAAATGAAAATCACCAGTAATCCTGTTGGAAATGACTGAGAAAGAACAGATACAGTACCATATATGAATAAACACTACTGTACACACAAAAAAAAAGCCTCAACAAAGAAAAGAATGTTTGATAACGAGATATACATGGAACACTATTACAGATCCAACCTATGAAAATTTGTATTGTCAACACAGCACCCAGAATATCTGATTAATACATTTTATTTCAATAACAAATATGAAACACACCATCTATTATGTTACCTGATCTAGGTTATACATCCATACAAACATATTCACAAAAACACTATTCTACAACTTGAGATATACAGTATGTACAATTGATTCCAACCTTCCAAACACATAGTTTGTCTTGTAGTTTGCTTCTTTTGTAACCAGTGATTGTTAAAAGTTTTTTCATTAAGGCATTAGATATCCTTGTCATTACTGTGTAGATGTTAATGGAACCCTATGTTTACCTTAATGTCTTTCAGGTGAGTAGGTGTTTTCAATATTGTGGTTACTTCAAAACATTCTGTATTACTATCTATCCATATTGGATTGTAATTTTCCCCAAAACTATTAACTCCATGTGGACCACCAGTAGCCAACTACTGAAGATTACACATATAAGGGATGTCTGAGACTGGAAAAGTTAACAGTCTTGGTCAGAATCTAGATATTTGGTAGTTTATGGTAATTTCCTCCATATGACTTCAATTTTATGAACATTTATAGCAAACTGATGGTATAAGTACACCAGCAAGAATTACATACAGATGGAAAAACATTTTTTTTCCTATTTCCCACATGCAAAAATTAACATCAGTGTACAGGTTGAAGTATGAAATGTGGTAATAATATATCTGATAATTCATTAGGTGCTTTAAATATAGCATCTCAGTGATAACAGATTATATGTCAACTCAGTAGATGATAACTATACTGTACTCTCCTTTGACTAAACACTAATTTCTCATGTAATGTATTTACAAGAAAGAAAGTTTCTAGAATATGAAACAAGTACCAACAAGGTGAACAAGACAAAATTGAAAGTGCAGACAATGATTTTGAATAATAATGCTACAAAAGAAAATAAAGTTGCATCTAAGCACGCTCTCCACGGATGCGACGAGCCAACTGAATATCCTTAGGCATGATAGTAACACGCTTGGCATGGATGGCGCACAGGTTGGTGTCCTCAAAGAGACCGACCAGGTAAGCTTCACTTGCCTCCTACAAACAAATCAAATGAAAAACAATACTACTGTTGAAGATGGAATTGCAAACAAAGAAATTCTTTTTCAGACAGACATTAATTTAAAAAAAAAACTAAAATGAGTTGAAGACTGCAATATGTTTGAGAGAGCAAAATAGTGTTAGAATAACTTTGAAGGTCAAGTCCATCCCAGAAAAATGTTGATTAGAATAAACAGAGAAAAGTCAAACTAGCATAACGCTGAAAATTTCATCAAAATCGGAGGTAAAATAAGAAAGTTATGGCATTTTAAAGTTTCACTATTTTTCACATAACAGTGATATATGCACAACTCAGAGACACGCAAATGAGTCAGTCGATGATGTCCATCACTCACTATTTCTTTTGTTTTTAATTGTTTGAACTATACAATATTTCATTTTAACAGGTTTGACAATAAGGACCAACTTGACTGAACCATTTAGTATTAAACAATGCTAATTCCACATGTTCAGGGAGTAATTAATGATTGTTTCACTTGACAATGAGAAAATTAGAATATTTCATATAATAAAATACAAAAGAAAAAGTGAGTGGATGACCTCATCAGTCTCCTCATTTGCATACCGACCAGGATGTGCATATAACTATTTCGTGAAATTAAGCAAAACTTTAAAATGTCCTAACTTTCTTATTTTACATCAGATTTTGATGAAATTTTCAGTGTCATGCTTGTTGGATTTTTCTCTTTTTATTAAAATCAACTTTTGTTGGGGTGGACTTGTCCTTTAAGGACAAAGAATACACAATCGGGTTGTTTACATGTATAACCAATGGTGGCACTTATTCTTCTCTATACATTAAACAAAAAAATCTACATTAAAATTAATATTCAAACCATATTGTTAGTATTTCAACTTTATACCTCCACAATGTTGCAAAAAAAACCACCAACTTTTCAGCAACTGTATAATATTATTCCTCCTTCCCTTCTCTTTCTCCAAAAATCAATACCAACTACAAGCTGATTTGAATAAATAGAGAAAAATCACAAAAGTAAAATGATAAACTACATTTCATATAAATGTAAATGTTTTCTCAAAATAGTTTTGCTTCATTTAACCAAACAGGTATATGACTTTAATGAACTTAATGTAAGTCAGACTTAATACTTTGTAAGACATCATCCAGGGGGATGTTTCACAAAAATTTAAGTATGACTTAGAGTTGCACCTGAATGCAGACACGTACATGATAAGCAATGCGCAATGCGGCAATCTTATTGATCAATACACAGTAGTGCGTGTCCTCTTCGCATGATCTGACCGATCCGGTCATGTCTTTTATACCGCATGCAACTAGACATTTAAGTGCGACTCTAAGTCATACTTAAATCTTTGTGAAACACCCCCCTGGACTATCAACATTCCAGACTATTAAAGAAATATGCATATAAAGTACTGTTTCTGAAATATCTTAACTACTCAATGCTGAAACAATGTTACTTCATTTAATATTAATAGCATACTTTCATCAGCAGAAAATCATTCATCATTTAACTAAAATAAAATCATATTAAAGTTGCTATGCAATTGCCAATTTTTGACACCTTCATGGTTTCATCCATAGATAAACCACAATTGTAGACCAGATTTTGAATTAAACCAGAGTTCAGAAAACGGGCTACCTTTCGACTGTTAGTGTTTTTATAAAGTAAAAGTAGCACCCCCGAACATACAGTACCTGGAGAGCACCAATAGCAGCACTCTGAAATCTCAACTCCGTCTTGAAATCCTGAGCAATTTCACGGACCAGACGCTGGAATGGTAACTTGCGGATGAGCAGTTCAGTGCTCTTCTGGTAGCGACGGATCTCTCGAAGGGCAACGGTACCTGCAACATGAATACATTATAGTAATAATAGTAATCAGGCAAAAAATTAATTTTGTATTCTTAAGGGCTACTTTTCACAACGTACTGCCTAATTCTGCTCGAAAAGCATGAAAGGTTGGAAAAGAATTACCAGTAGGGTCCTATACTTAGATTTCGGAGCAGCTCATGCACCATGGGGAAGTTGGATAAAAAAAAACACAAAAACTGGATATACCACCATTGCTCCTGCAGCCCTAACTGTAGTATCAATTGACTCTTTTTTAACATGGCCCTAAATGGATGCACTCATGTACATTATTTAACTAACTCAGATAGATACAGTTTTTTCATTCAAAGTTAAGTTATACTGATTTTAAAATAAACACAAGTGTGGATATTTTATTACATCATAGTAGAGCTCTTAATTGAATAAGTAGGCCTATATCCCCTTAACAGCGGCGTAACAGGGGTCGATGGCCAGGGGGGGCAAGAGCCAAAAATTTCCCGGTCATATCATGGTATGAACAGGCGTAATGGTGTAATGAGGCGACTATTTTGAGAAGGCCAGATATTGCGTATCGGGCAGAATTTATCTTTAAAAAAAGTTGCGAGCGAGCAAAGCGAGCGAGCAAAAATTTTGACCTTTTTTATACAAAAATCCAATTTTGTGATAGATTTTGACATGATATCCAGAGAATAATATATCACTCTTCTCTCTTGAGATTCCTTTTTTGTGGTCTGTACGCCACTGTGAACAGGATCCTTTAATTGCGGCAGTAGCGTGAAGAGTAAAAAAAAAACGAGGGGCGCAGTATAGCACATGTGCTAAAAAGCTGCTTTATATAAGTCCCGAGCGAGCGAGCGAAGCGAGCGAGAAAAACCACCTTTTTATGAGAATCTAACTTTGAGCTATTTTTTGACATTATATATATATTCAGTAAATAAAATCATATCCTACACTTTTCCTTTGCTTTTCTTTCCTCCATTTTTTGTTCTTGTTTGTAAAACTCTTTGGGGCCATGGCCCAACCCTTCCATACGCAGTGCTGTGCGGTTGGGGTCCGGGGCGGAGCCCCCGGAAATTCTTGATATCAAAGCCATTTAAACCTCGCAGATTGCCGCTATTTTAATCAAATCGCGGGCAATAAACATAATATAGCTTTTACACAACACATTTATTCAACCCAGTTGCGTAATAATCAAATATTTTGAGGGGGCAAAACATAGCAATGTGAAAAAAATTTGTAAAAAGTCGCCAGCGTGCAAAGCGAGCTTGAAAAAAAAATTGCCTAATGAAATTGAATTCTAATTATGTAATACATTTTCCCATTATATTCAGCAAATAGCACATTTCATTGTTTCCATTCATTTAATTATACGTTGTCTCCAATAATTTTTTTAATTTCCTCTTGGGTGTGGAACCAAGACCCCCCCCCCCCTCCCCCACGCCTGTATGTCAGTAATTGAACGTGATTGAACGGGGCCATTATAGAGCCATTTGAAGGTTATAAATGAAGAGCCCCTACTTATTTGCATAAAATTTAGCAAGCTTATAGCACAATGTTGTATGCAGTCCTTCTTTCTTCCCGCTCTTTAATTTCAATCATCGGCAGCCCGGTTGTGTTATTAATATTTTTCTTGTCCCTTTTCTTTGTTTTCCAATTTAGCTTTCGACTAATTCCATTCTACATTCGTTTCCCGCTATTGTTTGCCAATTTGTTATCTTTTAATTTATTTTCCACCGTGTTATTGCATTACATAGGCCTATTTCGGAATGATTTGTTTTTTCTCAAATGTTCTTCTTTCGTACATTTTCCCGCTTCCCTTCCTTTTCCATTAAAAAAAATATGTTTTTTCTTCGTTTTCTTTTCGCTTTTCCCTTTCCCTTTCCTTTTCCCCTTTTCTTCCCCTTTCCCTTTCTTTCTCCCTCCTTTTTTTCTTTTTCCCGTTTTTCTTTTCTTTTTCCCGGTGAAATCCGCCAGGGGGGGCAGCTTGCCCCTCCTGTCCCCCCCCGCCTGTTACGCCACTGCCCCTTAATTCCCATTTTTCCCCTCTCTATTCCCACTTTCACTATAGATGAGCATGGTGAATAGTAGAAAATATTACCTGGCCTGTAACGATGAGGTTTCTTGACTCCACCAGTAGAAGGTGCACTCTTACGGGCTGCCTTTGTAGCAAGCTGCTTACGAGGGGCTTTTCCTCCTGTAGACTTTCGAGCTGTTTGCTTGGTACGAGCCATGGTTTAGGATTCTAGGCCAAATAAATACCTGTAAATAAAAAAAAAAGGACAATGTAGAAACCATGCATCTGGGTATCTATCACTGTAAATACTTTAGCACATTTCATTGAGGAAAAATTTAAAAAAACAAAAAAACAATCCATATAGTTAGAACCCGAATTACTATCTATCTGCTAGATTAAATCAAACAGACAAGCTTTTTCATGCAGCCTATTATGAAAAATAATAATAGGCAACATTTACATAGCACTTAAAACTTGATTATAATAAGTGGGCTATAAATGGGTGATTTTTTGTTTTACTGTGGCAACAGTTTTTTTGTATTCCTTTTACCTTATCTCAACATGAAATGACAATATTTTTTGTCTCGGGTCCGAGAAAAAAGTGTGCCGGGCCAAAATCCAAAATGGCCGCCCAAACCCCCCAAAATCACAGTTTAAGCCACAACTTCTTTATTTGGTGGTCTTTTTCTCGGGTTTTGGGGTCTATTCATATGTTTTTGGGGGCAAGAAATTTGTTTTTCCTAAAATTAGTACTTTTAAACCATATTTTGTAGAGTTAAGAGGTGAATTTACTTAAATTTACCAATTTTTAGACCCTTTTTTTTAGCCCAAAATTATGTTCCATCGTCTCGTGGTTCTTGGATATCAGACAATACTAGTTGACCAGTAGTAAGCAGCTTTATATAGCTATATTGCTTTTATTCCTCTAAAAAGGGTTGGCGGATATTTGCGAAATACATCTTATCAAATAAAATAAAATGTCATTTATCCATAGGGGCTGTACAGTATACAATGTACTGTACATACTACTGTACACTGCATATATCCATGCAGTGTACATAATACTGTACACTGCATATATCCATGCATTGAACACCATGACATAACAAGTCCTGTCTATAGTGTCATAGTAGTGAGCTCCTGAGGTTTAGAATTAGATTGTGACTTGTGAATTTGATTGCTTGTTCGCTGATGTTAGTGATGTACATGATGTAACCCAATGATAAACATAAACTGCACATAAGCATCATGTATGTGTACATGTACGTACATCACATTTTAAGCCATATCTTCTTCATTTGGAGGCTTGTTTTTACCTGGTGATCTAACCCTCTGTTTATGTGGTCAGGTAAATACCATGGTAATGCTGATCAATGGCAAATCAGAATCAAGGATTCCATGCAAGTTACCATTGGATGGCAAAGTTACCGTAATCAGAATAGCCACAGTGTAAATGTCATAATTTGGCCGGGGTTGACTATATTGTTAAAAATATTTTCCTCTCTCCACCCCCTGAATGAGCATAATTGAAAAAACATGTCTTCAATTTCTGAGACAAAACATACAGTATCTTCAATTTCTCAATAGCTCATTTCTATGACACTATAGTTTATATACAGACCTTGTCATGGTGGTCAATGCATGGACATACATGTATGCAGTGCAGTATGTACAATACAATGTATACTGTATGGCCCCTATGGATGAATAACATTTTTTTATTTAATATTATATTTTTCGCAAATATCCGTCAAACCCAAAGTAGAGGAATAAGAGCAGTATAGCTACATGAAACTACTTGCTATTGTGAAACTCGTATCGTCCAATATCCAAGAACCACAAGACGATGAAACCTAATTTTTGGCTGAAAAAAAGGGTCTGAAATGTGTAAATTTAGGTAAAATCACATTTTAACTCTACAAATAATGGTTTTTAAGTACTCATTTCAGGTAAAACAAATTGCCTGCCCCCAAAAACATATGAATAGAAACCAAAACCAGAGAAAAAGACCACCAAATAAAGAAGTTGTGGTCAAAACTGTGATTTTGGGGGTTGTGGCGGCCATTTTGGATTTTGGCCCGGCACACTTTTTTCTTGGACCCGAGACAAAAAAATATTGTCATTTCACGTTGAGATACATTACAAGGAATAAATAAAAACTGTTACCATATTAAAATGACAAAAAAAGTATTTTTGACCCACGTATAGCCCACTCCTTAATTATTATAAATAATTATTATTACAATACTGATTATTCATAATCAAGTTTTAAATTTTATTATTTGTTAAATAATAATTTTTATCTATAAATTGTTCTTCAAAATTGCATTTTCTAACATTGCTTATCGGAGCTACGTACATGTACGTCATAACGAAGCGGTTCAAGGTCAAGCATATTGCATTTGCTTTGTTGACAAACGGATCAAGGAATCTACACGAGATCGGTCTGGTAAGAAACCTTCAATTTTTCACCTTTTTATTAACCAATATTTGAAACCTTCATACGCATTAGGTGTATGAAGGTGTAAAAATAAATAACATCACTAACATTTACGTGATTTCTATCTTCAAAGATGGATTTCCTAGGGAAATCGGTATTATCGTGCTTTCTGACTCTGGAGACAAAAAAGATCTGGGGGACAAAATTTCTTACAACGCTTAGTCTCGACACTGGGTCTGAAGTTCCATCCGCGCTCGAGTTGGCTCACGATCAAAATCTTCCAGTGTGTGCGCACGAGGCTATACTTTCTTATCCTCTCTCTCTCCCTCAAATCTCTCTCATTTGCTTTTTCGCTTTTCGAGTGTTGGCTTGGACTAAAATAAAGAAAAACCTATTGGAAACTAGTTTGTTTGATTCTGCTCTTTTTTTTTCTAGAACGTTGTTATCATTGACGGGATAACTGACTAAAAAATAAAATTCATGTATATGAGGTAAATGCCTCACACTTTGTCAAATTATTCTTGAACTCCAACATTCAACAAACTAAATGAATATCAATAATCCCTGCAGCTCGATACACAGCTTTCACAAACTAATTACTTTCCCCAAAATGATATCTACATGATACTAGTAATTATTACAAGTGTGCAGGAATGCCTAATTCAATAGACATGTTAATTTCATGGCTCGTTATGTGTGTGTGCCACATGCTTGTTAATTTCTCACACCTGGGGTGGTATTCTGAAAACGTTCTTATCTTAATTTTGTTCTTATCTACGTCACGTTCTCAAATTGGTATTCTGAAAACGTTCTTATCTTTTTCTTATCTTTTGTTCTTATCTTTTTCTTATCTTGCTTTCCATCGATGCTGAGCGCGTAAATTTATAATTCGCGCATATGATACAAAAGCGCGCTAAAAGATAAGAACAAAATAAAGATAAGTGGTATTCTGAAAACGTTCTTATCTTTTATCTTTCTTATATTTTTACGATATTTATGATAATATTTAAGATAGCTAGAGGGTTATCACATCTTACGATGTCCGCATTCTTTCTTGCTAAAAATCGATGGCCACTGGTAGTAACAAGTATTCCTCCCACCCTTTCTTTCATTCACCCTTTATTTTGCCCATCTCTTTTTTCTATCCCTTTTTTCTTTCTTTCTTTTTTGTCTTTCTTTCTTTCTTTCTTTCTTTCTTTCTTCATTCTTCCTTTCGTTCTGTCTTTCTTTATTTCATTTATTTATTTTCTCTTTTTCTTTATTTTTATCTGTTTGTCTTTCTTCCTTTCTTTCATTCTTCATTTAAATCTTTTAACTTCTTCCTTATTTTTTGCGTTATTTTATTTATTCTTTACTTTTCTTCCTTTTTTTATTTTCCCTTTTAAATTTTTCCCTTTTTTTTTCTTTCCCCTTTTCTCTCTTTCTTTCTTTTCCTTTTCTCTCTTTCTTTCTTTTCCTTTCTCCCTTCACTTTATTTTTTGCAATCTTTTTATTTCTTCATTCTTTTTCTTTCTTTCATTCTTTCGTTTTTATATATTTTTTTGTTAATTTTCTTTGTTCCTTTTTTTCTTTCTTTCCTCTTTCACTCAATTTTTTTAAATTTTACCCTCATTCTTTTTCTGTTTTCTTTCTCTTCTAATTTCTTTCATTTTATTTTTTGGTTCTTTTTATTCGCTCGTTCGTTTGCTCTTTCTTTCATTTTTTTTATTTCTGCTTTATCACACTAAATGTGTGCCTCATTTAGGCCTACTTTCTTTTTTCTTTATTTCTTTCTTTATTCTATTTTTCGCTCATTCTTATTTCGTTTGTTCTTTACTATTTTTTCTATTAAGTTTTAAAAATCTTTTTCTTTATTCTTCAAGTGTCTTTCCTTTTCCTTCTTTATTTTTCCTTCAATTTTTTATTCCTCTTTTTATCATTGATTATAATTCTATTCATTCCTCCTTTTTCTTTCTTGTATTCTTTCCTTTTTTATATTTTCTTTTAAGTTCTTTTTGCTTGCTTTCTTTCGTTTACCTTTTCTTTCTTTCATTGTTTTCCGCTCTGTTCCTTTTATTTTTTTAATTTCTGCTTCATTCTGACCCTTTTCTGTCTTCTTACTTACCTACTTACTGTCTTTCTTCCTGTTTTATTCTTTATTCATAATTGCTTTCTTTACCTTTTTCTTTACTTTCTTTCTTTATTTTGTGCACGTGTCTCGAAATAATAATCAGTCGTTGTTGCGTATAAAATGCCTATTTCGCGCAATGCGCCAGAATCAGTGTACGCGCAGTGTCCATGATATTCTCTTGACATAAGGAACGCTTCTATTGGTTAAACTGCCAATATAAAGCGCATTTTGATTGGTAATCATAAAAATGGGCGTGTTGAAGATAAGAAGGAGGCAGTCCTTACAGAGATAAGAACACGTTAAGAAGATTTTCAGAATACCGATTTGCAATGATTTTAGCGTCTTCTTATCTCAATGAGATAAGAACAAAGATAAGAACGTTTTCAGAATACCACCCCTGTTGATTGACAGAAAACAGAATTTGCATCTGTCTTCTTTATTTAGTCAGTGGTCGACAATCAGATTGATGATCTTCCCAATTCAAAGTTCTGTCTTATTTTGTCAGCCAAGTGGAAATCTATAAAGGCCTCTCATGACTGACTGACTTAACTGACGAAATCTGAATAAAAATAATGATCGGCCTATTTATTTAGTCAGTGCCACAAATTTTGTTAACCTAATAACAATCTCTCTTTAATAAATGTCACAAAGGAAAAAAATTACAAAATACCCTGTAATGTCATATATGAATCTTACATGTTATTTAGTCAGCGATAATTCAGCCACGTTTACATTTTTTTACTCAACTGTTTTCAAAGAAATTTCACTGTCGTTTAAGTAACCCATCGTTTGTCTCTTCTTCACTCTGCAACTTTTTACTGTCCACAAAATTAGTCACAGTATCAACTGTCTATATATTTATCGTTCTGTTTTACTCCACTTTTGCAACAAAATTACGTACGGTAATTAACCTGTATATTCCATCAACCCCTCTTTTCCCTTCTCTTCAAAACCACTCTGCCACTTTTAGACAGTAGGATATCCACTAAATAAATCAATTCAAACTCTATATATTTATCGTTCTTTTTTACTCCACTTTTCCAACGAAATTACGCACGGTAATTAACCTGTATATTCCATCAACCCCTCTTTTCCCTTATCTTCAAAACCACTCTGCCACTTTAAAACAGTAGGATATCCACTAAATAAATCAATTCAAACTGTCTATATCTTTATCAGTCTTTTTTACTCCACGTTTCCAACGAATTACGCATGGTAATTAACCTGTATATTCCATCAACCCCTCTTTTCCCTTCTCTTCAAAACCACTCTGCCACTTTTAGACAGTTAGCTATCCATCCAATACAATTTCAATAAGCTTATTATTTATCTTCCTTTTTGACTCCAGTGCGTGTTATCGCGTTGCCAAAACCCAAAGACGGAGCCAAAAAGAACGATAAAGTTAAGATTCTAGGTTTTATCCTCCTTTTTGGCTCCGTCAATGGGTTTTGACGAGATAACATGCTCTGGAGTCAAAAAGGAAGATAAAGTGACTGTGTGTGATATGATATCATCTAGAATGATCCATTATGATTGGGGGGAGTGTGATGATGCCACAGTTAAGTTGCTGCGCAATGTCATGTCAACGCAGAAATTGTCCCATGTGCGAGTCTTGTCCAGTGAGAGAGCTAGCTGAATTTCTCTCATCATCTATTGAAAATCAACAAGGTCAAGGCAAGACTGGTAGTGCTTAGCCTTAGCAGTAATGGTAGTGGATCGTATTACCGAACACTTTTCATGAATTCAATCATATCAAGCACGTTATTCTCGTAAAATTCACCAAACTTTCACCATAAATACACAATTACCTACAAAATATAAATATGTACAATTTTTGCCGAAATCGTTTTTCCTTTTTACGATTTTTGCTTCCAATCGGACCCCCCTTCGCATGTCAAATATTTTGGTCACTTGAAAAAGGTATCGTATTACCGAACGTGTGTTTTCTATGGGAAAAGTTGAGAAAACAACAAAATCACTGATGAGCTATTTTGACCATATTTTATTGTTTTTAGAATATTAAGACTTTGAAAATGTGTTTTTGACCATTTTTCATCATCTTTCTATTCAAGTTCTCTTTGGAAGGATGTTGCGAAATTTTGAATGTATGAATTTTTATTTCTGATGCGTATGATGCGCGCGTTCGGTAATACAAGGCCGGTCGGTAATACAATCACTCACTATAATGTATGGTAGGGGGTCCTAAAGCTACGCACCACTTATCGCGCATGCAGTTTTCAATGGCAAATGCGCACTCTGTGGAACTGTGACTGCAGAGTGACGAACAATTCCTATTCATTTTTTTTTTCAACAGAGGCTGCAATAAATCTCTAAATGCAGAGAAAACCAACAACTGTTTGGAATTTCAGAGTTATATTCACTTTAATTTCATATATCCTATAATAATGTGAACATATTTTAGAAGTTGAGGCACAGGAGATAATATTTTTTTGCGTGATAAATCAAGTGCGTAGCTTTAGGACCCCTTCTACATCGGGCGGCGAAAGAGGGGTTCGGAAAACACGGCGGAATTTTCGTATTACGCGAGTTTTGCGTTATTTTCGTCTGGGTTAATGATCTTTAGAATATTTGCCACAAATTGGTGAATGATAATTTGTTCAAATATTGAAATTGGCATAGTTTTTATCGTTTGAAAACAAAGTGCGTAGCTCTAGGTCCCCCCATCATATACTTTATGACTCTGGAATCAGCAATCACGATATGGCCGGGAAATCCATCTTTGTTTACATGTGTCTCTTTATGGGAGGCGGTTCAAAAAATCAAGGCTCTATGATCAAATGACAATATCATAATCATAAAAAAAATATGATCACGGAGTCAAGCCTTGAATAGGTGTTTTTGCGGCTAGGCCTATGCTATGCTAAGGAGAATAACTATACTAGTCTGTTTGAGTATGTATGGATATCTCTCTTTAGACTTAGTCTTAGATCTAGTCTAACTTAAGTTAAAATAATCTTTTTGATTTTGAAGCATGTAACTTTGGGAACAACTGCAGAATACCCGGACACTGCGTTACCTTATCGTTGGAGAGCCAACGCACAACAATGTACTTAAGCTATCAAATCAGAAAATCAGCTATAATAAATAATTGAATGATTTACAACTTACAAGTATTTTTTGAATAGATTCTAAGTGTTCAGACTGCACTGTAACGCTAACGATGCGAGCGCGCGCGATTAGTATGTAGACCAACAGTGTCCGCGATGCCAACGATGTGTATATTTTCGTAGTACGTGTAGGCCAACACAGTCCGCGATGCTAGCGGTGCGTTGGTGTCCGTAGTACAGGCCAACACTGCCCGCGATGCCAACGATCTATATATATATCTGTGTGCATCTGTAGTATGTAGGCCGACATTGCCCGCGATGCCAACGATGTGTATATTTTCGTAGTACGTGTAGGCCAACACAGTCCGCGATGGTAGCGGTGTGTTGGTGTCTGTAGTCGGTACAGGCCAACACTGCCCTCGATGCCAACGATCTATATCTGTGTTCTGTAGTATGTAGACCAACAGTGTCCGCGATGCCAACGATGTGTATATTTCCGTAGTATGTGTAGACCAACATTGCCCGCGATGCCAACGATGTGTTGGTGTCTGTAGTACAGGCCAACATTGCCCTCGATGCCAACGATGCGATCATATCTGTAGTTGCCTATGTAAACCAACATTGCCCGCCATGGCAACGATGTGTTGGTGTCTGTAGTACATGCCAACAGTGCCCGCGATGCCAACGATGCGATCATATCTGTAGTTTCCTATGTAGACCAACATTGCCCGCGATGCCAACGATGTGTTGGTGTCTGTACTGTAGAGTACAGGCTAACATTGCCCTCGATGCCAACGATGTGAATGTATCTTTAGTAGGTATATATAGGCCAACAGCGCCCGCGATGCCAACGATGTGTTGGTGCCTGTAGTAGATGCCAACAGTGCCAACGATGCCAACAATGTAAATGTATCTTTAGTACGTATAGGCCAACAGCGCCGGCCAGGATGCCAACGATGTGTTGGTGTCTGTAGTATAGGCCAACCTTGCCCGCGATGCCAACGATGTGAATGTATCTTTTGTATGTATAGGCCAACAGCGCCCGCGATGCCAACGATGTGTTGGTGCCTGTAGTAGATGCCAACAGTGCCAACGATGCCAACAATGTAAATGTATCTTTAGTACGTATAGGCCAACAGCGCCGGCCAGGATGCCAACGATGTGTTGGTGTCTGTAGTACAGGCCAACCTTGCCATCGATGCCAACGATGTGAATGTATCTTTAGTAAGTATAGGCCAACTTTGCCGGCGATGCCAACGATGTGAACGTATGTTTAGTATGTATATACCAACAGCGCCCGCGATGCCAACGATGTGTTGGTGCCTGTAGTAGATGCCAACAGTGCCAACGATGTGAATGTATCTTACATAGGCCAACATTGCCGGCGATGCCAACGATGTGAATATGCCTGTAGTAGAGGCCAACATTGCCGGCGATGCCAACGATGTGAATATGCCTGTAGTAGAGGCCAACATTGCCGGCGATGCCAACGATGTGAATGTATCTTTAGTAAGTATAGGCCAACTTTGCCGGCGATGCCAACGATGTGAATGTATGTTTAGTATGTATATACCAACAGCGCCCGCGATGCCAACGATGTGTTGGTGCCTGTAGTAGATGCCAACAGTGCCAACGATGTGAATGTATCTTACATAGGCCAACATTGCCGGCGATGCCAACGATGTGAATATGCCTGTTGTAGAGGCCAACATTGCCGGCGATGCCAACGATGTGAATATAACCCTAACCCTAAACCCTAACCCTAACCCTAAACCCTAACCCTAACCCTAACCCTAACCCTAAACCCTAACCCTAACCCTAACCCTAACCCTAAACCCTAACCCTAACCCTAACCCTAACCCTAACCCTAACCCTAAACCCTAACCCTAACCCTAACCCTAACCCTAACCCTAATTGAATTCAATTCCCATTGAATTCAATTCCCATTGAATTCCTTCAATGGGAATTAAAACTTTATTTCATATTTTAATGAAGAAAAAATGAAAATATTTCATGTATAAAAAATACAAAAGAAATAGAGAGTGAATGACATCGATCACCTCACTAACCAGGATATGCATATATTAAACTGTTTTGTGAAACCATACTTTGAAACGCTTGCCAACGATGTTTTGAATGTTGCATTGCACGGTCACATCGTTGGTCGTTGGCTAGCGGCGCACCCAACGATGTATAGCAATAGCTAGTAGTAGTAGGTAATTTAAAAGAGTGTATTAATCTTGTACTATTGCACCTTCACATCGTGGGTCGTTGGTTAGCCAACGATGTTTTAAATGTTACATGGCACCGTCACATCGTTGGTCGTTGGCTAGCGATGTTTTGAATATTATATTGCACCGTCCGTACCGTCACAACGTGGGTCGTTGGCTAGCAGCGCACCCAACGATGTTTAATTATACTTATAGCTCTAGTATAGTAGTAGTCAAAGGGCAAAGGTCATTACGTATGGCCTGGATGCATTGCTCGTACGTACCGTCATACGTACATACGTACGTAGTATAGTAGTAGTAGTAGTACCAGTAATGCATGTACGTATATAATAGTATGGATATATCTAGGCTATATTAGGCAGGACAACAAGAATTTCAAAATGTGTTTGTTGTCGAGAGAATGATATCAAAATATTCCTTAATATCTAATTTATCATGTGAAACCACTTAAAACTTACGTAAAATTCATTTAAACTGTAAAAAAAAGCAAATTCATAGCACCAACATGGTCCGAAAAAGCCATAGACATCGCGGTACCTTTTTAATACACTGTACGTACTATCGATAGTTAAAACGATCACGATGTGCTCGCTAAATGCGCGCGCCCATCGGCGTCTGCTAGCCGTCATCTGCTGTGACTCTCCAATAGCCCCGCATGTGCAATTTTTTGTAAGATCGTCCCATATGCTGTTTTTCATGTTAGTACATACATGCGTGCACGTTATTTGCGGACGCAGATAATGTACGCATCTCCGTCGTCTGCTACGGCTCTCTTTATCAGTCCCAAGTGTACATGGTGTATGTTCATTTGGTCTACATGCAGTTTGCCCACTTGTCATTTAGTCTAATGCCAAATGGGCTAAACCCATTTGGTCTACTGAATTGCCATTTGGTCTACACTACACTTGGTCTAATTCTCATTTAGCGAAATGTCCAGTTGGTCTAATTTCAGCATAACCTACATAATTACAATTTTTTTACTTTGTCAAATACCGGTACATAAAATTGGCTTTATATCATGCAGTTCCACAGTGTGAAATATGTATATATTCGTTTGGTCTACATGCAGTTTGCCCACTTCTCATTTAGTCTAATGCCAAATGGGCTAAACCCATTTGGTCTACACTTGGTCTAATCCTCATTTTGCGAAATGTCCAGTTGGTCTAATTTCAGCATGACCTACTTAATTATATTTTTTTTACTTATATATATTTTTTTAGTCTTTATACCAAATGGGCTTGACCATTTGGTCTATAAATTTTTTTTAATTGCCATTTGGTCTACACTTTGTGTAATTTACATTTGGTCTACACTACACTTGATCTAATTTTGAGTCCAGTCCAGGGTCTAATTTCAACATGACCTACATCATTATGATTTTATACTTTGTGAAATTTTATTTTTCTTTATATAATTTCATTTCACCTTATAGTCTTAGCATTGGTTTCAAATAAATAATACTTGAACAGTGGCAAAGTCATGATAATGGAGCCAAAAGTTTTGAAAGGTCCATATATGGTGTATCAGGTAAAGTTATAAAGTTGTAAGCAGGAGAAGCAAACAACAAAAAATGTTGAAGCGGGGGGGGGGGGGGGGGGGGCGGTGTTCATTAATTTCCTTTTATTTTCCAATGCCAGATCAATCTTTGTTTTTGCTTGTCATTTTTTTTTAATGATATGTTCTGTTCACTCTACAATTTTTACTAATGATCTTTTTTTTTTGGCTTATCATTTTTTTCAGACACATTCGCACCCGAACCGACTCTACAATTAAGGGAAGAGAAGGAATTATTGAACCTCTTGAGAGAATATACTGGTCAAGGGCTGTAATAGTATACAGGGGCACTTCCTGAGAGAAAGTTAATTTTATTTTAATCATGTGTTTTCAGGATTTCTAATAGTACTATTGAAATGGCGGTGAAAATTATTGCCCCTGCTGATGAGATTTTTCAGCTGCACCCTTCCTTTATTTTAGTGAATAAGGTGTGGCACTGCCCTATATGATTCATTTTGAATTTTAATGGGCTCCAAAATGCAGTAATTTATAAATTATAGCATAATCTTATTTCGATAAAGCCTTTGACATAAACAAAGCATATTTAAAACAGATTTAGTTATTGCATATCAGAATGTTATGTTTGCCTGATGTTTTCTCAATAACTCTAAGCTGTTATTAATGAATTCTTTCTAGAAACAAAAATAAGCAATTTATTCAAACATGTCAGTTTCATTTTGTAGACATATGCATTGAATTTACCAATTCAGTATAAGGTACGTATGCCATCTTTCACAAATGTTGACTTTTATCACTGGTGGATCTGGGGGAGGGCACATCTGGCTCACCCCCCCCCCCTTAGAGAGCCTCAGTCGAGATTTGTAATGAAAATATGCCATTTTCACCAAAGTATGCCCCCCCCCCGGAAAGCAAGGCCCTTTTTTTGCTTGACAAATTTTCATCATGAAAATGTGCCCCCCCCCAGGATAAATCCTGGATCCACCCCTGGTTTCCATTAAGTTTAAATGTATTTTCATTTTGAAAAAAAAAGGTTTCCTAGAGATTTATAAACAGCATGATTTACACTGAGCGTGTCATACACTTCTGTGCAGAAGAATATTATCTTGAGAAATTTGGTTATTAAATTATGGAAAATATCTTTTGCAAATGAAATTACTTGATTGCAATTATTTCTTACATTGTATTGTCATTTTACTTGATAGAAATTCATTATTTTTTATAACCATGACAGTGTTCTAATTTCATATTTGCTAAATTGTAATAATTCTTTTGATCTTCCTTCATCTTCATGAAAGTATGAATTCTAGTCATCTGCTTCAAAGTCTGCCCAATACAATGGTTACAAAGGGCCTAAGCATCACTTGTCATTTTTTAATAAGTAGTTAAGTCAGTAGTCAAGTAAGGGGTCAGACAGTTTGGCTGTATTATATTTGTTTAATTATCTTACTAGTGTCAATTTACTAAACTTTTGCTGTTTGTGATTGAACCCCCAAATTGCTCGATAGTACCATTATGTTGGACAGACGTTAATATTGACTAGAGGACTATTATTACTTTCCAAACCAACCTGAAGATAATATGATACTTCACGTAGTACAGGGGTATATTGTCTCCCTTCCATTGTTGTGATGTATGGGCTGGGTAATATCATCTAACTTGTCCTGGAATAATCATTCTCTGCAACAAGTTCCACTTCAGCGACTCTCAGTTGAACATCATCATTCCTGGCATTGGCGGCGGAAGCCAAAAATTTTAGGGGGGAACCGCCAAAACTTTTTGACAAAAAAAAAAAAAATAGTGACAAAAAATCTTAGGGGGGGGGGGACACAGGAAACAAAAGTGAAAATTGACAAGCAAAAAAAAAAAAAAAAAAAAAAAAGGTTATCAACAAAAAATTGAGGGGGGGGGTCGTCCCCTCCCCACCTAAAATTTAGGGGGATACGTCCCCCCCCCCACTTCCACCGCCTATGATTCCAGGTGCTTGGAGATCTTCGAAAGGCATGCTATAACATCCACTTAAGTTCCAGTTCCTTTCATGTTTTTTCCTCATCTTAGTGAGCATCTCCAAGTGTTCATATTTTTAGTGTCCTTTTTTAGATTTACCAAACTCAGTTTTATTACCTGATAAATGAAATTACAAAATTCTATCCCAAAAATTGAACACTTTGATCAAGTTTGGTTACTTAAACTTAATGTTAAATAAACTGAAAATATGTAATAAAAGGCAAAATAATGATAATGATGAAAAAAATACCGGTAATAAAAACAAAAGTTACTCAAATTCACTCAAAACCATACACTTATCTACTCTCCTCAAAAATCAGTTCTCACTTTTAGGTATTGATCATTCATTCAGTCAATGAAATAATAAAAAGAGACAGGAGATCCTCATCAAAATAAACACAAACACAGTGTCTCACACACACACTACACATTAATAGTAAAATCAGTTTGTATCTTTCGTGGGATTTGTTTTTATGTAAATCTGGATTCTTCTTGGTAGTAGGGCCTTAGGTCGCTCTGACTTGAACTTAAAACTTCCAATCTCAAGAAGGCAAGATATATCTCGGGAGATAGTCATCATCAAGATGTTTAGGAGTTCAACCTGGTGGTGAGGTTATTCATGATGGCATCTGGTATTCTGGCAGAAAGAATCAGAAATATCAAATGCATAAATACAATTGTTTATTTTTTTCAATACAAATTAAATTACCCGAGTCATTCAAGATAGTGGGTATTTTTTTTCTGGGGGGGGGGGGGTGATGGCATGACAAGTTTTTAGTCAAAAGTATTTTTATCTTCATTTATCTTTTTTTTCCCACTTTGTATTACCATTTATTCAAAAATTGCAATAAACATATCAATAAATGAGTTTTTAATCTAGTTGGCAAAAGAAAAACCAGTGCAAAAGTAAAGCCAGTATTGGCAGTAAAACACTGACACCACGGCACTGACACTGACAGTGAATGTTCATTTTCCAGTGCATGCACATCACTGCCCCATCATCTTCACTCGTTTTCAGAAAATATTTAGTTATTTCTCAAATATGACCATGATTATCTTATTCATGTCATTACTCTGGTGTTTATTCATGATTTTAAATTCAGGAAATCATTCAGCAAACGAAGAAAACAAAGCATTTCTTGACTGTGATTCCGTGTGATTCAAGTTCAATTTCATTTCTGTGTGTATCACAGGTACGCACGTACGTGACGTAATCTTAATCTCTATTATGATGTAAATTAATCATCCCGCGCGCGATTAAAATGGCTCGAAATTCGACCAAATTCAAGGGCAGCTCAGCTTGCAAACCTCACTGAGAAGGGCTTCCCCAGCCCTTGCGATTCCCCGCGCTGCAATTTCACTGCAATACACAGAAAGGAAATCAACTCAAGTTTCACAATCAACGGAAAATCCGGAACCCTTCGAGACCCATTTTACAAGAAATACAACTAAATAAGGTAAGAATTGAAAGCAACTCAAGACATTTTCGACTTACCGACACTTTCATGTTTATTTTCGGAAGATTTCATGGAATTTGGGGCACGAAAATGACATCGGTAGCTCGCGAAAGTCCTGTGCAATATGATGACATATTTTTCATCGCACGGGATCGGACAAGCACAAAGAGAAAATATCATGTTCATCCGCGATAACAGGGGCTTAATTTTGACGATATCGCATCGCTATGCGATTGCAATGATTGACATGCGAACGAAGCTTGCGTACAAATTTTGAGCACTTCCGCGACAGCGCCATCTAGTGACTACGGCCGTGCCTAGCTATATACCATTGAATTAGTATATAGCTATAGGTCTTGACATCGTTGTGTTGGCTGACCAACGATTGGGTAGTGAGCAGTGTCGGGGTATTCTGCAGTTAAGCCTAACTTTGTAAGTGGAAAGTTTTTTGGGGTAGGAGGGTGGGGGCTGTTGGATATTTTTTGACCTCATATTGTTAACCTCCAGCTCCAGACTTGTCCGAATCCAGACCCCTGACTGGCTGAGCTGAGCTCCGCCAATTTCGCTTCGAAGTTGTTGTTGTTGTTTCGGCGGAGGAGCTGCCAGAGTTTCCTCCGAGTCCGACCCCTGCGCTGTAGTGTGTAACGTTAGACGTAGTGAAATAGTAAACTAGCCGACTTGGCGACTATAAATTAGTATAAAAAGTATTACGAAACGAGTGTTATTCTCTGTAAATTTTGGTGATTTAAGATCCCAAAATTTTATCACATAACCTCTGTAGTAGATTCTATATACTCATAAAGCTAATTGCAGCAAACCTGAAATTTTACAAGTAATTTAAGCCATTCAAATATGTTCTCACCTTTCGGGATCTGCGTTGCGCCTATCTAGTATTACGTTGTATACTAGCTTTTCTATCTATAAGCTATCGTACATGCATGAATAGACTTTCGCCCGAGGCTAGCGCTAGCGCGCCGCTAGCCTAGCCTTTGCATTTCAGCCGATCGTTTCTCCTACCTCGTCCATAATCTGAGAAAAATCAGAAAATGTTTTTGAAAAAAAAAACCGAAAAAAAACTCCTCCGAAACAGCTATCATTACTTTTACCCGAGATTCTGGAAGAATGCTGATGATTGTGTGATTCACGGGAATCGATGGATTTTCTGTGCGAGGTAGTTTTTTTTTTAATAGTTCAATTATAGGGGCGAGGGGGGGGGGTGTCAGAGGCGTCAACGCCATATCTCTCTCTCGTTTCAGTTCCTCCGCTGTTCGGAGATCGGCAGGTATCACTGCAAAAGTTGAGTCAATGAGTCTGGTAAATGTCAAGTCCAGGGGGATTGAAAGGCAGGCAGGTTACTGAGAGTTGACAGGTTTACATATGGGTCGTTTTAGGGGCGCAAGTATAATTAATATATGGTAGCTTTAACAAGCATAGGTACATACCGTACTGCATGGTTGGCTTATTTATATCACGTTGATTTAATTCGTAATCGCGTAAATCACTATGATTTAAAAAAAATCATTGATTTAAATCATTTCCACTAAAGTATTTACTAATAAATTTTCTTTCCTCTCTTTCCTTTACTTTTCTATAACTGATATGCATTTAACAAAGAAATTATTCTGTTTTGAAAAAAAAGGAAAGCAAATAAGTAGCACACCTAATTTTGTCTGAAGGAGAGCAGCAATAGACATTCTACTTTGATCGATGAACAGGCTTAGTCCTACAACATCGTTGGAATAAACTAAACTAAACTACTCTAAATTAACAAGGCAACAATAGTCAAAACTGACTAATTTGCCTACAAAATAACAACAACAAACAACAACATTTACAAAGATTGATGATTTTTGTTTTGTGGCAGTTTTTTTTATTCAAAATCAAAAGAAGATTTTGTCAATTAACTTTATCAGGGGCCGCGGAACGGTTTTCAAAGTGGGGGGGGGGGGGGCTGAGCCAAAAGTGGGGGGGCTGACCATGCAGAAAATCATAATCATTGGGTCATTTTTACGTTTTTGTACACGGTTTTCGAAAAAAGTGGGGGGCTGAAGCCCCCCCAGCCCCCCCGCTTCCGCGGCCCCTGTTTATATCATCCAAACATGAATAAAACCTTCATATCGGGCTATACTCAGGATCAAGTTAATCTTGAAAAACCAAAATAGATGTGACTACATGTAGCCTATAGGCCTATGTAGCGGTTATACACTTACTCCACTTTTGTAAGTGGACCGTTACAAAATTTTCCCTGTGGAAATTTTCTTTTATAGTAGACAATTATACCTCGGTCACATTTGCTCTACGGCGGCCGTACGGCGAGTCGAAAACAGCCGTTTTATTCATGTTTGTTCAAATCACCCTTTAGCTGGTACAAAAAAAATGTTGAAAACGACTGTTTTCGATTCGCCGTACGGCCGCCGTAGAATAATTGTGACTGAGGTAGGCCCTATTAGTCCTCGTTTATGTCAAAATCCAAAAAAAATGTTTTTAAAGGGGAATCCAACCCAAATAAAAACTTGTTTTTATAAGGAAAAGAAAAACCAGACAAGCTGATAGGTGAAAGTTTGAACAATATTGGACAAACAAAAAGAAAGTTATGAATTTTTAAAAGTTGTAAATATTGGTAATCACTATATCCATGGAGACTTCAAATTGGCCGCATATGGGATGTCATAGTGGTGTAAGGCAAGGACTACTCTTCCATGTACTCCAATACATATTATGGCTAAAATGTCATTTTCCCAGAAAGTTTTATTTCAAATTATATTTTTCTTTCATGAGGACATAAAACAATATACTACCTGGATTATATTTAGATTACTGCCCCAGGGGAATGGTTACTTAAAAGAAAACCACAAATCCCTGATAATAAAGTACATGGCCTATGGGAAAATTGTCCTTGGCCCTTGTCATAATTTACTTACTCAGTTGCCAATTTGAAATCTACATAGTATTAGTGATCTCAATATTAAAGCAGCTATAACTTTTTTATTGCTTGTCCGATTTCTTTCAAACTTTCACCATTCTGTTTAATTTATTTTTCTCCTTCCCAACACAACATTTTATGGCCAAGGCTGGATTCCCCTTTAAGTAAAATATAAGTTATTCGCAGTTCTTCTATTCTGATCATTCACATAAACTGTAGGCCTATACATTGCTCTCCAGCACTAACAATTTGTCATAGCATTTCAGAAAAAAATATATATATGTAAGAGAATTTAAAAAAAAAATCCTGCTCTCCAGCACTAACAATTTGTCATAGCATTTCAGAACAAAAAAAAAATATATGTAAGAGAATTTAAAAAAGAAATCCTGAACTTATAAAATTGGCTGAATTCCATCAAAGAATTTTACCAGGATCTGTTTGAATTACCACCTGTTCAGATTTGCTTCATGCAGCATGCAGGTACACTGCATGAGAAAAGATTAAGTAAATCCATTTACATGCATAAAAAATGCTCATGACACTATATATAGACCATGACAACAACCATATATTTTAGTGCCCTGTGTCAAAAGTGAGCATTTATTTTTGTACATTTCTCAGTGAATATGTTGAATTGAGTGCAATAAAAATCTGCATTAGCCCCTGGTAACCCATGTATAACATTATATTATTTTGACATGGCACCAGGCGCGTAGCCAGGGGGGGGCGGTGGGGGCGGTCACCCCCCCAAAACATCCCCAAAAAGAAAAAAAAGAAGGGAAAAAAGGAAAAGGGAAGGGAGGAAAGGGAAGAAAGGCAGCTTTGTCGGGTTTTTTTTCTTTTTATTCTTTATTTTTTTTCTCAAAAGAAAAACTCCTTCACTCTTGCTCTAAATTTATATATGAATTTTGCTTCCGCGCTGCGCGCGGTTAATTGACAATATTGAAGTTCTCCATTGTTTCCCCCACCCTTTCTCTAACCCTGCTTTCCACCTCAGCTATATGTGTTTCTTGCCAGTTCAAGAAGTTCAATAATCTTAGGAAATCAATTGAATTAGAGCCGATGGGGTATTAGAGATATCTGCATTTGATGAAACGTCCGCCCTTTGAAATTTCAGAGTTTTATTGCTCTGCGCGGGGAGGAATATCTTCCTCCCGGCATATACACTTCTTCTCCTCTGTTTTGCAAGTTAAAGATATAATGCACTGTCGCTAAATTGTTTGTATTCAAATCTGATCTTTCCAAGGGAAGTATTCAATATATCTTTGAGAATACCCTTTTCTCGGGACCCTTTTCATGGCAAAAAAAAATATAAAACGCTTTAGCTTCCGCGCTTCGCGCGGGGTTATGATTTTAATTTCCTCCATTGTATTCCTTTTTGTGCGTTCACAATCACCTTTGAAAACAACGTTCAAAATCACAATATAGTCAACTGAATTGGAGCTGATATAGGTACTAGAGTCAAGAGAGACGGCTCCTTTTCATTTTAATTTATGAAACACCAAAAGCTTCGCGCGGGAGGGGGAAACTCCCCCTCCCTGCACCCACCCCCTAGGGAGCGCGCTTCACGAGCTCTGTAAGTGTTGGCACGCTTCGCGTGCATTTACCGCCCCCTCCAAAATGAAATCCTGGCTACGCGGTTGCATGGCACGTACGTACTACATAGCTGGCTACACTCGAGTTATTTTGTAGCTAATATATACAGCTGCATGTATACAGAAAATTGGTTCTATAGAACCAATTTTCTAATTTAAAACTGCCAAATATTCAGGTTTATTGTAAAAGAAATAATTTAGATGAACTTGCAACTTTTTCCCAATCGCGGGTCAGAGCTTTGCAAGTCCGAATGCCTTAAATCGTGAAAGACAGTAGCGTACGCAGGATTTTTGAAGGGGGGGGGGGGGGGGGGGGGTTCGAGTTGAATGAAAATTTTACAAGCAAAAAAAAGGTGTTCACCCCCCAAAATAGGTCTTTTCGTAAACAAAAGAAATTGACAAGCAAAAAAAAAAAGGGTTTTCAAAAAAATCTGAGGGGGTGAACCCCACCCCCTCCTACGGACGCGCGGCTGTTCAAAGAGTTCCGACTATTATGGCTCAAAGACAAAGGAGGTTTAAACATATAAAAAACAAATGCAGTTTTCTTTAAATATGCAGTCCTTGGCTTGAAAAAAAAAAAACCGGTTTCTCTTTGGAGAATGTGAGTCTCAGAGTCATGGAATTCTTCCACTGATCCTCATTTCATGTTAACAGCAACTATATGCAGCATTAGTATATATCCATCAACTTGGATTGAACCAGTCAGTAATAGGAGCTCCCTATATGACGCAGACACCACAGAAATTGTCAGCATCTTCATGAAACGTCGTTAATATATTTTTTATAATCTTTATTCAATTATAAAAATAAAAAGCTTAGAATGAAATGTATGAATTCAAAGTTTATGCCAGCGTAAAGGATTATATATTTTTGGGGGGCATTATTTAAAAAAAAATTGTTTAAAAAATTCAGATTAAAAGAAAAATATGATTTAAATGAAATAAATCATATTTTTTCAATAAAAATTTTTAAAAAAATCGCCAGCCCTGGGTATATAGATCTATGCGAGTCACGAAAAACGCGAGCTGAATAAAAAAAAAACACACACACAGAAACTGAGGAATTTCTTGTCGGGTTCAGGGGTAGGCCTATTTCAATATTATTATCATTTCTTTTGTATGTTCTACATTTATTTTGCATCATAAACCGGGACAAGAATACTTTTAAAGAATGAGTGACCGTTTCAAAAGGGTGGTAATTAAAATAAACGAGATGTCATGGTTGAGGGGAGGATGATAAGAAAAACAATATGATTATGTATTCTATTTCATCCTTCTTTATCCATTCTAACCGTTATCTGAAAGGATGGTTCCATTCAATAATATACATAAGGAAATTATGAGGGGGGGGGGGGGGAAGGGATCACCAATGCTTATATATACGACAATCAACATGTACTGTTATGATCATGATCATCATGTAGGCCTATTTCCTCTTTATCATCATAATCATACTTGTCATAATCATAAATATCGTGATGTTCGACCCTAAATTACTGCGGGGAATAATAACATGAGTGTGTTATTTTCTTTTTTTTTATCTATTTTTTTTTTATATAGTGTTGATTGTTGGTTGCCCACTTTACCTTTTTTTTACCTTGAACTTTAAACTTAAAGGTCAAATCCACCCCCCCCAAAAAAAAAATGTTGATTTGAATAAATAAAGTCAAACTAGCATGCTGAAAATGTCATGAATCGGATGTAAAAGTCAAACTAGCATGCTGAAAATTTCATGAATCGGATGTAAAATAGAAAGTTATTTTTTATGACATTTTAAATTTTCGCTTATTTAAAAAGACAAAAAAAATCAGTGATATATTCACAACTCAGTGACATGCAGATGAGACAGTCAATGATGTCCCTCACCGTCACTATTCTTTTGTTTTTTATTGTTTGAATTATACAATATTTCATTTTTTTTATTATAGATGTTACAATGACCAACTTGACTGAACCATTTATTATAAAACAATACTAATTCCACATGTTCAGGGAGGAATTTATCGTTGTTTCACTTGAAAATGAGAAGAAAATTAGAATATTTCATATTTCATATGATAAAGTACAAAAGAAATAGTGAGTGGATAACATCATCGGTCTCCTCATTTATAAATACCGACCAGGATGTACATATCTGTTTTGTGAAATTAAGCGAAACTTTAAAATGCCATAACTTTCTTATTTTCATCCGATTTTGATGAAATTTTTAGTGTTATGCTTGTTGGATTGTTCTCTTTTTGTTAAACTTCAACTTTTTTTTTGAGGGGGTGGACTTGTCCTTTAATTTGCTTTCTCCAGGTCATATTACCACCATTGTATTTTGTATGAATTTCTTTTGTCAGTTTGATCGTATTGTTTTCGTATTTGATGGTCAAACAAATAAATTGAACTGAATTGAATAATTGAAAATTATCCATAAATTTTACCGGTTAGAGTTTCAAAAGTATGTGAAGCAAGACTAGTCAAAGTGACTGAAATTACTGAATACATATGATGCGTAATCAGAGACCGTAAACTAGTTACTAAGTAAAAACCATAATCCACCTCTACGCTCAAAACTGTCTTTAAAAATCAAATTTCAAATAAAATATATCACTGTTAAAAAATATGACAGAAAATTATTTGCAATAATTCAATTTTTTACTTAAAAAGGAATATAGAAAAAATTCTATTACCAAATTTTACAACGATGGGGATAATACACCTCTAAATCGTGTTGATCTAAATTGGTTCCTGAAAGTTTAGATAAGCTACATGTAAATCTTGGCTAAACTCAACATTTATACGTGTACATATGGGATTACTGGCACTGACCACTGTCAGGTAAGATCCTTTCCAAATTTTAGTATTGTTTTCTAAACTTTTCTTTTGTTTAGAAATGTTCTTTACCTTCACTAAAAAGCCAAAAGCAGCATTTAGTTATCAATCATAATAACTTGGAAACGTCAGATGCATTGCCATTAGTGCAATGTGTAAAGAGCAAGGCAACCAACCCTCGGCCTGCTCAGGCTCCAGCCTGTCAATGTCATCGAGACGTCGCGTTCGGCCTGGCCCGGGCCGGCTCGGGTCAGCTCGGGCTGAGATTCGGCTCGGGCGAGGCACTGCGGTAGCTAAGCTAAGCTTGCCTCAGCGAGCAGCTCATCAGAGATGTTTGTGACTTTTATTCTGTTTTATAATCCTTTCGCCGTTGTTGGAATAACGCTTCATTTTAATTTAGTCTTTACTTTACTTCTTTTCGTAGCTCGGAGTCGTAGAACAGACAGCTGGCAGCCGTCTGTTTCGAGGAGTTTTTTAACATTTTTTTATTTTTTTTAATTTTTCCTCGTACACAGACGGCTCGCTATCGTGCAGCCACCATTAGGGGTTAAAAATGCAAAATC
The DNA here is from genome assembly GCF_037042905.1 of Lytechinus pictus. Taxonomy (NCBI): domain Eukaryota; kingdom Metazoa; phylum Echinodermata; class Echinoidea; order Temnopleuroida; family Toxopneustidae; genus Lytechinus; species Lytechinus pictus. The sequence goes on from NC_087251.1 coordinate 3,318,352, forward strand.
CCCCTGACGGGGCTCATCGATTTTTGTCTTTATTTCATAAAAATATACAAAAAGATCTGTACCAAAAAAAAGATTATCGTTTTGATTTGGCCTGAAATGCACCAAAACGGGGAAAAAACAGTGACTTACTTCGGTTGAAGCGCAACTTCACCTGTTTTATCAGAACTTAATACATAAACATATGGCCATTGAGTCCCTGTAGAAAGGCTGTACAGATCGAGCTAGAACTTCGGTCTCTATATTTGGTGAGTGGAGCCAACGGAGTTCAGCGGAACAAACAACATAACAGAGACCGAAGCTTTTGGTCTAGTAGAACAGGAGTTCCAAAAAAAAATTAAAATCATGAAATTCAAATGAAACTTTAATCAAGGTACGGTCGGACGGTTAACATCCATGACCATGTGCAGTGAGTTGCCATCCTTCTTCTTCCAACCTACACTGACTGCCTCCTTCAATCCTGAAGATTCTTGCAGTATTGTAGTACCGGGGGCCGGCAGGTGCAATACACCGGGTGAACACCCTACTCTTTGACGAATAGTGTATTGGTTTTAACGTGCATAGGTTGTGACTCTCCTATACACGGGACCAACATTTGCGTCCTTTCCGATGGACGGAGTGTTTTCCAACAGCATACACACCTGCACTGAATACCGTGGTGAGGCACGCTAACACACAACGCTGTAGCATCAGATTTTTTGTTAGACGCGTTTAGGCGGTCTTCAACCTTCAATTTTGCAAAAAATAAAAATTCTTACCCAAATCTTTGAATGAGATGAAAGTATCCACAAATCCTTTTAAATATATGAAAAACTTTTCTCCTGAAATTGCTACATTTTTAAGTAAGAACGTCATGAATTACGGACTTCCTGAACGGCGACACAATGTCAATGATGGGTAAATTTGAGTCACCGATTCGAAAAATCCAATACATTTACTACACAGACATATCGCGCATGCGCACACACACGCACCGATCGTACACAAAAGTGCATTGACTCAGCTGCGTTGTTGAAACCTCGAAAAAAGCTGAAATTTTTGCCCCCGAGATTTCTACTTTCCTTCTATTAGATCTAGCCATAAATCATCATAGTAAATGGGATAGGCCTACAACTTCATTTCGACATTTCTACAATATTGAATTCATATTTCAACAAGAATTCATTAAAAAAAAGAGAAAAATATGAAAAGACTGAAAAATTCCCACGATGTTTACATCGCCATCTAAATGGTTCCGTAGTTCTGCTCCCAAACATTCAAAATACATGTCATTTTCATCATACTCTCTAGATTTGTAGAGGAATACAGTGTATATTCTGAAGACATTAAAATATTGAAAATATGGGGTCCATGTGCTGGTTTTTTAAACTATCCAAAGTGTTGCGAGTTGGCTTGAAACAGTCTAAAAATTCTGTCCAAAAATGTCTAAAATACGAATGGTTCTTTAGTTCTGCTCCTAAACATTCAAAACCTATGTAATTTTCATCATACTCACAAGATATGTAGAGGAATATTTTCTGAAGACGTTAAAACATTAAAAATATGGGGTCCATGTGCTCGTTTTTAAACTATTAGTGTCCAAAGTGTTGCGAGTTGGCTTGAAACAGTCTAAAATGCTCCTAAAACGGGCAAAATTCTGATACCGTCCAAAATGTCTAAAATACAAATGGTTCCTTAGTTTTGCTCCTAAACGTTTAAAATCCATGTCATTTTCATCATACTCTCTAGATTTGTAGAGGAATATATTCTGAAGACATTAAAACATTCAAAATATGGGGTCCATGTGCTGTTTTTCAAATTATCAGTGTCCAAAGTATTGCGAGTTGGCTTTAAACAGCCATAAAAATGCACCGAAAACAAGCAAAAGTCTGATAATACTGTCTAAAATGCGAATGGTTTCGTAGTCTTGCTCCCGAAATCCATGTCATTTTCATCCTACTTTGCACATAGATACTTTAGCACATGAATATCCCAAATATGCAAAAATTAACAGGTTCATGTGCTTGATTTTTTGCTAGAGCTTCAAAGTTTACCCAAATGGATGTTATTAAGAATTGCGTATTCAAAAGAAATTGACATTTTTAGACCTCGCGAGATCACATCACATCACACCAGGTACGGAAATGAAGGACTTCTCCTGTAGGTTTTCCGGTCTTTACTTCTGGTAATTGACGATTATCTTGACAGTTTAAACTTGTGAGACTTTACGTGCGTTGAGAAATTGTTAACACCAATGAGTTTAAAGCTCTATTACTCAGTCAAAATCCATGAAAGTTTCATCAACTTTTTCAATATAATTAATAATTGTATCCTTAAGATGGATAATCTATTTATTTTTATATTAATCGTTTGCTATTTTATGTCTAACAGCACTCTCAGTTCTTAGAAGTAATAGTAGCTGGATTTATAATGCCTTTTTTGCCTGAGGATATAAAGCGCTGCTATTATTACCCCGGCTTTAGCTCGAAATTGCGCGAAAGATAACAAAAACTCAACCTCAAAATGTAAAATTTCAAAAACAAACTTGAGAAGTACAAGAAATACTGCACTTTATTTAAAATCCATGTCAGTTTCACCAAACTTTGCAAAGTTGTAGAGGAAGGTACAGTATACCCAGGGCTCCACACTTACCCTTTTTTTCTACTGGTCCAACCTATTCATGTCGGACCAGTAGATACCCAGTTTTTCCATTTTTTACTGGTCCGAACCTAAAATCTACTGGTCCCCAAAATAAAGAAAACATTAAAAAAAGGCGTGAGTTTATTTTGCTGTCCTTTCTTGTTACCCCCCCCCCCAAAAAAAAATGAAGGAATGAAAGACAAAAAGAAAGCAAGACAAAAAGAAACAAAGGAAGAAATAATAAAAGAAAGGAAGGAAGAACAAATAAAAGGTAAAGAAAGGATAGATGTGAAGGAAGGAAAAAATAAAGAAAAAAAGAAAGAACAAAAGAAAAAAAAGGAAAGAAAGAAAAAACAAAAGACAGAAAGTAATGAAAAAAGGAAAGAAGCAATAAAATAAGAAAGAAAGGGTATAAGGAAAGATGGAAAGAAGGAAAAAAGATAGAAAGAAAGAAAGAAAGAAAGGAAGAAAAGGGTAAAGAAAGGATAAATGTGAAGGAAGGAAAAAAAGAAAGAACTGAAGAGGGAAAGGAAGGAAGGAAAGAAAGAACAAAAATAAGAAAGAAAGAACAAAAGAAAAAGAAGAAATAAAGGAATGAAGGAAAGAAAGAAAGAAGGAAAGAAATGAAGCAAGCAATATAGAAAGAAAGAACAAAAGACAGAAAGAAGGAAAGAAGCAATAAAAAAAGAAAGAAAGGGTAAAAGGAGAGATGGAAAGAAGGAAAAAAGAAAGAAAGTATTGAAAGAAGGAAGAAATAAAGAAAGGTAAAATGATAGATAGAAGGAAAAAAGAATGAAGGAAAGAAGGAAGGAAGCAAGCAAGCAATAGAAAAAAGAAAGAAAATGTAAAATAGATGAAAGTAAGAAAAAAAAGAAAGTCCAAAAGACAAAGAAAGGAAGGAATGAGGGAAAAAAAAGAACGAAAGAAGAAAGGAAAGGAAGCAAGCAGTAAAAAAAAAAAAAAAAAAGGTAAAAGGATAGATGGAATGAAGGGAAAAAAGAAAGAACAGAAAGGAAGGAATGAATGAAAGAAAGAGAGAAAGGGCTGAAAGAAGGAAGAAATAAAAAACAAGAAATGGTAAAGAAAGGATGGATGGAATGAAGAAAGAAACAAAGAATGAAGGAAAGAAAGGGTAAAAAGAAGGAAAGGAAGAAAGAAAGAAAGAAGAGATAAATATAGGATGGATGGACTCAAGAATTAAAGAAAGAAAGAAATCAAAAAAGAAAGAGAAAAAGAAATAGAGAAAAATGTTAAAAGGACAGAAAGAATGAAAGAACGAAAGACAAAGAATAATTAAAAAAGAAAGACAGTAACAAAAAAAATTAAAGAAGAGAGGGAAGAAACAAAGAAAGATTGAAAAGAAAGAAAGAAAGAAAGAAAACAGAGGAAGAAAGCTAAAACTATCATAAATAAATTATCAGTTTCTTTTTGGCTCAATTAAGATATAGCTACGAAAGAAACCAAGTGTATCAACACACACACAAATGCATATGTGGGGCTATCATGTATTCAGACGATATCACTCGAAACCCGATCTCTTTGAACTAAAACAGAAGTGAAAATTTCTCCTTTTACTGCTTACAAATGACAGTTACCCCAATTTTTAGGAAATATGGACATTATAAGAGCTTTTCATTAGTGTGAAATGTGAATTTTGACCGTTCTGTGAGAGATTTCTGCCAGAGGTTTGCCAAGCTTCGCCAAGCTTCGTTCGTGCAGCCAGTAGAAAATTCACCATGTGGGCTGTGTGGCTGGCTAGCCATATGTACACTGTATGTTACCGTAGTAAAAATTGCATGCGATTCATTCTGTGTGTATTCTGTGTGTGAATGACCAAATTTAACGGGAGGAAAATGGTTTGCAATTTGAGTCATGGAATATTTTTTATGTTTATGTTGGACTAGTGAATTTGACCATTTCTGGAAAAGTTACTGGCCCAACAATGGTTTTTATTACTGTTTATGTCGGACCCATAAATCTTGCTATTTTTGGAAAAATTACCGGCCCGACAATGATATTTTCTTACTGGTCTTGTCGGACCAGTAAATCTTGCTATTTCTGAAAATCTACCGGCCCGACAGTGATTTTTACCGGTCTGGGACCGTCGGACCGGCGCTAGTGTCGAGCCCTGGTATACCTAAGAGGTGCAAACATAAAAATATATGTGTTCATGTGCTTGTTTTCAAACTATCAGTACTTTTATTAGAGTAAATGTGCTTTTTGAAATGCCCCCAAATGCGCCAAAAGCTTCATGAAATAACACATCGGATCTGCAGTAAGTGCAGATAAGGAGAAAAATGCTTATACCTACAGCTGATTACCTAATCACCTGTTCATCCAGTGTGAGGTCAGCGTGCAGAGTGTTAAATATGCACAGATCATGATGCGCACAAACATAACTGTGGAATGTCCTTAAATTGTACAATATTTCAATTCTAGTCAGTGTAAACATATCAGGTTTCATAGCAAGATTATTGGAAGATGGCTCAAGACATAATTTGTCTCACAAAGTTTGTCAAAGTATAAGAGTGCAGGACTGGATGGCATCCACCCATGTGTTTTGAAGGTAACTGCTGTTTCTATCGCAAGGCCCCTTGCCTTGATCTACAATTCTACAATGCATCACTAAAAGAGGGCAAACTACCAAGTGTCTGGAAGGTCAGTCATGTAGTACCTGTGCACAAATACAGGCAGCAAGGTGGATGTTAGAAATTACAGACTAATCAGTTTGACCTCTGTACCTTGCAAAATCCTAGAATCACTTATTCGGGATGAAATAGTTAGCCACCTTATAGAAAATGATCTTCTGTGTGATGAACAGCATGGCTTTTTCCCTGGACGCTCATGTGTGACAGAGCTCTTTATGGTTATGGAGGAATGGACAGAGATGATGGATGTAGGAAATCCTATTGATGTGATCTACCTGGATTTCATAAAAGCTTTGATAGTGTTCCTCATCTGCGTCTCCTCTCCAAACTTGAGGCTTACGGTATAGGTGGTGAAATCAAAGCCTGGATAATTTCTCCAAGAAAGACAGCAAGTCAATAATGAATTATCTGACTGGACAAGGGTAAGGAGTGGAGTGCTGCAAGGCAGTATCTGTGGCCCAACAATGTTTGTACTTCGCATCAATGACCCACCAGACAGCCTACAGGGGAAAGTCAAGATATATGCCGATGACACTAAATGACAGATGCTTGACAGAGATCAGATAAGATGTATTCAGCCAGCATGTCATCAATGACTGGAATTCGCTCCCAGAAGAGGTAGTCACTCACAGCTCAGACAGTGAACAGTTTCAAGACAAGGCTAGACAAGGTGTGGGCGGACTAGCGGTACCGGTACTGCTAACCATGTGATAAATAAACCCTACTAATGAAGAGGACGTTGTAGATTCCAAGCTACCGGTAGACTGCCGTGAAGATACCATCTAATGAGAAGGATGAAGGCCTTGAACTGGAAGTAAGGATGCTGGTATCATCTGCACTCTTCCAGAATCTTGGATAAAGAGTAAAGATTGGGATATCCTTGTTTTCTGGTACACTCCCAGTTTTTAGACCAGCTCTCTCTTGCCTGTAGTGTAAGAGGGTCTTCCAGGACCAAGTTCAATATTCTATGATTTTTTTATGTCAGTCATATGAAACTATGACTGAGAGAACTAGATAGAGTTAGATGATATTTTTGTATTATTTTTTAATTTTTTATTTCTTTTATTTTTATTTCTTTTATTCTATGTCTGACAATTTTAAGCGCTGTGATACTTGTGTGTCTAGGGCATATATAGATAACCATTATTATTATTATTATTATGATACCAAGCTCTATTTTCTACCGACACCAATCAAATGTGCTAGTATTACTAGTCATGTAAACATATCAGATTCTTAACAACAGCCTAAGAGGAAGAAGGAAAGTCAGAAAAAAAATGGAAAAGGTGCAAATTGTCACAGAATCTATACTTATAGGCCTACATGTAGCACTCTAAATTTCTATGATTGCCATCTATGTCCTGCAGGGGAAGTGAAAAAAAACTGTACCTGATCCTCCTTAGCAAGGACAGAAATTTATTAAGACGTGATTTGTTTTGGTTCATGAGGATATCTTTGTTTTCTGGGACAGTCATTATTTTTGACAAGTGCCTCTACTACTAATTCAGCCAACAATGCCATGCCAGCTGCTTAAACCCACCTGTACTTTGATTGATGAACAGGCTTAGTCCTCCAACATCATCGGAGTGAAGTAAATCAAGTTTTCCCAATTAAATAGTAGAGTTTCTTGTTTTTGTCTCGCCTGCATAGCAGAGCGAGACTATAGGCGCCGTTTTTCCGACGGCGGCGGCGTCAACATCAAATCTAACCTAAGGTTAAGTTTTTGAAATGACATTATAACTTAGAAAGTCTATGGACCTAGTTCATGAAACTTGGACATAAGGTTAATCAAGTATTACTGAACATCCTGCCTGAGTTTCAGGTCACATGACCAAGGTCAAAGGTCATTTAGGGTCAATGAACTTTGACCATGTTGGGAGAATTATTTTCAAAATCTTAACCAAAGGTTAAGTTTTAGAAATGACATCATAACTTAGAAAGTATATGGACCTAGTTCATGAAACTTGGGCATAAGGTTAAGCAAGTATAAGTGAACATCCTGCTCGAGTTTCAGGTCACGTGACCAATGTCAAAGGTCATTTAGGGTCAATGAACTTTGGTCAAGTTGGGGGTATTTGTTGAATTACTATCATAACTTTGATAATTTATGGATCTAGTTCATGAAACTTGGACATAAGGTTAATCAAGTATTAGTGAACATCCTGCCTGAGTTTCAGGTCACATGACCAAGATCAAAGGTCATTAAGGGTCAATGAACTTTGGCCAAGTTGGGGGTATTTGTTGAATTACCATCATAACTTTGAAAATTTATAGATGTAGTTCATGAAACTTGGACATTAGGTTAATTAAGTCCCACTGAATATCCTGTGCGAGTTTCAGGTCACATGACCATGGTCAATGGTCATTTAAGGTCAATGAACTTTGGCCGTGTTGGGGGTATTTGTTAAATTACCATCCTAACTCTGAAAGTTTACCGATCTAGTTCATAAAACTTGGACATAAGAGTAATCAAGTATCACCGAACATCCTGTACGAGTTTCAGGTCACATGACCATGGTCAAAGGTCATTAAAGGTCAATGAACTTTGGCCGTGTTGGGGGGTATTTGTTGAATTACCATCGTAACTCTGAAAGTTTATGGATCTAGTTCATAAAACTTGGGATATAAGAGTAATCAAGTATGACTGAACATCCCCTGTGAGTTTCAGGTCACATGACCATGGTCAATGGTCATTTACAATGTAAGGTCAATGAACTTTGGCCGTGTTTTGGGTATTTGTTAAATTACCATCCTAACTCTGAAAGTTTATGGATCTAGTTCATAAAACTTAGACATAAGAGTAATCAAGTATCACTGAACATCCTGTACGAGTTTCAGGTCACATGACCATGGTCAAAGGTCATTAAAGGTCAATGAACTTTGGCCGTGTTGGGGGGTATTTGTTGAATTACCATCGTAACTCTGAAAGTTTATGGATAGAGTGTATGAAATGTGGACATGGGTGTAGTTGACAGTCTTAAGTCTCCGTTCAAATGTCATTCATGGTCAATGAACGTGGTATTATGTCATTATATGAATGATGTTTTTGTGAATGATTATTTTATAGTAGTTTTCAAAGTTAGCACTGCTGCTATTTTAAATTGCGTAATACAGGCGAGACTGCCAGAGGCGTTCCACTTGTTATTGTCAAGATTCACTATTGACTATTTTAAATCTGATTTCAGGATTAAATTCACACCCATCCATGATAGTGAAGTGTAACTGTAGACAGGAGATCTAGTCAGTTATCTAGAGGACTAACCTTTACCTATTTTAGACCATTTGACCATGAGCAATTTACGGCAGAATCGAGTGTTCTAGTTTTTCTACCTCCACTCATTATAGACAATCTATCTAGTGCTCTATATTTTTTCAATATCCTTGGTAAGATTCTTTCCAGTTTGAGGCTTGTGTGGGTAAGTGTGGGTATATTTTCTAATATATCTGTGTACTTTTCCACAAACCACTCATTATTTTTTTCTCCTCACCCCTCTCAAAGTCCTAGTTCATCCTTCCCTCTACCCCCTCCCCCATTCCCAAGTTATTCCTTTTTCCCTTCTTTTCCTTTGTCTTCTTTTTCTTTGTCATCTTTTACTTCTTCTCTTTCTTCATGTTCTTTTACTTCATCATGTCCTTTTTTTCTCCTCTGTCGTCTTCTCCTCCCTCAAAGTTTCAGATGTATATCGCCATCTTTTCTTTTGTGTATGTGTTGACAGTGATGACTGGGAAAAATAATGAAACCTTACATTGTTTCATTGTCTTGCTTCACCAGCTGTCAAAAAATATTGCATTTAAGTTTACTATACGAAAATGCTAAGCTTGAAGCCTGGAGTAAATTGGACCTCCTCGATGGATTTATCATATCTGTATTATGCATTACAAATCCAGATTTGCCATCACCTATTAAAAGAGATGTACAACATCATTCTCTATAGTGAGAATTTTTACTTTATTTTCTTTCCCTTTTGATATCCAGAATTATAAAAAGTATGATGAATTTTCACCAAGCATCATTACATGGTCTCTGTTTAGCCATCTCTATGGTGATGTTATTCCAACCAGTTTTTACAGAAGAGGAACACCATATCAAAGTTGGTCCACCTGCTAGCCTCATCAGGGACAGGACTCATATTCAAGACAGAGAGTAAGTTACATTTGGTAAACAATGCTACTAATCAATATGATATACCTACATTTGTGTATATATTTTTTTGTGTACATTTTTATTTAAAAAAAATAATAAGTTTGATTTTTTTTTTCAATTTTCATTTCAGTTTATTTTTTTTTTAGGTATGAATGATTTTATGACTGATTTGAAATAATACATACTCAATTCAATTCAATGTTCTCTTTATTTGCATAAAAACCATTCAAAAGTATATTATCAAACAATATTTTACAGAATGCAAGCATGTCTAACTAAGCTTATCTTTAGTTTTGGTTAATCCCCCCAAACTGCAAGTCACTATTCCAATTCCAATTTCATACTAGATTATATGAATGTGTGTGCCCTAAAATGATTATGATGTGAATGATACAAAAATAAAATGTATTTTATAGCATTAATTTACCATGATTTACATAAAAATAAGATGTCTCTTTATTTGTAAACCCTGTAAATGTAGGGGCCAATTAATCCATCCTATGTTGATAAAAGTTTATTTGGATGAAAGGTTAACAGAACAGTATAAGCAGAACCATTCTAGCAAAATTTTGATAAAACCATGAAGGAAAAAATGAAATTGTGAATTGTTTTGAAATACCAAATCACAAAAAAGTGCCAAAATGTGGAATTGTTGAACAAAGTGTACATACATGTATCTGATCAAGGATGCAACTTTACGTTCAAAAGAAGGAACTAGTACTACTTTTTCCACATAATTTTGCCTGTAAAAAACACCCTTTTTTCTGGAAAAAAATATCATTCAAGATGGATTTCTACTTTTAATCAAATCTGAGTGGCATTCCTGTTCATTGAATGCTTCATCATATAAGCGTTTTATCTAGTGTATGCTTTATAACCACTATCCAGGATCTCAGTGTGCTGTAAATAGTGTGATCATCACAACGTAACATTGGAGTAGATGTACTATATGTACTGAAGATCTATTTTTAAAAAGGACTGTTGATAGAAATAACTATTGCTTGATTTTAAGTGTACATGTATGATGCTCTACTTCAAAACCTACAATAAGTCACAATGTGTAACATGTAGGTTTTCTGTTTAAACCAAACTATTAAGTCGGTCTCCAAAACTCCATATTTGGAAATTAGCTAATCCTAAGGCCCCCATTCCACAGAGGGGAGACCTTTGAAGGACAATTCAAAGACCAAAGACTGGCAAGGTCTTACAGCAGTCTCCAAGATCACTTAAATCTGTCATCTGTGTGGAATGGCTCAGAAAGACCCCTCAAAGAACTCTGAAAGACTGATGGATATTTCTTGTCTTACTGGTCTTAGAGTAGTCCTATAGAGATATCTCAATGGTCTTTCAGAGATCTTTTATGCGACGAGTGATCTTTCAGAATTTTTTCCATGGACTTTACCTGGTCTTTCAATGATCTCTCATGAGTCTTATAGTGATCTCCACAAAAATCTTGAGAGACTGCCGAAAGATCATGGAAAGACTAGAGAACTTTGAAAGTTCATTGAAAGACCACTTTAAGTCTGCTGAAAGACCATCAAAAGAAAATTTTCCTGTAACACCACTGAAAGACTGTTTTGAACCGTTTCAAAAGAAAGACCCTTGAAAGTTCAAGCAAGTTTCATTGTCTTACAGCAGTCTTTCAGAGGTCTTGCTGTCTGTGGAATGGGGGTTTAAAGAATAACTTTTTTCTCCATTCTGTCATTATTTGACATGGTTAAAAGTTAAAACTGTACATGTACAAGAGTTTCTTTAACACCACTTTTTCCACACTGCTGGGCATTTATCCCAGCTTGTAAGTATAAATGTGCCATTTTGGGTAAACCCAATATTCAAACTTGTTCCTCTTTCATATTCTTTAAAGAACTCTGAAATTCTCCTAAATATTGGAAATCAAGTACATGTACTTTTGTACTGTATTGTAGATCAATTTTTACAAGCTAACTTTGTTTTAAAGCTCAAGAATTTTTAAAACTTGATAAAAATCTCACCTATATTAATATTGGGCAACTTACTGTGGGCTTGAAGTGGAGGGTTATAAATAATGGATTTTCATATAAGAACCTTGATTGATGATTATTGCATGTTAATACAGCATGGTGCATGAAACATATTTTAACATACATGTAAACCTCAGTTGTGGTAAAAAAACACAAAGGGATTTCTAACAAAATGCAACAAAGATGACTTCCAAGCATGACTGGTGTTACATGTACAGTATGCACAACTCTTGTAAAAAGTAAATAACGGCTTCTCAGTAATTATCATAAATACGCAAGTAACTTTGTCACGAAACACTTATCAGTGGTATATGCATTTCCACTTATGGTACTTGATTGTTTAAATCTAGTTTTACATACTGTATATGTTTGGCTTGCTTTTATCATGTTTATTGTCATACAAACTACATGCATGTTCTTAATAGAGCTTCCCCCTTTTTTACACTATCCTTCAGTTGGATACTTCAGGAGGACCTTTTGAAAATATGTCAATCAGTAAAAAAAAACAGAGGATATTTTGCAAGTACAGTAAATTAAAATAAAATTTGTGAATATACACTAGTGTTAGAAAAGGAGAATTTTAGATCAAGGTATTGATCAATTTTGCAGAAATTAACTGAAACAAAATATGTTCCCAACTTCCACAAATCAGCAAGGGTTTGATTAAAAAGATCACCCTGATATCAAGTTGCTTAAAAACAATGAATGTTTTGATAAAACTCCACCAAAGATATGAACTTAACAAATTTGTGAGGTCACATTTGACCAGCTGTCCACATGTCATGTGATACATCTTTAATTTCAAGAAATTCCCATTTGGGATGGTTCCTGGTGAGTAAAAGTACTTTCCCTTTGAAGTTTGAAGCTTGTCTGAAATAATGTGACTAATTTATTGAATTTTCTGAGAAATAAAGTATTTACGGACTGTATGGATTTTTATTCTCATGATGCAATGAGCGGCTCCTGTGTGAATAAAATCCATAACTTTGTTATTCTTTGATGAATTTCTGTCGAACCTTTAATACTCAGTTTCTCTTCATATTTTGCTTTTAATGTCAAGTTGAATTAACCTTTAATGTCTAGCAGGTGTTTGAAAATCAATACAATCAATTTAGCAGATATTTTTCATAGAAGATAATGGGTATGTTGTATGTAAACTAGTTTTGGAAAATAAGTTAAAATTGTCTCATTTGTTGGAAGGTTAGATCTACGTGAAGTGAGATTTCTGTTTGTTGGCCAAAAGAAAAACATTTAAAGATATAATAGAGAGAGTAATTTATCTTAAATAGCAATTTGAGGAATTCTGGAAGCAGACTGAGAAACATGTAGATGAAGAAGTCCTTATTTGGTAAAAGTTATCATTCTCTAGCATACTATAGGTAATTATTATTGACCAAATCAGAACAATATATGAAAGTACACTTTACTGACTGACTGTGACAGCTCTGTTCAACTAAGATTTTCCCCAACTAATCACATCCAAGGAATGGGCCTCTTTAGTTTAGGAGAGAAAATATAAGTGGAAAGACGTTATCCGATCATTTCAAGTTTTAAACGTGTGGATTATTGAACCAATCATCTTTCCTTTTTTTGCTGTTGCCCAAATAAAAGTTTGATATGATTACGAGCATGTGATTTTAAAAAGACTGCAGTTTTTAGTACGGTATTTGGAATGTATTTGAATGACACATCAAGTTTATTTGTAACTTGTTAATAGGATGTGCTCATTATGAATTAAGAACTTGGATGATGGTGTACAATGATGAGTGAGGAATCCTTTCTTTCATTCATCATTCCACCATACAGTCACATCAGATCCCATCTTCAAGGTACATTAGACGTTGATGCCATTGACATGTCTCCTCAAAGACTGCAGTTTCATTACTTCCACTCCCATGACATGGACCACAACAGGAAACTAGATGGTCTGGAATTGATGCAGTCCATTCTACATGTGGATGAGGGATGGAAGAATACCAGAGGAGGAGGAGGACATCATGGTGGGGTGATGTCAGAGGAGAGGATCATTGAGATAGTTGATGTAATCTTGGAGGATGATGATATCGACCAGGATGGTTATGTGGATTATATAGAATTTTCTAGAGGACTTGATGATGGATCAACAGATGAAGAGGAGGATGATTATGATGAGGAACAGGATTACTACAATGATGAGGATTAGTTAGGATGAATATATTAATTATTGAGTGCGGAAACTGCAAGCAAATAGGCCACATTTGCTGGTTTCCCTGACAATGGTTTTCTCATTGGAGCATGTGATGAAGAAACCTGACCATAGAAAGCAGGGAGTTCGGTACTTGCCTGTAGGCCCTATATACATGTATACCACCTTTCTCGTCTTCCTTGGCGGTCTTTATCACACAGGACTCAAAATTCAGCATCATGTGGGAGAACTGAAGGAGATGCAAAGATGGATATAGTAGCAAGATCCTAAAGTTATAGAAATAAACATGAGAATACTCCTGGATTCAATATTTTGTGAAGATTACCACAATCCAGAAAAAAATGTAACTAATGAAGAATTTAGGATTCATACATGAATGATATTGATATGTAGATAATGTGTGCTTATTGTGTGAAATGTACTGAAAATCCTTTTGACAGTAGATATCACAAAAACCAGTATTGTATTTTTCCTTTGTAAATAAGAAGATATTGTGTTTTGTCGAGTGAATTTGGTTTTAGGGACATAAAAAATCCAGCCTTATATACATGTATCAATCTACCAATACTGTACTCTTATAACTTTCATATTTCAATTTTCTTATGTATAGAATGCCTTTATGTATTTTAATTGTATTGTTATTTATACATCATACATATTGCTACATTTACTCTAATAATTACATGTATATACATGTAGATCATAGATGTAAATACTGTAAAAGCTTAATTTTAATGGTGAATTTATTTTCACATATTTGGATCTACCAATATCAAATTTCCACTTCTGCATACATGTATATATTGCCATTTTACACATGAAAATAACACCAGAATCATTAAAATCATATATACTGAATGTGTCCAAAATAGTCAAAATATAGTACTCAAAACATTACCTGAATACAAAAAGTAACACCTTTCCCTTTGAATGTAAAATTTGTATGTACAGTGTAAATGTAATATTTATCTTCAAATGTTTGGTGTACATGTATATTGGGTTTGTAAAGCATGTTACCAAAGTCTGTGATGCGTTTTTATCAGGAATCCTGCTGTCGTGATGATCTAGTATCCAACTTTCTCATTCATTGTCTGACTTCTTTCAGACTCTCTCCATTTCGTAAAAGCATCTTTCCTGCATTTATCATTGTTTGTCTATAATGAAATTTAAGCACTGATGATGAAGTATGCTTTTAGGAATCCCATGTTTGTCTACGATTGAAAGTAAGAATTAGTGATGAAGAAAATATGCTTTCAAGAACCCCATTCGAAAGACATGGCTCTGACTTTAGGTGTAGTGGACAGTGCACTTGACTTGTTTTTCCAACAAGTTGAGATTCTGTAATTCACTATCTGAAACCCTGAACATTGAACTTTTCTCTAATAAATATCAAGAATAATATTTCCTTCATATGTTTCCCACTATGTAGATTTAAGGTTCTTTAAGTTGTGAGTCAAGAATATTAAGGCTGCAATTGCATGTTTTCTTTGTCTCCGTGTCCTTTTAATGTAGCCACATACGAGAGCATCTTGATGGTATAATAGACATTGATGGCATCCAAGAGAGTGAGATGACAGAGAAACAACTCCAACTTCACTACTTCAAACTCCATGACTATGATCATAATAACAGACTTGATGGTCTAGAGCTCCTCAATGCTATGACACATTATCACCATGACGGCGCCCCCAATGCCGAGCCACTTAAGGAAGATGACCTTATGAACCTGATTGACCCTATTTTGAGAGATGATGACAAGAATAAAGATGGGTATATTGACTATATAGAATATGCTGCGACACAGTCTTAAAGAGAAATTCCAGTAGTTGCAGTAAACACTGATTTCATGAGAAAGTCTGTAAAACCAGGCTTCATTGTCAGTATATCATCGAGGATCTAGATCTGGTACAGTTACATAAACTGAACTTTGTGAAATCTTGAAATCTACGCTGAAAAATGTTCAGACTGAACTTCCCCAACACAGATAAGCGCACGTGGGACAGTGTATAATTATTGCTTTGAGCGAATCCTGTGCTTATTTGCTGATTTCTCAGCAATTACTCAATTTCTTCCAGAATTCTTTGGCACATGCGTTTTATTTATACAAACAGACACTTTGGTGGTCATTTCATTGGATTCTGTACGAACTCATTTTGATATCGTTACCAAAACTAGCATTTACCTTTAATGATGACAATAATCAGGAAAGAGACAAATTTTATTTTAGGTTCAAAACTTTTGATTAAATATCATTCCTTTTCATGGCTGGGCTTACTTTTATTGGTATTTGTCAATGACATGTAATAAGCTGAATTAGAATTAGGGAAATAATGGCCCCTATTCTCAAAAGTGGTTTCAATTGTACCAGGGTACCGAGCCATGGACTGCAGATATCTTGTATTATTGTGCTTCAATTATGTACCATTTGCCAGAAGTAGGCATTTATAATTTGACTCTTCTTTATAGTGTATGTGATGAAATGAGCGTATTACATTGTATGTACTCAAAAGTCTCAAATCTGCATATTCCATGATTTTGTACCATGAAACAATTGAAGCCTCTTGAGAATACGGGTCTACATGTATATGTAGAATCTAACATTTTTTGTGGTATGGTATATTTTTGGCACCTGAAAATGTAGTCTTTTATTTCTAAAAAGAATAATCATTCTAAACGTATCCAACACAAAGCTTTTCGAATTTGATAACCATAGTTATATTTATTTTTATGTGGGTAGATATTAATTGGAATATGTATATGTTATTGATTATACTTAATGTATGGTGCTATTTTTGGTTGGTGAACTCAATTATTATTTTTTTTTTTATAGCCTACATTTATCTTTAGTTTTGGTAAATCCCCCTATGAGTACATGCCACTATTCCATTTCATTACTAGATCATATTAATGCATGTGTCCTAAAACAGTTGTGATGTGATGGATATAAACTAAAAATGTTTTTTTATTGGATAAATTTACCAAATTTACATCAGAGTTAATTTGATTTGGTGCCCAATCAAAAGAATATCTGTATTTTGTCATGTTTATATAAAATACCTCATCAAGCATGGAATGGGCTGAAATTTCAGGATATAATCTTAGTTGGTTGCTTTCTAATATCCAATTACAAAATATGTAAAGTGTACACTCAAAATGACATTCCATATAAAATTATAAACATTACTTAGAGAGGATGCTAGATTTGAATTAAAATCATAGACATAAGTCACATCATAACAGCTGGAAAATGCCATACTTAAGTTCTAATGGATATAATATGTATCCATTGACTACCAAGCTCTTGTTATTTGGTTGATGATAATCAAGTATAGTTCACATTACTGACGATTTACTATTAAAAAAAGCTAAAGACATGCTTTAATGATGAACAATTAAGGCTTTGTGATAGCATTACGCATTATTACAAGATGGATACATTCTTTTCTTGTCTTCTTTTACCAATATATTAATCACTATTCAGTATTTTGCCTTTGTTAAGATATGATATTACTGGTTAAATTTTTGAACAATTTAGAATTGATTAATGCCAGAATAGACAGGGAATGAAGATATATCATACATTGCAATAATGTAAGTCAAAAGCAAGATATTTCATTCAACAGGATATTGTATTTGTACCATTCTTAAGTTTTTTTTTTTAAGGTCACATATTTTCAATAGCAATTCCCAATTTTCAGTGACTTGTATCAAATATTGAAGAGTCATGTATAGGGCATTGATATGTGTTTTGATAGTAAAGCTAACAGTACCGGTATATGAACATTTATATAAGAGGTGCCTTTCAAGTTTAAAAGTGCTTAATAGAGTTTATTTTATTTAATGAATATCTGTATCTTTTCTTTACAAGTGAAGCATTTTTCTTTTTGCTTCAGTTATAATGTGCATTTGATCATCTTTTATGATTTTAATTACATTGTATAAATAATTTCAATGTTATATGTATCTCTAGTTTCCTCCTTTCTTCATGTTGTACTCTTACATGTTAAACCAGGTTCCTGTTCTAATACAGAGTTAAATAAACATCTAGTAATTCCTTGTAATACAATGAGAAGCATCTGTAAACCATTACATCAGCAAAGAATTCTATTTTGAATGGGGAAAATCAGGGGCCCGTTTCATAAAGTACTTGCAACTGTTTTAACTTTGCCATTATTGCATCTACCATGGTAACAGGACTCAGCAGCCAATCATAATCAAGGTTTCCATGGTAGTTGCCGTTATGGCAAAGTTACAACAGTTGCAAGTCCTTTATGAAACGGGGCCCCAGATGATCATTTAATAATCAACAATTGTTCTGAGCGCATATATAGGTTAAGTTTGCATTTTCAGATATTTCCTGATTTAAATTACTTTTTTTTTTTTTGGGGGGGGGGTGTATCGTCTCTCACACTTATGTATGTATCAATTTGTGTGTAGATTGCTATGAAGATGTTTTTATTTCAATAATGATTGTGGTGGTGGTAAAAAGTTAAAAACTAGTACTTAATACCAGCTTTTGTATCAAAGACAAGTACAGTGTATTATGCTTTAAAGTGAAGAAGATATTCTTCCATATTGTAAGTGCCTTTTGAATACATTATGCATTATCAGTGATTTCATCTGTTATATAGTCTTAGGAGATGTTGCAAGATACTTCTTTGCACTTGATTGCAAATTTCAAATCTGCAAGTGATAAAATAAATAAAAGATGAATACCTGCCATAAAACACAAATTTGCATTTAATTGCAAGACTAATAATTAACACACATTTGGCTAATGACGACGCCCACCGATCAGAGCCTACAGGTAAACTCATATCTTCCATATATTGTATAACTTCCGAGACAAGTTCTGACTGTATGATTATTGTATATCTTTACAGGCTCCTTAAAAGGGAATCGCATGACATGATTTTTTTTAAGGTTTGAAGTTTGATAAATTTACAAAAATTACAAGTCTGTAGCCAATTGCCTATAGCAGATGGCACTGCATGATCATTGTACATGCACTGTAGGCTGTGATGATACATGTAGGTAGACAATGTCGTAATGGTATGATTTTGGGTAGAGGGGGGGACTCCATAAATTGTACCATTGTATGATATCTGTAAAGACTGGATGATTGTCAGATATCCCCAATAAGCACACAAGTATGAAATAGAGACTTAGAATTGATTGCAATGCCCATTAATTTAAAACTTTATCTCTGTATTAAACCTGTGTGTGAATCACCAAAGAGTAATGAATACAATATCAGTTATTTCTTTTATTTTATGTCCAACATATATGCTGAATAGTCTTGCCCAGTTGAAATATCAAATGTGATTTTCACATGTGTATTCAGTGTGATGTTCCAATACAAGAAGAGGGAAACTACAATTGTTAAAAAAATAAAGAGAAAGGAGGAAATTGTATTTGACCTGTCCATTTTGTGATGATTACCTGTATGCCTTGATATTATTGTATAACATATCTCCCACTGATTTTATTTTATTTTTATTTTGACAAGATTATAAAATAAAGATTTGAATCAATAGTCCCATTTGATTAAACTTGTTAAAATAATACAATTATGATGATCGTTATCTGGAAACGAACTGGACACTATTTAATTAATTGAATTTGTCAATACTGTTGATTAGATTGACTAAGAAGCCTGGGGAGCGTTTCATCAACATTTTCGTCCGACAAGTTGTCAGGTCTGACAACTTTCCTTCATAATGATTGGATGAGAGGCACTGTTACCATAGTAATTGTCGGATAAAACAGTACTTGTCGGATAAAACGTTTGACAAGTCCTTTCATAAAACGCTCCCCTGATCTCTGACTGATACTACAGGCATGTGCTATCATGGTAATTTCAGATAAAGACTTCTATCTTAAAGCTGTCACACTCGGTCTGATTTTTTTTTTTCAATTCAATGTAGTCAATCTTTTTGTTTGCAACACACTTTTTTCGGGGAGGGGGGGGGGTAAACTTGGGGGTTGTTGGGAAAAGAATTGCATCCCATACATGTAACCACGCAAATCAAATGAAACTTATATTATTACTTCAGAAATGTGACAAAAAAGTTAAATGCAAATCTTTTTGTCATTACCCCTGTTATATACTATTGTTATTTTGGTGCTACCATGGATCTGGCTCCCCTTCCTTGTTTCTAATGTAAGACACAAAAACAAAAACATATTTAAATTGAAATTGTTTTCATATATTTATTTAACAAATAGTATTGATCTTTTATCATGATTATTTATACATTGTTTTTATGTATTTACATATCATCACTAGTTAATGTAAATAGAAAAAAGGGGAATTCCATTACAGGAAAAGAGAAAGAGAGAATATTACATTGAATGAGGAGAGAATGAAAGGGGATTCAATGGGTACTGACTATAGGGAGGGGGTACTTAACATACAATAGTACATCACATGAATGGGCATAGTCAAATCAATAGAGAAAGCAGTGTATATACATGCTGTTTCAAAGAAAATGAATGGTGCTTAATAATTCAGAACAAAAGAAAAGAAATCAATAAAAGTTACTGAATACAATGCCATTCAGTTGATCCTTATATCCATATTTGCAAATTATGTCTCTTTAACATGTAGGTTCAATTTCAGCAAAGCAGATCAAATGTTGTACACCTACAAAAATAAAACAAAGCTCAAAATCAATATCGCATAAATCATATCAACCTATGAAAATGTGTCAATACTGCTTGACAACTGAGTGACAATGATTAATGAATACAAATTCTTGCAAATGTGCCCTTTACATTTTTCAAAGAGAGAAAATGAGGAATATTTTCCTGTCCATAAAGGGAAAGGTTCATCTAAATACTACTTCCTTAACGATTAGAAACAAATTTTCTAGTACTTTGGATTCTATCATACTTCTTCCATCAAAATTTCCCTATATAAACCACACATAACACTCAATACATAGTTTTCATGACAACTCACCAGAAGAGAGAAGTTCAAACACATTTAGAATGTGATTTTGTATAAGCTGAAGGGAAAACAGTATTACACAGAAGAAAAAGCAATATGTGAACATGCTCACCAAGTTAAAGCAGTTGAAGACATTATATACATACTGTACATGTATATTAAGTGTTTCCCTTCGCAGTTATTTCAACTACAATAGTTGTTTTGTTTACAAAGAGTGTTGTATATCGAATCTGTTACTTATTAACTCTTTTAGTGATTAAGTGTAATTTTAGGGGAACTGATATTTTTCAAACAACCTTGGCAAAATCACGCATCTGGCTTATGAAAAGTAATAATTAATTTATTCCAATTCGGTGGATACGCAATATGGTGCGTCATCTATCAGTTGCAGCAAACATACCAAATTTTAAACTTCAGGGTCGACATGGCGCAAGTAGCACACAGTGCTAGTGTCCTGTATTGTGACTGTGATGCTTCAAAAATGACAACCATATGGCAAGAATTCACAAAACACGGTCTTAATTTTGTAAAGAAATATATGGGCGAATTTCTATCCCACCTCCTGTATCGGCCAGCGCTGAAAATCGCATGAAAGCATGCATTTTAGTACTAGCGTGCCCAACAGATGTCAACTTTTTCCCATGAGGCATTGTGAATTTTGGCCTGTCCGCTGCAGCTGATAGATGGCGCACCGTATTGTGAATCCACCAAATTGCAAGAAAATTGCTTTTTTGTGAACCTAAGAAGCCCATCATGGACTTGTATTACTAAAAAATAAAGATGAAACACTATTCGAGGGTCAAGTAGAGATTTGAGCAAAAATAAAACCATGTCTTTACACTAACCGATTGAACATTATTTCTTT
This sequence comes from Lytechinus pictus, assembly GCF_037042905.1. Classification (NCBI taxonomy): domain Eukaryota; kingdom Metazoa; phylum Echinodermata; class Echinoidea; order Temnopleuroida; family Toxopneustidae; genus Lytechinus; species Lytechinus pictus. Next base: position 3,339,762 of record NC_087251.1, read on the forward strand.
CTCAAGATTTCAAGGTTAAACCAGGGAGATGAGAAGCCATTTTGAAATGTGTCAGCATTGATGCTTGTGAAAGCTCTCATGTTACAGATATCAGACCACATAATATAACCTATGACAACTCTTGTGCCAATGTGGGTAATGAATCAATAATGTATTGGTATCAAGACATTTTATGAGATCAGTATGGACAATATACATGTATACTACATTCTCAACATTTGTTTACATCACAGAATGACATTATGTACATAATGCATTTGATTGAAACTTTTCACAAGATAAAATCACTGTCTTATGCATACATATTCAAATTGAATACATGTTGTGATAGAAAACATATTCTTCATAGTACTTTTTGGTGAAAAATTAAGGAAAATAATCAAAGGTACACTTAAATGCTTGAAAGGTTTTGTATTATTTGAAAAAGCCACAAGAATAGAAACCAAGTTTCAACTGATATGTTTTTTTTTAACAGTGATGATAACAATGATCAAGTAGTCTGAATACAATAAACATGGGCATGCTGGGACCAATGAATACTTTCAATCTGCAAGAAATGCTAACCAATTATTAACAGGTACATGACACAACATTGATCACTATTTCTTCTGAATGAAAGTATGTAAAACTGGAGATCACACTGCACACATCAACTGAAAACAAATAAATCCTTGCACATTAAATTAAAGGGAAATTATATACGCCAGCATTAAAACATACATGCTCATGTTTCATAGCAAATGAAAAGTAAAAGAATATATATATATGTATAAGTGGGTCATAAAATAAATCTAATATATACTTTCTATGTATATTTTTCATACATAACACTGTACAGTATATGTAAACCACATCTTATCTGTTAAAGATGAACTTCTACACACCAACAGTAGAGGGTCAATATGTAAATATGATGTGTCATTGGCTGCATCTTACAAATATTTCTTGCAAGACACCAAACTCTTTGATATTCTATGAGCCTCTACTTATTTAAAAATGTCAAATAGTCATCAAAAACTCAAAGATCTCAGTTAGGACAAAGTTAACTGCTAAATGTGAAAGATCACAATACAATCCTACTTTCATGAACAATCCTATGAAAAACACCATAATACCAGATTTTCCATCAGTTCCATAACTTAAATCTCCCTTTAAACTAATTCACAAATCAATAACATAAATTATAAGGTAATAAAACATATACAATTTTTAAGATGAAGCAGCGTACAAATTAAAAACGGTTAAAACATTCTGATCTTTGTAGACATGTATTGTAGCGATATCCATACATTAAAAACAAGATTGAATACATCATTTTTTTTTCTATAAATTACATAAGCATCTATGCACTTTTCCTTTCACAATGAATTCAAGTGAACCCCTCAGTTCACAATCATATGACCCCCAGTATTATATCTTTGTTACTATGTGACATCTGGGGAGTGTTTCATGAAGGACTGTCAGACATTTTATCTGACAGTTACCACAGTAATACCTCTTTTTTTGTACCAGCTACATATAGGTGGTTTGAATAAAAATGAATAAAACGGCTGTTTTCGATTTGCCGTACGGCCGCCGTAGAGCAAATGTGACCGAGGTATAACAGTGCCTCTCGGCCAATCAGAATCAAGGAAAGATGTCAGATCCGACAACATGTCAGACAAAAATATTGATGAAACACTCCTCTGATGTTGTATAACTAAAAAGTGTAATTTTCATGAAGTGAAGCATTCATACCATACATGAGCTAAGAATAACAATAACAATCGATTAGTACTGCCACCCATGGATTTAAACAAGATGATTTCAATAAACTTATAAATAAATAAGATTACCTTTATCATTGGCATTTCACATGTGACATACTGAATACATCTCTTCGATTCAATATCAACTGGGTACTGCACCAAACACTGGAAGTTTTCTTTATCCATTTAATGAAATTAAATAATTGATAATTTTTAGAAGGCCAATATTTATACTTAATCAAGACTGTTTGTATTCTCTTTTTATTTCATTCAACTTTTCAATAGTGTTTTTTCTAATTCACAGGGTACATACTCTGTATGAAATGTGTGAAATAAGGTGTACCAAAATGAGCAAAAATAAGAACAAAAGAATTATCTGAAGTATTTATCTTTGTCATGGATAATGAATGTAAGCCCAGCATTCTATAAAAATGCAAACGAAATTTTTGTTTAATTTGGTATTAGTCCACACTCGAAGAACACCAATAATCACCTTTTCATACTTTTCAGTTTAAAAGGGGGGATAAAGTAAAATGTATTTGTACTTTATATGAATGAATACAAATTGCTCTCATAAACTGCAAAACCTTGCATTGTAAATATTTGTACACAGCATACTTTATGCTCTCTTGACGTTTGAAGTTCCTATGATAAATAGAACATCTATGCAGAAATAGCTAATTAGGATTAAACTTGAACATTTTCTCTTTCATGAATTTGCCTATCTCCTCATCATGCACAATGGAAAAGTGATATTCAGGGCATATAATGAGCAATTTGTGCTTTAAGTTTGATTGCAGACATCTGATATCAATACAACAATATAAAAGGAATTCCGAATAGTTAAGACTTACTTTGCTTTTAGTGTACTGCTCTGTTATCTTATAATTAATAATTTAAATATCTCTCAAAATTTCCATTTTTCATTTATGAATTCTATGGCAATACCACAGTGATGAGGGTTGTCACCAGCCAAAGATGGGTCAAAGGGATGTATTTCAAGCATTGATAACAAACAGTACTGAACAGTTGTTGGTATAAAGGTGGAATAGAAGCTAAACATCAAATGCATTGATTTAATAGAAAATTCACTTCTACTGTGCCCAGCAATGAAGACACACTGTCCATATGCATCTGTAAGGCAGCAGGTCTTTCTTGTATGTGCTATGTGGGATGTTATTCTTCTACATCCTCATAGGTTGATTTCAAAGGTTTTGACAGCATTGTTAAATGGATTATTTGCAGGCGGCTGTGATGGTTGGTTGGGTTGAGGGCCAGACCAAGAAGAAGGTTGTTGATTTGTAGAATACACATTTTGTGGTAAAGTCCTTGACAGATCGGCTGTCCATGTTCCACCGATACCTCCAGCTCCTTGGTTATACTGCTGTTGCTGGATAGCCATGTTGTTGGCATTGTTGAAGTTAGCAGACATTGGCTGAGGCTGCATACCGACTCCATTTTGGATAGGCATGGCTCCTCCATGTACCTGGACAGATGCTACCTGTTGACCATTGACAGCAGCACCTCCATACGGAATAGGGTTGACCATGGGTGATGATGACCATTGGTCATTCTGCTTACTAGATGGATTGAGTGAGGGAGGGGTGACTCCTGCCCAAGGGTTGATGGCTGTACCTGGCACTGGTGCAATCTGGGTGAGGCCTGGTGCTGGTTTGGGGCGGGGTGGAGGGGTTGGTTGTCCTGTAGAGCTTGCCATTGGTGATCCTTCCCAGGGGTTCTTCTGTTTGATAGGGCCTGGTTCAGGTCTAAGTATACCTAATGTAAGCATAAAAGAGATTGGTTTCAATTTGTCTTTGAATGACTCACAACTCATCAAGTTGATTCTTTGATACATGAGATAATATAATGAATTGCTATCATGCCATCAGCCATTTTTATTAAATGCTCAAAATACAATATCAAAAGAGACTGAGTTTTGATAAAGATATGAATTAATCATTTTCATGTTAATCTGACAAAACACAACGGAAAACAAAAAGCACTAACAGAAATTAAAGAACATTTTATGTGGCTGGTCCAAGCAGAGGTTGGTTTCTCAAAGAATCATACTCAATTCTTATACTGCATTTGAAGAAAGGAAACTGTGCCAACAAAAAAGAAATCAATGTGATTTCTTTAAATGTCAAAAGAAAATGAACTCATAAATAAAAGGCATCATACACTCATTGCCAGATATCTTTATAAATAATGTCTGAAAACCCCTGTTCTACTATCCATCAGAGAGTGAGTAGAAAGTGAGGGAGGGTAGTAGCAACAAAGTGAAGATGGAGTAAACATGTTAAAAATTCTTGCTGACCTTCCCAATAAGAAACATGCCAATTTTTAATCCAAGGTAAGTGAGAAGGAGAAAAACCAGAAGGTTCACCATACAGCATGAAAGTTGCAAAGTCTTTCAAGTCACACTTACATGCAAAGCAGCACTAAAACAGGAAGTAAACTAGACATCAACAATTATTCTCCTATAAACTTTTGTAACTTTTTTCCAGATGAAAAGCACATGTTTTATTTGATCCTATCCACAATGAGAAATTCTTTTGCATTCTTTTTTAAGATTTTCTCACTGATCCCTGAAATGGGAAAGGATTCAGATTCATACGTGAATTTCTGCGCAAATTGTTTCTGATATGCCTCAGTATTTATTGTTTGCAATCTGCCAACCTCTGGGAATTAAAAATTGTATTCTGTGATAAAAAAAAATGTATTTTTCCCCAAAAAAAGTGTATTTCATAATAAAATGCGTGGCGCACTCGCTCATCGCGGCGCTCAAACTGCCAACATTGAAACATGTGTTTATCTCACCCTGGTTTTAACAAAATGATTGGAAAAAAAACAAGTTACCTGAAATTACATTGATCTAATAACCATATTTGTGTAAGTTTTATGAAATAGAGACATATAGAGATGAATTTTCTCAATAAATTACGATTTTGTAAAAAAAAAAAAAATTTGGTTGCAAAAACATACTAAATATACCAAAAACGTAATGGCTGGCAGGTCTGCATGTGTGGACAATTTGCTAAGCTGCTGGTTTCAAATTGCCAAGAGTATCAAATTTATAGTAAAAACATATTTAATAATTGTGAAATCTATCTCTGAAAACGGGATTCCTTTTTTTGTAGGACGCACTGTATAATATTCAAACCACTCTTTTTTTTCAGGCCACAGTAAACTAGACATCAACAATTATTCTCCTATAAATTTTTGTCACTCTTTTACAGATGAAAGACACATGTTTTACTGGATCCTATCCAAAATGAGAAATTCCCTAATCATGTCAAGAGCAGCATAGTGGAACAGGGGCTCAAGGACAATTTACCAGGTTGAGGTAGAGGATGAGTCCTGCTCTCTGTGGGTATCCTCTGTGATACATTAGGTCTTTGAGGGACTGGTGGAGGAGTAGCAGCAGCAGCAGCTTCCTCATGTTCAGAGAGTTGGTATAGACCAGCAGATAGCTGAGCACATGCTGTTGATATAGATTCTTGGTTCTGCTGATCCACTTGGCTACCGTTGATCAGAGTAGAGTGACCATTGGTTGTTGGTGTTTTGGTTGGTGTTTCTTGTGGTGATGTGGGCGGTGATACTAAAATAAACACATTAAAAAAAGGAAAAGATCGATATAGGGTTAAACATTAAAAAATATATATTAATTTGAGGCTAAAGTGAGATAATCATTTTAATTTTTTTTGTGTAGCTTTTTTTGTGTAGCTTTGCCAGATCCATCAGAGCACTACAAATGGCGACACTAAATTTGTTCCTGGGACAATTGATCTCGCCTATACAGGTACAGTCAGGGAAAGGGATTTGAGAGGACTTTTAGTTTAAGAAAAATGTGAGGATTAAGATTAGGGTAAGGAGTTTGAGTTTAAATTTAAGTTTTGTTTGATGTACAGATTTTGTGAATGCCATGGATCCTAAACAAATGAAGAAAAGATAGCAAACTCAATAGATAATAATGCAATTGCTATTTCAAAGACATAGTATCCCGGTACTGGTATTTTAAAATATTTTTTTACAAAAGTGTGAAACATCATCGAAAGAACCTTTTTTGAAAGCATCATTAACTACAAGCAGTCATTTCTCGTGTTATGTGCTATGTGCACATGTACCTGTTTTTTTTTTTAACAGTCTACATTACTATCTATTCATCAAAAATAAACAGGTTACAATTTCAAATTGTATTACATCAAATTATTTAATCAAAATATAATTATTGTCATCAAATTGAAGTAGGGACCCATGAAAAAAAATCAACCTAAATTGGGTACCTCTTACTATGTCTCATTCATATCATTATTCTGATCATCATACATTTTAAGAAATATAAGGGGCTATTCATGCTTTGAATAACAATGTGAGAATTATTAAAGCCAAAGTACAGTATTGGCCTGCAACCAAAATAAATTTATGTGGTTTCCTTCAATCTTATACTAGCCAACAAATTAGCTGTAAACATAACATTATCACAGAATCGATGCTCAAATCTACAAACAATAATACTGTCAATAGTCAAATGAAATAGAAGCAGCAAACAATATACTGAAAGCTGCTCTGTTAATCTGAACATTCTTCAGTCCAAAATCATCATATGGGGCAATCAAGGTCATATTCGAAATGGGTCAATTGGATTTTACTGTTTGTTGAAAATTTATTTCCAAGTAAAAAGGTCTTGCACCATCCTATCTTCCTATTTTCTGCAGCTTATAATCTCAAAATTTAGGTAATATCATTTATGAAAACATTTTCTCTAAAAGCAAATATTTAGGAATACAACTGGTAATATGTGCATAGCAGAGTCACTATTTAAACAGGTGGTATTTTTCTATTTATATACATTTATAGCAAAAAAAAGAGGTATTGATGAATATTTTCTTTCCATCAGCGTGTGATGTCATGTCTGGAATGCAATCCATTAGGGGAAATGGGTAGTAGCCCATCAATGACTTCCTTGAAATACTATCCAGGATATGGTCTGAAAAATTGTTTCCAGCTCTCATTACAAAGAGAAAAATATATCAAAGACTGAAAGTAGATTTGGCTTAACTCCCATTTATTTACTTTTTATGGGCTTTTAAATTCATCATTCCCAGAAGAGAGGCAAGGCTAGGATGGGGTAGTACATTAAATCAGAAGAGAGTAACATCGGAGTACTGGAAAGATACAAATGCTCCCCCCCCCCCCATCTCTGTAGAAAATGAATTAATAAATTCACCCATAATTAACGAACAACTAGAGAGAAATAAAGACAGATGGAGAAAGAGGAGGAGGGACAGAGAAAGATGGAGATACAGACTGACATAGAGAGATAAAAAGAGGAATAGAGGGAATGTGTATGGGAGGAACAAACAAAGAGGAGTGGATAAAATCAAAGTTTGAGCTAGGTATATGGTAAGAGTTATGGCTAGAATTACTTCAAACATAGTTCAAATTAGAATAAGCAAAGACAACAAAATTGAGAGAGCTACTTAAACATAATTTACATAAAACGAGTCAATGTATGATATTCAAACCACTTTTTTATTTCACGGTGTACCATCACATCACTTTCTATTTTCAAAATTACCTTCTGGGTGAGTTTGTAGAACTTGCTGTTGGCGCTGCAACGTAGAAGGCAATTCATTAAGCCTGAGGGAGAGTTGACGCTTAAATGGTGTAGCTTCATTGATTTTACCAAGGCGTACAGAACCTTGCCTGATCAACATATCACTGCTAGCATGTCGTCTTGGGATAGCATGAGGCAATGGAGCCTTGTCCTTTTCTGTAGGAATTTCTGTGAAATTAAAAGACAGGATTCTTATGTGCTTACTTCAACTTCACCTTCATATCAATCTTATTTCCATCATATCTTATCTTATCTTGTCTTTCATACTTTACACATCATTCATCATTGAATAATTTATGTTACATGTATAGCAACTGATAATAATATATCAACATGTGGTGAGTTTTTGTATGTTATATAGGCTACATGTTTCATGATGTAGTTCAGTTTATTTGGACCTTTTCAGATTTTGAAAATAAACCAGTTACTCAATCAATCAAAACAAACAAAATAAATGTTCGATTGAAAATCTGTGATTAAAGATTGCAGTTATTAAACCATGCAGTCTGATGTGAGTTTATACACAAAAAAACCTCAACAATTAAGAATAACTAACAATGACAATAACCCCTTAAAGGAAATCCTGAAAATCATTCCCAGTTACATTATTTTTTTTTAAAGGTAAGATACAATGGAGTGCCTCATTAAAACATAATTTAGCAGTATTAAAGATGGTATACATAATTTCTGAAGATTTAAGGTCACTTGGGTGTATTAGATTCCAAATAATCATTTTCCTTCCCCAATTTCTATTTCAAAATACATGTAGGCCTACATGTTCCTGGCAGAAATATTTCCAAAGAAATCTAACAATTAGAGAACATGTCAATATTGTCCATTATAAAATATAGTTATCAATGTTGTTTCATACTTGTGTTGGCTATTTTGTTCTTCATTATGAAAAAAGGAGAAAGAATGGACAAATTAATAAAAAAGATAGATAATTATATTGCAACATGGATAAAAGTTTCATTTACCTAACATAATGTATCAGCCAACAATATCCTAACAATATACTGTAATGCCCTTTAATTATTAAGCAGGTGTTATTCATCTGTTATGACAGTATTATATAGCTAGAGGGAGATTCCTTTTCTACCTGTCAAATATGATTTTCCATACAATAATCACTTGAAGTAAGTATGGCTTGTTTAAATGAGACAATTAAAGGGTATGGTCAAATGTGTATCATATGATCACTGTGATGAATAAAGTATGAACCTGCACAAATTTATTGGGCTAAACTTCTATTGTAACTTTTATATCAACAGCTTTGGGTATTATGGTTAGTAGCATTTAGATTTTTTTTTTTTTTTTTACAATTAAAGAACCTTACAATAAAAGAAAATAAATTTTAAGCCTGAGTCGAATCGATTTTAAAATCGGTGTTCGATCGATGTCATCGAGCGCCGGTGCAGATTTTGCAAAATCGGTGCATCGAAGAAAAAAAAAAATACGTCGGCCGGCCGATTCGTTTGGTTCACACAATCAATCATCAAAATAAACAGAAATGTCCAACTTGACTTCTAGTACTACTTACTTGATTTTTACATGTATTTCCCCCAAAATGAAACCGATTGTGTAATTATGATGCCTATTCACCATTAATTTGAAGTTTATTTCGATCATAGATCGAGTCTTACTCGTCTGCTCGTGCCGAGATAATTTTTGCATGATGAATTCATGAATGGAAATCATCGATCGTGCAGCGCATGCGCTGTACTGTGCTTTAATCAAAACAGAAAATGGCCGGAAAATTGACGCAATCAACATAAAATAAACCTTGCTATCATGAACAATATTAATATGATGACCATAGAACATTATTTAATCGTAATATTTGACAATAATTTGCATATGATAATCATTAATATGAATTTAGAGCTTGATGTGAAACGTTTGTATTTCGTTTCAATTTTCAATGACGGACATCACATGACGATCGACTTGAGCGAGTGAACTTGTCTAAAACAAAATTATCACGTTAGGATTGATTCTCGAACATTGTCAACATGCAGAAACTTTTTCAAGATCGTAATATCTCCATATAATAACATTTTACATGACAAAACCAGGGGCGGATCCAGCTTTCGCCAATAGGGGGGGCCGAAAAATTTTCATTAACATTTTTCTCGATTGGCCGCTATAATATGATTTTTTTTCAAGGTGTAGTCCTAACTAAAGACTGAAGTTTTAAGTATATGTTAGTTTTTATTGTTATAAACAAGATAGGGTAGCTCATGTGGTCTTAATATATAATGCGAGCGCGAAGCGCGAGCTCAAATTCTTTGATATTTCTGAAGATTCAGAGGAGATTTTATAATCATGAAAAAAAGATAAGTATCCAACTAAACAATGCGAGCGCGAAGTGCGAGCCGAAATTTTATGATATTAACATGAAAAGGGACTCAATTAGGACTGTTTTCTTAGTGATTAATGGAGAGGATACAAGTATCACCAATTAAATGAGAGTGCGAAGCGCGAGCTCAAAATTTTTGATATTCCGACCTGAAAACTGGAAAAGTCTAAGCGCGTTTTTATTTAGATGAACAAGCTGTGTGTCTCAAACAATTAAATGCGAGCGCGAAGCACGAGCTTAATTTTTGATATACTGACATGATAAAGGAGCATTTTGACAAATTTTGGTAAGAATTTCCAAAGAGGATAGGTAACTCACAAATCAAACAATGCGAGCGCGCAGCGCGAGGTGAAAATTTTGATATATATAAACAATTTCTGTAAATCAAACAAAATGATGAAAGCTTGATGTGCGAGCTAAAATATTGTGTGCAAATTGATTTCAGAACTAGATATATAAGTGCCATTTAATCCTCTTGAATGGGATTCACTACACAGGCAATGCGAGCGCGAAGCGCGAGCGAAAAATAGACTATATAAAGTCTATTTTCCAATTCTTCTCCTCACTTTTTTCTTGTTTCTTTTCGGGGTCGGGCCGGCCGTTACGAGGCTGTAAATTACACATCATGGGCATGATATACCTCTTTCTTACTTTTCTTTCTGTTTTTCATAGTTTCTATCAAGTTAAAGAGTACATTTTTTCTGCAGGTTGTCAAAAAATAGGGGGGGCCGGGGCCGGCTCGGCCCCCTCCTGGATCCGCGCCTGAAAACAGAGTAAATTGCGTGATATTTTTTTTCCATCAATTTGAAGCTAATTTGTGCCCAACTTCGGGCTCTGATTTTCATGAATGGAAAATATGTCCTACGATACGTCAACGAACGCGCATGCGCATTGTGCTTCTTTTTCTTGGAGCTAGCTAGCTCCGGAGACGTCCAGGCCAGAGATGGAATTAAAAAAAAAAAATGCCAGTATAATACTATAAATATTTCCATATGAACATGACATGCTTTGCTGACATTGTCAGTATTTTTAATATGGCCATAACATCTTATTAAATCGTAATTATTTAACATCCTATAATAATTTATATGAATTTAGTGCTCGATCCGAGACATATTTATTTCGATCGCATGCTCGTGTCTTAATCTTGTGTCTAAAATTTAAAAAATATGGATTATCATATCAGGATTAATTCTCGAACATCGTCATTACTCATATTCCACAATCTTTCCTCACAATCGTTATATCAGCATTGAATACCAATTCAAATGACCATCCAGAGAAAATTACGTATTTATTCCCGTCAATTTGGAGCTCATTTTGGATCTAACTACACAATCTCAGGCAAGTTACAGTGCTCCCGCTGTTTGCACTTTTTTGCTGGCGCTGGCCTGGGCTGCGGGCCGGGCGGGGCTGGTGTGTGCGAGTCTGGACCGCGAATGCTAGTTGACCGAAAATCGTTCGGATCGACTCTGCGTGATTCATGTCTTTGATATTGTTTCATTTTAAACTTATATATTGTCATCTTCAAATATCATTGTTGATGATATTTTGGGAAGATTTCTGCATTGGTCCCAGGCTTTCTTGGGTTTTGTGATCATAGAAAATACAAATGAACTTTGCTCTGTCATCTGCTTGTGCAACGCTCACCCAGCCAGCGCATACCGTCAGTGCATGCAATGCGTGCATAGCGCATCGACGCGACGGCGCGGCCGGAGCAAAAAAAAGATTGACTCGATTTTCCCCGCCGCGCCTTCAAAATTCGATTCATCGATGTTCGATCGAATTAAAGCTGTCGAACACCGGTTTTCAAAATAATCGATATGACTCAGGCCAAAATAAACTGCCAGACAAGGTCTTTCATTTATTAAAAATGTTTGGCTAGCTGTTGCTATGTCAGAACTTTGTATGGTGAATCCTTGCATCTGATTGACTTAAAACAAATAAGTCAATAAAAATCACTGAAAAAATACTTTATGAAACCCTGACATGAAGTGACCTAAAATGAGGATAAAACCCTTGAACACATCCCATAGAAACAGTATCTTGTGTTTGCATCTTGATTCATGATTATAGCTGAAGAGAGTTGCTTGAAATTAAATGCACCCTTCTTGTGGCATATATGTTACAGCCTTCATTTGAAATGGCCCTAAGACGTGAACATTCAATCTCCCATTGGAGGTACTCTGGGGAAACATAATCTAACATTTTTATTACCATGCTTGGAATGTTCAATCTTGCTTCCCTGAAAAAAGGATGTTTATCATTTCTCTTTAAAAAATATTTCAAAACACTCAGTGACAATGGCTTTGAGGCAAAATACAATTTTAGTTTTAAGAAATGAATTTGATGAATTTGTCCTAACTTTGACTTTGATATTTTATCCCTCCATGATCTTTCATGGAATTCATCATCAAATCAAAATTATTCTGATAACTGAATAATTAAATGAATAAAACAAACCAAAGGGGATTTTTTTTTTTCTATCAGTGAAATATTTTGACTTGAAGAGTTGTTTGCAGGTAGGGTTACATTGAGGTCTGGATTTGGGGATAACACCAAATCCTTATTTTATGATTTTGATTTTGCTCCATTTTTACATATTTTTCTGTAAAAAAGGTATGCACCAGGCTGAAGACATTTATATCTCAATAAAAGAGTAAAATTCACCAAGCAAAATGCTGAAAATTTGATCAAAATCAGATAACAAATAACAAAGTTATCAAATTTTAAAGATTTGCATTATTCCGGTGAAACAGTTCTAGGCATTTCTTCATGAATAGTCATTGGGTGGGCTGCTGATGTCATATCTCCACTTGTTCTTTTGTATTTTATTATATGAAATTAGGTTTGTTCAAAAATTTTCTACCAAGAAATAAAACAATTGGATTGACTACTGATTAAGTGCATTAATTATTCATTGCTGCAACTAATTTCATCATAAGGGAGATGCACCATTTACACATTTATGAAAAAAAATGAAACAATTATGATTTCAAGTAATATCATGTGAAAGAGGAAAGTGGGGATGTGACATCATCAGCCCACCTCATGAATAATCATTAAGACATGCCAAGAACTGTTTCACCAGAATAATGCAAATCTTTAAAATTCAATAACTTCGCTATTTGTTATCCGATTTTGATAAATTTTCAGCAGTTTGCTCTGTGAATTTTACTCTATTTATTGAGATATAAATATCATCAGCCCGGAGTATCCCTTTAACATTAACCATGAAACCTATGTGTAATGAATGCAGCTTGATTCTATCCTATCCTTCACTGTGACATGACAATCCCATACCTTCATTTTCCTTCTCTTCTGTAGCATTACGTGCTTCAGCTGCATCCATAGCCTCAGTCATAGTAGGTACTCTGAAGGATCCTTGTCTGGTAAAGCTTGTCTTGTTTACATCAAACTCTACCTTGACTCCACACAGCTTGTCCCTCTGTTGCTTGCGTTCCAGACATGCTGCGAATGCACAACCCACGGCATGGCTCAGACGTTCACCCTGAGATACAAACCAACCATTAACAATCAGGGTGAAATGAAACCTCATTCAAATATATAGATTTTATGAACAATGGTTGGAGCAATAACATTTACGTAAAAATAAAAATGGTCATCCAATACATTTGTAAAAACAAACAAACAAACTTTGCCTCCTCCAAAAAATGATATTAGTATTTTCAACACATAAAGTAGATTATTCTCAGTATTTATTTAATACTATTAAAAAAATATATGTATTATTATCACAAGCTAATTACAAAAAAGGATGTGAATAACTTTTGAATCCTTTACAAAATTTTCATCACTAGAAGAGAAAAGGTGAGAAACTGTTGCCAGTCCATCAAGTGGGTTTAAACAATACAAAAACAAAATAGATCTGCATCAAAGATAAAATATGGCCTTAGGAAAAAGAATTTCATCCTCATGTTTTATATTGATATGGTATAGAAAGCCATTTCCATGACCCTTATTTTTAGCCAATCTTGACAAGTAATTGCATAGGATTCATGAAAAACAACTAGAGAATAGTTAATTTGACAGTTGAGATGAACGCCTCAAGATGTACTTGAACTGTTATCATAAATTCAATCACCGTATGATTTCCTGGATTGGTAATTCCCAAGCCAGTTGATTGCTCATCATTATTCAATGTGCAGAATATCATCAAGTACTTCACAAGTGTAGATTTCCCACACTTCCTTTTCATTTTTTTTCCCTGTTAAATATTGTGTATCAAAAAGCAGAAGCATTGTGGTGTAGTGGTTTTGACTTGTAATCAGAGGGTCATGTATTCAAATCCTATTACAGCTTGACATCGTTTGGCGAAGTGTCAAATCCACACTTGTCACTCTCTACCCAGAAGTTAAATGGGTACATCTGGTAAGATGCAAAATTTCATGCAGCATGCAGAGCAATAGGGTTGGGAAGCTCTTGCTTCATCACTCCCCAGGGAGTGGAGAAAGTATATACACTTGCATTGTATGGGGGCAAGCCCAGATCCAATGATCAGAGAAAGACGTGTAGGCCTACATGTATCAGTAAAGTGTTCAAATACATTCCACTGTAAATAATGTATAAGCAGAATATTATGATAATTATCAAAAAATTTATAAAGCGCATCTTACAATGTCTGAACAGGATAAATCACTACTTCGGTGATTCGCTTTATCATAATAGTGTTATTATCACTTATTTTTCAAAGCCTAAAAGCTCTATAAAAACATATGCCAGATAAAGACTAAACCCTTTTTTACTTTTTTTCTCTCTTTTTCTTTTTTTTTGCCTAATGGACCTGTTTAATACACCCATTGGGTTTTGTTTCCAAAGTGAAAGTCATTATCACTCTTTTCGCTTTTTTCCACAACATACAAATAGAACAAAAACACAGCAAAATATCACATCCATCACTGAATATCTATAAATATCCCCATGAGTGAATTTATAGCCATATTAATTTTCTTTTGTTCTACACTCTAGCACCAGATATATTTAGAAGCTAGCTAGCCTACTAATACTTCAAACACAATTTATCTTTCCTTTGGGGGATATGGATGGGTATTCTTTACAGGAAGTAGTAGCCTTGACATGTCCTGTCAGTGTGTCTTGCTTGAGCTAGCTTGGACTGCAAATTAGGCCACTGGTTGACATGCAAACTATGATCCTCTTGTTCCACTTTTTTAAAGCTCAGCATTAGACCCTGGTCATTCTATTCATCCCTTGGATCTTTCATATGGATTATGTTGCTTGGTATTAGCATTTTGTGTCTTACAGGAAGGAGGAGAGATGATCAACAAAAGATATATATATAACAGACAGGGAGGGATCCAAAACAAGTTCTAAGAATAAACCGAAGGGTGTTGAGGGTATGAGCAGATCCAAAATTTTGAATAGGAAGGAGTAGTTTCTGGCGTCTCCAACTGAGAAGAAAATAAATTCCAAAATTTAAGGGGCAGTTCACCCTGACGCACAGTTTGTTGTAAAAATAGCAGATAAATTTTTTTTGAAAATAATGGTGAAGGTTTGAGGAAAATCCATTAAAGATAGAAGTTATTAGACTTTCAAGTTTTTGATTTGTGACGTCATAAACGAGCAGCTGCCCCATATGTTATGTAATATATTATGCATAGATTTATCCCTTTTTTGACGGTACATGGTGACTAATTTTTTTTCTTTTTAGGAGCAGGTGTGAAATGATTTTGCATTGATATACTGAAGGTACAATAAAAACTGTTTACGTTTTTCTGAGAAATGGATATTTCATTGATTTTTACCATAAGATATAAAGGAAAGTTGATCGCGTATGACGTCACAAATCAAATAATTAGAATTTCAATAACTTTTCATTCCTTTATGGATTTCCCTCAAAACTTTGCCAATATTTTTCATTATTTTTTTTATATTTTCACTGCATATCAGATGGAGGAGGGTAAGGCCTGACTACATGGGAACATTTATTTATTATTTCATTAATATTTGTAAAGCCTGGCTCACCCCTTTGCATTTTGGGCTTGCGTTTTTGGCTTGAGTTTAGAAAAGAGAATCTGAGTTTAGCAAACGCAACACGACACAATGAGATGAGGTCAATATGCAGTCTAACACAGATTCAAACCAAATATTTTGCTGCGTAGTATGCTGCATCTTGATTTTTTTTGCTATTACATAGCATTACGCAGCTTAAAGCGCAAAGGTGTGAGCCAGGCTTTAGAAGTTGCTGAAATCCTTCCATCTGACAATGTCAACACTCTTTGTTAATTGATTAAATGACACCCTGTTCAATCTCAAGAATGCATTGTTACACATGAACATTTATACTTTCATCTGAACATGGATCCTAATACTCACAGGTTCTCGTAGTGAGTGAAAGCAATGGCATAGCCATCTCCTTGTAGTACCATCTCTGCAGATATAGGAGAACCCCTTGTCATTGTTGCGATCTGGTGCACAAAAGGACACTTTTTCTATAGTCTGGTCAACAATAAGGCCCTGAAAAGAGAGAGAGAGAAAAGTATTGAGTCATCAGATTAGAAAATAATTTGATACAACCACAAGATTTTTTTTTCCTATGATTTTGAAAAGGTTGTTTGGCAGTTTTTAAAAACAGGAGGCATACCGGTAACCTGTCAAACTTGATCAACTACTATTAGTAGTAAAATGTATCAAAGTACTCGATCTTATGTCAAATTTCTTGGACAAGACATGCAAGAAATGATCTTGAAAAATGAGTGAACATGTACATCACATTTATAGTTGGATTACAGTTCATAAAGGCCCTACTTGGCCTACCTTTTCTCAGATGAGAAATCAATTTTCTGAATGTGGTTTTTAAATCCAATTTGTTCGCTCTGAATTATCTGGTAGATACATCACACTAATGAGATTTTGAAATCTACGTGCACATTAAGTCTATATTACACATAAAGTATTCCAACCAGACATCCCTGGTACATGTAGTCTATTTTTAATCTCTTCAAAGAGGAGATTAAAAATAGCAAGGGCACATCAAGGACTATGACAGAATCCAAACAATAATCAGCCATTCAACTATTCAATTGAGGGGTTTTGTGAAGGCTGTAGCAATATTCTGCTGAGGAAACTTTCAGATTGATGACTGATCAGAGAATTCATTAAACCCAAGCTACAGGTATATCTACATCTTTTTTAAATACAGTACAGACCAAGTATTAGTTCTTCACAGATTTGATGACAAAGAAAATAACACAATTACACTGGTGCTAAAAATTAGTGAATCCCCCTGGGGGGGGGGGGGGCTTACATTGACAAGTGGTACCGTGTACGACCAAAAAACATGTAAAAAGGATGTCTCTTTCAAGATAGGGCACGTAATGAAATAAGGGTGACATAAATACTAAAATAATGAAAAAAGGGTATCTATTTCACTAAGAAAGCTACGTGTTTAGGGTCAAATTTCTGAAGGTATAAAAACTTAAGACTAATGTTTTATAAAGGATGTACTTTTTGCCCCAACAGTCAACACTAGGCTAACGTTACATGTTTAGAGTACGATTTGCGCGAGGTGCAGCCGTATTAAACCCAATGATGTAGGTAAAGGTAAAACCGACCACTTGCGTCCGTGACATACATGTAACAATTAAATATTGCTGTACTTGTTTAGGGGTTCAATTCAGGAAATACTTGCCAAGAGTATTGTTTTATTTCCAATACTAGTTAAGGGTAGGGTTTCACACGCCAATACTTGTTAAAGGTCAAGTCCACCTCAGAAAAATGTTGATTTGAATGAATAGAGAAAAATCAGACAAGCACAATGCTGAAAATTTCATCAAAATCGGATGTAAAATAAGAAAGTTATGACATTTCAAAGTTTCGCTTATTTTTAACAAAATAGTTATATGAACGAGCCAGATACATCCATATGAGTGAGTCGATGATGTCACTCACTCATTATTTCTTTTGTTTTTTATTGTTTGAATTATACAATATTTCAATTTTTACGAATTTGATGATTAGGACCTCCTTGCCTGAAGCACAAAATGTTAAAATAATGGAATTCCACGTGTTCAGGGAGGAATGAAACTTCATTTCAAATGGCAATGACGAGAAAATCAAAATATTTCATATTTCATACAATAAAATACAAAAGAAATAGTGAGTGAGTGACATCATCGACTCTCTCATCTGGATGTAACTGGCTCGTTCATATATCTATTTTGTTAAAAATAAGAGAAACTTTAAAATGTCATAACTTTCTTATTTTACATCCGATTTTGATGAAATTTTCAGTGTTATGCTTGTTGAATTTTTCTCTTTTTATTCAAATCAAGTTTTTGTTGGGGTGGACTTGTCCTTTAAGGGGTGCATTTTCAGAATATGGAAAATACTTGTTAAGGGTGCTCAGGGAGAGCCCACTGTCACACATGGTATCCACTCGTCAATGGAAGTAGCCCCCCCCCCCCGACCCCACCAGAACATGGACATATTCAAAGTGTTCTCCCATATTTAATTGTGAAGTCAGGTGATAAAATATTACATTCAAAAGTTTATTTCTCTGGGCTTGGAGAGCATTGTTGTCTACATTCAACACTCAGCATAAAGGAGTGTATTTTGTGGTGGGGTTCATTAAACCAGGCCTCTACAAAAAAAAATTTGTCACTTGCCCTGTTGGGCAAGTGATGAAAAAATTTACTGGAAGTTTGCAAAATGTTGGCTGCGGGCGTCGATTGTATTTTGATACACTATGGAAATCGTACACTTTATTGTCGGCTGCTTGCGTTCGCATGGTCGCATCCGGACAACAGCGGCGCTATTGCTCCCTTTTCGATCCCATGATCCTTTGCGTGAATCTTTTTGCAATAAGGTCTATAATAAAAACCATTTACCTAGTGTAACATCATAAATTAGAGTAAAGAAAGAGCTGAATATTCTTCATTTTTTCAGTAGTTTCCAACTCAATCAAAACAATTTCAAGGTAATATGGAAAATAGATGGCCATTTCATGGATTTTTGCAAAATGTGAAATTTTAGCCACTTTTGGTGTGCATCGGCAAATTGCTCAAGTAGCGCATGCACAGTCATTGCACACATAGAACGTAAGATGCGATGGCATGGTTTTTCGAACGAGGTACCTGGCGATAAATTATTGGTAATTGGCGCTGATTTTACATCAGTTTACACTGTTTTTTTACTGGTTTGACATAATCTGAGAGATAGTTGTGATTATCCAAAAGATATTGAAATTTAGAGGGTCTACTGATATTTTATTTCCAAAACATCCACTTGCCTGATCGGGCAATTGACTTTGAGAAATGCTTGCCCGCATGTCATTTTCACTTGCCCCGGGCAAGCGGGTTTGTCCCGCCCTGATTAAACTTTTGAGGACAACTGTACATGCAGGCCTTCATGTACAGTACATGTATCCAATACAACTACAAGTAGGCCTACAGCATAACCAAAAAGAAATTAGGACAAGTTTCATTTTCTCATGAGCTCTTAATTTCAATTTGAACGTGACCTCTACACTTTCATTGACAGTAATTAAAGTCACTCTCTGTCTCGATTTCCTGTCAATGTAAAACTTACAATTTTTTAAACTACATGTACTTACTTAAAGGTCAAGTCCACCTCAGAAAAAAGTTGATTTGAATCAATAGAGAAAAATCAAACAAGCATATCCCTGAAAATGTCATCAAACTCAGATATAAAATAATAAGTTATGTTAGTTTTTATACTTATTTTTCACAAAACTGTTATAGGGGCAATTCCATAGGTTGGTGGACATGAGCTCAATGTGTCTTTGTACATATAGCCCATCTGAACCGTAACGTGAGTAACCACTTTATCTGCACCCCTAGTAAAAACCATGTGTTCTTTATTTTTTTAATTATATACAAATTTGTCTCCCTAATATACTTCTTTGAAATGGATATAATCAACTTTCATAAAAGCCTTGCATGAGGACACTTTCACTTATGTCCACTTTTCATTTTATGCATGTCCAAATCATGTAACATGAGTAACCGACACATTTAAAAGATTTGCCAGGAGCATAATGAAATTTCCCAAGTTTTGTTTTTATACAAAGGATAGTCTGACTGCATACTATGTTGTGATAAAGAGATGTTTAGTTCCTATCAATAATAATGGAGTTACAGCTCCAAGTATGAGTCAAGGTGTCTCCAAATGTAACGTGAGTAACCGTGGAATAGCCCATAGGCACAACTCAGTGATATGCAAATGAGAGAGTCAATGATATTGATGTCACTATTTGAATAATAAATACAAAACGTCAATTTTTACCTTTTTGACAAAAGGACCCTCTTTATTAAACAAAAGAATGTAAAAAAAAGTTAATTCCAAATGTTCAAACAATGGTAATGCCAAATGTTCAGGGAGAAACTTCATGTGAAAATGAGAAAAAAAAACTTCTTTTGGGTCCCCTCATTTGCATACCGTACCAAAAACTGAACCAGGATGTGGAAGCCAAACTTTAAATTGTCATAACTTTCTTAATTTAGATATAATTTTTGTTTTTATGCTTGTTTGATTTTTTCTTTTTATTTAATCAAATCAACTTTTTGTTGGGTTGGACTTGACCTTTAATCAGTTTTAAAAGTTGTAAATTTTACAGTGACAGGAAATCAAGACAGAGAATGAATAATTACTGTGAGAGAATGTTGTAAACCTGACATTTGACAGTAGCCACATTTACTTTCAGAGTCCTAACTTACGAGTTTAATATACAATAAGGAAATTGATTGCATTTATTCATCAGGGATTCGTATAAATGGACGATATTCATTTCATAATCATTCAAGCTTGATCACAGAAACCAAGTTGATGCATGGAATGCGTATGACGGCCATGCAAGATGCAAATTGCAATTCAGCAAATTATTGTTTGTGACCTTCATAATGCAATCTACAGACCAAAATTACCTACACAGAGTACAAGAGATGCGCATTAATTATGTATGACTACAGGCTACATGTACTTCTCATTTTCTAGGAATAAAGTACAGGCTTGTACCCTAATATTCAAAATTCAAATTACATATTATAATCAATAAAACCAATGATCTCACTAACTCATTTTTTACTTCTATTTATTATAATTTGGAATATACATGTATTTCCAGTTTGGAAGTATTGATAATAAGCTCTTAATTTAACATCTACATGTAATGTCATTGTGTGTAAATTTTTACTGGTGTTATTCAAATTAACCAGGGTGGACTTAACCTTTGTACAGTATGTCAATATTGTTAACTACACATGATATAGGCCACACAGTTAATACTTGAAACACTCTCAAAGATTCAAGGTGAAATTAGATCTACAGAACTGTTATATTCTATACTTTCTACATCATACAGTTATAGTTTCATGGTGAGAGAGTTGGCACATTAAATTATACCGGTTAACTACTTGCTCAGTTAATTAAAATGAAATATAATTGAAGTAAAATCCAGAATTTCAAATACATTTTTTTCCAGCAAATTTGGTTAAAATACATGTACACATTGAGATTGAGTCTTGTGCGTCGGCAGTGTTCTCACTGCAGTATTGCAGTTAAAGTCCCAAACAGACAAAATGGCAGCATAAACCAACGCAATAGGATTATAATTTCACAAGTCCAATATTCAAGCAATTAAGCAGAATGCCTCTGGCAGTCTCGCCTGCATTACACAATTTAATATACCAGCAGTGCCGACTTTGAAAACAGCTATTGAATAATTATTCAAAAAAGAAAACATTCATATGATGTCCATTGACCCAAAATGACCTTCGACCATGATCATGTGACATACATGTAAGATGTGTGCAAAACAATCATTTATACTTGAATACCCTTATTCATGAACTACACATAGATCCATAAACTTTCTATTAAGTTCGACAAATACCAACAACACGGACAGAGTTCATTGACCTTAAATGACCTTTGATCTTGGTCATGTTCCTGAAACGTGCACAGGATATTTAGGGATACTTGGTTGCTCTTTATGTCCAAGTTTATTATTATTATTATTATTTTAATATTCGACCAATATAAAAAGTACATACACATTACATCAGAAAAAATAATTACAGTACGTGAACATGCAAAGAAATGCGGGAACGGCATGTGGGTCAGGGGGCACAAAAGCGAAATTCATCACTGTTGCCCGAAGGCATGAACCCCCACACATGCCGCTCAAAATACATAAATCAAATATATAAATACTCTTACACAAAAAATATTGCACGTTGAAAAAGGGAATACTAAAATGGGTGCAAAAAAAGATTATTATAGGCTTTGAGATGCATTAGAAAAAAAATATTACTGAACTAGAACTAGATCCAACTAGATCCATAAACTTTTAAGTTATGATAATTTCACAAATACCTGCAATATTACCAAAGTTTGCTGATCCTAAATGACCTTTGACCTTGGTCATGTGACCTGAATCTCGCACAGGATGTTCAGGGATACATGGTTGCTCTAATGTTCAAGTTTCATGAACTAGATCCATAAAATGAAGTTAAGATGACAATTTCACAAATATACCCCCAACATGGTCACAGTGACATTTGACCTTGGTCATGTGACCTGAAACTCAGGCAGGACATTTGGTAATACTTAAATACCCTTATATCCAAGTTTAATGAACTACATGTAGGTCCATATACCTTCTAAGTTATGATGACATTTCAAAAACTTAACCTTGGTTAAGATTTTTATGTTGACGATGCCGTCGGAAAAGTGGCGCCTATAGTCTCGCTTTGCAATGCTGCTATGCAGGCGAGACAAAAATTAGGTTTTAAAATGGTTGATTGTCAAAGTCTTTGTCTCAATTTAAATTATTTAGCAGTTCATCTATCTGGAAGAAATTGCAACAGTGATCAGCAGTGCTGTTTTGCCATCGGCGGACCAGTTGGTTGGACTCAGCCTTAGTTGCATAAAACCGAAAGTTAATGTTTGATAATAATTTCATCAAAAGTTATCAGATAACATGGGTGAACTGTCAAATGTTCAGCACTTTTTAATGGAGTTGGGATAATATTAGATAATTTTCATTAGTTTTTATATAGCGATTAATTTCTTATTACTACCACTACTCATCACAAATATATTCCCCGAAATATAATCATGAAGACAACACGATGGTGAATCTTTATGTTCTCACCATAACAAGATACTGCCAACCAACATCCCTAAACTGACCAACCTTACTTCGGCCAACACTTGTGTCAAAGCATGGTCCTATTAGGTCCATGGTCAAAGTAAAGTATCTTTCTATCTGTAGACCTTGCTTTTCTCAAGCTAAAACACAACAAAATTTAACAATACATAAAATAAGCATGCATATAAAAGCCTTGAAAAAAACCCACAATGATTGCAAACTTGAGGTCAGTTGTTTTCACATCAATCTAAATAAAAATATCATGAAGGTCAAAATATCAATTTCCAGCTGACTACACTAACAAATGGAAACTGCAGCATTGCTGGATTTCGTGTTTAAAAATCATAAAGGGGAAAAAGGGAGGAAAACATATAGGCCGACCTGTTTTCGAAGAGCTATCAAACATCTTTTTAGACTTGGGCTATTTAAGTATTCTTGAGGCAAGTCTTATCACATAAAATACAGACAATATCCTAAAAGCTGAAAATCTTTTTTTTTTCAGATCCTTTGTTTTCACATCTTTAATGTGACAGGCACCTAACCTCAAATTTTAATGCTAAAACCAATTGATGCTAAATCTAGTCACATGAATAGCCATAACAAAATAGCTGCTCATTGTGAATAGTAATCCACAATGCAGGCCTACATATAGTTGAATGTTTTGATAGCATTGTGAGCTAATTTACTTAATATTTGAAAACTTTTCTTTGAAATAAAGTCATGACACATACATCAATTATTTTTCAGGAAAACAAACACTAATTAGAACAACTGAAATGAACCTAATCATGGTGCCTCAAATAATGACTCACTTTTTTTAATAGTGTCAATGAATCTAATTTACTACTCCTCTACAAAATGACAATCACTTCTTACATAAATTAAATATTACAACAAAGGACTCTATTCAAGCAAGAATGGCAATATCATTTTTTTTGCTGCATACTGGTATTTAGCATTTTTCTATTTAAGCTAACGACCTACATATGAATGATTTAAAGGTCATGCAAAAACACACCCAATTCCATTCAAACACCTCACCAACACATATGCCTACAGTACATACAAACAGTAATTTCAACACGTCCATAACCCTTGCATATGTATCATTTAATATTCCTGCAATGCACCACACCCACCATACATACCTAACCAACAGTCAGGCATATGAACATGTGACTTATTGGATTGATAAACATGGGAGTAAAAGGAGTGTACATAACAAGAAAAAAAACCTATGTGAATTGTAAAATATATATATATATAGTGATACAGTGCCCCCCCCCCCCCCCCCGTCTTACGAGTTACGATTGATCAAATCAACCACAACAATGGAAAGCCAGCAACGTCAACATCTAAAATACATGTTTTGTTCAAAATATTTTCTAGATATGATGAATTTTCATACAATCATATTTTTCTTGAAAATTCAGTGTGCTTGTCTTTTTGACAAAGGACATTGTGCAAATTTCCTGAAGAAAAATAATGACATTGACAGATTTCCTTATACTTAATGCTGATTGGATCAATCGCATCTCTTTGTAAGACGGGGCCCAGGACCTGGATATAAAGCATTGCATAATAACTTACTTTACTCTCTTCCTCAACTACTCTCAATCCATCTGATGAAACCCACAGAACTGCCCGCAGTTTTTTTCTTGTACTCTGTGTAGTAAAGAAAATGAAGAAATTAATTATCTTTCTGACAATATCATACATATTTAATTCTGAAGGTTTCCATGGTGAAGAATGAATCAGTACAGAATCTTCATGGTACATCGTATATTCTTTTGTGGATATGTGTTTGGTCCAGAAATTTAGTTTAATAAAGTGCATAATAAAAACTATATTGTGTGACAACTAAATTGCAGGGGTGAAAGTGAGGCTAATTAAATTGACTAGAGGCACAAGTGACAGTGGTGAAGTTGATGAGGCAAACAGGAAATGAAATATTTTTTTGATTATCCCTAAATTGGTACTCTGTTATTAGATAGCATTACAATAGATGCTTCAGTCATGATGGGATTACAAGAAGGAGTTATAATTGTCACATTCATTCATTTGCCAAGGTGTTGTTCAGTGTCAAGATATTGAAATCTAATAGTCATAACCAACAGGAAAACATATGTAGCCTCTAGATATCACATGGAACTACACGATATACATGTATACAATGCTGGTTTACAACAAATCAGGTGCTCAAGGTGCTTGCTCTGAAAGAAACACAGTCTGATGTCTAATTCCAAAGATATTTTACACTTGAGATGCAATGAACTTCAAATGGAGCTCCAGAATAAAAATCATATAACTTGAACGAATGAATTAAAATTGTATACAAAACATTAGAAAAATATCCTATCGAATTCGGATAAAAAAGTAATAAAGTTTATTATATTGAATGTTTTAATTCTGCATTAATTTGATGAAACAGCTGTATGCTGTAGCTTATAGAATACACATTTGATAAAATAAATATTGTCTTTCATGATACTAGTACAGGTATATACATGTACATGTATAGGATAAATACTCATCAACCTAAGCTTACTCCAAATATTTACACATACAGCTGAATTATTTTGCTTTCCTATTAATTAATTTGGTCACCTCTTCAAAAAATTGGTTGAATCTATTGAAGTTAGCTTGCATGAACAAAATAGGCCTATTTTTTCTTTTTTTTTACACGACAGTTAGAATCCTCAATACATGTAGGGCAGTCAGTAATTCAAATACCACAATAATGTACATAACGAGGGGATCACTGCCTTCATATTATCAAATACTGCTGCAGTACCTGTATGGAAACTGTAGATGTACATCTGATTCAAATAATAATGATCCCATATTGATGAAGGTATGTTCCATGGCTGACAGTGGATAGACACAGGATAATGTGTACAGTCAGTACCCAGGAATTCAATCAATATGACAAGACAAGCAGAAAATGTAAACCAGATGAGATGTAATTACTCATCCACCATACATGTACACCTCTGATGTAACATGTGAAACCAGATTCAGTTAATATCATAAAGGGGTGTTGCCATTCCTCATGAAGAATTCATTGATTTTTAGGGAGTAACAAGTGGAACGCCTCTGCCTGTCTCACCTGCATTATGTGATTCGATATAGCAACAGTGCTGACTTTGAAAACACCCACACGTATTGAACAATTATTCACAAAAGAAAACACTCAAATGATAATAAAATACTATGTCCATTGACCCAACATGACCTTCGACAATGATCATGTGACCTAAGGCGTGTGAAAAACAATCATTTATACTTACCCTTTAATATGTTTATGTGTAATGAACTACATGTACATGTGTAGACCCATAAACTTTCTAAGTGATGATGAAATTCCACAAATACCCCATCCAAGTTCATTGACCCTAAATGACCTTTGACCTTGGTCATGTGACCTGAAACTCGTTCAGGAATACTTACTTACTCTTATGTCTAAGTTTCATGAACTAGTTCCATAAACTTTAAAAGTTATCATGAAAATTCCACGAATACCCCCAACATGGTCAAAGTTCATTGACCATAAGTGAACTTTGACCTAGGTCATGTGACCTGAAAATCAGGCAGGATCTTCAGTGATACACTATCACCCTTATGTTTATGTTTCATGAACTATGTCCATATACTTTCTAATTTATGATGACATTTCAAAAGCTTAACTTTGGTTAAGATTTCGATATTGATTCCCCTAACATGGTCTAAGTTCATTGACCCTAAATGACCTTTGACCTTGGTCATGTGACCTGAATCTCAGGCAGGATATTTAGTAATACTTGGTTACCCTTATGTCCAAGTTTCATGAACTAGGTCCATATACTTTCTAAGTTATGATGACATTTCAAAAACTTAACCTTGGTTAAGATTTCAATGTTGACAACGCAGCCGCCATCGGAAAAGAAGCACCTATAGCCTCGCTCTGCTATGCAGGCAAGACAAAAATACAAACTAACGTTGTGGTGACTAATATAGGCATGCATTTACTTTTAATATACATGTATATGCACATATACTCAAACATAATATAATTATCATTCACAAGGTAATTTAATACAACAAATACTCTACATGTACATACACAGTAAACCAACTTTCTTCCCACCCCCCCCCCCCAAAAAAAAAATAGATAGTATTATCATACTATTAATCAAATATTCATTTCCATCATGAAAAAAAAACAAGTTCTAGGATGAAATTTAAAAAAATGAGAATACAGTTAACTTTGATTTTTTTTTGGGTACATTGTCTTTTTCATGAAAATTGGATTTTATAAGATGAAGCTCAACCTTCAAAAAGCGTGGAGTGAAATGTTTAATTTGGAGTTTCATCTGGATTTAATATGAGAAAAACATCCATTCGTATAATAAAAATATTTGTGCCATATTATGGATGCAGAAAACTGCCATCAAATAACTGCTTGTGCTATTTACATGAAAATATGACTCAATGTATTTCCTGGAGTTTTAAACTATACCTAATGGGTGCACTAGCCAAGTTTCCAGTGATTTTAAACCCTTGTAATGTGAAAAGACAGCTTATAAAAATTGAAATGTCTGCTTTTGTGGTTAAATCATAACCAATGTAAACATATATAATATATGTAGAGGTAGCAGATATGAAAAATACAATAAAATACTCTTTATTAATTTATGTATTAAAGTTCAAACTGTCATATCCTGTTGGTAGAATAATTGTACATTTTTTTCATAATCAATTAAAGTACATGTACGGCTAAAAACATGAATACACATTTATGGGGAAAAAAGGTCACACGAGTGACAGCACATGATTAAATATTTTAAATATGTGTGTGACATCAACTATAGCAAAGGGCATTCATTCATGTCATACCAAATATTATTTAGACTGTGGGGTTTTCAAGTTTGCTAAAGGACTGTCAAAAGGGGAATATTTGTTCATGTTGACTTACCATCCTCAATTGTCTGGCAGCGTCCTCGCATATTTGCATGCCTCTAGACTCTCCTACCTCTACTGAACCAAGATACTGTAAAGAAACAAAATATGGTGTTTGGGAAAATGCCAATCATAAAAAATAAACAAAACAACTCAATATTCGCTTACAGGTCACAGCTAAAACTTATTACCTGTACAAGTCTATATGATGAAATGACTACCAGGCCTACCAAATTCACAAATCTTATTCATCAATTTAACTATTAAAAAAGAACCAACAAAATGATTGAAACAGCAATTCAGAGAAATACCATTCAAACATTTTATGGCCAAATAAAACACAAAGATGCAGAATTAGAAATCAAATAATTTTTCTGGCACAGTACAGCAGGTAAGACTGACCTTTAAATTCAAACAACTAAATCAGCATTGCATGTGGTTATAACATGTCAACATAACTTCACAAATGAGTGCTCAATCATATCCAGTGGAATCATTTTCAAACTAAATTCTTTCAATTCTCTTTTTCCTTTTATGTTTTTTACACTAGCAAATATTTCCTAACCCCATGTAGTCTGGCATACATCATAAATCCAAGCGGTGAACCTATTGTTCAGGGGGAGGGATGATCTATTGTGTCATCTCCCACTTGAATAGTATGACGTCACAGATTTACGGCAATGCTCATCTATTTTCTATATTTCCTTGAAAATGTTTTGATTTAGTTGGAATATGGAGAACAGATGGCCATTTGATGAATATAAAGATGTAATACGTTAAATTTCAGCAACATTTGGGGAAGATTTTTTCTCCTAGATCTAGGCCTATATACATTTGTCAGAAACGGTTGCCAAAATGGGTAAAAATTTATATTTTAATTGTCGTTCAAACAGCATTTAAGAGTTTTGACAATATAATTACATATTACAGTGGATTCTTGTGTATGAACGCAAAAAACACAACAAACTAAAGTAGAAATCAAAATCGCTACAAAAATAAATCAGCCATTAACCAAAAGAACAATACCATGGGGCTGTTCCATAAAATAGTAAACCTTTTGGTCAAAATTTCAAAAATCCGACAAACAGAACAAATTAGGTATCACTTGAAAGCTACATGTAAGACACTGAAATGTATGAATCTGAAAGAAATAATTTTAAACAGTGTATCGTTTCCTTTTGGCAAGGCATTGAAGTCACCATAGCAACAACTTATAATTTTACTAATTTTAAAAGTTAAAGTTTGCAACAAATTTTAAACCTTATATAAGCTTTGAAATGATCAAAGTTGGATGTTGTCCAAATTGTTATTATGTCAGGTTTCTAAAAAATAAGTAAGGTTTTTTCTATGTTTCTTATATTTTTTAAACCAAATATATTGAAAGCAGGCACTTTCAAATGTACGTCCGACCCCTTTTCACATACACTTTTTTTTACAAGCAAAACAAAAGCAGACAAATTTCCCTAAAGTCAGATGCAAAGCAAGCTTGGTTTGTTTAATATACACACCAGAAGGTAGCTCACCACTAGTCCAGGATTTCAAGTTAAATGGGGGTCGGACGTACAACTTTTTTGTACATCCGACCCCCTGTACGTCCGACCCCTTTGCAACTTTTTTGCATCTTGCACTGCTTAGATGTTTTTTTGCAAAATTTAAATATCTTAACTTCTTTTACTCATATCAATCTTTCAAAAATTAAATACAAATTTCAATTTCAACCTAGTTTAACAATGACCTCTTTTGTATTTTTTACCCAACAAATACTGGGGGCAAATATCACCTTCCATCTTTAACATTTTGCATGATAATACCTTAACACACGGTGATATTGCTGTATAGTTTGATCATTTTTTTCTTTGAAGTCTTGCACAAGTTTTGAGACCAATTTAAAAAAAAATACCACGCATTTTTGACAAAATGTAGATTTTCATATGATGATATCATCTTAAAAAAATTATGATTTATTTGTGTTTTGTGTGCATATTCAATAAAAACTGTCTTCCTTCATCTCAAATTATCACTCAACTTAATGAATTTAGGGGTAATTATGATTGAATAATAGCCAGCAGGAAATTAAAAAGAAAGTCAAAATTAAAAACATACAAATACATGAAAAATTTTAAACAAAGAAGTTCCATATAAAAAAGAAATTGCCCCTTACCCTCAATCTCAGATACAGCAATTGCCCCTCCATAGAAAATAAATCTGCCCATTTGCTGTAATGATACATGGGTGTCAAGACTATTCTACTTTTGTCTATAGGGGTGTAATACCCTTTTTACACAGGATTTTCTTAACCCCGGACTATCGCTAACCCCGTACTATTTTTTTTCCTTTTCACACATGCCAAATTGTTATTGCTAAACCCGGATAAGGAATGCTTGCTTTTCACACACGAAACTCGCTAACCCCGGACTAGTGGTAGCTCATGAATATTCACGAGCGTACTGAGGGGTCATTCGGGTCATATCCAAAATCGCGCGCGCTTTAAATACATTTGTCGATCATTCGTAGTACAAGTACTTCACTCGGAATTTCTCATCGCCGTGTTCGCTGTTCATGAATATTCATTATGCTTACCTCTGATTGGACAACAGGGCCGGCTCTGTTGCGGGGCATGAATGGGAGCGCTTAGCCCACTTACGTTTTACACTAGCGATCTTAACCCCGTACTATCGCTCTTAGCACCGCAATTGCTGGGATAACCCTGCTTTTTTGCAGGGCCAAATAATCCCGTACTAAAGGTGGGGTTAGCCCACTTTGCAAAAATGCTGTGTAAAAAGAAAGTGGGCTAAGCTTAACCCCGTACTATAGGTGGGGCTAAATAGCAATTTAGCCCCACCTATAGTACGGGGTTAAGGAAATTTTAGCGTGTGTAAAAAGGGTATTAGTTATGAAAATGTGAAGGGTTATTCATTTAATTTTGACTTGTTCTCATTTCCTTATTTCTGCATCAACCTTGTTCACACTTGGTCAAATGATCCTTGGTTAATACCATGTGTGTGTTGATGGGGTCAAAGGTCATCTAGGGGTTCAAAGTCAAAAGATAAGAGGCCATTCAGTCATTTTTTGACAGTTTGTTTAAATTCTTATTTTTTTTTTGTGTGTGCGTCAAGTTTTTTCAAAATTGAAACACAAAATCAGTGGGTAATACAAAATTTTTGTTGATGAAGATGGCAATTACTAAGGTTGATTAGGGGTCTAAAGGTCACTTTTGCTCATTTTGTTATTTCAAGGTCAGTTCTAGCTTTCTCAGGGTCAAAAGTTAACTTTCGCTACTGGTAGTTATGTGCATCAATTGTATTCAAACTTTGAACAAATTATCAGTGGGTAGTACCACATATTTATTAATGAGGATGGAGAGATCAAAGGTCGTCAAGGGGTCAAAAGGTCATATTGCATGTTTTATTGATTGCATCATCAGGGAAGACTCATGGTTCGTAACCCACCTTGTTTAAAAAAAGTTTGTAACAGGATAAGTTTTTTAATGTTGAAGAAATTCTTTGTCATGTCTTTTGCAAACCATTAAAAAAGATACATTTTACTTGAAGTTTAACAGTAAAAAATATCCTGCATTGTGTAAATAGTTGTGTTGTTTTGTTAGTGATGTGGTCTAAAAATGTAAATGAAAACAGTTTAACCCCTCTGACTCATTTGAAATAGATATGAGGAGTATTTTGCTTAACTGTAAGAAAATCAGTATGGGGGTCGGACGTACACTGTCTGAATGCATGTCAACTTTAATTCAGCATAACTCTTCACCAGCATCAGATTCATTTGTTAATTCTGTCTTTTGTGAAAGACAACTAACCAAACAGTATGTATAAAAAAAAATCCAGTTTAGAATTTCTATGTTTTGTGTAACTGATCTTCAAAGGGGGTCGGACGTACAGTGTGCAAATATTTTGCACAATGTACGTCCGACCCCTTCAAAGTGTACTTCCGACCCCAAATAGATCAGCCTGTAACTAAAACAAGGCAATGTCTAGATCAATTTCTTTACTTCATTTCTTAGAGATTCATCCTTTAGCTAACAGTTCATATTAGAATTTTAGTACCTGCATTACAAAAATCACAGAGATTTTGACATGAACTCGATTACCCCTTTCATACTGCCCGCTTCATTTTTCACCGGCGAACTTCTCTGCCTCACATTCCTCACTTCCCCGGCGAAGAAAAAAATGTACCTTTCGCACTGACATTTCTTCTCCGGCAAAAGTCAACGGGCGATTGGCCTCATTCGGCATTTCCGCGGCACCACGATTATTTATTTCCTTTAATTGTGGAGATCTAACTTGTTAGTAAAGTTGTCAAGATGACGGCTAGATCTAGTAAACAGTGTCAGTATTCCCTTGATTTAGTCAGTGCTCGGCACGTGCAGAACAAACAAAAGAAAATTGTAAACATTACTTCTTACCTATTACAAAAAGGTATTAAAAAATTAATTACAACATATTTTGGAAGTATTACGAGAAAAACAAACAATATCACTTTGTTTTTATATTTTAGCGCATTTTATACATGTAAAAAGTGCTTTTCAATAAATATTGTTAGTATAAAAAAAAATTATGTTCGAGGGTATCTACTTGGCCATAGCATTCAGCTGAGCTTGCAACTATCGCGCGTGGAATCTCGGTACAGGGGACTTCGGGAGAGAAAAAAATTGACCTCTGACGTCATTAAAGAGGAGAAGTTCTCCGGTTTGCTTTCATAAGTCTGGCCTTTTCACCGGCGAACTTCGCGGGTGAAACAGTTTCGCCGGCGAAGTTCTCCACCTCTAGAGGTGGAGAAGTTCGCCGGCGAACTTCACCGGTGAAGTTCTCCTGTGTACTGTACCTTTCATACTGGACACTTTCCCCTTCGCTGGCGAACTTCGCCGGTGAAAAGCGCAATATGAAAGGGGTATGAAAGTGCAAGAACTGGCTTTTGTCTGATGTACGTCCGACCCCTTACATTTTTGCCCATACTTTCTATTCTTCATATTGCAGCCTGGTCCTGTCATGGTGTAATGATAACCTAGGTCACATTTTATGATATACTGGAAAAAATAAAACACTGCTATTAAATCAAAGGAGATACAGCTCTTAAATGTGTCCGAATGTACGTCCAACCTTTATGGTCAGTATGTTAAAAAAAAAAAAAAATTCCATGGTCGTATACCATATACATACAACTAAAATTAGCATCCAAGCAATATTTTAAACTAAAAAAAATTTTTTTTAACACAAATCATTTGTCAGAACACATGGCAACCAGAGAATGATATAACTGGGCAGTGCTTCAGTTCAGATCAAGCATGGTAGAGGTAAAAATTCTTAACCTAATCTCAATAGTATATAGGCCAACAGTTTTCTAATGTGCATCTACATACATGTATACATTGTTTGTTCTGCAAGGTCATGTGCCTTGATGGTCCAGGGTAAATTCCTTTTCAAGTTTAGTTATAAAGGTAATACATCTGAACAGGCTCTCTGCCTTCAAGGCTTGAATTCAAGCCTCCCATCAATCTGAGCCATGATTTCATTTACGTCAATTACTCCTTCTTAAAGCAAAAAAGGAAAAAGAAACTCTTTGTGCTGTGTGGGGTTACCCTTCAGCCTTAGAATTGACCTCTAAAAGAAAGTCAGACAACTAACCACAAACCTTAATACCAACACAAAATTGACCCCCCCCCCCCCCCCCCAATGAAGTACCCAAATTCAGACAATGTTTCTGGAATCAGTTTACATGTGTAGGCCTACTTGAACTTGAAACATTACTTTGCTATTAAAGCAATAGTGACTGATAAAAAAAGCATGGAAATATTTTTTCCATATACTGTACATGTCCATTTCTATGCTTAATGCTGCCCCCCCTCCTCTATTTAAATTGGAGTCTGGACAGTTCATACACATGAAGGAACATCTGAACTTTGAAACCACCAAGTTGGAGTGTGAGATAAAAATACAAATCCAGACCAATATCATCGACCTACAACGTCATAGGACACAAGCATTCCTTTGATGCAATGGTTATCACTGCATTTTGATTACAGTCACATTTTAGTGAATTCATTAGCTAACCGATGAATGTCATTTCCATGCAAATATGCAGGAAATACACCACAATTGCCCGGCTAATTGACTGGCAAAGGGTGTGTTCAATGTCGATTTTAAAATTTAAATAGCAACATAAATCATGACTGAAAACTCAATTACAAATCACAGAACACAAACACGATCAGCGATGCACTGTTCAGTGTCCAAAATATAAAGCTGATTATTTGTAGATCATCTTTAAATTTCCCGCTTTCGTTGGCGCAGCTTTAATGCACAGTTTGACCCATCACAAGAAAGGTAAATTCTTGCACCTGCTTGTATAGGCTTCCACTGCGAGACCAAATTTAAAGACGTTTCAAAACTCAACTGTGTTTAATGTAGTACTAGTTTAATGGCACATTCGCTATGCTAAAGGTCATAAAATCTGAGCTGATCGCACTTACAAACAATCTTTTATTTCTGTTTAAATTTTCCTCCGAATCATGATTTGAAAGATGTTTCAATTTATGACCAGGAATGGAGGACATTGAACACACCCTTCGTTTTTCATTATGTCCATCTTTGGTAATTTCGTTTTCAATCATAATTCATGTTAAAAACATACAATTGATTGTATATTTAATGTGTCTGGGCTCTGGGTTTATAAGCTTTACTATAGACTACCTACCTTGACAGTAAAGTTACAAGTCCCTCCCCTGACCAGCTTCTCATCTTGCTGCCATTGGTGTGGCTTGCTAGCTGGGGGCACGTAGGACGTATCCTTGCTACGAAAACTCCTCCGTAACCGCTTCATGCTCAGAGAGCGGCGTAATCGACTCTTACGCTGTGGTCCTTGTGACGGTGAAGGTGATGCCACTGATGACGATGAAGGGGTACTCGGTCCAGCGTGGGAATCGTCGGCACTGTTACGCCGCTTGTGCTTGCTGCTGGATCCGCCAAAGAAAAATTTTCTGTGAAAAGGAAAGTAAAAGAAAGTGAATACCGTGCCAGATTACATTACTTGCCAAAGTTTTTAACAACAAAAAGTCCTGGTAATGCTGGTATATATATATATCCAAAAATATTCAATTGAATATGAAAATCTGCTTTGATATGCTGTAAAGCACTTTGAGCCATTATGGAAAAAGCGCTATGTAAAAACTAGTTATTATCATTATTATTAAAACCAAATCAAACAAGATATTTATATTCTTTAATTTTTTAGAAAGTACTACAAGCACTAATTTTTGTATTGTACTGTATGTTGATTAACAGACCAGTTCGTAGTTCCATTCTGTGCATGATCAGTAGGTTATTTGAACTCAAATGGCATGTGGTTTAATATTCACTGAGATATGCACCAACTCTGATGTCTTGATTATTCTTTTGATTTTCAGTGTTTTTTGTTAGATCCACTGGAAACCAACAATGCATCCATTGGTTTTAACAGTTGACCAAGTATGTTGTACTTGCAATTTCTGAAAATTCTGCATCCTGCTTTATCAGGCATGATTATAATATCTTGCTTTGAAATTTGCCTATCCTAATAGAACAAAGGAAAGGTCATTTGAACAAAATTTGCCCATGAGGTAACTCCGAACTGGTGCAAAATGAAACACACAGTTCATGTTCAAAATCGATGACACAAATTCCGAAATTGTGTTCATAAAAAAATTCCAAGTTACTTTACAACGGACGACTAAAGTATGTTTAAATAAATGATCATCATAGGTCATTAGACAAACATGTAACTCAACTGTATGATGTTGTGTATCAATATTTTATTTTCACTCCAGATTATTCATAAAACTACATTTTACAAGGTTTGCCTACATACTGTACAGTATATGATACAGACACTGTAAGCCTATACACTAAATACTAGTCAAACTACACTGTATAACTAAGCACTTGAATTTGCCCTGTATGTTGCAAGATGGCAGTAACAGGTAATTAATCTATTTCTGTTAAATTTTCAAAGCATGGGCAATTATCTGTGATGTCCACCACGATCCAGTGGAGTTCATTGATACAGAGCACAAAGCTTGTTTTCTAGAGTGCCTGTCTACAGAGATATGAAACCCACTCGTAAGGCGGTGCTGCACCAGCCCGAGTTTGCTCAATCTCTAAATTTTAGCCCGATCGGCCCTCTCCGCAATTAATCTCAAGATTCAAGAATCCCCGTCTCCACCATCGCAAGAAGAGCGATCCCTGCTCGAGCGATGCATTATGGTCTGACGCCGTGAATAAAATAATCCCGAGTGCGTCTGCACCTGCGAATTAGTGGGATAATTTGTAAAATAGTGCGCTATTTTGCAAATAATCCCAAGTTGACTTGGGATTGCAATCTCAAGATAAATCCTGCGAATTAGCGCGATAATTGCGTCTCCATTACAAATAATCTCGAGATTGTTCAGATCGGGATAATTTGCCGGATCAGAAATAGCGTGCTAATTTGAAAACTCAGGCTTTGCATGTTGTAGGCAAATATTTAGTCGGACAGGTCTTGAGGCCACACTTAGCCGGCCTCAGCCCAAGTGTACAAAGTCTAATATGCTTTTCACACTGCACTTTTTGTCCTAAATTGGTGGGGCTAAGGGGGGTCTTAGCCCCACCAATTTCCCGGGGT
Organism: Lytechinus pictus; assembly: GCF_037042905.1. NCBI lineage: Eukaryota > Metazoa > Echinodermata > Echinoidea > Temnopleuroida > Toxopneustidae > Lytechinus > Lytechinus pictus. Next base: position 3,376,223 of record NC_087251.1, read on the forward strand.
TAAGCTTAGCCCACTTCGTTTTCACACTACGTTTTAGCAAAGTGGGCTAGCACGGTAAATAGTACGGTACTATCTGGCCCTGCAAAAGAGCAGGGTTAGCCGGCTTATTGTGGTGCTAGCACCACAATTGCGGTGCTAAGAGATGCAGTGTGAAACGAAACAGGGCTAAGCAAATGCGGGGCTAAGCATTAGCCAATCACAGAAGTCGAAATAGCACGTTAATCGCGTTCTGCATGGTAAAATCATCAATATTTATGAGCTGTGTGATTGCCCGGGGTTAAGGCGTTAACCCCGGCTAAGCAATAGTACGGGGTTAAGAAAGACAGTGAATCGAAAAAAAGATAGTATGGGGTTAAGGATAGTATGGGGTTAATGAAATGCAGTGTGAAAAGCATATAAGGGGAGAAGGGTTTTCTCAAGAGGCCTAGTGAATCAAAAGAACTAACCTTGACTACATCCCTTTCAGTACATGCTACATGCCAGGCAATTTTTTTTTAAATACTTTTCACAAAATGTTCTGCTATGATGTATGTAGTTCCAGAACTACATAATGTACCAAAAAAATTCTACAAAAATATGTGTTTTCTCAAGTTACAGGGTATAGATGAGGACTAGATAGATACTTAAAACTCATTTTGCCAGGTAGGAATACAGACAAGACAATTTGAGACCCAATCCTGGCTTTCCCGATATAAGTTTAAAGGGGAATGAAACCTTTGGATCAAGTAGGCTTGTTTCGAAACAGAAAAATCAAAGAATAAGAACAAAGAAAGTTTGAGAAAAATCTGACAAATAATGAGAAAGTTATGAGCATTTGAATATTGCAATAACTAATGCTATGGAGATCCTCCCATTGGCAATGCGACAAGGATGTGTGATGTCACACATGAACAACTTTCCCTTTGATGGACTATAAAATACACTCAAAATGTCTTTTTGCTTTTTGTAATGTTGATACAAACTCTTTATCCATGATGTATTCTTTAAAAATCTGTATTACATGCCCTCCTATAGAAAGAACACATGATCTACTGATAGATGTGATAAAAGATGCAATTTAAGTGAAATATATACTAAAGTAATGGGGAAAGTTGTTCAAGAGTGACATCACACATCTTTGTTGCATTGCCAATTTGAGGATCTCCATAGCATTAGTGATCGCAATATTCAAATGCTCATAACTTTCTCATTATTTGTCCGATTTTTCTCAAACTTTCGTTGATCTGTTTCTTTGATTTTTCTGTTTTCACACAACCTATCTTGTTCTAAAGGTTTCATTCTCCTTTAAGGGATGCTCTGGGCTGATAATGATTATATTTAAGGACGTTCCACAGTTATGTTTGTGCGCATTATGATCTGCGCATAGTTTACACTCTGCGCGCTGACGTCACAATGGATGAACAGGTGATTAATTAGCTGCGGGTATGAGCTGATTTTTCTCATCTTCTGCACTTTAACTGCAGATCCGATACGTTATTTCATGAAGCTAAAAAATTGAATTATTCCATGGACCATTCAAAAAAAAATTCTCTACAATTTCAAAATACTTTACTCTGCAGTGCTGCCAAGAATCACGAATATTACCCCGAGTTTGAATAAATGGTAGAGTGGTTTTGATTTTTTCTTCACATAGATACAAGGCATTCGGCGCATTTTTGGTGTTTTAAAAAGCACATTTGCTCTAATAAAAATGCTGATAGTTTAAAAACAAGCACATGAACCCCTATTTTTTAATGTTTGTACCTCTTAGGTATACCCTCCTCTACAACTCTGCAAATGTTGGTGAAAATGACATGGATTTTAAATAAAGTGCAGCATTTGTTGTACGTTTGTAGTTTGTGGCTGAAATTTTACATTTTTTAGATTGGGATTTTGTTATCTTTTACGCCATTTTAAAGAACTGACAGTGCTGTTAAACTTAAAATTGCAAACAAATAGCACTTTAAATCGATTCTCTATTCTAACGATACAATTATTAACTCTTTCGCGAAATTTGATGACTTTTTCATGTATTTTGAGTAATACAGGTTTAAACTCATTGTAGTAAACTTGGGCGGTCTAAAAATGCCAAATTCTTTTGAATGCGCAATTCTAAAGAACATCAATTTGGGTGAACTTTGAAGCTCTATAGCAAAAAATCAAGCACATGGACCTATGTTAATTTTTGCATATTTCGAATATTAAGGTTCTTAATTATCTATGTGCAAAGTTTGGTGAAAATGACATGGATTTCACTTTAACTGTGGAACGTCCTTAAATAGAGTAAAATGCATCGAGCAATATGCTAAAAATTTCATCAAAATCTGACAAGTAATGAAGTTATTAAATTTCAAATATAGCAATATTTTGTGAAAACAGCGAATGTGGTCATGAATATTCATTAGGTGGGTTGATCATAATTATTTCCTTTTTTCATACATGTGTGAATGATATATCTCCCTTGTAATAAGATGAGTTGCAACAATGAATATCTACATTAAATCAGAGTATGCTCCATGCTAAAGCCGGGGTAATAGTAGCAACACTGCATTAAAGGGATGGTTCGGGCTGAAAGTATTTATAGCTAAATAAATAGAATTCACTGAGCAAAATGCCGAAAATTTCACAAAAAATCGGATAAAAAATAAAAAAGTTATTGAATTTTAAAGTTAAACAATATTTTGTGAAAAGAGTCGTCATGAATATTGATTAGGTGGGCTGATGATGTCACATCCCCACTTGTTCTTTTGTATTTTATTATATGAAATAAGGTTTATTCAAATTTTTTCCTCTAAGAACTAGAAAAATTGGATTGACAACTGATTTAGTGCATAAGATATTTATTGCTGCAATTTATTTCATTATAAGGGAGACATTATTCACACAAGTATGAAATAATGAAAAAATTATGATTTTATGTAATAACGTAAGAAAACGGAAAGTGGGGATTTGACATCATCAGCCCACCTAATGAATATTCATGACTGTTTTCACAAAATATTGCTATATTTAAACTTCAATAACTTTATTATTTGTTATCCGATTTTGATAAAATTTTCGGCATTTTGCTCAGTGAATTCTACTCTATGTATAAAGATATAAATATTTTCAGCCCGGACCATCCGTTTGAGTGCAATATAAATGTTTCATATTATTAGCAAAACTTTAGTCAGGGAGAACTTCCCCTTCATGCATTAAACTAAACCTGCATTTCTTGAATTCCTCAATACTACCAGTATGGTGATTCATGAATTATTCAGGGATACTAATGACATGTCTAGGTTTTTATGTATAATAAATGAAGAATAACTCAATTATTTTCACATTACAAATTCAGATGAGTCCCACAGCTTGGCTCTAAATCTCATTAAAACTGACATACAATCCATCTTCTGTGAGACTGTGGTTTCTTGTGTTGGATGCAAGGATTTAAAGCAACGATTTTCAGCCAGGAATCCTAATTTTTTGTAATATTTGAAACATGTTTTTTTTGTATATGAAATCTCATTTACAAGTATCACAGAGTCCCAATATACAGCTTACAAGGTTGAAATAATCCAATTAGTATGCAAAATTCATCAAGAGTTCGATTATAATACAAAGTAACTGTAGTACACTTTCTAAATGTATTTAGTCTGAGTTTCCTCAATCTCAAGATTCTGGTCCTATGCAGCAAACAATTATTTCATGAGAAACTAGAGAAAGTCTTTTAAATAAAGGTTAATTGTCAAAATCTATTCATACATCTAGATCTGGTACATTAATGCAGGGAAGAAATTTAGATTTACAGATTTGAATAGCATTTTTGGTCATAAGAGAAAAGCTTTCAACTTACATGTAGTAATGTACAGTCCTAGATGTAAAAATATGCTATACAAGAGACTTTATGCTTAGCAGTCTTTCAAAAATGTGGAGCAAATTGCAATGCGATACCAGGAAAATTATTCCCTGTAATGTAAACTTATCTTTGTAAAAATCATGAAATCTTATTCTCAAAGTCGATAATTCTGATGATCACTAACACAGAAAAGCATATGTGGGACAGTGTATTAATATTGCTTCGAAAAATACCCGACATTTGATGGAATTCTATGCTTATTTTGCTCATTTCTCAGCAATAACACATTTTCTTCCAGAGCTATTTGGCATATATTTTATATATACAATACATACATGTACAAACACTTTGGTGGTTATTTCATTGGTTTCTGTTCGAACTCATTTGAAATTGTTAACACAACTGGTATTTATCTTAAATCTAGAGATTCAAGATACACTTCCCTGGTAGTACTGTACCCCTTCTCCACCAGCCTACATGAATTGGGGGGAGGTGGAGATTCTTGTGTGAAATGAGACCTTGGGCTATAGAGCATGAAAGACTGCATGTTTTCATAGCATGTGTTGGTATGGTAGACAACTACAGTGTAAATTATTCCGAGACAAAACAAGAGTGCATCCCCACCAGCTAATTCATTCATTAAATAGCTGGCTGTTTTAAAAGAAAAAGAAATTTAGAATTGGGTTTGCAAATTTGATAATAATAGGCACTTGTAAAGCATAATCTATCAAGATATAGGGTGTGTTTATGCGCCACTTTTTTACCCTTGAATCATGATTTGAATCATGTTTAAATCATGATTCTGCAGAATCACGTTTGCGTTTTAAGTAAAAAGTGAAAATGAACGTCTTTCAAATCACAAACATGAAACACGGAAAAAGGGTCGTTTGGAAAGACATTTCTGTAGAATCACGAACGAAAAAGGTTGTATAAATGCAATCATGATTTGAATCATAATTCTATGACGTCACTGTGTCGGGCTTCTTCCGGTTTGACTATTGCCAAGCTCAAGGCATGCGCTATTATGTGTGCTGTTATGCATGCATTTCTTATCACGTGCATTTAACTTCAAGTTCTGTGTTGGTCATCGCATCGTCCACTGCTTTTCATTTTTTTTTGTCATGGCTTGAACATCGAGTTCTAGTCAATGAACTAACCCTGGTAACTAACTGGACAGACCATGATCTCAGTTGTTGAGGAGTTAACAGGGTCATTGCTGAAACACCATTTACGATAAACAGACAAGATGAGGTATAATCGACTGAATTTTGGAAGAAAAAAAGATTGATTTTTTGAGAGCAGAAACATGCGCGAAAAAGTTTACCTATACTTCGGATGTCAAACTGCGCACTGTATCGGCCCGAATCCGAGGAGAAACAGCATTAGAATATAGGTCGTCTAAACCCTGATTCTGTGGTATTGTGATTTATGTTTAGTGTTATGAATCATGATTCAAATAATGATCCGATATTGTTCAAGCTTTCACGTATCAACTTGTCTGATTTTTCTGTTTCCTCTAAAACTAATGCAAGTTTTTATTTGGGTTGGATTCCCCTTTTAAAGACATTAATCTGGCCGAACTATTCACCTTTAAGCCAGAAAAATGTCCTGCTAATTTTTACAGTGTTTACATGCTGCATCGGCTTGCAGTACAGACCCGAGAGCCAGTGAAAACTCGCCTATTTTATGCCTGTAAATGCGATTAACTTGCACTGGCTCACAATGCAGACAAAGCAATTTTGCTTCGCCAAAATAGAAAGATCAGAACCGCGTGCTGGAGCAGACATGGCGATTTTTCTCTGTGTAAACACAAAGCTGATTCTGCACTGGCAATTAGCGTGAGTTTCATGATGTAAATTTAATCCACTGATCTGTGTTTTTGCCCCGCGAGCTGGGGCAGCATTTTAAAACGCGATGCAGTATAATCCGCGAGCAGAGTCTGCACCGGCTCTCGGGTCTGCGCCGCGAGCCGATGCAGCGTGTAAACACGGTATTTGTCTCCATTACCAGGGTACAACATTATTTTGATCAAGGTAGTCTGACTATCAATAGCAAGGTAATTCGAAGACTTGGGCTGGTGCAAATGAGCTTATTGTATACAGTATGTACTTCTACATGTAGTTGACTTGCTCAAATGACATAAATTCAATGCAAAATAGGCCTACTATGTTGATATTGGTAAAGATTATTTTTTTCATCTGGACAACAAATAATTAGGCCCTACAGGCCTACTGGTATATCAGACCATTTCCTACATTGGAAAAGAAATGATGTACTGTATATGTACATGTACATCTGACAACCACTTCCATTAACTTTTATGCATACATGCAATCAAACTAATAAGCTGTGAAGACAAGTCGACTATCCCTTCCATTTGCCATTATGAAGAGGTTAGCTAGAGGCTGGAGAGGGCAATTATAACAGTTGTTAAATTAAAAAAATTTTACCAGTAAGAATCCACAAATAAAAGTACATACATGTACATGTAGGCCTACATTTTAATTATAGCTGTAATAATCAAGGACATGAAAGTAGATAACTTGAACCATATCACACTAAATCTAAATTGTGGTTTCAACAGACTGACATTTCTTTCATCTCTGATGCAAATAATCAAAGAAGGTAATGCTCTTATATCATGGAAGTTCATTTGTAGACTCTTTCAATAAAAACAATTGTATCAATCATGGTCTAATCATCCGTACATTATCACATATCATGTCATTTGATTGAGAAATATTAAAGGCATTACACCAAGTATATTTCTCACTAGTTTTTACATACATGTATTTGAGCAAAAAAATGAAATAAAAAGATAAACATCCATATAAAACTAGAGATCAGGTCTACTTTTTAATAAATGACACAAATTATTCATTTAATCACATCCATGTAAATTAACTGAACTAGTGCCCAACAAAATGCCCCAAATTATGATATAACCTTTATAGCTGAAGTACATTCAACTTTATGTAGTGAGCTGGTACAGGTACATCACATAGGGTGCGTTTATCCGCCACTTTTTTACCCTAGAATCATGATCTGAATCATGATTCAAATCATGATTCTGCAGAATCACGATTGCGTTTAGTCGAAATTGAATATAATCATGATTAGAATCACAAACATGAAACACGAAAAAAGGGGCGTTTGGAAAGACGTTTCTGCAGAATCACGTACGAAAATGTTCGAATAAACGATATCGTGATTTGAATCATGATTATATATGACCTCACATGTGTCGGGCTACTTTCGGTTTGACTCTTGCCAAGCTCCAAGGCTCTCTATATGCTCATTGTATGTACATGATTACTCTGCATGCATTTCTTGTCATGTTCAAGTTCTGTGTTGGTCATCGCATCGTCCACTACTTTTCATTTTTTGGTCATGTCTTCAACTTCAAGTTCTAGTAAATGAATTAACTGGACAGACAATGATCTCAGTTGTTGTTGAGTATAGAGTGTCAATATTAAATTGGATCTACGCTGAAATTCACTTCCGAACACCATTTTGGATAAACTAACAAGATGAATAGAAGCATATGGACCCTATATGATAGAATTAAACAAAATTAGGTATAGACTGAATTCTGGAAGCAACAGATTTTTCGAGAGCCGAAACACGTGCGAAAAACTTCCTCTGTCAAACTGCGCACTAGTGATGCGCACTGGATTGGCCCGAATCTGAGGAGAAACAGCATTGGAATGAAGGTCGTCTAAACGCTGATTCTGTGATATCGTGATTCATGTTTGTGTTTTGAATCATGATTCAAATCATGATTCAAATCATGATTCTGGATTGAGGTCGCATAAACGCAGCCTAAATATACATGTTTGGTCCACCAGCTGATCTGCCTTACCATAACATGCCAAATGTCATGAAGATTGAATTAAAATCTCTGGATATGGTGACCTTTCAACATCAGCAGCAAGCCAGCAGCAACCACGATGTGTAGACAGTATTCACATACACATGTGCATTTACAATTTACATAATCAGATCTCAAATTCATAATCAGATTGGGTCCTGCTTGTTATGCTAATTTCTACATGTTTCTGTATAACTGTCTACTGGTAACTTGCAGCCTTGCATCCTACATAAATAGTACATACATGTATGCCTACATGTAGCAAACAGAGAGTCTTTCTTAGGGTGCGTTTATCCGCCACTTTTTTACCCTATAATCATGATTCCAATCATGATTCAAATCACGATTCTGCAGAATCACGATTGCGTTTAGTCGAAATTGAATATAATCATGATTAGAATCACAAACATGAACTACGAAAAAAAGGGCGTTTGGAAAGACGTTTCTGCAGAATCACGTACGAAAATGTTCGGATAAACGATATCGTGATTTGAATCATGATTATATGACGTCATTGTGTCGAGCTATTTCCGGTTCTTGCCAAGGCGCGCGCCCCACGTTGTCACATCACATGTACGTCGCCGACCTCCAATTAAGTGTCCAACGTTGACCTATACTTCCTGGGTCAAACTGCGCACTGTGATGCGCACTGGATCGGTCCGAATCCGAGGAGAAACAGCGTTGGAACGAAGGTCGTCTAAACCCTGATTCTGTAGTAATTGTGATTCATGTTTGTGATTTGAATCATGATTCCAATCATGATTCAAATCACGATTCTGGCTTGAGGTCGGATAAACGCAGCCTAAAAGTCACTCTCAAAGTACAAACAGCTTTATGAAACGGCCCCCTGGGTGGTTTACAGGAAAGATACATGTATAGTTTAGGCCTGTATGTTCATGTATGTTTGAAGCCTACATGTACACAAAGTCATGAACACAACTCAATACTCAGTAGGCCTAAAATACATGCTTCCAAAATTACATCATTCTTATAACTTTTTTTGTTTTCCATAGAATGTACTAGCTTTAAAATTAAACTAAATTTTGTCTTCTGTCGAGTGAAAATTAATGAAAAGTGGAATGCCTCTGGCGGTCTCACCTGCATCACGCGATTCAGTATAGCAGTGCTGACTTTGAAAACTACTATAACTTGCACAAGATGTTCAGTGATACTTGGTTACTCTTATGTACACGTTTTATGAACTAGACCAATACACAGTTTACAGAGATATGATGGTAATTCAACAAATGCAACCAACATGGCCAAAGTTCATTGACCTTACAATGACCTTTGACCTTGAACATGTGACCTAAAACTCGCACAGGATGTTCAGTGATACTTGATTACTCTTATGTCCAAGTTTTATGAACTAGACCAATATACTTTCAAAGTTATGATGGTAATTCAACAAATACCCCCAATTCGTCCAAAGTTCATTGACCCTAAATGACCTTTGACCTTGGTCACGTGACGTGAAACTCGTGCAGGATGTTCAGTGATACTTGATTAACCTTATGTCCAAGCTTCATGAACTAAGTCCATATACTTTCTAATTTATGATGACATTTCAAAAACTTAACCTTAGGTTAAGATTTTGATGTTGATTCCCCCAACATGGTCTAAGTTCATTGACCCTAAATGACCTTTGACCTTAATCATGTGACATGAAACTCAGGCAGGATGTTCAGTGATACTTGATTAACCTTATGTCCAAGTTTCATGAACTAAGTCCATATATTTTTCTAAGTTATGATGACATTTCAAAAACTTAACCTGAGGTTAAGATTTTGATGTTGATTCCCCCAACATGGTCTAAGTTCATTGACCCTAAATGACCTTTGACCTTAATCATGTGTCATGAAACTCAGGCAGGATGTTAAGTAATACTTGATTAACCTTATGGCCAAGTTTCTTGAATTAGGTCCATATACTTTTTAAGTTATGTTGTCATTTAAAAAATTTAACCTTTGGTTAAAATTTGGTGTTGACGCCGCCGCCGTCGGAAAAGCGGCGCCTTTAGTCTCACTCTGCTATGCAGATGAGACAAAAATATGGTAAAACAAGAATTGAATATAAAAAAAGTCAGCAGCAAAATCATGACAATGACCTAGTTTGGCAAAAAAGAATGTTTTATTTCCAGAATAAGAAATGTCTGTTTTCAGGGGCTATTTTACTTTCACATTGGGTTGATTGTTGAATTTGGAGACGATTTCTTAAAGGACAAGTCAACCCCAACAAAAAGTTGATTTGAATAAAAAGAGAAAAATCCAACAAGCATAACAATGAAAATTTCATCAAAATCGGATGTAAAATAAGAAAGTTATGACATTTTAAAGTTTCGCTTAATTTCACAAAACAGTTATATGCACATCCTGGCTGGTATGCAAATGAGGAGACAATGACGTCATCCACTCACTATTTCTTTTGTATTTTATTATATGAAATATTCTAATTTTCTCCTCATTGTCAAGTGATACAACGATTAATTCCTCCCTGAACATGTGGAATTAACATTGTTTAATACTATATGGTTCAGTCAAGTTGGTCCGTATTGTCAAATCTAGAAAAAATGAAATATTGTATAATTCAAACAATAAAAAACAAAAGAAATAGTGAGTGATGGACATCATCGACTGGCTCACCGAGCTGTGCATATCACTGTTTTGTGAAAAATAAGCGAAACTTTAAAATGTCTTAACTTTCTTATTATACATCTGATTTTGATGAAATTTTCAGCACTACATGTATGCTAGTTTGATTTTTCTCTATTTATTCTGGTTAGCATTTTCCTGAGGTGGACTTGACCTTTAAGGGCTACTTTTTTTAACAGCAGGCAATGAAACAATAAATGAAAATATTTGGTCTATAATGGCGGATATAGAATACTGAAATATTCTTGAATATGCCTTCAGCCCCCTAATTGAATGCTTGGGGTAACTCTTTAAGTTGCCCCAAGCATTCAATTAGGGGGGGGTTAGGGGTGATTTGAGCTGTCATGAGGGCAATTTGCCTGTTGCCCTCAAATATTTCTCATGCTGCTTTATTCTCTGTTTAACATGACAAATTACATAATCATCTATTTAAAAAAAATGAATCGATCATTATTGAAGCAAACAGTTGACGTATTGTTCATGTTTACACAGTTACAAGTCTGACATCTGGCCTTGGTAAATTGCATTATTCTGGTTTTCCCATCACTCACTGGGTGGACTACCATACTGTTTACTTTGTGTACACTATATTATTCATTATGAGTCATGATATTCAAAGAATGTTTGATTGCTACTTCATCACCTTGCTTGGACAATACCAGGAGCATAGATCATTTGTGCTATTTCAACATTCTTGGTGGACAAAAACTGAATAAACATTATTCTTATAAGAAAATACAAAAGAGTAAGTGAAAAATTGCATCCTCATTTGCTCATTGCATATTAATGAGGACATGCTAGAAGTTACCATATAACTGTTTCAATGAAATGATGCAAAACTTGAATTGTCATGCATGTACATGTACATGTACAGTGTATTAACTTTGTTACCTTGTGACATATTCCTCATCCAATATATTCAATGAAATGTTCAGTGTTTTGTTTGATTTTATGCTATCTATTTCAAATTGCATAATTTTCAGCCTGTTGTACCCATTTTATTTCTATCTATTTAAATAAATACTAGTACTGGTACATTCAAAGGTGAACAGGAGAAAAATTCACAAGAGTATATTGATTAAATTTGGACAATATTACCTTTCAAATTCAGGAAGAAATAATGAATATCATGAGTTTTATCAATCGTTTTAGAGGACATTAATTATCAGCTATCATAAAATGAATACCATCAATAAATTATAATGACCCTTTAAGGCCGGGTAAGATTATCTTACAATAAACCAAAGTTCAATGTTAAGTTCACAGTTTTAGGTGACACTTACTGGCTTTATAGAACTTGACTAGAAACTGATACTTACAATATCTACACAATATTTGAATTACTATGTTGTAAGTACTATCAATTGGCATTTCCTTTTGAAAGTTTCTTTATCACGTGTGGGATTACACTGTCTATGTACACTTACATTGTACAACAGACACATATTCAGTATAAAAGCTACAATGTACATGACAACTTGAAAATTCTATAGATCTATATGTATATACATGTATCTCAAATTTGTTTTGAATAATATGAAGATCATAACCCAAGAAGAAGACAAAAAGAAACAAGTGAAATGCCTCTGGCAGTCTTGCCTGTATTACGTGATTCGATATATAGCAGTAGTGCTGACTTTGAGACGGCTATTGAATAATTATTCACAAAAGAAAACATACATATGATAATAAAATACTATGTCCACTGACCCAAAATGACCTTTTAACATGATCATGTGATCTAAAATGTGTGCAAAACAATAATTTATACTTGATTACCCTTATGTCTGTTTCATGAACTAGATCCATAAACTTTCAAAATTACAATGGTCATTAAAAAAAACCCAACATGGCCAAAGTTCATTGACCCTAAATGACTTTTGACCTTAGTCATGTGACCTGAAACTCGCACAGGGTGTTCAGTGATACTTGATTACTCTTATGTCCAAGTTTTATGAACTACATGTAGCTCCATAAAGATTTAAAGTTACAATGGAAGTTGAACAAATACCCCTATCATGCCCAAAGTTCATTGACCCTAAATTAGTTACTGACCTTTGACCTTGGTCATATGACCTGAAACTCAGGCAGGATCTTCAGTGATACTTTATGTGTAAATTTTCATGAATTAGGTTCATATACTTTCTAAGTTACAGTGTATGATGATATTTCAAAAACTGAACCTTAGGTTAAGATTTCAATACTGATTCCCCAAACATGGTCTAAAATGTAAATGACCTTTGACCTTGGTCATGTAACCTGAAACCAAGGCAGGGTGTTCAGTAATACTTGATTACCCTTATATCTAAGTTTCATGAACTACATGTACATGTAGGTCCATCCATACTTAAATTCTAAGTTATGTCATTTCAAAAACTTAACCTTAGGTTAAGATTTGATGTTGACGCCGCCGCCGCTGCTGCCGTAAAAAAACGGAGCCTTTAGTCTTGCTCTGCTATGCAGGTGAGACAAAAATCATACTCAGCAACAGATTGAAAATGAAAAGTCTTCATTAAGAAACATCAACATTCCAATCAATTTGTAATTCGATAATTATTTCTCTATATACTGCATGATGGAGGTAGACCTAAGACATAGTAAAAACATTGTTGAGAAATTATGTTATGAAAATCTACAGTTAAGCCTATGGCATAATTCTTGAGCACTAAAATGGATGCAAAATAAACAACAGTATAAATGCCAATGTCACAAAAACATGTAGGCCTACATCAGCATGAAATACTCATTTATGATACGCCTACGGTAACGCACACCATCCTAGTTTGCTCTTATCAACATTAGTTTGATCTGTCTCCTTCATCATGGACAAATGATCATATGCATATTAGAAATAAATTCATGGTACATAGCAAAGGTTGTCTGATACATTTACACTGTATATATATTTATCTTTGAATCTGTCAGGACTGAATGAATGATAGTAATGAGGAGTACTCACCCTCCTATTAAACACGGTTCATTGATCAAACAAATCAAGTGATGAGTAAATGATAATCCTATTTCAACACCTAAGATTGAAAATTGGTTTTCTTTAATCCAAGCATTCAAGCATCCAAAAATAATCCTCTCCTCCTCTGAAAGCCAACATACCATGTACACCAATACCACTGAAAGTGAAAAGCAGATGTAGCATCTGTATGGGTTGGACTACATCCGCTTGGTTCCTTCGCCTCACTGTAATAACCTGCACATCATACCAGCCACGCACATTTGTGCAAGGAGACAAAAACTTGCTTCTGTGCGTGCTGTGCCATAATGTAAATACCATAAGTGAACCGACGGATGGATGGTGTATCCATACATACATTTACAGAGTAGTCAATGAAAAGAGAGTGAGGCTGAGAGACTCATTGTAAAGGCCTTCTCTGTTTTGTATACAAGGCATTGAGAGAGTTCACAATGAAACAATGAAATATTGATTGGCCAGCAGTACACCCAACACAAATTGGCCTTCCATATTGCAAGTGTTTGGAATACAAACATATCTGGAAAAGGTGTCCTTGCAATTCCTTCACAGCAAGAAATAAATTGGAACTGATTTATATTGGAAAGGTTTCCCATGAATGTTTGTCTTTACAAATGACACATATCATTACCAAGCCTTGATCAGTCCATAAGCAATTCATGCCTTGTTACCTATTTTGCTGTCAATATGAATAATTATGGCATTCATTCAAAAAGTGACATATCAAATAAATTTGTAATATTTTAAATTTCATATTTTCTAGAGAACATGAAATAACAATTAACATTGTAACAATTACATGAGTTCTCATCCATAACAATTTAGGCATTTACGTACAAGTAGATTGAAAGTACATGTATATTATCAGATGGTGGTGCTATGGGGGGATAGGGGCTATGACTTTCAAGTAGTACAAAAAAGAACAAGAGAAATGAAGGAAAAAGTCCGTCAAAAACAGAGGTCTGGGTAATATATTTACCCATTCAATCGAGAATAAAATATCGACTTTAATGATATGTTTTGGTCTTGCCACCTCCAATCAAATTGCTCCAGCACCACCCTGTTTACAATTACACATTTATTCAATATGCTGTAGGTTTATATGTGTGTGCGTAAGCATGGATCTACTACTCTGACAGATAGTTCTATGGTGTAAGCAAGGGAAATGATGAACTACAGCATGTACATGTAAACAATGATAGTAAGTTAGGTCATGAAATATTCATGTGAAGCATTCATAATTTATGACTGAGTAGAAACAGCTCATATGCACTTGTTAATGGTACCAGCAAACATTCCCTGGCAGCAAATCAGTCATGTTAATACAATCTACATTATACCTCAGCTTCACATTCGTTGAAAATAATCTATTAATATGATCACTTTGCAATAGTAGTAGGTCCATGGTAGCAAATAGAGCCATCATAAAATTAGATTGGAGATAACTTATATGAATGCTGTTTTCTCAATGTACATGACATGAACTACATGTACATGTACATGGAGGAGCCTCAAGGTATAAAATTAATTAACAACTCCTACAATGTACCGTGTTTACATGCTGCATCGGCTTTTTTGTTGCGTGTAAACGCGATAAACTTGCATCGGCTCTCGGTGCAGAATCTGCAATTTTGCACCACCAAAGTAGTAGGTTCAGAACCACGAACCGATGCAGAATCGACAATTGGCGCCATTTCATTTACTTTACCATTATGACGTACTTGTAAGCACAAGGATCCAGCGTTGTCTTTAAAGGTCAAGTCCACCCCAACAAAATGTTGATTTGAATCAATAGAGAAAAATCAGACAAGCACAATGCTGAAAATTTCATCAAAATCGGATGTAAAATAAGAAGGTTATGACATTTCAAAGTTTCGCTTATTTTTAACAAAATAGTAATATGAACGAGCCAGTTACATCGAAATTAGAGAGTCGATGATGTCACTCACTCACTATTTCTTTTGTTTTTTATTGTTTGAATTACACAATATTTCAATTTTTACGAATTTGACCTCCTTGCCTGAACCACAAAATGTTAAAATAATGGAATTCCACGTATTCAGGGAGGAATGAAACTTCATTTCACATGACAATGACGAGAAAATCAAAATATTTCATAATTCATATAATAAAATACAAAAGAAATAGTGAGTGAGTGATGTCATCAGTTCCCTCATTTGCATACCGACCGGGATGTGCAAATAACTCTTTTGTGAAATGAAACAAAACTTTAAAATGTCATAACTTTCTTATTTTACATCCGATTTTGATGAAATTTTCAGTGTTATGCTTGTTGAATTTTTCTCTTTTTATTCGAATCAAGTTTTTGTTGGGGTGGACTTGTCCTTTAATATGACGTATACTGTTGGTGCGTGAATCATTTCAGGTTTTTGCCTCGCAAGCCGATTCTGCACCGCATGCTGTGACAGCGTGTAAACGCGGTGCAAGATAAACCAAAAGCCAATTCTACATTGGCGTTTGGTTCTGAACCAAAAGCCAGTGCACGTGTAAACACGGTATCCATCATCAACATGTGTTTGAGGGACACGGCATACATGCTATACCGGTATGCTATCCTGCTATACCGGTATTTGCTCCTGTCTTAATATTTCCTAGAGCAGAGGGTTAGAGTTACATGTAGGATTGTAAAACAGTTTATGGGGTTCAGAATAATGTAAAGATTAGGATTGGGGTTTATATAGTTTTGGAGGCTGAGTTATTACTAAGAGCAACTGTTATGGAACTGTGTTTGAAGCTCCTTACAGAACCCATTTCCTGTGATTGAGGTATCAAATTAAAGAGTAAGCCTAAATATTGCACTTCAGACATGCAATTTTCTTTTAGGTCTCTTTTCGTCAAATTGTTTTTATTCTCTCATGCGTGAATGAGGAATTGTTTTGTGATTTAGTCATGATAAATCATTGATAGTTATTTTTTGTGGGATGTTCTGTTTAATTTCTTGTTCCAGACTCATACTATAGACCAAGACACTTTCCCTTCTGTGTGAGCTGTTCCTAATGTACGTACACATATACAGAACTGCTGTTCACAAGATAATGTGCCGGCCTGCCAATAGCATAGGCTATAGATAGTGCTCATCCTAATTTGCCCAGCACACATCATTTTCTTTCTCATGCAAGCATTTCCATCGGCTATTGCATGTATAAAGCACATTCAAATGTGATACAACTTCATGATTGTGCTCTACATATTTTCCATTTTTCTTATTACATACATAGAACATGGGTATTTTATTACCCACTTACATGTACATGTACTTTACTTGAAGCTGCTTGTAGTATTATGCTTCATTTTAATTCCTTATACTAGCACAAAAAATATTGGAGCCGGAATTGGCTGCAGCCTCCCCACCCCCCCCCCCCCATACAAGTAAAATCATGGGGCATAGTAGGCTTCCTTGTGTACACTGCAAGCAGGGGCATTGCTTGCTACAGAGGGGGGGGGGGGGGGCAACCATCCACTGTAATTTTCATGCACAGTGGAATAAAATATTTATTTATTTTTTCCTATTTCTGTTCATTTCAAATTACCTTTCACATTTAGAACCAGAAAGTAATTTGAATAGGGGCTACATTGTAATTACAATATTTTTGACATTTTTTAGGGGGGGTACAGCTTTCATCCCCCATAAGCATGGATATTAATTGAAACACACTATGCATGTTAACATCATATATATATTATTTTAGAAGATATATTTTTTAACTCCCTGCAAAAGACTATACTAGGGCTTACGTGTAAAAGATTCAACCCTAAAAAAAATAACCAACCAAAAAATTGAAAAGATTTCCACAATAGTCAAAAGTAATGACTAAAGCCTATTTTGTCAACCTTAACAGAGTAAATCATGCTTACCCAATATTCATGACTGGTAATTCTACTGGAACACGCTGCATACGGGAAATCCAAATACACAGTTAATAGACAGTCCGATTAATCAGCAACTTCTATGTGTAATTTAATTCACTTGCTATTGCACTCTGTGAATCAACTACATGAACGATATAATTTATATTAAGCTGATTGTTAAGCAGTATACAATGCAGGATCAAAGTACAAGTTTGCTCTTCAACTGCAAAGTTTATCAGCTGATTTCAAACATAGCATGTAGGCCTATTACATGTACCTCACACCAGACAAGAATAGCTAGTCCTGTGAAAATAGCTAAACACAAAGAGTCTCAGGAACTAGAGGTATATACACAAATATTGTGAAGATTCTGTATACAAACTTAGTCACTAAAAGTTCACTCAAAATGTATGAACAAATGCATGATGGCTCAATAGGTTTTTCACAAACATGTATTGAGGGGTGGGGCATGTACAGGTCATAATGTTCATGCAAATGTTACAATATTACAGTATGTAGTGCATCGAGGCATGAAATTTAATTCAAGTTTATTGCTATGTGCATTTAGATTTGTAGAAAAAAATATTAAAGCAAAATAGTGCACATTATGTAGCTTTACATTAGCTAGATGTACATGTACATTTGAACAATGGTTTATCAGCAGTGGCTTGCGTAGGATTGAATAGATTCAAAGGTCCAACTACTGAATAGACCTTACTGTATTATCATCATTCATTATTTCCAAATTTCTCATTGAAAAAGAAATAGGGAGCCAGCATCCACATTTGTATTGAAAAAAAAAACATGTTTAAAGGACAAGTCAACCCCAACAAAAAGTTGATTTAAAAAAAAAAGAGAAAAATCCAACAAGCATAACACTGAAAATTTCATCAAAAATCTGATGTAAAATAACAAAGTTATGACATTTTAAAGTTTTGTTTTAATTTCACAAAACAGTTTATATGCACATCCTGGTTGGTATGCAAATGAGGAGACTGATGATGTCATCCACTCACTATTTTTTTTAATTTTGTTATATGAAATATGAAGTATTGATTCTATTTTTCTCCTCATTGTCAAGTGAAACAGAGATTAATTCCTCCCTGAATATGTTGAATTAGCATTATTTTAATACTACATATTCAGTCAAGTTGGCCCTTATTGTCAAATCTGTAAAAAATGAAATATTGTATAATTAAAAAAATAATAAAAAAATAGTGAGTGAGGGACATCGACTTCCATTTGCATGTCAATGAGATGTGCATATAACTGTTTTGTGAAAAATAAGCAAAACTTTAAATAAAATGTCATAACTTTCTTATTTTACATCCGATTTTCATGAAATTTTCAGCATTATGCTAGTTTGATTTTTTCTCTATTGATTCGAATCCAAATTTCTCTGGGGTGTACTTGACTTTTACAGGGGAAGTTCATTGTGACCATTTTTTTTAAGCTTGCAGTTAACAACAGAAAAAAAATATTGGTGAAGGTTGAAAAAAATTCATCAAAGAATACAAGAGTTATGAAATTAAGAATTTTTCATTTGTGATGTCATATCAGCAGCTTCCCCATAGATAATACACATGTAATATAAATTCCATGAATGATATTTCTTTCAATGAAACATGTAGAATAAAAATACAATATATATATTGGGGGTTCAATAGATGTGTCTGATGATATATCAACTGCAAAAACAAAATCACTTTCATTTTTTGTTTTTGTTTAGAAAATCAAATTTAAAAATATCTCACACAACATGCAAGTCTGTGACATAAAAAAAATCAAATACTTTAATAAAGAAGAATTTAACCTGTGGAAAAGTTAACTTGTGTGAAAGCAGAAATATAAAAGAATTACATGTAGATTACCGGTAATGAGAGTTTTGAAATAATTAGACATGCACTATGAGAGTTACATTCATGTACCTGTATACAAATGATGAATGGGTTAGAGTGGGTCAGTAGGAAGTGTGTGCACAAGGTAACTTTGGCATGGTTTAGACCAGCCATTCTCAATTACTTTTTTTGAAGCGCCACATTTCTTGTTGAGAATCTGTAATGCTCCACTATCCATTACGCAAACCAGCAATGTATCAGCGGAGGGGGTCCAGAGGCCCCTGGTGGGGGTCGAGGGGGCAGAGCCCCCAGAAGTTTTGGAATATTAGGCCTTTTAAATTGCCCAGAGGGGCTCTAATTAATATCAACAGAAGAAATACAAATGCCAACAAACTACACAATATTAATATTAAAAGAAAAACTAGATTTTAATTCGTCATGCGGACGAATTAGGTGGTCTGTCCTTATTCTCGCCATCATGATCACTATTACCATGTTCAAGCAGATCAATGTGATCTTCATGATGACAACGGAATGTTCATTATGGATGGAATATTTGTGAAAGTCGGGAGATGATAAAGAACTGTGAAAAGGGTCTCTTTGATATATGAAAATACATGTGATATGAAAATAGTAATTATAATCTGTTTAATCTTGCTAAATTTTAACTTTCATACCTTTTAAATACCAAAAAGGATCATGTACGAGGTGGTAAAAAGAAAAAAAAAAAGAAAAAAAAAATCATGTTGTTCACCCCAGGACTCGAACCTGCGCCCCGAGAACTCAAGTCAAGTGCGTTATCCATTGAGCCACGATATTCCCCATAGAGATTACACGTTCCCATAGAGATTACACGTAAGCAAATTTGAGAATTGCAAATCCAATTTTGCAAGCGAAAAACGGGCATGATCCTGGCATCTGATCGAAAAATGGAGTGCACATTTCCGAAAGCTGAGAATCTCAGCTACAACATATTCAAAGCTCAGAGATAATTGATAAAAGAAAATGGATATATAGCTCACGAATTAGAGGAATGTAGAATCTAGTTTTGAGAAAAAGTCATGTCCCATAGAGATTACACGTAAAATGAGGAAAAATGACATGCCTCTTTTCATCGCAATTTTACACCATGATGCGTTTTTCAAAATGAAAATTCATGGTTACTGACGAGAAAGAGTACATTCTTAACTACAACTTATCGAAATCTGGGCGACAAATGATCAATATTCACGGAGTTATGATCAAATTTGCATAAATTTGATGACGTCATTTTTGAAAAAATAAAATTTTCAGTTTAGGCGCACTTTTGATGACGTCATGATCAAATTGAGGGACAATGATGACATGAAATCAAATCTACAACTCATACTCTATCGATATATGAAAAAAAATTGGGGGTCAACGGACTATTTAAAGAGCTACAGTGAATTTTTAATAGGCATGTTTTTGCCCATATATGGCCTATAGTAAGAGCTCGCGCGCACACGTGCTGCAAACTTTAACGGGTGTTAATTTCGTTATTAATGGTCGTAGAAGGTTGATCAAGGTATCAAATTGCTCAGAATTATATTATCAATGCAACGATATAAAAAAAACGGCGTTCCTGCGTTGCGTTGAAGGCGTTACGCGCGGAAACGCGCGCGCATACCTGTGCGTGCGCAAATTTTTGAAATGCTTAAAATGACCTGAAACGTACTTTACTTTGGTCAAAAAGTGATTTTGAGCATTTTAAAAATTTGACGAGCGCGTACGCGCGCGTCGTGACCTCCAGGTGACCTTTGATGACATGACCTGTTGCCCCTTGACCTGAAGTTGATGTGATGTTAATTTGATTTATTTTTGATAATTAATAATGGAGATATGATCGACAATGTGATTTTACAAAATGGCGCCTGGATGACGTCATCATGACCTGATGACCTTGAAAAAGTTGATTTTTCTTGAAATCATAGGGCTTGATGACTGACAGAAATTTGAAGGAAATTGACCCTGTCGATTTCGAGTGAACGTGTGTACAAAAAAGTGTACGGAAGAAATAAAAATAAATAAATAAATAAATAAAGAAAGAAAATTCTGGCGAAATCAATAGGTGATCTGTCATAGACAGACCACCTAATTACCAGTGACTTTTTCACAACATACCAATGATACCACTAGTTCAAACTGTTTTGCACCAGATCTATTGGCTGAAGCAAGTGGCGTATAATGAGTAAAAAAAAATGAGGGGGCAAGATATGGCAGCTGAAGCAAAAATATTGAACTTTTCAATACAAAAATCTATATTTTGACATAATATTAAGAAAATAATACAATGTTCCACTCTTTCCTTTTCTTTCCTTTTCTCCTTTTTTTCTTGGCCGTGAAACACTTGGGGGCCCCCAATCCCCACCCCCATCTGTACGCCAGTGGCTGAAGTTACGTTCCCCGATTTTGCAAGGGCTGAAAATTAGGCGTTGCACTGCACTGACGCCCCAAACTGCCCCTCTCTCTCTCTCTCTCTACAACTCGTGTTAAGCAAGAGTGCATGCAGGCAATCACGGCAGGCAATACATCTGACCATACATGTATTTCACTTTTACAACTTCAGATTTTAATCGGCTCCGGAAACAAAGTTTCTGCTTGTTATGTCCCAAATTCATAATCTTTTATGATCAGGATGTACTTTGAATATCATATTATTTGATGTTTAACTCTTAACCAAAACGTATACTCTGGAAATGGAAAATTTCTCGCCGTTGAAAGAGAAATCCTACAAACGGGGTTTTCAAATCACTTGTGTGGCACATTAACTTTGTACAGCATAGAATAAATAAAAAGGAGAACACCATCGACCCTCCATATAATAGGGGTTATCGAGTGCTAAATTGGACAAAATTTGAGGAAATCAATTAGCAATTAAGTGTCAAGTAAAGAGTTTTTGTTTTCTCTTTGTATTAAAATGATCACCAAATCCTTATTTCCAGGTTACTGGCAGATATATTTTTTCTCACTAATTTTTCTTTATTTTTACTCTCTTTTTTTATACCTGCTCCCGAGCGCCACTCCGCAATGCTCGGTGCGCCACAAGTGGCGCGCGCGCCACCATTTGAGAATCCCTGGTTTAGACCATAATGCCAAAGTTACCTTGTGCACACAGTTCCACTGACCCACGAAAGAAACCCATGCATCATCTGTTTTATAGAATGGAAAAAATTTATTGAATAAACCACAAAAATTAATGATTTACCGGATGCATGATAATTTCATGCGTCCGGTAAATTCAATTTACCGGACGCATGATTTTTTTTACCGGACGCATGATTTATTTACCGTATGCATGAAAATTCCAAAATGTAATGCAGACCCTTTGATAACCCTGGACAACATAAATATGTAATGCCTAACTTGATAATATGTTGGCGCAAAGGCATTATTATACCCAAAATGCCAGATACAGCTTTACATTGACTACATGTAGATATGAGGCAGCCTCAGACCTCCAATAGCTGTGTGTGTATCTGTATGCCCGGGCTGCGCCGGGGGCCAGCGCCTACGGCTGCCTGGGCCTGCAGTGGAGATTTGGCTGTGCACAGCCAGTCCAGTGCAGTAGATCTAACGTTAGATCGTATGTCTGGACTTCTCAACTAATGAGTATGCGGGCAGTTTTAATCTTATGACAATTACGGTACCGTATTTGTACTTACAGATCATTTTGCATCCTTTATTTGATTCATTCTGCCTAGCCTTGATCGAAACTTCAAAATTTTGACGTAAACAAGCGTAACAGTACATGCGCGATGACATCACAATGACCTCTTCGGGCGATAGCTTGTTTACAGTGAATATCGTTTTGATTATCGGGATATCGTTCATGCAGCCCAGTAAAAATTCTTGCATAGCTCTCAACCAATCAGATTGCAGGGATTTTCTCATCCATTCTATAATATGAGCATTTGAATGTTGAGATCACTATTACAAATGGAGATCCTCTCATTGACAATGCAAACAAGATTTGTGATGTCAAACTCGTACAACTTTCCCCTCTGGACACATACATGTACATCTACCCCAAAACATCTCTTTTTTTGCTAATTTTAATGAGATAGGTCAAGCAATTCGTCAATGAATAATATTTGTTGTAAAACCTGCATTTCATGTACATGTCCTCTCATAAAAATGAGCACTTTGTCTTATGATAGACTAG
Source organism: Lytechinus pictus (assembly GCF_037042905.1). NCBI lineage: Eukaryota > Metazoa > Echinodermata > Echinoidea > Temnopleuroida > Toxopneustidae > Lytechinus > Lytechinus pictus. The sequence goes on from NC_087251.1 coordinate 3,399,439, forward strand.
ATCTAGAGAAAATCTATTAAGTGAGATGTACATGTATAAAAAAATAACTGAGCTTGGTCCCATTGCCAGCCAATAAGAAGATTTATCGCATTCATAATCTCTATGTTTAATTCAAGTGCTCATAACTTTCATAGTATTTCAGCAATCTTCCTCAAACTTTTGGTGATTTGTTTCTTTGAATATATATGAATTCAACTGGTTTCAAGGGTTTCATTAATATACATCAGTCCTTCACGTTTATAATTTTGTGGAGCTCAATAAATCGCTCTCATTATTTTTTTGAGGAGCTCAATTGAGCTCCTCAAAATCGCTCTCCTTGACTTGAGCAGCTCAAATCAATACAATACATGTATGATAAATTATAGATTTTTCTAAAAATTGTAAATGCAATAGCTGTGTACATGTAGCTATTAATTAATCTGTGGAGAAACTAGGCCTGGGTCAATACGTTTACAAAATATCGCGCTCCTGCTAAAAAAAACAAAAAAAAACTGTACAAAAAATTGCTAAAATTTCGCATTTTATTTTTACATCTTTAAATCCATGAAATGGCCATCTATTTTCCATAATTCCTTGAAATTACTTTGATTTTATAGTTGAAAACTATCAGTGAAATGAAGCTCTTTCTTAACTCTGATTGATGATACAATCAGTAAATATTGTAGTCCCATGTAGACTTCCATGGTGTTTTTTTTTCAACACATGAAGGTCTACATATGGGACTACAATATTTACCAAGTTTAAAATCAAACCAGAGTCGGGAAAGAGGTGAATATTCTTAATTTTTTCAGTAATTTCCAACTAAATCAAAATAATTTCAAGGAATTATGGAAAACAGATGCCTATTTCATGAAGATGTAATATGTGAAATTTTAGCAACTTTATGTGAAGGTTTTTTTTTTTTTTTTTAAGGAGCGCGATATTCTGTTCTCCTTTTTTTAATTTAGGAGCGCGGTAGGAGCGCCGGGACGATCGCGCTCCTCAAAAATGAAGGTTTGATACATGTAAATTTGTTGCATTTGTTGTTCTTTGCCAGATATTCATCAAACCTTCACCAATATTTAGGTGAAACAGTTCTGTGCATGTCTTCATAAATAAGCAATGGGCAAGTTGATGATGTCATCATCATCTCCCAACATATTCTTTCATACACTACATGTATTTTATTACAAGATATTGTATTTATTCAAATTTTGTCATCCAAGAATGCAAAAAAATTGCTTTAGTGTTTAATAATGGTGTATAAGATAATACATGTAGTTGCTGAAACTAAATAGGGCCTTTCACACACATGCATGAAATGTTAAATAAATACAATAAAAAGGAAAGTAGGGACATGACATGATGGAATAATTTTTCTTTTCAAAATATCAAACTATAAAATTTAATGATTTTGATGAATTTCTCAGCCAGCCTGTTCTCTGCATATTAGTCTTTTTTTTTCTATTGAAGCCTACATTTATTCAGATACACTTTATCATTACTTTTAACTTGGATTAGCCCTTACCCTATAATGCTTTCATCTCTTTAACAACAGGAGATTCACTTGGGAAAAAAAAGTGAACAGGAACATATATAGGCCTATCAAATACCCCCCCCCCCCCCCCCGCTCCTTTCTTATTTCAACATGTTATGTACAACAATTTAACCATGGAGTAATACATGTAGCTCCATGTTTTAACTATTTCTTTCTAGGGCAGCAAATCAGTATTCAATTCAAGAAATACAGGCAGCCAGCATCATTAATTAAACTTCCACTACACTGCTTCAATTTAATCCACTTATCTTTGGTCATCACTTATCTGCAGATAAAGCTGATAAACTAAATTTGTCATGCAAAGTTCATCAGAATGGCATGTATCCTAGGATTATAATTTACAGCATGAACCTGTACTCAGATAATGCAGATTGGCAATACATGTACACTGTAACATGTACATGTACACTGTAACATGTACATGTACATGTGCTCTGTAAAGAAATCTGCCAAAGGAAAACTAAGCAAAATTGCAAATTAACAACATTTATTCTAATCTCATTCTTTTTCTTTTGATTTCAACCAAAGAAAAAACATGAAATGTCCTTTCTTGCATGGGCTGAGAGCTGTTTGTTTTTCACCAATGGGCAGATAATCCAGTTAAAAAATAGAGAGTGAAATAATGAACAGGTGTATAAAATCCCTGAAATATATGAAATAAAAGAAATTATGGTAAATGAATAGGCTTAAATAACTTATAAAACATGAAAAATAAGAGGCTAAAAATATGAAAAAATCAAGAAAAATTATATCGAATACAGAAAACTAAAAAGAAAGGTTGTATAGAAATCATCATTTACATGTAAATGTAAAAATCAGCAATATTTAAAGGGTCTCCAGGAATTTTCCAGTCCCCATCAGGCATCAGCTTCGAATGCTTTTCAGATAGTGATGAATTTTAAAGGGGTACTACAGGATGAAAATAATATAATTTGAAAATTTCATCAAAAAAGTTATTTCAATTCAAACTTTTGCATGTTTCTAATAGCGGAACAGTTCTACAATGTACATGTATATGCCTGGCAATGAGCAAGCTGATATCATACATGTATCCCCACTTTTTTCTATTATCATTATGAAATCGTTTCTTCAAATTTTGTCCTCCAAGAATTGAAAAAAAAATATTGACTATTGATTCAATATTTCAATGTGTAAGATAATTATTGCTGCAACTTATTTTGTTGCATGGGACTCTTGGGAGACATACATGTACCATACTCATATATGAAATAATTATGATTTTAAGAAAGTAAGGACATGACATCCGCCCATCTATTGCATTTTCATGACATCATGATGCCATAAATTCTAGATTATTCAACTAATTTCATTTTTTGTGATCAGATTTTGATGGAACTTTCAGGGTTTTGTTTGCTTAATTTTACTCTATTTAGATTATTTTCAGCCCGGAGTACCACCAGTAAGACAGGTATTTTTTGGAGAATGACAAAATTTGTTATTCTATCTCATTATTCTTGGGTTGAGCTACAATTCAATGGTCCTCCCATCTATTTATTTCATTGCAGTTTACTGAGGCCTACCAGTAAAATACACAGTAATAAAATTCTGATCTGAGCAAGTATAATATTCAGGTGCAAGCTTTTCGATATATACAGTAGTGCCCACTTGCCATCAAATCTACTTGACCTATGAAAATTTAGTTTGTTTCTTTATTGCCGAAATTTACTTAGGTCCCATATCAATAGAATTTACGCTGTATCAATTCAGAACTGGAAAAATATTTTTTTCAAATAATTACACTGTAGCTATCAAGAGCAGCATTTAAATGTGTCTACAGGTGCTACATTGTCGGCTTAGCATAGAGTGTGGCTTGATGCTATTACCAATACACACACAAGTTAACTGATGGCATAATCATGTGCTCTATGAAGACATTATACCTTCACCTCACTCTGTACTTTCATACATGTACCTCCGCCTCGCTCCACACTTTTTGGATATCCAGCATTTACATGTAGGATTTTTGCTAAATTGAGGAGTGCATGGCATATTAGCTAATGTAGCTACTTAAATTGCCTGGATTCAGTTCATGTTTGAACTGAATTACAATGTATATGTAGATGTTGTCTACACAAAAGCCAACAAGAAAAACAAAATGTATGTGTAAACTTTCAAAACAAAAAAATTCTGAAATGAAGGAAAATCTTCAATAATTTAGTCAAACTTGTAACTAAAATCAACAAATGCATTAAACACGATACAAACAACAAAGTCTAGTGTGAGCAAAAAAAACTTGACACCTCACGAATCCCCAATGTACATTGTAAGGGAAAATATGTTATTAACACATATATGTAGCAGTGTAGCCTAATTATTATAATATAAATGGCCTGAAGAGTCAGGACTCCAACATGTCCAAGGAGGCAATAAACCTAGTATTTTAATTACATTTTTATGATAAAAATGAGTAAAATGTGATTTGCCTGCTGCTCAATTAGGAAAGATTCCTGTTCTCAAAATTGTTTTTAAAAGAACGAATTAAAACTTAAATCTACAATAAATAAAAGGTCAAATGAAAACACCTGGCTGTAACAATACATAGGTCAATGTACAGTATATTAACTTTATACTCACTTGAGTCTTCCCATCTTGATTTCTTCTGATATGACTTTACTCTGTTGTTAACTAGTATAATACATGAGAAGAAGACCACTGTTTATATCCAATGAATATTCCACAATGTTTAGAGGTAAAGGTGGCGAGGACATAGGTGGCACAGATACTTCATTCTACTTGTAGTTGTAGTATAACAAAACACAGCCAATGAGAGAATCCTCAATGTGTAGTACTTCCCTGTGCTAATACAATACTGACTGACCAATAGTGCAGTTTGTGTATACAAAGTTTTAGGATGCTTCAGTAACCCCCCAAAACCCATGCAAATAACTTTCTCACATACCAGAGTGCTTAGGTTGAGATTAGAGTATTCAAACAGTGGGGGAGCATTTCAAATGGATTACCCAAGCCTGTCTGTGTTTTGTATGTATGCATGGTGAGCTACACTAAGCTAAATTGAGGGATGTATGGTCTACAGAACAATGCTTGTCTGCCATTTATCCTACAAAAGCTCTGCTTTCATGAAACATTCTGATTTTGAAGGTGACTCATAATTACACTGCACTTCAATGAGTGCACGAGCAATACACTCTTTGGATAAACACAAATTAAGCAGTTGCTAAGTTTCACATAAGCTTAGGGCTCTGAAACACCCCTAAAACAAAATGGTATGTGCATTTACTACTCCTAATGGACCATCCCTATGGGGGTCATAACCTACCCCATGAAGCATCTCAAAACTATGCAATCATTTCTATATGTACATGTACATGTATACCAAACTGGAATGAAACTAAAACCTAATTTCTGTTCAATCCAGTCTCAAATTGTTTATTCTAACGGGATTACCTCAACACATTCCTGGAATCACATAACTCCATATTTAAGAGTTTTAGGGAAATGTTTCATTTTGGGGGGAAACACTGCATAAACCTGGTGTAAACACACATTTATTACCTCTTTGAATCACTGAGCAGTCAACAAGCCAGGTGAGGGGGTGTGTTATATTCAATTCTACAAACAGATTGTCACTATTCATCAAATGGATTAGGTTCATTCTAGGAAAGATCAAAGGCTAGAAGTCCTAAAACCATTCTTTTACAGGAATTGTTCCCTCTATAAATCTAGTCTCAGCTCTTAAAAGGTAAATTGAGATATAGGACACAAATACAATATGCAGGTACAAGAAAATAAGCCCCACTGCATTGGGCAATTTGGTGGATTATAAACCAATCAATATCTTTAGGGGTTGATAGGATAGATATCAAAGACCTCCTTGCCACAAGGTATCAAATCATCGCATTATGTTTTAGACCTGCCTACTATGAGAATGTATACATCTGTTTTCATCTGAAAGGACTATTAAAGTTACTTCAATATTTTATTCATTATACTAATTTTTTCAAAAATAAACTTTATCCTATTTTTTCAAATTTCATCTTGAGTTTATAAATGCACATTGATCAAAATGAATTTTATAAGAGTATTCATTAAAAGACAAACAAAAATAATAATAATAATAATACTTCTCTTATATAGCGCATAATAAACTGAAAGTTTCTCTATGCGCTTTACAATAAAGGATACAAAGTACATATACTACAAACAAAGAAAATAGACTTGTGAATTACAGAATTACTTAATATTTCAACTTACAAAAAAAAAAATGATGTCCAGGTACAGGTATTTCTTTCACAGGGGAAGTTCCCTCTGACATATAAGTTTGTTATAAAAATACCGGAAAAATAATAAGAAATATATTTATGAAGGATTGAGGAAAATCAATTTAAAGATTGTTATTAGAATTTCAAGTTTTCAATTTGTGACATCATGGAGCTATTACAGAGAACAGCTCCATGGTGACATCATATACAAGCAGCTGTCTCACATGTATTGCCATGTAATATAAAATGTATCGATTTCAATTTTTAATGGGAGATGGCTAGAAATTTTCTTTTTTCAGGAGTGCCTGTGAAATAGATTGTTGATCAAAATGAAGGTACAATAAACCCTTCACCATACATGGGAAGCTGCTCTCATGTGATGTCTCAAATAAAAAGAAAATTCTAATAACTTTATAAATCTTTGATGGATTTTCCTCAAACGTTCTCAAATATTTGTTTTTCTATTTTTACAACAATCTGTTTATCAGTGCATGGACCTATTTCCTTCAATCCATTGATCTAGATCATAATGGTATGCTCCCAGCACTCCTCAAATATAGGGAGTACGTACTATCCACAAAACTTCAAAAGGGTATAAAAGTGACAAAACAAATATGTGAAAATTTGTTAAGTCCCAAGGAAAAATCATGACAAAATATCACATTTTGCTAGACAAAATTTAATATTCATAAATTAATAAATATCCCTCCAAAACTATTTTACCCCAAAAACATTAATTAAAAAGAGGGTACTTTTGTTAAAATAAGATACTTTAACAAAATGTCAGATGAAATGTTTAATATAGCCTATAAAAGCCTGGTAAAAGGTCAATAATGTGAATTATAATCAAAATGGTGATTTTCCATGGATTGCTTTAACTTCTCGATTTAATATTTCAAAATGTATTTCCTGTGGGTAGTGGGGTTTATTTTCCCTCCACATCCTTGTCACATTTTCACTCCTTTATGAAGTCCTATGAAAGCAAAAGCAAAGGTTTCCAAATGAAAACAAACTCTTTCATGATCACAGAGGGCAGCAAATATGACCAAGGTAAAAACAGCATGATTTTATCAGTGAAGTACAATGTTCAATTTGTTAAAATGTCATTGGAAATTAGTTGGATGTCATTCCATAAATTCCTATTAGTATCTACAGTAGGGTTTGACTGTAAATTCTAGTATTGTAAAGTTGTACAGTAAACATCATTAGCCTTCACAAAATACCTTCACATCATAACAATTTGATACTGTTCTCTTCCATGATTTTGTTAAGAATATAAGATGATAGCTCCTGAAAAGTTACGGCAAAGTGTTTTTGCCTAAAAAACACTCAGAAAAAACACACACAGCTTTGGGGGATTACCCACTTTGCATATTTTACATACGTAGGCCATCATTACAAAATGCATAGACTTATAATTGAAAAATTGTTGTTTTTCAATTTGAAAAAGATATTAGTGCATCATAATCATTGGCAAAATATGAATGTAGATACATGTACAGACTTGTACAGTATCAAAGCGTCATGTAAACTTGAAACACTATGTACACAACTATCTAAGTAGAAGGTACTATCATCAACATGTAAATATGCCTACCGGTACATGTAATTTGTAACTGAACATGGACTTTGAAGTTTGAACATGAAATGTAGACCCAAGGCCAAGTCAAAGAAAACAAGAAATCTTTGAAAATTGTGTTGAGGTTTAATGAAAAAGAATCATGAATTGAAGCAACTAAGATAGATTAAATTGATTCAGACAAGAAATCACACAAGATATGACCTTTTCATATAGGAACAACCATACTTCTCCATGGCAAACTGTCAAGTGTCATTGATGAATAACATTATAAAACCAAGTACGGTAGCAATGCTAAACTTTATCAAGTAATGATCGAAGGTCATGGCATGCATAATTCTAACAATTTTAACATGAATTAGATCTATCTAGATTCTACATTTCTAGATCTAATTAGAAGTTAGAACAGAAGATTGCAGAAATTATGGATCGCATATCACATAGACCACAATTTTTTGCTTGCACATTCTATTCAGAGTCAAAGTCTTTAGAAAAGAGAACTTTCATTTTTCATATTGAGATTCGTGTACCGGTACTAACGTTAAAACTGTCTACCGCCGTAAAAAAAAAAGTACCGGTATACGGTACCACCTCCCAGGCTCCTGCCTCTCTAAATCCGCGCCCTCCGCCTCCGGTACCGTATACCGCATAAATACTTGTCGGCTAATTAGGCTAGATCTAATTTAATACTAACGTTAATTAGTCTCAGTGACAAATAAAAATCTGAAATTCGGCTAGCAAGAAAAATACATACCTAAATATTAAATCTGCTGGTTTTATCCTCAAGTTGAAGTTCCGAAAATCCCTTCTATAAAAATTGATAAATTTAAGGGCTTATCTCCTGTGGTGTGATTACGTAGCTCAGTCATGGGTTCATGGCATGGGTTATCTTCTGCTGATATTTCTTCACGGTATCTTATTATCGGTAATATCATATATTACCGGTACACACGTACACACATACACACACACAACGAGTATACCATACAACAAAGCCATACACACACAAAAACACTTGCATCGCGATATGGCTGTGCAAAATTACGTGCAATATGCAGCATTCTGAAAGGGTGGCCGTGGCGCCGCGTTCTTTTGCAGATGATATTTTTCAGCAGCTGCTCTTTTCGAAGAAATCACTGCTTTTGAATCAATAATTTCTATTTCATTTTATTGAAAGTATAATAAGCTCTTAGAAAAAGAGGAATGTTTTATATTTACGAACACTTTGTGATATAGCCATACAGGCCTACGTATATATTAAAGAATAAACGCAGCTCTCAATGTTTGGCATTGGTATATTGGGTAGAATTATTCTGCAATCAAAACCAAAACATATTAACAGAGGCCTTGGCCTTATAAAAAAAGGAGAGAGCTAGAGAGAGAGAGGGGGAGAGATACGAGGGGAAAGAAAAACTGACTGCATCTCATTGCAATTAAACTACAATCAACCCACACATGTTTTTTGTTCTATGTCTCTTCAAAATTCTTACTATCTGACCTGTGAATGTATGCGTGTATAATTCATTTGGACTCCAGGGGAGTGTTTCATCAACATTTTTGTCCGACAAGATGTCCGATCTGACAACTTTTCTGTGATGCTGATTGGCTATGAATCAGTGTTTCTATGGTAACTGTCGGATAAAATGGGATTTATCGGATAAGTCCATTCATGAAACTCTCCACTGGTCACTCTCATGGTCTATATTTCTTGTTTTATCTGTTGATCTACAAGGGCCTAAGTTTTGGTCGAGTTTTAATTAATGTATATTTATCTTTCCTCTTTAAAGGAAAATCAAAATATAATACATTCATCTTCCCTGATTCTTTTGGAAGAGAAAGACTGTATAAAAAATATTAATCTTCCTTTTTTGAAGAGAGAAAATGATCAATTTTCCTCCTCTGAAGAAGAAAGAAAATATCAATCTACCAGTTTTAAGGGAGAAATCATACACTCACTTTCTTCGATCATTTTGATGGAGAAAGAATGTCTTAATCTTCCTTTGCAAAAGAAAAAAAATGCTTATCCATCTTCACCCTTTCAGAGAAAAATAATGGGGCCTACATTCATCTTCCTCAATCCTTTTGAAGGAGAAAGAATGTATATTCATTTTCCTTCTTGAATTAAGGAGAAAAAATATCAATCTTCCTCCTTTGAAAAAGAAAGAATGCATATCCATCTTCCTCATTTGAAGAAAAAAAAGAAAATATTTGTTTTCTCTCTTTGGAGGAGAAAGAAAATATTCATCTTCCTCAAGGAGAAATAATTTATATTTATCTTCCCACTTTGAACAAGAAATTAATACATTCATCTTCCTTGATCCTTTTGAAAGATAAAAGAAATATTCATATTCCTATATTGAAGGAGATAAAATATTTTGATTGTTTTTTTTTGTAGAAAAAGAATATATTAGTTTTTTCTTTCGAGAAAGAAAATATTCATCTTCCTCCATTGAAAGAGAAAAATTGTATATTTATCTTCCTCCATTGAAGGGAAATTATATATTTATCTTCCTGCTTTAAAGAAAAAAGAATGGAAATATAAATCCTCATTCCTTATCATCCAAAAATTAACTACCATATACTGTGATCCGATTTTGACTGAAAAATAAATTTTGAATATTCAGAATAACTTTCGCTAATCAGTATTTGATTACTAGGAAGCGTTACAGACATTGGCGGTGGAAACCAAAAGAAATGGGGGGTCCACCTTTAATTTTGGGATGGATACAGGTAAAAAATTGGACAAGCAAAACAAAACAAAAAGTTATCAACCAAAATTTTATGGGGGTCTACCTGAATTTAGGGGGGGACGCAGGAAACAAAATTGACAAGCAAAAAAAAAGAAAAAAAGTTATCAACAGAAATTTTAGGGGGGGGTCCGTCCCCCCATCCCCCTACCTCAAATTTAGAGGGGGACAGGACCCCCGTCCCCCCGCCTATGGTTAAAGTTTGAGAAAGGCAAAAATCTTCTAATCATTATCGCGATGATTGGAAATTAATTTACTATTATACCTACAAGAGTGTTTCCATTCTAAGAAGAGGTATTCCAAAAACAGCTCAAAACTTCAAGAGTAGGATATTCCACCACTTCTATATTTTTTATAAACTTGTCTTTTTCAAAATTTGTAAAGATAAATTCCACAGGCCAGAGGCCCTACCAACAGATCATCCTAAAATATGGACAGATGTGGTTGACATAATGACACATTACCTATTTTGACACACTAACCCCATCATTCATTACATAAAGCCAATGACATCAAGTCAATGGACAGAGATAACTAATTCAAACAAATCAATCATGTTTAAACTCAAGTATTACTACAATTTTATTTTCTGAAATTGTAATCAATGTCAAGCAAAAAATATAATCTATGATAAAAAGATATATACAAGGAGCCCTGGATAGAATTCTACTCTACATAAAAATCTGTATACAATCTTAATCTAAACTAAATGAGTCTTATTGAATCATTGAATGTGTTATGAATTACTTCCAAGGTCAAATGTATTTAAACTACATGCAAATTTACCATGGATTTGCAACAATTAGTTTAACATAAACACCAAATACATTTACAAAACAAAGTTTCATTGTTCACATTAACAAGCAACTTATCACAAGGAATCGCCTAATATCCACTAAATATTGAATTTACAAAGAAAAATAGCAGAGTACACTACAAATCATAGTGAAATTTGGTGACTGACTTAATTTCAATTCTTAAACTCTTTAAGAAAGACTTTGTTTTATTTGTTCTATGAAATATAACAAGTGTATATCATCATGGACCTATTCATGATATCATCAATGTAAAGAGGGGGGTAGAGAGAGAGAGAGAGCATTTATTATTACTGTCAAGTGTACTGCAAAAAATCACTCAGAATATACTGTTTTTTAGTTATATGTTAATCACTTCTATATTATTTTCATATGATACATACTGCTTCAACTGATGACATTTATAATCAAAACAAACTTTGAGTACACATGAATAGAGTACAAACATCTATTTTCAATGCTCAGAAAGGCACAAAGGAATATACATGTATATGATATATCGATCCCATTTTGGTATGACTATTGTATAAGGAAGATAACTGTAATAAATATATTTTGTTTTTGTTCTTTCAATCATCCTATTAAAAAACAGATAATAGGATGTTGCAATAGGTGAGGGGCAAATTAGTACAATTAATATGCTTTATATCATTTTAGTCATCAAATGTTCAGTGTGAAATTCAAGTAAAATTTTTTTGTAACTATTCAAAGATTGGACCAAAATCTAAGAAAAACCTACAATAAAACACAAAATGTATAGTTTTAACAATTAATAATCTAATAAAAAAATTTACCACCTTTTTAAACATTCACAATTATCATCAATATTCAAATTGAACTCTAGAGCGGAATGGGGTCTAATAATGGACAGTATATATATATATATATATATATATGAGGAATAAAAAATCAAGTGTAACACCTAGATTATAACAAGCAAAATGGATTAATAGTAATTTTCTAAAACATCGATTGTAACAAACCAAAAACTCCCACTCATTCATTTATAATGAGGTGTTTACATCAAACAAGTATCAACTATCATTTGGTCTACCATCAGTTCGTCCACTATCCACATGGTCTAATTACCAATTCGTCCACTCACCATTTTGTCTAATAACCAGTTGGTCCAATTGCCATTTAGTCCATATACCTTTTGGTCTTATTGGACTTAGTGTTAATTGTGCAAAATGAATGAAAGTGAAATGGTTATTAAACCGACTGGTTATGAGACGAAACGGTCATAGACACAATGGTGATTAGACAAAGTAATGATTGGACGAAATGATGATGGACCGAATGGCATTATACTAAATGAAAGTAGACCATGTGGTGAGTGGACGAGTTGGCAGTAGACGAATTGGCAATTTACTGTACCATATTATATCACTAATTGTTCCTACAAAATTGGAAATCAGGTTTGCAGTTGGGGTAGAATTTGCAACATTTTGTCCCTGAATACAATTCTAGTTTCTTTATAAATGGTCTTCAGTACATCCAACCCATCCATCAGCCAGTTCAAATTGATAGGTAGTTTACAATGTCTGTTAAAAAGACTCTCAAGTCAACTCCTAATCTGTTAAAATCCATTTATAACACATCCTACCTTATTCCAACTCTGTAGGGCAAATGACAATTAATAGTGATAATTAATTTGAGGTGATGGGGTATTCTTTGTGTTCAAGCCAGTCTAGACCTGATCATAAAAACATTTTCTACTAAGATTACTTTGTTCTTACCAAGAATAAAACACTTAGTACTATTATTATTATTATCATACATAATTTTTGAGCTGGTTTCAGTGACATTTCCCAAAATGCAGTGAGAAATAATTTAGTTTAAACATATCTTCATTCAAAATAACGCTATTCATAAGTAATGCATTTATATGTATCACTCAAATATCTCAATCATTAGGGATGCAGTCAAGGCCAGTATTTCTGAGTCACAAGGCCATTGAAAAAAAACATCTCCCATACCCTTTTTACACCAAACTTGGCCAGAGGCCAAGGCCAGTCTTGACTACATCCCTTAAAAAACAAAGTAAAAGTGAAAATCAAACTCACAAAAACTTGAAATGTAAATTTATTATTGAATACAAATACATTCAAAAGAGAGGAAATGGGCTTTTCAAGGTGAGTAGCTTATTCAAGCAAGATAGGCTAGAGGAGTGTAATGTACACATTTAAGAGTTGCTGTCTATAAGAGCACCAAAGATAAAACAAGAAAGAAGAGTACTGGATACACTCATTATTTCATTCATGTGGCAATGAATTAATGATGGATAGCATTCAAGTAGATATTGTATTTTAAACAATCAATGTACATTATTCAATCAATATTCAAGCTCATGGAGTACTCAATATAACAAAGAAGACATAATTTGCAAGTATATATCTGTTTTCACTTTGGCATGCATAAACTAATTTAAAAAGATAGTACCATCGTGCACTTTGGTTTAAATTTGTATTTTTGTAAATTGTATATAATTCCTAGTTAATTTCATTTTCAAACAAAATCAATTTGAAATCTCTCATTAGAAAATAAAAGGCAAAAAGAAGCTGCTGAAAACTGCTTATCTAATAAAAGAGAGCCAATGGAGTAAATTAGAAAGTCAAAAAGGGGCCTAAGCTTTCGATCCTAGCAGAATCTTCGTCGGAGGCAAAATGACAATCATATAAAGTGGAACAACCATAATATAGACCACAAACAGCTTGTTTGTGGTCTATATTATGGTTGTTCCACTTTATATGATTGTCATTTTGCCTCCGACGAAGATTCTGCTAGGATCGAAAGCTTAGGCCCCTTTTTGACTTTCTAGAAAATAAAAGGTATGACCTTCACATAAGAGCTTGCACTTTTACCTCAAATCATGTGATGAATCAATGCAAGAGAAATTTTCAATTGAAAAAAACATGCATAATATATATTTTCTTCTTTTTGCTTTTAAAACAGTGCAAAGTTTATAAAAAGATTTAAACTTTCATTGCTTTGTTTGCAATGTCCAATTTATAAAGAGCAATGTCACATAGAATGAATCAGGTGTAATTACTTTACAAATATACCTCGTCTATTAATCATACATACAAGGATATAGTAATGAAATCTATCAGATAAATTCCAATGCTCAATACTCTGTACCTCTACAAATTGATAGATATATCATCTTACGAGCAAATATCAAACTAAATTTGATTTGATCATCACTACGAAAGAGGGGTAGATAAAAAGCAATATTTACATCTGTATTTACAATAGAATAAAAGGTCACCCTTCATTATGTCATAATACTGTACTTGGATAGTACCATTACAGGAGACATCAACATGACTATAATTCTTCTATCATACTCAAAATGTATCTATATATGACTACTCAACACCCTTACTTAGGCAAAGTGAATGAAACCCTTCATGAGAAATGCATCTAGCAAGCTAACTGCAACCTACTAATATCTTGCCAAAGGACAGCGGCTAGGCATTAAACTGTTGATTTTTTTTTCAATTCACTAATAGGTGTGGTATTTAGCACACCAGGTTTCTGTAACATATAGACATACAATTAATTTACAATCAATTATAATGTATTGTACACAGTTAGCCAGGAAACTAAAATTGTGCTTAATTGTGAAATTAAGATACTCTATCCCTAATGTTACATGACATTGAACAAGTCTATTAATTTTATAGAAACATAACCATTTATTTCTTTATTTCAAGAAAAGGACAGAATGGCCACATTTGATTGTTTTCTAAACTGCAAATAGCCATCACACACAGATTTACAATATTTTAATCAATTTATAAAAAATAAGGAATGCAGTAACTATTTTCAAAACCTCATGGTTACAAAGGATTTCACATTCAATTTATATGATATATGAATCTTTTCCTGTGACCATCATCCAATATCAATACAATGAAGCTAATCTGGAATTCTGGAAACAAAATACAAATGCAAGCAAACAATTATAAAGCAATTCATGTTTTTGGATCTTACAAAATGAGAGTAAAATTATGAAGGAAAAGGGTACTGGTAACATCTAGTCAGTACCAACACTTTTTTTTTCATGATAATAAGCAAAAATACCTGGCTGTCTCTAGTCTTTTAAAGTCAGATAATAATGGGAGCAGACATAGCCCTCGATCTGTGCCAGTAATGATAGAGAGAAATATTCATTTTCCTAGGCAATCATACAGGAAGAAACAAGGCACTGCACCAAAATAATGTGCTAATCTTATTTGTTGCAATGACCTTCAACCCTGGTATAAATAATTGAAATTAAATCAACAACAACACAGAACAGGAAAAACATTTATTAATGAGGTGAATATAACATTTGCTAGGTGTAATCCTCTACAGAATTGAAAGAATCAGATTAAACAGTGTTTAAACTTTGACAAAGTTGCAGTATATTATCATGACAATCTTACCTTCTTGTTGTTTTGAGATGTACAAGTATGATATAGAGCCATATATTTTATTTGTTTGAATGTGAAAAAAGTAATGAAAAAAAAAATGAAAGTACCTAATTGTTTTTTCTTTCTGAAATTGTGTTTAACTGTTCGAGCAACACCTTAGATCATCATTCATTGGAGGGACTTGACAAAGTTTTGAACGTTAGGTAATTTGATTTGATTTCAAATGTGTGGAAATTTGCTGCTGCTGATGTTAATAGCACTTATTTCCAGAACTCAAAATTATCATCAACATCTGCCACATCACACATGATTCAAGCGTAGCTAATACTTGTATCGACTTCAAGATCCACACTGATAGGTTCATTCCCAAGATCTGGACCTTGGTCCTTCCTCCTAGCTGAGTAACTGGCCTGAAGCATTGATGGAAGGGTGCGAACTGGATTAACAAAGTTATCACTATTAGCTACCTGGGAGAGTACATCAAGATCTTCAAGCTGACAGGCATCAGTCACCCGGAATTCACCATCAAATTCAGAATTATTCTTGAACCATCGAAAAGATCTAAGAAAGTGAAGAAAAGGACAAAAGAATAGATTTAGTAGTCATAATTTTTGATAGACCCATATCCTCAAAATGTTACATTATGTAAAAATGGAATTATTTATCTCCTAATTGAAAAACTGGAAGCTTGATACTTAAAATACCTTTTGAACTTGAGGAATAATCATACAAAAAGTTACAAAAGAGATTAGCTTTGTTCTTTTTGTCTATATCACAGACTAATTAAACAGCCTACCATCTCCACTATACTTTATAATGACTTTATAGAAAATTCAATGAATAAGAGTCAATGTAAACACGCATCTTAAATGACAATATACTATAATCTAAATCTACTTTGCATGCTTATCTTTCAAACATATCATATTTTCATAGAAAATAATTGATCTGATGACTAACTTCAGCATGAAACAGTATACTAAAATACACCATACAAAGATAATAATGATCCACTTGACTTACCCCATGATATTACTGCTTTTTTTTCTTTTCATATATGTGAAGAAAGCTAGGACAAATATGACTGCTATGATGACTGTAACAGTGACTCCAACAATCACAGCTGGGGCTGGCCACAACAGCAAATTAAAAAGGGAAGAATTTGGATTTACACAGGAAATTCAATTACATGGAAAGACAAGGTGATAGTCAATAGCTACAAGCAGACTTGGCAGAGCTGTCCAATACATGTCAATAAGTCTTCAATCACAGTTGTTTAAAACACCTAATAATAACTTGACCTTAATTTGTGACACATATTTCTACAGGTAACTTAAATCAGGAACACTTTGGTAAGAAACACAGAAAACTATCTAGAATTAGCAATTTTCTACGTACAAATATGTCTTTTAAGGCTTGAAAAATGAACTTTAAGGCAACTTCTTTTACTTTAATTTAAATCTGATTTGAACTTATTTGATTATCAAGAATCTGTCAACATCTTTTTTATTATTCATATCACCATGCCATGAACAAATCAAACAATCAGGAATGATTCATATTAATCTATTACTTGCTTATAACTTTGAGCTGCCATAAATGTATGTAAAGATTGATTTTGCATATTAACAAAATCAAGAGATAAACACACCTGGGTGGTGGAGAATAGCCATGTTTTTTCCCTTAACTTTGCAGTCCATATAGCAGTCTCTATCTACTTGGTACCTGACACCATAGATCTCCAAGCTTTCAGTCTTCTTCACAAATCTAGTGTAGGCATCAAAGAGATCTGATGCCTGGTCAGTAGTTAATCCTGCAAGACTGGCTTGGTATATAACACTTCCGTTCAAAAGTTTGTCATCTGGATATGAATTTAAATAAACTGTTCCAATTCAAATTATAATATGGAAACATGTAGTTCAAAATCATATTCATCTCAATCTTTTCAAGGTTACAGTGGTATTTTGTTTGGATACTTGTGAACCTTAATTATGATCAAATTATAAAAGTTGTAGAATACAAAACAATAGAAGGCCAGGCATCTATTTTTGTTACATTCATTCTAATATAAATTAATTCAGAACATTCAATGCAAGATATTATTTTTCACTAAACCATACAAAATCTCATCATTTATCTATTACATTATAAATAGCATACTTTTGTTTGTTTGAAAATATTCTAAGATTGGACACTTGCTATACTTGATAAGCACTATTTCCACATCATTTCATTCTATATCATTTCAATTGTCAAATATGGAGAATCTATTTCCTAAATAAATGTCATCTTCCTGCTTCAATGGGGGTATTTCCTCTTCTCTGAATCAAGTACACACATTGTAATTAATATCACTGTAAAATGAAACATGCAGAGTAGATATTACAAATGATATTGTTTCAAATGGCATTTGTCTTCCTATCCTGTTATGCAATAGAGATTGAGGCCATACCTTTTAGGTAATTTGAATTGAACCTGCACTTGCATTCTTCCTTGACACCTCTGACTACAGCATCCCTGACTGAAGCCTTCCAGAGTAACCTTCCCTGCCACTGATCAAAGTCGGCATCCTCTAATCGTAGCTGTATCGTCTGTCCATACTCTACCTTGGGGCATGTATTATCACTACCTGGTGTTGGACTGGAAAGCATGAATGCACTAGTGGTTCTTATATCACAGCAGGAACATCGTGAGATTGTTTCCTCTCCAGGAAGGTAGCTAAGACAAGACAAAGAGTTTGTAGATCAAAGTCAAATTCAAGAAATCACAAGAACATCAAGGTAAGTCTTTCAAATTAAGGTGATTACTATCATATCATCATTGCAAGTTCTGACATAATAGACAAGACAAATAATCACACAGAGGCATATGTTATAGTCTTTGAGAAAAGACACATCTAATGGCAGAATATACTTTGCTTATTTTGTTAATTTATATGGTTTACTGATGGTTGGTCTAATATCACTTGGTCTAATCATCAGATGGGCTAACAACATTTGGGCTAAACCCAATTAGTCCCATTCTCTTTTGGTCTAATGACCACTTGGTCTAATAGCCAATTACTCTAATGTCCACTTGGTCTAATAGACAATTGGTCTAATGATCACTTGGTCTAATAGCCAATTGGTCTAATGACCACTTGTTTAATAGCCAATTGGTCTAATGCCCCGTTGGTCTAATCGTCACTTGGTCTAATTTACATATGGTCTAATTGCCATTTCATCTAATGTATTTTATTGTCACTAATTGGTCTAATTGATTTGGTCTAATAACAGTTCGTTCCATAGTCGGTTTCTAATACTAGTTGGTCTAATACCAGTTGATCTAATCCTCACTTGGTCCATTATTTATGTGGTCTAATGAGCAGTTGGTCTAAAATGCAGTTGGTCTAATGTGCAGTTGGTCTAATTTCCATTTCGGCTAATCTCCACTTGGTCTAATTTCCACTTTGTCTAATTTCCAGATAGTCTAACATTCATTTCGTCTACATGCCACTTGGTCTAATTTGTAAAGTTTGGTGACTCGTTTTCATTTTTCTGGTGAAATTATTTAAGTTACTTTCTGCGCGCCGGCTTCGAATCTTCACACACGCACCCCTCGATATTGGAGTACAGTCTGAGTGACTGGACGTATATTTCCATTCCCAAATTTTGAAATTTTTTGAATTTTCAAAAAAGCCTTTGGGGCTGAAAAAAAATATTTGGGGATTAAAAAAAATTTGGGTATTTTTTGCTTATTTAAGGAGATTTTTTAGGTTTTGGTGAAAAACAATAAAATATGCAAATTTTCTGTAAAATAACACTAATATACGATCATAGAGGTGGAAAAAATAAGTTTTTATTTATCCACCTCTATGTATACGATCTACTGTAGATAGTTAACGGCTGGCTTAACCCAATCAGGGTTCCCAGCTTTTTAAGAAAACAAAAATCCCTGATTTTTCTCTGAAGTTTAAAAATTCCCTGAAAATTATTCAAACCCATTTTCAGGTTCCCATGTTTTCTAAGTTGTTGCGGTGAATAACATGTATTATTATCTTTAAAGTCAAGTCCACCCCAGAAAATGTTGATATAAACTTAGAGAAAAATCTAACAAGCAAATCACTGAAAATTTCTTCAAAATCTGATGTAAAATAAGAAAGTTATGAAATTTTAAAGTTTTTCTCAAAACAGTTATATGCACAACTCAGTAATATGCGAATGAGAGAGTCAATGATGTCAATCACTCACTATTTCTTTTGTTTTTGATTGTTTGAATTGTACAATATTTCAATATTTACATAATTGACAGTAAAGTAATACTTAACTGAACCACATAATGTTAAAGAATGTTACTACCACATGTTCAGGGAGGAATAAAACTTGATTTCAAAGGGGAGAAAGTCAGAATACTACATATTTCATATAATAGAATAGAATACAATACAATAGTGAGTAGGTGACATCATCAGTTTCCTCATTTGCATATACCAACCAGGATGAGCCTATAACTGCTGGGTGAAATTAAGCAAAATTTCAAAATGTAATAACTTTCTTATTTTACATCTGATTTTGATGAAATTTTCAGTGTTATGCTTGATGGATTTTTCTCTTTTTATTCAAATCATCTTTTTGTTGGAGTGGACTTGTCCTTTACTTGTACTGTAGTTAAAGAGGCTGCACTAAAAAACCACCATAACCTGTCATTTAATGGATGTTGTTTTGATATGCAACAAAATATAACAGAGTCTGACTATCGTGCTTTCGACTTTTAGGCCGATCAAAATTCTCTGATTTTGCCCTTATTTCAGGCATTTCCCCTGATTTGAATAATTTTAAAAATCAAACTCCCTGATTTTTTCCGACTGGAAATTTTTTTTTCCTGATTTCCCTAAAGGGCTGGGAACACTGTCAATCCATTTCAGGGAGGAGGCAAAGAAGTAGAATAAAAAAACAGAATGAGAAGATAAGACGAATGACTACTGTGGTTATAACTGATAAAGGTCTGCAAGCATAGACTATACTATGTTATTACATGTGATCACTTCTATGAAGAAGGTAAGAATGAGTCATGGCTGCTACCAAGATGG
Organism: Lytechinus pictus; assembly: GCF_037042905.1. NCBI lineage: Eukaryota > Metazoa > Echinodermata > Echinoidea > Temnopleuroida > Toxopneustidae > Lytechinus > Lytechinus pictus. The sequence continues at coordinate 3,419,847 of NC_087251.1, forward strand.
TCGCAGTGATGTTCCTCCCTTTCATACGGTAAAAAAAATTGTAATTTGAATAATGATTCCAGTAAAAAATAAGGCTAATGACCAATTTTTAGCTCGTGTGAAACCAAACCTGAACATGAATAAAATCACAAATGCTAATCACTATCACGAAATCAAATTCTACTCCAGAGGTGAATTTCACTTAAGTTTCTCTAAAATCACAGTTTTCGAGTGTGCGTGTGAAAGGTTCGATGATTCTAAAGATGAATTGCAATCATCATTACAATGATTCAAGATTCACGTGTCGCAGCTAACCCAATAAACCTGTATAGTGATCAAACTATCCGCCCTTTCACAAGGTAAAAAAATTTGTAATTTGAATTACCGGTATGATTCCAGTGAAAAATAAGTCCAATGACAAATTTTTAGCACGTGTGAAACCAAACTAGAATCACGAACGCTAATCACAATCACAAATTCAAACTCTACTCCAGAGGTGAATTCCAGTTAAGTTTCATACAAATTACGGTACAAATTTTACGTGTAAAAGGCTTGACCTCCAAAACATCTTTTGGGGGCGGAGCTTACGTGTCATTTCAGGCACTTCCGTAGATAATACAATTGTCATGCACTCATTGTACTGATGCAGTGCTATGATTGTCAAGTCACCGAGGACACACACCACCTTTGCTTGGGAATTCGAATTCGAATCACAGTTTTCGAGTGAACTTGTGAAAGGTCCGATGATTCTGAAGACGAATTGCAATCATCAATACAATGATGATTCAAGATTCACGTGTGAGAAGGCCCAGAATCTAACTGGTCTATTATTTGCCTCCAAACTAACTATTGAAATAACTTAACAAAATATTCAAAACACAATTACATGATCTAATGGCTTTGTAACATTTGGAATCCCCCAAACTGCATACTATTTGCTCATTTTCCGTCAAGTTCAAGTATCGTCTGTAATGGTACATAACAATGATTATAAAAGAGGCATAAACATTTTTACCAGATACGTAACCACACATTCAATTACATTATATTTTTGTTCCTTTCTTCATAATGAAATTCTGATGAAACCTCGCCATTCGACCATTATAAGCTACAAAGTCCCCAACTTATTGTTAACCCAATACTTAGTATCTGTAAATGTGCATGCGATGATGTAATGATTATGAGACTTTTGAGTATGATATAATTTTCATCATCTATACAGTGCGTATCAAAAAGAAGTTTACACTTTGAAAAAGCCCTGGGAATTAAAAAATATACAACATGTGGGTAATTTTTTCACATATATTCTTGGGTTTGGCTCTCATCTATCCAATGAAAGTAGAAGTTATGACAGAATGTTACACTTGAGTAAGCACTGTCCATTTTTGTAAAGCTCGCAGAAATCTGTTTGCGCAGAAATGCTCGTTTTCAAGCTATGTCAAAAATCAAACTTACCCTGCGAAACATTTCTCATACATTTCCCTTGCACTTTTAACGGATTGACATAAAACGATTGACATAAAACGGATCATACATTCAAGCATTTTGTAACAATTTTGCCACCCAAATTGAACTTTCAACACTTAGTAAGCACAACCCTTACCCTTTTTGTGCCAGCTGGATCTGAGGACATAACTGAATCTGAACAAAAGTTAATTGCAGACATATCCAGCATTTTTCGCTATGTTTTTATCATTTAAAGTGGGTTTACATTTCATTTTTAATGTAATACTTGTTTCTCCACACTTGACAATGATTAACAAAATAAAAATCAAGCCTAAGCCATTTCATGTAAATCGCAGCTCAGTGTAAGGCAAATATCGTCACGATGGCCTCGGTGTGTGGGGTAGTGAATGGGGCTCAATGCACTCTCTGAAGTGTTTTGGGCAAGGAAACAAGTTTAAAAAGGTAAAAGATTGTGCCCACCAGCCTTACCCCAGCTCTACCCCTCCGGATCATGGCGACATGTATTAACTGATTCATGGTGTATTTATCTATTCATTACCATATTTCTTAATTCTAGATCAAATAAAAATTATACAAAGTGACGATTATCCCAACTGAGCATTAGACCAATTGGATATTAGACCAATTGGATATTAGACCAATTGGATATTAGACCAAGTGTTCATTAGACCAATTGGATATTGGACTAAGTGGTCATTAGACCAAACAGTCATTAGATCATTTGAAAATTAGGCAAAATGAAAATTAGACCAAGTGGAAATTAGCCGAAGTGGAAATTAGACCAAGTGGTGTTAGACCAACTGGAAATTCAACTAAATGGTTTCAGCCCAACTGCTCATTAGACGAATTGGATATTAGACCAAGTGGGAATTAGACGAATTGGATAATACACCAAGTGAGAATTAGCCCGACTCGTTATCAGCCCAAATGGAAATTACACAAATTGGATATTAGACCAAGTGGGAATTAGACGAATTGGATATTAGACCAAGTGGTCATTAGACCAAGTGGTCATTAGACCAATTGGATATTAGACTAAGTGGTCATTAGACCAAACAGTCATTAGACCATATGAAAATTAGGCAAAATGAAAATTAGATCAAGTGGAAATTAGACCAAGTGGTGTTAGACCAACTGGAAATTCAACTAAATGGTTTTAGCCCAACTGCTCATTAGACGAATTGGATATTAGACCAAGTGGGATGAATTGGATAATAGACCAAGTGAGAATTAGCCCAACTGGTTAGTAGCCCAAACGGAAATTAGACAAATTGTATATTAGACCAAGTGGGAATTAGACAAATTGGATATTAGACGAACAGGTTGTAGACGAAATGGGTTTAGATTGTGAAGTTGGATGAACTGATAAGTAGACCAAGTGGTATTAGACCATGCGATAATTCACCATTTATACATAAAGTTTTATGGTAACTCTTCATTACAAAGTTTCATATCATAAATTGGCATCCGTAAAGTATAAATGTTATTTATAACCTGTGAAGGCTGTTTAGATCAGTAGTGCAAACTATAAGAGGATATCCTTAACTACAATAGTATCAGATTAAATTAATGAAAAGAGATTAACTGTACCATTACAATCTAAACTGTGCAGGTCATGATTAATCTGGAGAAAACCGAATGTATCTGAACTAAAAATCATGAATAAACAACTCCTTGGATAACCATGTTAAATGTATACTTGTAAAGAAAAGTGACAATTCAACGTTTTCCATTCACAAAAATAAAATTTATTAACAGATGAAATATGCATATGGGGTATAAAAGTTAACATCCCCAAAATATGTAATATCTTTAATTAAAATAAAATAACTTGAGGGGTGTTTGAGATGAAGCAATACTTGAGTGAAGAGTTTATGAAGTTTCAGTCTCACCTTGATTCTTCCTCAATGACTTTCCCATCTGATGTAAGCTCACTCAATGCCTTGCTCTCAGGTCTATTATGTCCTCTGTAAACCAAAACATCCACTATCCTGGCCATTGGAACCATAGATCCCACTCTGAAATCCACAGGTTTACCTCTACAGAGAGCTACAGCGCCCCCTACTGTCTTCAAAACTCCATCAGTTACAGAAGGAAGTGTAACCTTTGGTAGCGGTACCAGACTATCAGTTCCGATGACCAAGAAACCTTTTTCATCCAGTGACTGTCCAGACAAGTCGACCACGTAAGACACCTTAGCAGAATCATCATCTTCCATCACAATCAACACTGAATATCTGTCAAGAGTGATATTTGCTGGTCCTTTCAGCTCAATGAATTCCTTGCCACCGGTCAATGGATCAAATGGGTTAATCTCATTGATAATTACTACATCAGGACTTGGAGTAACTGGAGGATTTGATGAACAGAAGTTTGGTTGCTTAGGTGATGGTTGTAGTAATTTGTAAGCAGATGAAAGCAGAGGTTGACAGCATTTGCAGCGGCTTATGCTCTCTGATCCTTGGTAGAAGTTACTACCGACTGTTACCTGAGCTTGACCTAAAAGGGATAAACGCAATGGATATCTAGTTAAACATTCAGTTTCTACAACAAGAATATCTTATGAGAATTTTTGATTCAACCCAGGCCTGTGGTGAAAATTAGAAATAAACTATTTGCTCAGTATCAATTCCATTATAATAATTTATAAAATAAGCCCTTGACCAATTTCATGTTTATAAAAAAAAAGAAAAAGGGCTATTCAGGCCTCACATGATTTGCATTCGATGCTTTAGAACCTATATGTCAAATTTCTCTAATAATATTGATGTCAAGCAAATTGTAGAAAATAACCTATTCAAGTAAAATATACTGATCATATAACCTTGTAAGAGCTGTCTTATCAATGTCATGCTTTGACGATTCATATCTCCATATACCAGAGCATCAAGAAGACCTAATGATGTAGCAGGCATCCCTGCTTTATAATCATGGTGATCTCCTCTATAGAGAGCAATAGCATTGGCTCCATTCCTTAAGAAGCTCTGACCCAGATCACCAACGAGCATGTCACCGTTTAATGAGAGCTGAGATGTGACTATTAGAAGGTATCCATTCCTTTGGATAAAATCAAAAGAAAATAAGAGAATTAGCAATCTTATCAATGGAAAAAAATGTAATTGTTTAGTAATTAATTTCCTCTAGATTTTTTTTATGTACATAAACAATACATGGATATAACATTCTAAGATCATGTAGGAGTTGATAAAGTTCTTGAGTTTGAGGATGTACTAGGCCAACATTGTTCCGATATCTTCAGTAGATATGAATGTACTACTAATGATCATATGAACAATACTAAGAATAACACTTAAACAGGTTCAAGTACGTGGTTAATAATGAGTGCATATGCAAGTCACATGTTTAGTCTTCAAATATCAAGGACATCGTTGGATTTGAAGAAACTTTCAACTGCTATTTCATATTACAGACTCGTTAAAAAAACTTATTCTCAATTTTACAATTTGTAATGGTAGTGGCATTGCAGGTTTTCACAATGTAATTCATAAGACGCTACTTGTCCCACATTGTAAATGTCCCCGAGTATGCTGCATCAGTACTAACACATTCGCACAGGTGCATTTTTTGTAAATTATCATATTTACCAAATAAAGCAAATCTAATGAGAAGTACGTTAGATTGTGCACACTAAGGGGACAGTCAAAGCACCTATATTGGCTTAAATTTAACCCAGCTACCATTAAGTCTTATAAGCTTTCAACTTTGAAATGCAACTTTCAATAAAGACGTTACCTCCTCATTCATTATTCACAGAGCAAACTAAATGAAGGCCAGTCTCACTAAGTACATACCTGAATATTTCAATATCAAATAATAATTACTGCCAAAGTCTCCTTAACACATTTTTTATCCAATTAAATAGAAGAGTTTAAATGAATATATACTGACTCATCAGTCTTCTGTCCTTGTAAGGGAATGGTCTTATATGCCCTTCCTCCATTGATCCCTGTGAAGAGTACCAAGACTAAGGAATCCAATGGTGTTGACCCTTGACCTCCATCATAAAGTTCAATGAACTCTTGTGATCCACCATCTTGATCTTCCAAGCAAACTTCATTTATAACCACATCAGGAGTAGTGCAGTTGTTGATTTGCTCTGAAAAGTTAACATGGGCAAAAATTGGGCTAGTATTCTTTGCAAAGACAGTAAGTCATATTTTCTGTCTTCATTGTTTGTCTAAATAAAAATGTTTCATCCTAGAATTTATATATTTTATTACACTTGGGCTTTAACACACAAAGTATTGATGGTTGATTATCTTAGCAGCCCTTAAAGAGCACAAATGTGGTAAAATATTCACATTTGATATGATTTTAACATAAATATATACATAAGGACCTTATCTCATAAAGATAAACCTAAATTACATATCAGAGATGTATCATTGCAACAAACCTGGTGTAGGCATTGTTGATATAAATGCAGACATGGAAATCGTCCGGTTTGATAGGCACCTTGAAGCAGCACTCCCTGTCTCCATCATGACCTGGAGCTGACCAGGAGCTAGAGACGTCATAAGGGAGCTATCAGCTACCAAGGATGATCCATATATGACAGCATCCTGGATGTTCTCTAGGATAAGGATGGATCCTCTAGGTATGTCCTCTGGGGATGCTCTGTACAGGACTACAGCATCTGATCCTTCCTGTAGGATGTCATCAGGGATGACTATATCAGGTAGAGGTGTCACACTGGTTGTACCAATTAACAGGAAACCATCAGAGTTAGTGCTATAAATACAAGCAGATTTCATGTAATTGTTATGATAAACACTTAACGAATTAAAGAGTTAAACGATAAATAAATTATTGATAAGATAAAACAAGCATTACAAAAATAAACCTTCCCCAATTCAAATATTTACAATTATCAATGACTCAATGAAATAACAGATAATGGAAATGTGAATACTATGAATGAGAGAAAATAAGATATTTTGTACCAAGTAATAACCTCCTAGTGAATTCATATGAAACATTGTAACACAAAAATATTTGCACAACTGAAGTTAAATAATAATTCAATTTTTTTTTTGCAAACTGCACTTTGATACTTTCTGGATAAACACACATTGTGGTCATTTCAACACTGAGCACACTGATAAAGAGCAATTAACTCCAATATACTTCCAATGCATATACCTTACATGTATGTAAACACACAAACATGGTGACAGATTATCACTGTGTCACTACGAGTTATTAAGTAACATTTGTACTTCATTGAAAATGCAGCATTGAAAGAATTATTTGAGCTTGATCATCTTGCAAATTAACAACCAATACACCAAACACTCCTACACATTTAGACACACATATGCCTCTCACTTTTAAACTAAGATGTTTTACTCACAATCTATTAGACAGATCTAATTCATAATATGACCGATCTTCATTGCTGCCATCATAGAATACAAGTAAGAATCCATTCAGTAATATATGACCCACTCCATGGTCATATAGTTCAATGTACTTTCCATGATGATCTACTGTATCTCCAGCAGCATATACTTCATTGATAATAAGAGCTGGGGAAGAAAAACATTGCATACAAAAATTTAGATTTCGTATTTAGATAAAGAGTACACATACAAAGCAGATATAATATAAATTACAATTTTCTTTTAAAAATGAGTAAAGCTACTGAACAATAAAACAATGTTAGTACTGATGTTGATGATGATGAAAATAAGCACCACACAATTATTATAAAATCATATATTATCACTATTATTGTAACAGCATTATCAATAATAAAATCCCAATCAACACAGGCAAATCTTAATAATAACTTTTATAAATTTGGATTTGAAATTAATCATCCAGAGTAAATAAACTGAATCCTCTATACTTATGCTTTACTTATATTTCGATTTACATATTTTACTCTGACTACAAATTATATTGTAACATCCCCTTTCTGAACTATATTTCTATAGTTTACTAGATACTAGTAGATGGCACATTATAAATTCTGCTTTTCTTATCATTCTCAGGATACTTGTGATTTGTGCTGTCATTACATGACATCACTTGTCCATTCCAAAAGTTTATCTTCAAAAGCTTAGTTCTCTGACTAAAACTGAACAGACATGATAGCCAACATAAATTTTACAACATTCTCAAAATAGATTTGATATGTATACAGACAGTACATACTGCTATCAAAGTCTACGAATGCAGTGCAGTTGTTGGCTCCACCCATGGTTGGGACAGTGACGGCATAAACTGTTGGGTCACGTTTCTGAGTTCCATGACAACGACTCAAACTTTCATCATACTGTAAGTGAGTTCGGTCTTCTTTGATTGTGAAGTATCCTGGAGGCAAAACAAAACAGAGGAACATGACAGAAGAAATAGAAATTACAAAATGCGAAAATAATTTAAAATTACATAAAATATGATGCTGAGAGTAAAGTTGATCCTGTGCTTTTTTGTTTTAATGGTCAACTATTAAGAAACACATGAAAAATTGTTGAGGTGCTCATACAAACTGTCTGCACCACAATATATTTTTTTTGAGAGAATGTAATAGATATTACCTCTATTTGGAAATAGTTTCTAATTTGAACATAATTAATTATGTATCATAATGACAAAGAACCTTTAACATGCATATCTGTCAAATATTGAAACACTTAGATATATATTTCTTTTCAAATCATACTCTATTTTTTCTTCAATGCAGTTTTTAAAGTCACTATAATTCATTTTCATTTTCTTCCACTTCCCATGTACCTTCCATTCATTACTTACATATGAAATGCAGAGAATGGTATGCATCTCTTTAATATAATATTCTTTGCAACTGTTCAGTTTACACAATCTATCAAGTCATTCAGAATATTTTCAAGACATCATTCTAAATTGTTTCACATACATTTACAACTAGTTCTAAACAGTCAGAGAAAGAGAAAATGAGTTATTTTCATACCTGGCACCAAAACATCAACAAGTCTTCTACCTTCCTTATTATTAGTAGAATATACCACAGCATCTATCAGACCAGCTGATGTCACACTTGTACCAAATGGAAATGCACCAACATGAGCTCGGTAAATGGCGATAGCATCAGGCCCATTTTGAAGGAAGCCTCTAGTAGCAGTATGAACCAGCAAGTCAGCATCTAACAAAGTTTGAGATTAATAAGTATGAAAAATTATAATATTGTAAAAATTAGATTAGAAAAGAATACATGGTAAAGAAGAAAGCGAAAGAGTTTATATGGTTTAATCTACAGGTGGCAGCATGAAATTATTAAAAGTACAGTGTAAATTTGTGGAAAAAATTATACAACATCTTAGCAAATATCAAAAATGAAATTATTAAAAGCCATCAATCTCACGGCTGAAAATACATGCAAATACATAAGAAAACTATTTCACTAAATACATTTCCAAGAAAATATTGAGCTCTCATTTCAATCTGATGCATGAAAAAGATGAAAACAAAAAATCATCAACCTAATGATAAAATATTGGGATAGGACAAAGCAGTTTTTTATTCACCATATAATTCAAGAAAATAAACCTATAACATTAACAATACTTCTCAGCATCTAATAAACGACTTTGATTCTAAATGTATTTCCAGGTACACATAAACATATTACTATTTTCTGCAAACGGATGACTAAATAATAATTGTAAACACAAACATATATTCTTACTATTGCCCATGAGATGTGAGCCAATTACAAAGAAGCCATGAGAATTAGTTTGATATCCATCAAGTCCCAGAGCTAGATACGACCTGCCAATATTACTAGCTCCATTATACAGCACCAGGGTAGTGTAATTCAGTGAAACGTTGCCCCGCCCTCCATCATAAAGTTCAATGAACTCTAATCCATCCATGCCGGGTAGATCAACGTTGATCTCATTAATGATGATATCAGTAATGAAAGATGGACAGAGATTAAGACCATCGGGAGAAGGGTTGCACAAAATGAATGGTGACATCATGAAACGGTCCAGGGAGAAGCATCGACAAAGAGATGAGGAACCTCCTAACATGTCTGATGGTAGCTACATCATTTAAGATATATAAAACAGATTAATAATTGTTTTGCAATTTTAAAGCATTAGAATTATAATTTGTAAGTATTGAATAATACCATCTCTAAATCATTAACTTCAATAACTATAGGAGTATGAAGTTTAACAACTTATAAAATGGAAAAGAATAATGCCTGTTATCACCATCATTGTCAGAACAATGTTTAGTACTTATTATTAAGCAAGAAAGTTCAATTCCATATAAGGTGTTATAATCTTTAAATCATTCTTAACCACAAAAATAATGAATCATTCGGCTTTTAAATTGTACAAAATTTGACTTTCTCATGTTTGGTTTATTTAAACACAACATATTCTAAAGCTACATATCCAAGATCAATTGTATGTCTTACAGGCAGTGAATTAGGTGTGAGAGTTTGACTTGATCTTGTAGATGATCCATTGGTCCAATTACTGTACACAATAGAATCCATTAACCCCTCTGTTACTAGTTCAGATCCAATGACTAAAGTTACATTTCCTTGTGCCCTGTACAAGGAAATTGCTCCATAGTTTGTCTTCATGAATCCTGTTTTAAAAATGGAATAACAATTTTGAAGTTTACATTCATGAATCATGGCTACAGATATATATCAAGGATGGAATGTTAGTCAGGTTTCATCACTGTTTAGAATCAACAGGCTTTCCCACATATCTTTCCTGTATCTTTTGAAAAGAAATACAAGCATACATTCAATCATCTCTCTTTTAGAATCTGAAGTCATCTTGCAATTATTGAGGATGCAATATATGGTATGACACATTTAAACTGGTTAACTCCTGCAAAATCTCATTCCCAAAAACATAACACAAGTAAATTAATTAAAATACTTACCATCATTGAGTATATAATGAGGGTTTGGATCTACCACTGCTTCTCCCATGACAAGATAACCAGCTTGATTGGTTTGATATCCAGTAAGAGGGATGGTCAGATAGGCAATATCACCTTCACCATAAAGCACTACCACAAAGTCATCTAAAATATTTAAAAAAAAAATCATATTTGAAATATACCAATCACAATCAATACTGATAAACCTTCTTAACACAAATATCATATATATATTTTTTGTGATCCATCAATTCTAAGTACTAGTAGTTCTTAAGCAATAACATGAGAATATGTCACGTTTAAAATACAGAGAGATACAACAGAAATAACTGTTGTTGCCTAATTACATAAAATTACATATCAGTAGTATGTCAGATTAGATACTTACCCAGAAGAGTGAAGCCATTTCCTAGATCCCATATTTCAATAAATTGCTTGCCTTCTATCAGACTCATTTCATTGATGACTAACACAATATCCTCTGAAGCAGGGCATTTATTGACAGCCTTAGGAGACACATTAGCTTTCTCATAAACAATATTTCCACTGGAGTTTCTACATCTGTTGATAGACATATCCATGTTTCCTGTTGTATTCTCAAAGGAATATTCTACTTTCTGGATGAGGTATTGGTTGTTAGGAATGGTTCCCTCCATATACATAAACTTCTTGCCCTGGTAGATGGCTATAGCATCAGGTCCATCAAGTACCCAGCCTACTGGCTGACGGAACCGTGGGACATCAGGGCGAGGGACTGAAAGGCTTCTATAGCCAATCAGCAAGAGGCCGTTCACATCTGTCTGGTATCCGTTGAGAGTGAGGGACCGGTGTACTGTCCCATTTTCCCCATTGATGCTCACCTGAAGTAAAAGGAAAGTGAACCATAAATGTTCCAGCAAAATTTAATTCATCACAATGCATGTTTAGACAATGCCACATAATCAATAAATGTAGGCCTAAATAATTTAGGTGTTATACATTTAGGACAAAATCAAATTTTTCATCTCGCACATTTGTTTATTGACAGTGCAAATGTGCAATTAAAAAGGGAACAAAATTTTCAAACATATGGGGAATATCAAATGATCTCCTGCATAGCTATTTTCATAGATAAAAGACAAAATGAGACCATTCTGATCAGAACTTCAAAAATAGTGATAAAATTCCTTATTTCAAACTAAACACATTTCTCTCACTTTCTACTCATATTCAAGAAAGATATTTCCAATGGGGACTTCCCTCTATTGAGAATAAGTATCAAATGAGACTAGGAAGTTATTACTGATTATGAAAAAAGTGAAAGTATCACATTCTTCTTACCAAAGATACATTATTGATGGGGAAATGTGGTATTCCAAGACTGGAAAGCTCTACATACTCCCCTAATTCTATAATGGGACTGTCTGTATTGATCTCATTAATCACAATAGGTATCTTCGGGCAGGAGTTTGCCATTGCTGGTGTAGGGGTGGAGGTTGCAAAGGCTAGTTGTTGTTTTGGTTTGGGTGAGTAACAGCGCTGTATAGAATTTAAACCTGAAGAGCAATATATGGAAAGGAAAACAGATAAATGTAAAAGTTAACATCAAGATCAGAAATGATTACAGTCATTTTCGGGTCTATTACATGGAGATATACCACAAACTTTTCTATTATCTATTTAACAAAAAAAAGGAAATTCTCATCTTAACCTATTGGAGACTGATATGCAGGATGAAATCTATGGAAAACATGTGTTATAGCACAATAGCATTAATAGTTTGAGCCGAGTATGCAGAAAATCTATGGAAAACATGTGTTATAGCACAATAGCATTAATAGTTTGAGCCGAGTATGCAGAAAATCTATGGAAAGCATGTGTTATAGCACAATAGCATTAACAGTTTTAGCTGAGTATGCAAAACTTAATAACTGCAACTGCAAGAATGATTTCATATATCTTCTGAATTGAATTGATTTTATAAAATTGTCATAAATTCATGAGTTTGTACATTATCATTATTCTTTCCCTGAAAACTTAAGCAATCACAAAACTGTACAAGATCATTTGTCAACTAATTTTGTTTAACAAATGATGAACTTTTTTTTAATACTAAGGATGTTACTGCTATTTTACCAGCAATAGTGAATGTTGACTTACCAGCCAACACCTGATTGTTCATTATAATAAGAGGTTGAGAAATGTCCAAAGACCCGAGTAATGAGAAATCATCTGTACCATTCCTTCCAAACGTCACAGCATCTAGAACCTTTTCTAATGTAACTGAAACCAGTTGAACATGGCCTGCATCACTCTGAGAAGAAAAGATAAACCATGATGAAAGCAATACAAACTTACCAGCCAACACCTGATTGTTCATTGTAAGAGGTTGCAGGACTTGCAGGACTTGTTCAAAAGAACATTGTATCCATTGATGTTTACAATTTAAAGTTTCAAATTTATTTTGGTTGATTTTAGACCCAAGTTGAAGATCCAATAATCAGGGGTGTGAGTGGTCACAAATAAAAAGATCTGACAAAAGCTGAAACTTGTAGAAAAAGTCTGAAGTTGAAAGAGCTCCCATACTTTTTGTACAGAGGAAAGCCAAAAATAAGCTGAAATTAAGCTGAAAATCAAAACGAAAAAAATCTGAACGCTCACACCCCTGAATAATGATGAGCCATATTTCCTGGGCACAATGGTGGGCAAGTCCCAAGAGAATATCAATAAAATTAAAAACTAGATGAATTCCTCACTGCGTTGTCAAAAATTTAGGCCTCTAGCATTGACTGATGTGAAATATATTGAACACCTCACTTCTAAAATTATAAACTTTCATGATTTCACTAGGTCCTATAAATTCATAAACCAAGTATACTTTTGCTTTATTTATTAGATAGAGGTTATTTATTCATACAAACCATGTCCTCTATGACCTAGACCTTATGAACCTTAAATGGCATATCACCAATAAACCTGATGAATTCAATATAATGCTCTCACTAAGTAAATCAAAATGCTCTTCATGGCTACTATAAAATATATCTTACTTGTATCATAAGAGGTGATGTGTGGTAAAATGTTAGCTCCTCTGTACTATTAGAACCATTGATGACAATGATTGGTAGAACACTGGGAGATGGAGACTCAATGATGAAATATCCCTCAGAATTGGTTTTGAAGTCATCCAGGCTAAACCTAAGGTAATAGCTACTTTTACAATGAAGGGAATAACAAGGAAAAGGTTCATTTCTGGGGATTTAGTTTAAGCTATTTCTCATATATACAACAGAAGTTCATATAGCAAAAGTAAAAGTCAATATAATGATGATACACATATTCAACTTCATACTAGAATATATGTCAAAGATGGTCCCATAAGTAGTAGAGGAATCAGCTAAAATCATACTGGTAATTTTAAAGGATGGTTAATAATAATACCGGAGTATAATTTTTAAGTGCACAACACCTGGTGTAGTTTTCTCTGCATTTTATAATTATAAATCAACAAAATATAAATATAAATTACATAAATATAACATTTGGTTTTCATTGTTTAAAAACCTCATATCTCAATGTTTCCAACTAATAGTCGAAGCTGTTTCATTGTATTATCACTTAGTTAGTATTTGGTGTAAAAGCTTCATGGGTACTGGGAGACACAACCCCATTAACGGGTAACTGAAATCTTCATGGTGAAATATTATTCTAAAGGGTATACAGAATAAAATTGAAGATCAATGTACTACCAAGATTTAACAATGGATTTCTTTAACCAAGTTTTCTATCAAATGAGTATCTCTATTCATAATAGTATCTTATATCATACCCCCACAATTCCAAGCCCCATCTCACCTTTCACCTTTGGAGTTTACAGTGTACCAATCAACCAGGATATTGAACAGATCAACTCCTCCTAGTCCACCATCATAGATTTCTATGAAGCCACCACCCGATGTGTCATTGTCAAACTTGACTTCACTGATCCTAAGCTGTTTATGATACATCCTGATGGTTTCTGTGAATGTCCTGTTGTCTATGAAGCAGTCAATGTTAATAGCACCAGGGCTCACCGGAGCGAGACCAAAGGAAGAATGGTTGCGCTGAAGACAGCAGTAGCATCTGCTGATGGACTGGTCTACTGATGACGATGCGGTTGATGGAAGTTCATTGAGATGATGTTGATTTGGCATTAACAAGTGAAGGAGGTTTAGATCTGGCCTGTCATCTAATGAAGATGAGAACTTACCAATTAGTATATTGAGGAATTACATATTTCAGAGATAACTGATGAAAGAGAACAAATATACAACTTTCAATTATAAAACGGATAAAACTAATTTAGATCAATCAAGAATATACCTTACTAATATGTTATAAAGAAGAGATACACTGATCTGCTACATGAATGCATGTAGGATGTACCATATCTACTTAATATAAAAGGTGAAAAGGGCAATGATGCAACAATGAACTTTAAAAAAAAAGAAATACAATCAGATAATTTGGCAAAATAGATCCAGCAGTGCCAGAGTACTTTAGGGCACATCAAAGATTGGTGGTCCAAACTAATGTGGATTCATAATAGCTAGCCACAGCATTCATTTGTGTACTCAGAATGTTCCAGTGCCACAGAGAAGATATACGTATGTAAGTGAAGAAGATTGACATTAAAAATAACTGAAATTTTACTTACCTGTTCCATACACCACAGCATCTACCAGATTAAGGTCAGATGCCTGTCTGCCTCTGTAGTACTTGGCAGGACCAACATGGATCGCCACAGCATCAGGTCCCTCCTCTAAAAAAGAGCCATCTATCATATCTGCAACATAATCTACATTGGTCCTTTCACTTGGTCCTATCACAAAAAATCCTGCTTCATCTGTGGAGTATCCAGTCAAATCCATGACCCTGAAGGCACTGTTGCTTGTGTCGTCATAAAGCGCTACCACCAGACCATCCAAAGCCTGTGACCCTAAACCGCCATCATATATCTCTATAAACTGGTTGGTCCCATTTGCAAGGACATTGATTTCATTGATTACAATAGGAGGTGGTGTACAAAGGTTGATTGCCTTCGGAGTCACATCACCTAAAGAAAAGCTTTTATGCATAAAACGATCCCATCCTTTACACCGACTCCATGATTGGTTTGTGGTACTTACTGAAACTGGCTCCTGACCCGGTGTAAGGATATCTATCAGATCTTGATCCTGAGGGAATGTTACCTCACCAAACAAAACAACATCAAGGAGAGCATTCTTTGAAACAGGAGAACCAGCTACAAGTATGTTGGAAAGCTCAGAAAGGTGTATGGCAATGGCATTGCAACCTACCAACTGAGGTAGGTTTGGAATCACATAATCTGGAGCAGGTTCCATATCTGCACTTCCAATCAGGAATAAGCCATTCTCATTAGTGAAATGTCCATTTAGTGACAGAGGATCTCCAAATACTGCAAGACTTCTTCCACTGTACAGAGCAATGAGTATGTTGTCCAAAGCCACGTTTCCAAGCCCACCATCAAATAGTTCAACAAAGGGTTGAGACTGGTCAACTTTAAATTCGTTTATTACAATATATGGCAATGCTTCAGGATTGATTGGAGGAAAACTAGGAAGAGCCTGTGTTGGAATGCTGGGCTCTAATCTTGTGCAATCATTTACTCTGCCAGGGGTGAGATGTGCTAGACTAAATTGTGATGCATCCAAGCGATCATATCCAGAACATCGACTGATTGACTCATCTTCTGAGATAAAGCCAGAATCTTCATGGATCGTCATCTGTCCAGGTGTGAGAACATCTAATAATTCTTGGTCATACCTTCCTCTCTTATCGTACACAACTGCATCAACAAGCGATGAATTTGTGACATTGCTGCCAGCTGATAAGTGACTATTGTTTCCATTGTACAAAGCAACAGCAGCTACACCATTTTGCAATATGTTCACATCAAGAGCATGTCCTATCACTTTTTGAGGTCTTGGTACTACATTTTCTGAACCAATAAGAAAATATCCTAAAGGTTCGATGGAAAGATTTGCCAGGGCAAGGACACCATACATTCTATCAGTTGTGCCACTGTATAACACTAGGGTGTATTCATCCAGTGATACTGAAACATTAGCTTTGTTATACAGCTCTACATACTCTGTGGTATCTTCTCCTCGATTGAGAGCATTCAGTTCATTTATGATAATTGGTGAAGGAACTATTCTATTCTTACAGTCATTCTTCTCTTTAGGTGTAATGAGAGCAAACAAGAACTCAGTATCATTGCCATCTAAACATCTATTAATTGATAAGTTCACCTGCTGAAGATAAAGCTGATCTTGGATGATAACCTTGGCAATGTTTAAGTTCTCTAGCAAAACTGAATCATTAGAAGATGCCGAAGTTGAAAAGACAAGAGCATCTTCCAGATACCCTGTTGTTGGTTCCATTCCAATTTGAATGGTTCCAGCCTCTCCATCATACAATGCAATAGCTCCAATATATCCATCTCCATGGGCAGCATCTGTCCACTCCAAATCAACATCTGAAAAAAGATCACTTGAACCAACAGTATAATATCCTCCTGTTGGTAATACAACTTCTGGAAGTCTTTTCACTGCGATCCCAGAGGATGAATTGAATATTACCAGGGAAAAGTTTGATATTGAAAAGTTACTGGTGCCATCATTGTAGAGTTCAACATACAAACTGTTGTTTGATTTATGGCTCAGCCATACTTCATTGATGACAATATCACAATAACATGCAGATGCACTGGTCAGGAGTAGGATCAAGAAGGTATACATGATGTAGCTCATGGAGATTTCTCAAAATTATCATCAAGGAATATTGTCAGATATCAATCCAGCTGAGGAAGAAAAAAAATGTGACGAGAATTATGAATCTGTGCTCTTGACTTGAGTTACAGACAAAAAAGTAGTTTAAAAAACAAACAACAAAAGGAGGTATCCATTTCATTTTCAATTATGAAATGGATGGTATCTAATGACAATTACCGTTATATAGAAAATATGATGTGAAATTTCAACTCAACATCTACACAATGTGCACTCTTTCATGTCATTTTTATATGTTAAGGCATTAAAAATGTGTATTTTCTTTTACATATGGGGTGTATGTACAGACCAAGTAGTTTTAAAAGTCCAGTAGAATTAAAGGTTTCTTCTTGATGCCTTATCACCCCAAAAAAAATACCAATCTTACATTTGTGACAAGTCATGTTTTGGAGAATCAAAATTGATCAGTATTTTTTCTACAATTGCCACCTCTCAAAATATTTAAAATGTTTTCGTTTTTTCCTGCATTACAACTCAAACATGGAATGGGGTGAAAATTTCAGGATAGATTTCTGCTACAGGCCAAATCTCTATATATTTCAGATAAACTCGTTAAAAAAACCCTTAATTTAAACGAGGAGATGGAATGAATCTGATTAATGGAGAAAATAACATTTTTATCAGGAGAAAAGTTATGTAACCTATTATGTATAGAAGCTAAAGGAAATAAAAACATTATTAAGAAGACTTAAATGACATATTGAAATGTTGTAAATATTTTTTACAATCTTCTTACCAAATTCCATTTTGTGAGATATACATGTAAGATATTTTTTCTTCAAACAGCCATATCACTTAATAATATTACTATCTCTCCTTTTGCACAAATTATTTCATTCTCTAGGATACCTGCATCTTTGATATCTAGCTATTTTCATGTGTATATTAATCTGTTGCATATTACTAACACTGCAAATATATGAGCCTTTTAAGTAATGCATACCCAGAATAGTGTTCATCATTAAAAAAACACAAGTGGAGCACCTCTGGCAGTCTCGCCTGCGTTACGCGATTTATAGCAGCAGTGGTGACTCTGAAAACTACTATAAAATTCACGTACAACAATTAAAAAGCTTAAAACAACATTTACAATGTACATCCTACAAAGTAAACAGTGCAAAATTGAGAGGTTTCCTTCTCGCTGTGTCTTTGAAGGTCATACATTATACAGTCATAGACCAACATTTCCCAAATAACAATCGCTCATCGAGTGGAGAAATAAAAAAAATGTACCATCTATGGTCTACTGTTATGTTGCTAAACATTTTTCATAAGAAAAATCAATACAACAATATAGGCCTACTGGTAGGAGTAGAAAAAAATATCAAATCATGGCCAATGCATTTTAATTATCCAAACATTAACTACCAGTATATATCTGACCTATCAAAACAAAAATCAAAGCAGACTTAAACAAATCTATAAGATATATTTATGATTCTCTCCTTGTTGAAACTGACCTTCTAGTTTTCCCTCCCCCCATGATTTTAATAAAAGAAGAAAGTGCACCCCTCCCCCACACTTCCCAAGTCCCCACTTCTTTGTCAACCTAGCATCTTGGGTTCACACCAAGCAACATCTGCAAAATTACAAAAGGATCTTATTTCATTTAGCTGTAATAAAATAGTGTGAGAGCCTAATCAACATTTACGATGCCCATTATATATGCCTCAAAGGGAGAATAAGAGTTTTCCAAGTCATTTGATACTGCCCATGGCCACAACAGACATAAAATTGTAAGCCCGTGTTGCTGTTGGAACCAACCACTGCATGGTTTTTATAAGTGAAAATCCCTGAAAACCCATTCATCTAAAACTGGACTTTGTATGATCATCAATTCAACAAAATTATCATTCATTGTAGACTAATAAATACTACTCGTTTAAATGGGAATGCAGATCATGCAACGTTATTAACGTTATTCTGGCTACATCGTGTAAGCTAGTACAGTAGTAGAGAGAAGAGAAACGCCTCCTTACAGCTGTTATACAACCGAGGCATTCACATGATTAAGAATTAAAAATTCACACTGCCAAGAAAGAAAAGTTAGGACTAGGAGTAGACTAGTAGTGGTGTCTTGCGAAGTTGGACGACAATTATAATAAAGATTGAAAAACTACTGACCGTTAAAGTAATATGGCTCCTCAAACAATGATGCTCGAAACAATGCTTGCATTCCTCAATCAAACAAACGCAGCTACATGTAGATTGCTTTCATCGCCAAGCAAGATCTTGACGATGATGTTAAATTACACACAGAAATTCCGCAACATGTCTGGTATGGGGGTCAGGGACGTCCATCCAGGAGAGAAATCGAAACACAACTGCTGCTAGCGATGAACGCAGTCACATGCACGGGACCGGTGATGATGATGATGTAGTCAGTGCTCGCTATAAAACCGATGCGATTGTACTTGCTGCTGATCTGATTTTACTATTTATTACTCTTCCTTTGACAAGAATCATATCAGTTCACGTTTGAATTTAATTGCGTTTAAAACTGCCGCTCGGCTCAACTTAATCAATTACTTTCATATGAAATATCTCGATTATATTCGTACAGATGTATTTGACGGGGAACTGGCAGAGGGGAGGAGTTAATCTAGGTGGGTGTGGTCGTACCGTCGTATGGTGCACCCTATAGAGCCGCGCCCCCCAACAGCTCCGTAATTTTCCAAGTCCATTTGGTACAGTCACTCGCTTTAATGGTATTACATAAGTCTTAAGCCTATAAACTGTTAAAAACAAATTGTAGCCAAAGTGGAAATCAGGTGATGGTTGGACTCAACGAATGGAGTGGGTTTAATAGCCACCATGGTTAGACGATCATCAAAGAATTATCTGACTGAATATTATTATTTCAGATAATGACAATTTTATACCTAAAAAAGTGTACAGAGGTTTTTTAAATATTTATTTTAGACTTATTAAGATATTCACTTTCCACATTGTTTTCATTTCCATCCTTTTTTTTTTTATATTGTAATTCTCTTTTGGATTGAAAACAAACCGTCATTGATTGCAATGTAATGGTATTTGATCATAGGCCTGTGCCCATCAAAATAGAGACTATAAAACCAAGATTTAAATGACTAATATAAATAGCATAGGTAATCATAATATAGAAACAGTTAGGGACATAAATTATATAAAAATGGAAGTCAGGCACGAAACAAATAGGTAGACGGAAGAAAAAAAAGAATCAAACTGTACCGAAACACATACATGTCATCATAAAAAAATAAATAAATTGTAAGTGAATAAAAAGTAACCACCACAACATAGGCAGATAGTGAAATTGATAAATAAATCCTCAGATTGTATAGGCCAACATGCATATTATAATGTGCAAATAAAGTATATAAGACTAACAATTAATGACATTAACAAGCAGAACCTACAAAATAATGAATAGGTATAAAACTAACAGGGATGGGGGTGCAGACTTACGATCCACGATCATGAGCAAAATGAAAAGAGAGAAAGGGAAAGAAAAGGAAATACAGTAAAGAAAGGCATAAGATAAATATAATTCTGATGTTACTTTCTGAATATCATGTCAAAATATATATAGGCCTACAGTATCACCAATTGGGCTTTCATTTTGAAAAGATGAATTTTTGCTCTAAGTTTGCTCGCTCGGGACTTTAAAGAAATGTTGTCACACCGGCCAGGTTGTACCCCTTCATTTTATTTGTACTCTTTCTACCCGGCTTGTTATCCCACGTCGGGGGGGGGGGGGGTAGGGCTGCTTCTCCTCTTCAATCTGTTCCCCCTGGCCTTTCATTTTGAAAAGATGAATTTTTGCTCTAAGTTTGCTCGCTCGGGACTTTAAAGAAATGTTGTCACACCGGCCAGGTTGTACCCCTTCATTTTATTTGTACTCTTTCTATATACCCGGCTTGTTATCCCACGTCGGGGGGGGGGGGGTAGGGCTGCTTCTCCTCTTCAATCTGTTCCCCCTGGCCTTTCATTTTGAAAAGATGAATTTTTGCTCTAAGTTTGCTCGCTCGGGACTTTAAAGAAATGTTGTCACACCGGCCAGGTTGTACCCCTTCATTTTATTTGTACTCTTTCTACCCGGCTTGTTATCCCACGTCGGGGGGGGGGGGGGGGGGGGGCTAGGGCTGCTTCTCCTCGTCAATCTGTTCCCCCTCTTCCTTTTATTTCCCTTTCTATTCCATGCAAGGTATTTTCGTACCCGAAATTCACTTTTCATCTCCTTTTTTACTTTCCATTCCTTTGTGGGAAAATAGGATTTTAAAATGACCCCTGCTTTTTAAAGGACCTCGCCCTATTATCAAGCTATACGTTCAAAAGCAGAGACTGTACGTCTTTAAAAAAAATTATCTTTACCCTGTTTTTCTCTATCATCTCTCCCTCCTCAGTTTCCCTTTCTCTGTTTTCCTTTTCCATTCATCAGTCTCTTCTCCTTTTTTTTTATTCCTCCCCCTTCATTCCCTCTCCCTTTTCCTTCTCTTTTGTCCTTTTCCCCCTTCATTTTACTGCATTTCCCCCTCTCCCTTTAGTTCCTTAGTGTGCCCCTTTCTTTTCTTTCCACTCTCCGTTTCCTTCTTTCCATTCTCTTCCCCCTTCCCTTTTCTTATTCCTCCCCGTTCACTTAATTTCCTTATCTTTCCGTCTCACTTTCCCTTCCTTTGCTACTTCTCTCCATTTCCTTTATTCGATACCAGGGGGCCACTTCCATTGACGACAGTGGCGTATAACAGGGGTCGGTGGCGGGGGGGGGGGGGGGGGGGGCAAGAGCAACAATTTTCCCAGTCATATCGATAAATAAGGAAAGTGGCGTAATGAGGAAAAAAATAAAAATTGACGGGGCCAGATATGGTGCATGGGGTAGAATTTATGTATTCATTTTTTAAAGAAAAAAAAATGACATTTTGTTATAGTAGACCGGCCAAAATTATTTTTCATACTTTGGACGGCAAAATTTGTTAATACTTGCTAATGCTTGGCATCCCAGCTAAAAGTCTTGCAAAAATACCCAGGAATAGCGTACGACCGGATGCCAAGCGCACTTTAGCGTGAAAGTGTCATTTTTAGCGTAAAATCTGAAATGTCGAAAATCACGCATTTTGATATTTTGACGGATTATTTTAAAGTTTTCGATTACGATTCTTTTTATTTCATAGTTACAAATAATAAGTCTCATAATTATACATTTCAAACTTGAATATTACACTCACATATATCATGTATATGGCACAGTGAAACATAAAACCGCGATTTCCTCAAAATAATTGTGAAAACTATCAATAGTTTGAAGTTTTTTACGCAATTTAAATTCTTAGATTTAAATTCGTTTATCATGTTTATCCACCGAATGTATAGTAAATATCCTAATACCACAAATATTAAAATAATTTTTAAGTAAGATGGAAGATATCTCATTTTATTTTATCCGAAAGGAGTCGATGTGTACTTTACCATGTGCGCATTTTGAAAGAAAATTGAAAATACCGTACAGTATGTACATAATTTCATTGTATAAGTACATACTAAAACGAGTTTTTATACTTTGGATAGCAAAATTTGTCAATTCTTGGCACCCCAGCTTAAAGTCGTGCGGAAATACTGAGGAATAACGTACGGGCAGATGTCACACTTTTGCGTGAAAGTATCATTTTTGGCGTAAAATCTGATAGAATGTCAAAAATCACGCATTTTGATATTTTGACGGAATTTGTAAAGAATTTTGATTACCTTTGATATGCGATCATTTTGATTTGGAGTTTCAAATTATAAGTCTATTAAATACACATTTCAAATTGGAATCTTACACACATATTTATATGGCACTATGAAACATAAACCGTGATTTACTCGAAATAAAAGTTTGTGAACACTATAAATAGTTTTTTTGCAACTTAAATTATTCGATTTAAATGGGTTTATCTATTGAATATTTATTTATTTATTTATTTATTAGGTCTTCTTTATACAGGGTAGCCCTTTCAATATCGAGTATTGTTCTGCCAAGGGGCCCTGTCTATATCAATCGTTCTAACGTCACAAATATTAAAAGAATGTTCAAGTAAGATGGAACATATATATTATCCGAAAGGGGACATGCATAATTTATCGGGGGGGGGGGGGAGCTAGGGGGCATTTTGAATGTAAAATTGAATACATCGTACATTAAAAACAAAATTTCATGAATAAGTGCATACTTAAAACGAGTTACAACATTTCTGGCCGCAACTGCCCCTACCCCACCCCCCCCCCCCCGCTGCCTAAGGTCATTTGTAGTGCCCGAAAGGATTACATGGGACTGAAAATATCGCTTTTTCAAGATAATATACCCATAGGTCCATGATATACCCAAAGTATTCTGCTCGCGATTCGAGTGTTTATTTTATTTTGGTTTAGCGAGATAGGCACCCTGCTCAAGATTACAAAAATATGCCAAATACATTCTCGACTCGAGCGTCGCGCTGTCATTTTTTTTGTACTAAACGAGATAAACAACTTGCTATCTGTTTAAAAAAAATTGCTTGAAGTGTCAACTTCTTAGAAAATCAAAAATTTTAGCTCGCCCTTCGCGCTGACATTGTTTAGTTAAATACGTATCCAGTCCATTACTACATAAATTGGATAAATAAATTTATCCAATATTAGCTCGCGCTTTACTTACTACATTAAAACATGTTTAAAATGCTTTGTTAATTCGAAATTTTCAGCTAACGCTTCGCGCTCGCATCAATCCTATACTGATATTGTTCATGATTTGGTGATTTTTATTTTACCTCATTAATATGCTAAGAAAGCATGAATGCTTCAAAGCAAGCAACCAGAGGACCGACGGCTTAAGGTACTCTTCGAAGGACCTATAATGAGGATTTAAATGCCTTACTAGCATTACTAGTATGGCATTTAAATGCATTACTTGGCACTAGCGCACCAAGTGGGAATCCGAAACCCCCTCACTGCTGATTGAGCCATAAAGCTGGCGCTTGTACTGACCCTTTTTAACAGATACATAGCATTTATTTAAAAAAAATTAAATGCTCCGTTTTCATGTCAGAATATTGAAAATTTCTGATTTTATTTACATTATAATTAGATACAAATCATGTTCATGATTACTTTAGGAATCGTTAAAATTTCTAACTTTCAGCTCTAAATTTCATGGCATATATATACAAAAAAATGCTTCGTTTTTCAAAGCTCATTTCATCACATGCATTGCCGAGATCCATTGTCGGGAAATGCAGTCGTACGAGTACACCGTTAGAAAATTTATCCTTAATTAAAATAAAAGAAGTTTCTGCAGCAGAGTCTCTAGAACACCTGTAATCTTTCCAGATTACGTAATCTTACAGGAAATTGGTATTTGGTGTATGGAACCTTACAAATTTTCTTGAAGAAAACACCCTTTTCCCCTTTTTATACAGACCTGCTCTATTAAATTGCAGAAAAATTCCTGTTTTATGAATTTACAGAATGATTCTGTTATTGCTTTCTGCAAAATCTTCTTTCTTTTTTCTATAAAATCCGTTTTTTTTAACACTGTAGAAAATGTTTTGGAAACGACAAGCATATGACTCATGCTTTTTATTTTATGAAATATCTAAAGGTATAAATTCGAAGTTAAGAAGAAAATGTAATAAGAAGAGACTTGATTTAAAACAGGTCTCAAAGGTTTTTTCAATCCTTTAGTTCCTGGATCGTTATTTTATCTATGTATATTTTTGTATGTGACTTTGTATAAAACGATTGTAAATATCATATGAACAAATAAAGTCCCTCTTATGAGGATTAAAGAGAGAAAAAATGTTAATCATGATTAAAATGACCATTAGTGCTTCGTGTGTTTAGATGTAATTGTAACAAAATCAGCAAGCGCTTGGCACTCGTATAGATGACTATGGTGAGATATTAAGTATACTCTTACTGGATTCCAAACTTGAATGGCACTGTCTTTAAAATGTCTCTATGAAGCGCGCTCACTAAGTGACTCGATTGTTTTACTGGTGCCCCCCCCCCCCCATGCCGTGACACACGGTACGCCACTGGTCAAGGGTATCGTTTTGTTTCCATTACTTGATAAGGGTAGAGTTTCACACGCCAATACTTGTTAAGGGGTGCATTTTCAGAATATGGAAAATATACTTGTTTAGGGTACTTTTCGAAACCCCATGGTCGCGCCTGGTATCCACTCGTCAATGGAAGTGGCCCCCGGGGTATTCGATTAATAAAAAGAATTCGAATTGAACACTTTTCTTGAAGAGGCATATAAAGCTCTTCGAGTTTAAACGCCTGTGATATAAAAAAAAAAACATTTTCCCTGTAAAATTTTTCCAACTATGACCTCAGGCACTGAGGTCATTGTTAGAAAGCTCGATGGAATTCCTGAAATCAGATTCATGAAAGATTGATGTGTTATTTACATGCCTTCGGGTATATATTTGCTTTTCTGGCAATGATCTTATATTATGCGGATACCGTTTTGAAGGTTTATAATCTGAAGTAGGCATATCGTTATTCTGGAACACGAAAATTGCATGTAAGTACCAGATGTTCGTTAATCAGAATTTTTAAAGGTCAAATTCACCCCAGATAAATTAATGTTGATTTGAATCCATAGAGAAAAATCTAACAAAATGTAACGCTGAAAACTACATCAAAATCCGATGTAAAATAATAAGGTTATGCCATTTTAAAGTTTCGCCGGCTTATTTTTCACATAATAATTATATGAACAAGTCAGTGACATGCAAATGAGAAAGTCGATGATGTCCCTCAATCACTATTTCTTTTGTTGTTATACAATATACAATATTTCATTTTTCACAAATTTGACAATAAGGACCAACATGGCTGAACCATAAAATGTTTTAAAAATGGTACTTCCACATGTTCAGAGAGGAATAAACTTTCTTTCACATGAAAATGAGGAAAAATTTAGAATATATCATATTTCACATAATAAAATACAAAAGAAATAGTGAGTGGCTGACGTCATCAGTCCCCTCATTTGCATACAGACCAGGATGTGAATATAACTGTTTTGTGAAATTAAGCGAAATTTTAAAATGTCACAACTTTCTTATTTTACATCCGATTTTGAGTTTTCAGTGTTATGCTTGTTGAATTTTTCTCTTTTTATTCAAATCAACTTTTTGTTGGGGTGGACTTGTCCTTTGATTTTTTTAAATCTGAACACATTGTGGCTTTATTTAAATGCGTGGTTCATTTCAAAGAACTTTAAAAGGGTGTGCTTTTCCGAAGACTAGTTCTAAGGTTTATTCACAACGCCCAAAATTAGTGAAAGATTGAAATGGTATTTTCATTGTATAGGGATACACTGGAAATAATTTTTATCGACAATGAAGTGGATATATTGAGACATTTAAAGGATTAAATCATCAAAATTTAAATTGAACTTCTTTCTTTTTCTAGTCATAATCTTTCGACCAAAATTTTAATTAATGAATAATTTTCAAAAGCTCTGCTAGGGAATCACTCTTTATCTACAAATGCAAAACATGTAGAATATT
Organism: Lytechinus pictus; assembly: GCF_037042905.1. Lineage (NCBI taxonomy): Eukaryota > Metazoa > Echinodermata > Echinoidea > Temnopleuroida > Toxopneustidae > Lytechinus > Lytechinus pictus. Next base: position 3,446,560 of record NC_087251.1, read on the forward strand.
TGAGCGACATTTTTCGTTGATTTCTACTTCTTGATATTTTTTAGGTTAATTATTACCAGAGTCGATAATTCTCTCTTTAGTCACAGACCACGTATAGGCTTTTAAAACTGTTCATGAGGATGATTCTGAGCGAGCCTATATTGGAAGCATGAAAATGTATGCACTTTGACGGTCTTGGAACAAAATTCAGCTGAAATACCACACGAGTGTTGCACTTATAATATCATTGAATTACGATGGGTTTTTATGAATGTCATGGGTGCCAGAAACAATGTAGATTTCATTATAATTTTGATAAACCAATATTTATACCAAACAATTTGCCAATGAATATCTAGATGGAATGGGATTTAAGTTTATCCATGAAATCACATCACAGTGTATTTGGTATATATCTTTATCATTGAAATAAAGTATGATTTTACATGGTTATTTCAATTCTTAGGAGGAAGAGAAGTAGTAGAAGAGGAAAATATAAACAAGTGGAGGAGGAAGAGGAAAAAGTATAAGTATAAGAAAAGGAAGGAGAAGAGGAAAGAGAAGAAGAAGAAGAAGAAAAAGAAGACAAAGAAGAAGAAGAAGAAGAGGAAGAGGAAGAGAAAGAGGAAAGAGAAGAAGAAAAAGGAGAAGAAAAAGAGGAAGAGAAAGAGGAAAGAGAAGAAGAAAAAGGAGAAGAAAAAGAGGAAGAGAAAGAGGAAAGAGAAGAAAAAGAGGAAGAGAAAGAGGAAAGAGAAGAAAAAGAGGAAGAGAAAGAGGAAAGAGAAGAAAAAAAGGGAGAGAAAGAGGTAGGAGAAGAAAAAAGGAAGAGAAAGAGGAAAAAGAAGAAATAGTAGAAGAGGAAGAAGATTAAGTTAGAGAAATGAGAAAAAAGAGTTCTTTTTAGATGCACCCCCTTCTGATCCCGAGCCCTTCTACAAGAAAAGCACATGGATTCCACCTAAGAATAGAGTTCCTTCCCTTGAAACTTACATCCAAGCTGTCTCATCCCAAGTTCGCTCCACAGATACCCTCGACACCAGAGCACATGACAACCTTCCTCGAGAAGAACGCCAGGCTCTCTCATCACTCAAAAACAGGTCCGACATCATCATCAAGCCTGCAGACAAAGGATCAGCCGTCGTTGTTATGGACCGCCAGCAGTACATCGATGAAGCCATGAAACATCTCAATAATCGATCTCACTATGCACTCCTCGATTCTGACCCTACTTGTAATTTCTCCCTACAGATCCAATCGACACTGAATGACATGAAAGAACGCGAGTATCTCTCTGAGAAGGCCCACAAATTTCTCTCCCCTACTAATGCTAAACCTGCCCGCTTCTATCTCCTCCCGAAGATCCACAAACCTGGCAACCCCGGTCGACCCATCCTCTCAGGAAATGGTTCCTCAACAGAGAACATCTCCCTTTTTGTTGATTACCACATTAAGCCCCTTGTCTCACGTGCACCCTCTTACATCCACGACACTCCAGACTTTCTCAGGAAACTAAATGACATCAAGGACCAGATACCCGAGACTGCGATCATCGGCACTTTCGATGTTTCTTCACTGTACACCAGCATTCCCCACGACGAAGGTATCCAAGCATCATGTGAAGCCTTGGCCGCCAGTGGCCATTCCAGTCCCCCCATATCCGATATCAAATCTCTGATGTCTCATGTACTAACAAAAAACAACTTCACATTCATGGGCAAGCACTACCTACAGATATTCGGTACAGCAATGGGCACCCGGATGGCTCCTTCATTCGCCTGTCTCTTCATGACGAAGCTGGAACAGCAGATGTTAGATTCAGCCCCCTGTCGCCCATGGATTTGGTGGCATTACATAGACGACATTTTCTTCATCTGGACCAGGGATGAAGACAGCCTCCATACATTCATTGACCACATCAATTCCTTCCACAGGACCATCCAATTCACTTCTGATTTCTCCCAACAGGAAACCCACTTCCTTGATGTTACAGTCCAGAAAAAGTCTAATGGTATCACCACTACCCTATACTCTAAACCCACAGATACCCACCAGTACCTCCACTCATCCAGCTGCCACCCCCGTCACTGCAAAACCGGCATCGCTTACAGTAAAGCCCTCAGACTTCGCCGTATCTGCTCCGAGGACCCTGATTTTTCCTTCCATGCCAGGAATCTGCAGAAACATCTCTGTGCTAGGGGCCACGGGGCCAGGGCAGTCCAACTGGCAATTAACAAAGTTCGTTCTCTCCCCAGATCTGAAGTTCTCAAACCAAAAAGTGACAAGGAGACCACCGACAGAATACCGCTTGTGACCACCTTCCATCCCAATCTACCCCCTCTCCGCAAAATCCTGTTTGATAACCACCACATTTTACACACTTCTGATCGTCTCCAACAGGCCGTTCCCGATACTCCCCTTCTAGCATACCGACGCCCACCGAATCTCAGGGACCTCATTGTTCGTGCTGAAGTGCCCTCCCTCACTAACCATTCTTCTCCCATACAGCATGGCACCTTCAAATGCACCAGCAACAGGTGCATCATATGTGAAATACACCTTCACGAGGGCGATACTTTCACCAGCAACTCTACCAGCCTGTCTCACCAAATCAAGGGCAACATCACATGCACTACCACTAATGTTGTATATCTCATCACTTGCAGAGTTTGTAGGGTACAATACATAGGGGAAACCAAGACCACACTCAAGAAACGATTCTACGGGCACAGATCCACCGTCAACACAGCAAAGCTGGACACTCCAGTTGGCCGCCATTTTAACCTCCCCAACCACTCCATCACTGACATGATGCTACAGGGCATCGAATCTTTAGGTACCCGTCCTGACTCAGTCCGTACTAGCAGGGAGAAGCTCTGGATGAGACGACTTCGCACCACCCAACCTCATGGCCTGAACATCCAAGAGGGGAACGACTGATTTTTCTTTCCTATCCACTTTCAATTTATATATACATATAATTTTTCCCCTTAGCTCTTTTGAATAGTTACATTATAGTTTCTTACTCTACTTTCCTCCCATATCTCATACAAGCTCAGCTCCAATTTTTCCTTCCTTATTCAGGCGATATAATAATTATTATATATATATATATATATAATCGCTAGAGGGTATTCATTTGTCTCGCAATCTACTATGGTCAACAAGGAAATTCGTGATCACTCTCGCAAAAAGTGTTCACTGGCTTTCTAGGAAATTCGTGATCACTCTCGCAAAAAGTGTTCACTAGCTTACAAGTTCACGAGCTTTCGAGTGCCGCTGCAACTCTTTATCAAGTGATAAATATATATTTGTTTTTTCTCCACTCACCTCTTTTAGATTTACCACATTTGCTTATTTACATGTATACTATGGTTTCTTCATAATACACCCCCTCTCTTCTATATTTGCTTTTACCTTTTTAGGCAATTTGCTTCCTCTTTTTCACATATACAGATTTTTTTTCTTTCCTACTATATAGTCTTATGTTTTTTCCCGTCACACCTAGCGGATTACCATATCAGTTACACCATATGTGTATATATTTATATATTTTTTCATATACATTTCTTTTTTGGATATATTTATATACATATCACTTATAGATACATATTTACACTTACCTTCTTCTCTTAGTTTGTTTAATGCTTTATCATATGTCTTTTGCACATTATCAGTTGTTCCCCATTCTTTTTCTTCTTTCCCCCCCCCCCTCTTATGCACCAGTTTATTAAGCCTTTCTTTGTAACCTGTTTGACCCACCTCTCACTAATTCTCTAGTTATTCATCCCTCTATCACTGTTTTGTTCCAGATCCTGTTTGATGTTGCCTGCCTCATTATCTTAATCCCTCTTGGCCTTACTTACACTAACTTCCCTTTGTGTCTGCCTACTCCTTTTCTTTCATCCCCTTCACTAACCTGATTGGTCTTCTCTACTCACTAATGCCCCTTTTGTCTCCTTGTTTCTAGTGTTGCTGTAGCTTGTTTGTGGTCTATATTATGGTTGTTCCACTTTATATGTTTGTCATTTTGCCTCCGACGAAGATTCTGCTAGGATCGAAAGCTTAGGCCCCTTTTTGACTTTATAAAATGAAAAAATATATAAGAGAAGAGTGGGTATACAAAAAATGAAAGAAAAAGACAAAGTCTAAAGTAAAAAAAAAATAATGAAGATACACAAATGAATATAATTCTCTTTTGATATAGTAGTATTATAATAGCATCAAATCAAATACAAACTGTCTTCCATCTCATTGTGTATGAATTTATTTATCTAGACAATAGATGAACCTTCACAATTACTTAAGTTTATACATTTCAAATCATGAAAGACGAAGTTACAAGTATACTTTTACAAAACTTTATTTACATTAAAAGTGCAAGAACAGTTTATCTCTCATTATCAAACAGTACAACACAACTTCATACATAAACTTGATCCAAAAATATTCTACATCCATATCAAATAATACTATAAATTGATATCGTTTTCATAACCAGTTACATACTAAGCTGTTTAACACCAATAAAATAAATCTTTCATTCATTTCAAAATCTTGGAAACAATGGCAAGTACACTTCATTTGTAGTACACTTCATTCAACTTTGTTGAACTCATCGTTCTTTTCAAGAGAAAAAAATTTATCAAATTGCGGTGGCTGAAAACAGCAAGAGAAATAACTAGCACATCAATGATGTGGAGCTCATCTGGCATCTCGCAATGAAATCTAACACAATTTTTAATTTCAGCCCAGTTGACACTGTAGTGAATTATATTGGTGACATAAATTGAGGAAACAGAATTGAAATTGATTAAGAAATAACATAGAAGAAGCCTTTTTTATGATTTATGAATAAATTTTGTATAAATTAGCATAAATAATTTTCTAGTCAAATTTTTTTAATTCTGTGTAGAACCTTGGTGAACCTCATGCAGCTCTCAGATGGAACCAAAACAAATTAAATCAGCCAACAAATGAATAAGTAATTTTTTGTGAGTTTTTGAAAAATATGCATAAATAAGCATATTTAATGATTGTCAAAACTCTGTGTTGAAATTTTGTATCCCCACCTCAAGCTATCATATAAAGCAAACAAAATTGGAATTGATCAACAAATGACAGAGAAAAAAAAACATTTTTTGTGATTTATGAATAAATTTTGCATAAATTAGCATAAATAATTTTCTAGTCAAAATTAAAAAATTCTGTGTGGAAATTTGGTGACCCTCATGTAGCTCTACCAGATGGATGAAAAAAAGAATCAAAATTGGTCAACCAATAAAGAAGAAGCAGTTTTTGTGATTATGAATAAATTTTGCATGAATTAGCATGAATAATTTTCTAGTCAAAATTTCAAAATTCTGTGCACAAGTTTGGTAAACCTCATGCAGCTCTACCAGATGGAAGAAAAAAATCAAAATCAGTCAATAAATAAAAAGAATTTTTGTGAATTTTGAAAAAGTGCATAAATCCGCATATTTAATAAGTATTACAATTCTGTGTATAAGTTTTGAATCCCCAACCTCGTGCAATCATATAAAGCAAACAGAATTGAAGTCGGACTTGAAATGACGAAGAACAAACATTTTGAAATTGTGGACGGACGACGGACACCACGCCACAAGCTCATCTGGCCCTTCGGGCCGGATGAGCTGGCTAAAAGCTTAGAGTGAGACGGGGCAGGCATGTGTAAGGGCAAGGAACAGAGGAAGATACATGGGGAAAAAAAAAACCCATAGAGAGGGGATGCAAGTAACAATTCTTTCTTCAGAATATATCAATCAATAAGCAAATTATAGTCCATGGAATGTATTTCAAACATAACATCAACCCAGTTCCCCTTCAGAAATATAATGTACCACATCTATTGAACAATAGAGGTACATGGATATTTCTTAATATCATTTTATAAGAGGAAATCATCTCAGTAGTCCTTAATAAATTCAACAAACTTGCAATTAAGAAAAATAGACACAAGAATTTAACAATAATTGGAAATCAATGATAAAATACAAAATAAAATCTTAAAGAGATTCTGAACATTTTACTGTTGCCAAACTAAAAATATTATTTACTTTATTTCAGACAAATTAATTTGTTAACATCTTGTGAAGCATGAAAGCAGTGTTTTTACTTATCCATTCACACAAATAAAAGGTAACAAAGTCTGTTCAGAGACCAACAACTGTAACCCTGAACAAACAACAGCCACTACAAAATCAGAATATAATTTGAACGCAATTACAAGAGCCTAAACCGGGTCATTTGTCATGTCTCTTAATTAAGAACACAGATCAACAAAAGACAATAAATAACTTATATATCTTGCAGTAGAAATAAGAAGACTATACTTCTTGAACAGCTTACAATACTTCAAAATGCCATCTGAGTGTTTTGACAAGTTCATTATGTACATTTATGATAGTTTATAATATACAAGTATTTCATATCAGAACTTGATTATGCTACATATATTTTCATTATGCCTTTGTCTAATCGAGGATTCTAAAAATACAGAAGCTTGTCTTTCTCATTTACTATTGATATTCAAATTCAAACCTCTTGGCAATGATTATTTGTATAGACGTCAGTGTTGCTTAATGCTTTAATACAGATAGAACTTAAGTTGGGAACATGAAAATCAATTTTTTTTTCGTTACTCTTATTATCTAAAAAAGTGTTCTTGTCCGACATCTATCGGAATAACTGATTCTGACCACTAAGACATCAGAATCTGGAAAGAATTTTTTTTTGACATCCCCATCGACATAGCAGGCTAGACATTATACTGTTGCTTTAATTTAGTTGCATCATATATGGCATATTGAGTAAAATCTATTTTCAAAATCAAATGATATTCATAAATTTAATATCTAAATGCAACATTTAAAAGAATAAACAGTGAAGTCTGCACAAGTCCAGATTTTAAATCAAAATCAAATATTACTAGTCAATACAATTTCTCAGACCAATACATACAAAGCATGTTTGATTCACATGTTCTAATTTCTGTGAAGTCGAATATATTTTTGTGGTCCCAAGAAATGATATACTAGTACATCAAGCCATAAATGATGGGCTATGGACCACACCATTGCAGCGACACAGCTAACAAAGAGCCATATGACAGCTACATGACAATGAATAGGGTTTATTCATTCTGAAATTTGTTAATGTAAAATCAAAGTCTCATTGCATTATATTTGTCAATAATCACATGAGCTCTGATTCCAGATAATATAAGCTACAACAACTACACATTCTACTACATTCAAGATTAATACATGAGAAGATTAGACAGTGGTCCCTAGGATGTTGAAATTGTTGCTTTAAAAAATATTTTCTTTAATGAAACCTTTGTAAAGAGATTATTCTAGGGAAAAAAAGATGATTGTTCATTATAGGCAGGTGATCTATATTGACCTGTTTATTCAACAAATTGACCAATGTGTGACGGCATTAAGTTAAAAAACAATAATACAGTTTCTATAGACATTAGATCACTAAAGTAGGTTTGGATGCAATCAAGTTGAATAAAAAAACAAATAAATATAATGATGAATAATCAGTTTAACTTTGTGTTATCAAGACGATTTTAATATCTGGTTTCAATATAAGTCTACAATGTATTCCCTTAATTTGTGTTAAGCCTAATTTAATCTGACAATTTTATCCAGCAAAATATTCTATGTTGTCTACCTTTACAAACTCACCATTTCATGTCACTGTAGGCCTATTTATCTATGTACATGGTAACTTAACTGGGGTACTCTTAACAGGAGTCAAATTCAGTGTCTTTTCATTGTAATCCTCCCAATTCAACAGGAGATGGGAGTAGTGTCAATGCATAGAAAAGGAGCTCTATCAAATATCTTCTGGATCAGATTGGATTAAAATCCTAAATGCAGAGATGGGCACATCATTTGTTTAGGCACATTATATGTCAGTGTAGTCTTACAAGTGGATTGGTTTCACCTTCTAGCTGCCCTTTTCTCAAGTCCTGGAGTTGTTTGTGTACTTGAAGCTACCATCTTACCTGGCTTTGTCTTTATCTTCCTTACTCTCCTGCTTGGAGTGGATACGCCATCTAGTAAAAAAGATAAAATCACAGTTTTATTAGAACAGCAGGAAAAGGACAATTACCAAAATACATGGGAGTACTCAGTCACTAATATAAAAAACAGAATCTGTAAAAAAAATTCAAAGGAGAGGTAGCAGTAGTTATAATAATTCATATATTCACAATATTCATAAGAATAATACTTGCAAATGTGAATGTTAAGGTATGAGTATCAGTAATATCAGTAATACACTAGTGGTGGTGGTGGTAGTAGTAGGAGTAGACTTTAAAGAACTAGTAGTAATAGTAGTAGTAGTAGTAGTAGTAGTAGTAGTAGTAGTAGTAGGACACTTTGAAGAATTAGCAGCAGATGTAGTGGAAATAATTGAAATAATGGTTAAGTTGCACCAATTACAATTAAAATACATTTTAAATCTCTTAAATTCCAAAAGCAGACTAAAAACTAGTGAAGTGGCAGTAGTGAAACTAGGAGTACCAGCAGCAATGCATTGACTTTTGAACACTGTTGAAATCACCAGAATTTTCAACTTACACAGTTTCTCAGATACCATTAATCTGCATTCTCCATACTTACTTTGGTCTGCTTTCTTAGCTGCTGTTGTTCTTTTTCGTGCTGCGGGTGAAGTAACACGGTGCGACTTTTTGAGCGGTGACTGAGTCGGAGACTTTTCTGAAAAATACATGCACAAGAAGAAACACATGTTAAATGATCAACATCATACAAGTCTGTCTCAATATGGGGACCCTTCGTTCAAAGAGTTGCATCTGATCCAATCCATCTCCATTATACAATGTCATGATGCTTATCTAGAAAACATGAGCATTTCCCCTGTAAACAATTAGGAGTATACTGATTGGTACAACAATGATGCATGAATGAGGGAATATCAAATCAAGAGATGTGCATTTTAGATCATGTCACTGGCCTTGAAGAATTGTGATTAATCTCTTAAATCATAGCTCTTTGTAAGACAGGGATCTCAGCTAACCTTCCATGAGAATCCCCCCTCTCTCATCTATTATTTTCTTAATACTAATCCTACTTTAAGACCAAATTACCTGTTTTCAAAAATAATTAACAAGGTAAAGTTATAAGCTACTGACTGAAATCTTACACAATTACCAAAGATTTCAAAGAAAGTTTTACTGGTTACTTTAAAGGTATTATGATGCAAATCCTCAGTATACCTAACTAAATATGGTCTCTATTATTTTTTTATTATTTAAGTCTTAGGAGATTTTGATACTTGAATTTAAGATTTTGTTTCAATTTCTAGAAAAATATTTTATTGATTCACAATGAGTTTTGAAATTCACAGTAAACTGCTCCAAAAACGGAATTGTTGCTTTCAAGTGAAGATTCAAGTCCTATAATATTATCTTGTACTGCATATACAGGTGTTCCAAGAACAATAGTAAACAATGTTATTAAATGTAAATAAATCGCAGACTTGCAACTGTTAATATTGCATTTAATTCTATTTATTTTAGTGTCTAAACACTGAAAGGAACAAGTCTATGTAGGAACTCATACAAATAAATATAGGCAAATAAGGTGATAATGTTAGATAGATGAGTAATTAGGCAATGTGACAATTTTTTTTTTTTTCAATATTTATCAGATGTCACCTTTCAAAACTAACTACCTACATCTAGTTTCCGAAATAAGTTTTAAGATTGCAATGAATGAGGATTTTCCAGACCTTGTTCGAACAGGTATTTATTTATTCATTTTTTTTTTTTTTTTTTGGGGGGGGGGGGAGGGGGGTGAAATTGTTCCGATCCCCCATGTAATATTTTTCCCCTGAATGGGAAATTTCATATGAAAATTCATAGGGTAGAGTGATGTAGAGTACCTCGTTCCCATCTCCTTGGCATTGTGGATTATTGTTTAGTCTTCTATTGAAACAAGATAGATATAAAGTCAAACAAGTGGAGCGCCTCTAACTTGCCTGCATTACACAATTTGATATAGTAGCAGTGCTACCTTTGAAAACAACTATCAAATAAATATTCACAAAAAACACAATTTGTATATTCCATATGTGTCCTTTGTATGTTTTGTACATGGTTTTACCAATTTGTGTGTTTCTAGTATAACATGTCTTTTTACAATACATATCAGCGTGCTGTTAACAATTTGAATATGAATGCAATATCGCGTATGTTGTCTCCTAGTATCTTAGATGAAAATTCATATCGGCAAAATCAGTCATATTATACACATGAGGCTTTTAAAAATGCTTTCTATGATAATCAAACTACCAGTGTGAATGAGAAATTTTTGATGATTCATTTTAATTGCAGAAGTATATTGAAGAATTTTGATGATATTATTGCATTATTTAACTACCTATCTATTAAGTTTTCTATAATTGGTGTAAGTGAAACTTGGTTAAAAGACGATAGTGTGCAATGCAATATTGATGGTTATAATTTTCTGTCTAATAATAGAAAAAATAAGAGAGGTGGAGGAGTCGGTATATATGTTAGGGATGATCTTTTCTTTAAATCTAGAAAAGATATTGAAATTAATGATGTATATATTGAAAGCATTTTTGTTGAAGTGGAAATCACACAAAATAAAAGTATTATATTAGGGTTTTTTTATAGGCCACCAGATCAATCAGTTTCTTTGTTTTTAGATGCACTTGATAATATTTTCCATAGTTTGAGGAGTGAAAATAAAAGCCTATATTTCCTTGGTGATTTTAATATTGATTTATTAATGGTTTCCTCTTCTCAACATGTTAATAAGTTCTTAGACATTTTGATGACAAATTCCTTATTTCCATTGATACATTATCTATTCGGCAACATTAATTGACAACATTTTTACAAATGATTGAACAAAACTGTCGAGTGGAGTAATATTAGATGACATTAGTGACCATCTTCCTATATTCTGTATATGTCATAATCTGATTTTTAAGGGTAAGACAAATGATATTTTGAAAAGGACGATAAATGAAGTTAGTATTAGCAAGTTTTATCAATGTTTAGAGCAAATATCCTGGAACTTAGATGAGAAAGACCCAAATCTTGCTTACAATTCTTTTATAGATAAATTTCTAGAAATACACAATAAATGTTTTCCTTTGCATAAAGTACGTATTAAAAATAAATCTTTTTCTAAACCAAGGATTGACAAAGAGTTGATTAAAAAGATAAAGAAAAAGTGGAAAGCCTATAGAAAATATTTAAAGAATCCAACCGATTATAGAAAAAAGGTTTATAAGGAATATAGGAACATGGTCACAAATGAAATGAAAAAGAAAAAATATGCTTACTACAAAAATAAATTCAACAGTAACAAGAATAATATAAAAGTGACATGGAAAATTGTAAATCAAGCTCTCGGATCTCGATCTAGTAAAAAATATTCTAATATATCAAACTTAAATGTTAACAACTCAATTATTACTGATAAAGCTGATATGTGTGATATTTTTAATAACTATTTTGTTGATATCGGTTATAATCTTACTAATACTGAACATTATTCTGGTAATTATCAACAGCCAGACTTTTCATGGAATATCCGTTCTGCTTATTTTACTCCAATAACTTGTAATGAAATATTAAATATTGTATCTTCTTTTAAAAACGGAACGAGTGCAGGGTATGATGAAATTGATGTTAATGTTGTTAAGAAAATAATTCCAATCATTTGTTCACCTCTTTGTTCAATTTTTAATTTGTCTATATCCAAAGGTCTCTTTCCAGATGAGCTCAAAATAGCAAAGGTCATTCCTGTTTTTAAAAATAGTCGTGAAGATGACGTCTCAAATTATCGTTCAATTTCAGTTCTTCCTTTGTTTTCTAAGATTTTTGAACGATGTCTATATAAAAGACTATACCAATTTCTCACTTCTTCTAATATTTTACACAATGGTCAGTATGGCTTCCGTAAGGATTACTCCGCATCGATGGCTCTTCTTGATTTTATTCATAAAGTTTCTGGTTCTATTGATTCCAAAAAATATATGATTGGTTTATTTCACGATTTAAGCAAGGCTTTTGATACGTTAGATCATAATATTTTAATGAAAAAACAATATGCTTATGGAATTCGCGGTTTACTCTGGGAACTATTTAATAATTATTTATCACATCGTTTTCAGTTTGTATCAATTTGTAATAATAATTCATGTTTGAAACCGATTCGATGCGGAGTACCCCAAGGATCTATTCTAGGCCCCTTACTTTTTTTGTTATATATTAATGATGTTTGCAATTCATCTAAACTATTACATTTCATTTTATATGCTGACGACACCAGTGTGTTCATGTCTCATCACAATATTGTTTCTTTGCAGGATAATTTTAATAATGAATTAGAAAAACTAAATAACTGGTTGATTAACAATCGATTAGTTTTAAACATAACTAAGACAAAATTTATGATATTTACAAAGAAAAAAATTGAGAAAGATAGAGTGGAAATAAGATTCAACAATTCAACTATACAATGCGTTTCATTTTTTAAATTTTTAGGAGTTTATATAGATGATAAACTCTCGTGGCATGAACACATTGGTGGCGTTTGCAATCGTGTTTCTAAAGGTGTTGGTATTTTATATAGATTAAAAAATTTTCCGCAATATATTTTGATTATGTTATATTATGCTTTAATTTTCTCACATATTAATTACTGCAATATTGTTTGGTCTAACTCCGCTGATTGTTTTATAAACAGATTATATATACTTCAGAAAAAGGCAGTGAGGATAATTTGTAATAGCCCTTATAATGCCCATACCTTGCCACTTTTTCATGATCTTTATTTACTTACTTTGTCTGATTTAAATAGATTTAACATCACAATATTTATGTATCTTTGTTCTAAATCACTTATTCCTGATTCCATTATGTCTAAATTTTGCCTTAATTTTTCGATTCATCAACACAATACCCGCAGTCTATTTAATTATCATTTACCACGAGTACGTACCTCGGTTTCTCATAACTCAATTTATTTTCAAGGACCTATTCTTTGGAATAATTTACCGCATTCTATTAAAACATGCCGAACCCTCAATTCTTTCAAACGTTATTACAAATTACATCTTTTAAGTTTGTATTCTTAATTTGCTTGTATAACTACGCTATATATTTTGAATGTATGAGTTAATATATGTTTTCATTTATGTTATCTTTTTTTGTAATATTTATTGATTTTGTCTTATAGTTGTTGGGTCAACGCTCAATAAGGCTATCTGCTCTTTTTTGTTGGCCCCTCATTCTCATAAATATGTTTTTTGTATGTTGTCACAATGTTTTACTTATGTACCTTATGTATGTTTTTCATGTTTTTATTGAGAGTGTAAATAAATTGAATTGAATTGAATATAGATATTTGATTAAAGGCAAATTATTGTATGTCAACATGACCAGACAATATTCCTCTTCCAGTATGACATGACATTTTTATGTGAACAGTCATGCATGGGTGGTTAAATGCTTTAAACAATGGCAATGTCAGTAAAAGAAAATTGCAAGAAATGGCTAATGATCATGGCCATCCTGTAGGCATACATTCAACAATTGAGATGCATAATGAGATGGATCATTTGGACACTAAATTTCAAGATGAAGCTTTTCAACCAATAGCGGGCAAGAGCAATAGGAATGTTGCAGTCTGGGCAGTCATTTTATAGACAAGTGGCTCGATATTTCCAGGTTTCCCCAACAACAATTTCAAATTTGAACCAGCGGTATTTGGATACTGATGAAGTTAGAGACCGCCCTAGGAGTGGTCAACCTAGGGCCACCACCCCTGCAGAAGATGGGAGGATAAGGATAATTTTCTTTTGCTTATGCCAAGATACTGAAATTTGACATTTTTTTCATCGACTAACTTTGACTTAAAATTCCAGTGGAATAGTGATGCATCCAAGGTGGATAACTTTCTTTTTACTTTTAGAGTGGTATTTGACTTTAAGTTTGCTTTTATCGTTTAATGGATATTTATGACACACAAACTTTCACAACTGAAAGAATGACTGATCGTTTTCTTGCAATTTTCTTTTACTGACATTGCTATTGTTCAATGCCTGTAACCAGCCATGCACTGACTGATCCATTTCTTGCAATTTTCTTTTACTGACATTGCTATTGTTTAAAGCATTTAACCACCCATGCATGACTGTTCACATGAAAATGTCATGTCATACTGGAAGAGGAATGTTGTCTGGTCATGTTGACATACAGTAATTTGCCCTTAATCAAATATCTATATGGAATATTTTAACTTTTATAAGCGTCCAAGAACTTTTTTTGCCGAGTGTATATGTTCATTTGACCTTGATCAAGTGACCTAAGACTTGTGCGAGATGATCAGTAATATTTTTGATACCCCTATGTCCACATTTCATGAACTACATCCATAAACTTTCAAAGTTAAGTTATATGATGGCAGCTCAATGATTACCCCCAACGGAGACAATGTTTAATGACCTTAAGTGACCTTTGACCTTGGTCATGTGACTTATAACACGCACAGGATGCTCAGTGATATTTGATTACTCATATGTCCAAGTTTTATGAAATAGATCCATAAAATTTCAAAGTAACAATGGTAATTCAACAAATACCCCCAACATGGCCAAAGTTCATTGACCCTACTAAAGCGACCTTTGACCTTAGTAATGTGTTCTGAAACTCGCATGGGATATTCAGTGATACTTGATTACTCTTATGTCCAAGTATTATGAGCTAGCTCCATAAACTTTCAAAGTAACAATGGTAATTCAACAAAATCCCCAACATGGCCAAAGTTCATTGACCCAAAATTACCTTTGACCTTGGTCATGTGACCTGAAACTCGGCAGGATATCAGTTATACTTCATTACCCTTATGTCCAAGTTTCATGAACGAGCTCCATTAACCTACAAAGTTACGATGGTAATTCAACAAATACCCCCAATATGGTCTAAATTCATTGACCCGAAGTGATATTTGACCTAGGTCATGTGACCTGAAACTCAAAAAGGATGTTTAGTAATACTTGATTACTCTTATGTTTAAGTTTCATGAGCTAGGCCCATATACTTTCTAAGATATGATAACATTTCAAAAACTTAACCTTAGGTTAAGATTTGATGTTGAAGCCGCCGTCGGAAAACCGGCGCCTATAATCTCGCTCTGTTATGCAGGCGAGACAATAAAACTCAACTCCACAATAAGGTTTCAAGGTGAAAAAGATGAAGAATAAAAGAAGAAAGTTGGATGAATGATTGCTGGAAAAGTTAGGTGAAACTATGTGATGGTAATAGGCGGGGGCGGAGTGACGTCACATCCACTTAACGACGACAACACTGACCTTAGTACGATGAAAACAAAGTATAAGTAACACAATGAAATAATGTCAGAAACACCACTGAAAATTTCAGAAAGATTCGTAAACTTCCAGATAACAAAATTGGTGAACTCGATTACCATTATGTTCAGCACAAAGTACTAATGTGATGTTTGTGTATGATGCATTGAAGGCATGTCAAAATGCTGCGCTGCTGTATGGGTCGCTAACTAGTGCATTGTTTTCATCGGCTGGTCAGTTGCTCGGGCTCGAGATTTAAAATGCCCGGGTGTTTGCCCCGGCATATAGGACTATTGCAAGCCTTATCTACGCCCTAGGTATCATAAAAACATTAATTAATGTTTGGATTAAAAAAAATGGTGGAAAGTTGTGTGATTTTGTTGTTCATAGAATTTAAACTTGTTCACTCAATAGCCTGCAATCAAATTTTGAGCTACTTGTAACAATTATCAATGATATGTTGCTGTTAATCATTGCATGCTTTAGGAAATGAAAAATGATGTTAATGCATATTTGTAAGCGTTAATACATGTATTGTTAAAAATAGGTAATTGGCGAGTTTGGACTACAGCTTATAAACTTGCTCTTTGCAAAATTGTAACAGAAATTGACAGAAATTTCTAACAGGACAGCAGACAAATGAGACTTGCTTTATGACAATATAAGAAGTGATGCCACATAAGTTTGATAAAGGGGGGGGGGGGGAGGAAGAATAGAAATTGATTCTGAACAAGAATTAACAAGTGTTTGAACTTGTAGTAAAATCAAGCTTTTACTAGTATTCAAATGAGAAAGAAAATCCATAAATTTTGCTGGAAAACTATTGAGCAAGAAGCAAGTATAGCATAAAAAAAAAGAAGCAAAAGAAAACTACAGACGAATGTAATATTCAGATAACAATGTGAGATAGAACCCCCAGAACTTTACCTACATCCACTAATATTGGCTTATGCTGTTAATAGTTTCATATGAATACAAACTTCTGTCTCATACAGACCTTGATTTAATGGATATATCTTGTGTCTTTCTTATTAGATGATCAATGCCTACATTTTCAGAAATTTACAGGGTGTGAGATTAACAATAAAAGGTTGAAATTTTTTAGAGAAAACGAGGCTTATTCTTTAACATCACAGCAACAATAGTTGTTAATAATGATAATGACTATGACCCTTTATGGAATAAAAATCAACAACGCATCTCTATGTAAGAGCCTCATTAATTGGATTCAATCATTCCAGATTACCCCAATTCTCCAACTCCTTAGAAATATTCTAGTCATTTGTAATGCCAGGCACTCACAATGAGAAAAGTAGACTTTTACATTCTACCTGGCCCACAGTAACACAGGCCAGGAATAAATGTAAATTTACCCAATAAAGCCACTGGGTAAAATTTTATATTGATGTTGTACATTTAAACTTCATCAGTCAGGAAATTTAAATTGAAACTTCAATATAATTGATATCAACTACAATTTTTGTGTCAAAAAAATTAATATTCAGTTTGGTTCTACCCCCCTCCCCCCAAAAAAAAAACCCAATGAAGCAACATTAACATATCAGTGCCAAAATTATATAAATTCTGAACTGCACAGTCCAAATTCAAGACTGCAAATTCCAGATCAAATATATATTACACACATAATTATAATAACATTTTCAAATAAGGACCTCTGTAGGAAACCTCTGACCTTTGACCTTGTGACCCCCAAACTGATCAAATTGTCACTCCAATATGTATACTTTGACTGAGTTTGAATTTCATCAAACAGGTTATCATGTGAACAACATCAGGGAAAAATGGACAGCTAGAAAACATGCCTCTGGCAACCAGATGGGCATTTCATAAAGTTGTTCATACGTTAAGAGCATCTTGATGAACAACTGGTGATCCTTCTTAGGAACTACCTAACCACAAATGAAAATTGTTCACTATAAGAAAGGATCACCAGTCATTCATAAAGTCGCTCATAACTTTCAAACAGCTATATGAAACACCCACCCGCTTTGGTAGGCAGAGGCATAAAAAGGCCAAAGGGTGTAATTTCAAGCTCCTTTAATCTTTTGGGAAAGCCTTACCTGATTCTTTAGCTGATGCACTTCTTTTCTTAGGAGGGGCTCTAGAGGCAGCTCCTGATGGGCCTGGTTCATCATCCTTTGACATCTTACGCCCCTGAGAAGGTTCTCTTTCCTTAGAGGAGGCTTTTCTCTTCTTAGATATGACCGGTGATCCAGCAGGAACAGCAGATGATTGAGAGCCAAAGTCAAAGACAGATCCTTCTTTAATTCCTTCACGCTTGATGACAGTTCTACATAGTGTTCTTAGTTTATTGTAATCAGGTTTCTCATCATATCCCATCTGAAAGGCATAGGTCAGGAAAGTCTTGAGTTCACCTAAGCAGGAAAAAAAAAATTCATTACTCACTAGGCACATCCATTATTTAGGTTACATAAGTCTAAAAGACTGAATACTGCCAAAGTAGGGATTTTCCTTTATTTTAATTCCAGTGCTACATTTTGAGCACACCAACCCAATTTTGCTAAATTGTATTACCGTTTATATCAGACCCTATGTGAATTTCAGGGGCTCTTTATTTACTGAGGGTCCTGCGGTCCAGTGGTTAGAGCATTGGACTCATACTCGCAAGGTTGTGAGTTCATATCCCAACTCTGCCATTGTCGCCACTTTGATAAAAAGGCCAAAGAGTGAGATCTGTCGTCTATAACGTCAGCCACTATGACTGATTAACCTAGACGTAAAATGTTTCCTAGATAATTGGTTATATACCAGCTTGGCGTTTACCAGCAAAATGCTGTCCTGCCGAGTTCCTGCAGGAGTTACCATAAACATAAACCTTTCCAGGGCTCTGTACGGCATTTTAGGGGTGAATACGCCCTGAGTCCCTGTATAATATTACCATGCCTATTGTTGATCCACAATATCTCATTCCCCTTGTACAAGCTTAGCATGCATTTCCAGGCATTTTAAAACTTTAAATAAATAATACAACTTAAAATGACGAAAATCATTTGAAGCATTCAAATAATAGAATCACAATCTCTTTATAAGATCCTTGATATATAAGATGAAGCTTGTGCAAGGGGAATGATGCACTATGGGTTCTCATCTTTGTATTTTGTTTCTCACCTTCATCTAGAGATGAGTATTCAATATGTTTGTGTAGTGTATCTTTAAAGTGACCAAGAAAAAAACCCAGAAATATATTTCCACAAATGCTTTCATATACATGCAGTTCTTTAGAACATATCCTCTTATACGTAAGATTTGTTGGCTTAAAAATAATATCAATATCTTCATGCAAATTTAAACTACTACGACTAATTACCAAATTATTATAAGGGGGGGTAAATTAGAGTAACATTGTCTATGAATAATACATACTTGGATATGAAGAACTGAAACAAGCCTTGAGTAGTCCTGGAACATCCTTTGAATATCTGTAAGAAAATGATATTGAGGGAATGAATGTAAGGTCATATGCAATTAGTCTTAGCCATGCATATGTGATGGTTGAGAGGGGGGGGGGGGGTTGCAGATGGGAAATAAACAGGCAAGACATTTATCAAACAGTAAATAAAATCGTAAGAAATAAATTTCATTATTTCCCAGCTGAGAGACCCCCCACAATACTTTGTATAATAAAAAAAATCATTATTTTACTGAACTCTTGTTTGTACAGTGTGTCTCTAAAAAAAGTAAACCCAACTTCAACGGCAAATTTTCAGAAAAGTAAAGAATATTTACACATTATTTTTTCATGGTTAGATAGTCCAATAAGTCCTCTGTCCAATTACATCACTTAGGTTATCTAACTCTCATGCATGACTGAGCATGAATCAACTGAGTGAACTGGTGTCAAATCATCACTGTGGCAAGTTATTTCTTGTTATTTTCATGCATTCAAGGCCTATTTGAAGTTAAACTGGTTCTGTGATCAACATACTTTCTCACATTGTACCAGATGGCCCTTTTGTTGGAGGCTGCCTCTCGGGGAACTGCACCCGAAAAGCCTCTTGAACTTCCACGAAACTTCTTGTTTCCTGGTATCGAGTTACCAGGAATACTCTGCTCAATTGTCAACTGTACCATGTTTGGAAAGCATGTGAAGTGTGCCTGTGTTAAGAACAACCTCTGCTGAAGTTGTTATGTAATCGTAGGCCTAACATGTGACCAAAATTTAACTTCAAATAGGCCTTGAATGCATGACAATAGCAAGAAATAACTTGCCACAGTGATGATTTAATCATAGGCCTAACATGTGACAAACATTTAACTTCAAATAGGCCTTGAATGCATGACAATAACAAGAAATAACTTGCCACAGTGATGATTTGACACCAGTTCACTAAGTCGAATCATGCTCAGTCATGCATGAGAGTTAGAAAACCTATGTGATGTAATTGGACAGAGGACTTATTGGACTATCTAGCCATAAAAAAATAATGTGTAAATATATTTTAGTTTTCTGAAAATTTGCTGTTGAAGTTGGGTTTACTTTTTTTAGAGACACGCTGTATTAGTATTAGGGGAAGGCGGGGTAAGTTGAGCCACCACCTCCAGGCCAATAATGAATGAGTCAGACATTATGGTGGTGTCATGTATTGATGACCCATTACATAACCCTTAACCCCACCACATTGTTTTCAATTTTGAAACAAAAAGTAATTTTTTAGAGGGAAAAATACAAATTTCAGCCAAAAAAGTAAAAAGGGTGTGAAATAGGTAATTGCTTTTTACCCACACACGTCTTTAAATATAGTAAAGAAATAAGAACAATATTGTTAGTCCAGGTATGGATTCCAATTCTTGTCATAGTCTTTGACATGATGGATTCATAAGAAATGTGTGGATGTGAAAATATCGCAAAAAGTTCGGACTGGGGTAATTTGAGCCAGCCAACATGGGGCAAGTTGAGCCATAGTAATTCTTATGGTAATGTATAATAAAAAACAAACAAACCTTTAACGCCATTGATATGCAGGCAGAAAGGAGCAAATTCACATGACAGTTCTTTCACTGTTAGAGGATGTTAGTATTTATAGAGAATTAGCGAGTGAAAAGTCTTTAAATATAAAATTGACATGCTGGTTCTTCCCGCCTACATTTTGTACATAGTTTTTGTGGCTCAACTTACCCCAGACGTTGGCACAATTTACCCCACAGATGGGGCAAGTTGAGCCATTTGACATCGTTTTTTTCAAAGGTCACAATGACTATCAGTGTGGGGGTAGAAAGTTATATATAATTATGTGAAAAATATTTCCCAAGAATCAAATCTAAAGGCTAGGTACTTATTTCGACAATATTATTAGTCATATCAATTCTTAAAAGCAAAATGCAAAAAGTGTCACAACTTACCCCGCCTTCCCCTATTTAATTTGAATATGGGAAATAAATGAATTGAAATAAATCAAAATTTGCAATGTTTCCTCATTCGTTTTCTTGTTTTTTTATGATTAAAAAAGTGTCACCAATGAATTCCATCCAATAAAGGGGGAAAACAAAAGGTTTTAATGGACTATATAATCTTACATAAACTTAATAGAGCTATTAGAGCAGTAGATCATTTAATACTTAAAGTTTAAACAATAAACTGCTGACTTTACTAGTTATTCAGACGCCCCATTAATTCAGTATTCTTAGGTGCTAGGACAAGATAGTTGCCATTACTTAATGTTGATAACTGAGTTTAAACAAAGATGAGCTTACTTGATTTTTTGTTTCATGACGTAGTCTAGATCTGTGAGTTTGTTTTCCCATGGTAACGTTGTACATAGCCATTGAAGCATTACATAGCCAAGGATCTGTATGTCACCACGACGTGATGGAGCTATCTCAGGCAGACAATTCAAAAGAAACAAAATTACATCATGAGAAATCACGGCTTGATCTTTCACCTTGTCCCCTTATTTCTAATAGATATTACTGGTATATTCCCTGTAGAATTACAAATAATATGTTAAAGACATACATGACTGGTTACATGAATTACAAGAATAACACTAATCACTGAAAATTCCACATTCTGATTCATACGCATTATCATTGAGACAATGCAATAATGTTCGTAGATTTCTTACTTGGAGAAAACAAAAAAAACTACTACTTTGGTTGATTCTCTACTCAGAAAGCAAGTGTTTTAATTAAACATTGACATATTTACTACAGCCTAATGGAACTGAACGATCATAGTCTCTTCTCTATCATGCATTGTACAATATCCACTCCTTATCTATTACAGTTGAAGTGGTTGGTAAATCCAAAACAATATAGGTGTATTCTAGGCCAAAGAATGAATACCAAAATTACTCTTAACAATCATGGAAAAAGATATAATTTGTTTTTCTTCAAATATTTCAAGTACTTTAATTTTAGGTAAATATGAATTGAAATATCCAAGGTTACTGGTTGGATACATAAATTATAAGACAATGACTGACATGCTCCCACAGATTTCTATGAAAAACCTAACTAGCAAGAGAAAATCATATCTCAATGTAACATTTGGTCTCATATATTTTCTGTGATTTTTAGGTTTTATTTTTTATTAACACCACCCATATTAACAATGTATGTTTATCAAATTTACAATCATATGTGAATAGTGGAAAAAGTGATGAACTATCTCATGTTTATGGCAGGCATATTGAAAGGTACTCCAGGCTGAAGTAAATATGATTTAAACAGATAAAGAAAAATCAGACAAACAAAACACTGAAAATTTGATCAAAATCGGACAAGGAATAACAAAGTTATGACATTTTAAAGTTTTACATTTTCCGGTGAAACAGTTCTAGGCATGTCTTCATGAATATTCAATGAGCAAATTTATGATGTCATATCCCCACTTGTTTTTTTTTTGTATTTTATTACATGAAATTGGGTTTATTCAAAAATTTTCGTCCAAGAACTAAAAAGATTTGATTGACAACTGATTTAGTGCATTAGATATTAATTGCTGCAACTTATTTCATTCTAAGGGAGACATATTATTCACACATGTATGAAATAATGAAACAATTATGATTTCATGTAATTACATAAGAAAAGGGAAACTGGGGATGTGACATAGTCACCCACCTAATGAATATTCATGATGACGTGCATATAACTGTTTTTACAAAATATTGCAATACTTTAAAATTCAATAACTTGCTATCCGATTTTGATGAAATTTACGGCATTTTGCTCTGTGAATTTTACTGTATTTATTCAGATATAAATATTTTCAGCCCGGAGCATCCCTTGAAGAATTCAAATATTTGATTATTCCCAGGCCAAGTGTGTTCTATCAATTTTATTTCATTAATAAAAATAATAGCAAACTGAAGCACTATTAAAATTAATGATAACTCACAGACTCCTAAGTGAGCATCAATGCTTGTGAATTCTGGAGTGCCATTGTGTCCTTTCTTGGGAAATTCTTTGTACTCTCTATGTTTACCATCAGGCCTGTATCTGTTCACTAAACCATAGTCAGCAAGGAACACCTGCAAAATGATAAATACTGGATTTTATATATCAGTTTAATGTCACAGCTTTCTTATGGGTTCAGCAGTGCAGCAGTAAAAACAGAAAGATATGGGCTCGACCAAAATAAACGTTTGTTTGATTCACTAGTTGGCAGTTTACCAAACAATTACTATTTTTAGAATCAATTACGTTCAACAATGCTCTGAATGGTAAAGTTCCACATTCATTATACCACTGTATTATTGAAGTTTAATTCCAAGTTTGTAAACTGTCTAATACTTGTATTGGTGACGTAACATTTATGGTGCAAATATCTCCAATGATTGGAAACTTTTCCACCATTAAAGTGCCTGTATTTGCAAACACTTGCACTGCAGTCAAATATACCTGCATAATTTAGAAGTTTCATCAATTTACTCCCGATTTCTATATATGCTCAATTTATTTATTTATCTTTTTTTTTTACCTTATTCTTATCTTTTTGTGAGTAACCCAGTAGCAGATTGGCACTCTTGATATCAGCATGAACATAATCCTTTTCATGGAGGTATTCTAATGCATCCAGCTAGAAGTAATAAAAAAGAGGATTTTATGAAATAAGCAAACGTAATTCACATCTACATATATTAAAATCTTATGAACAAATTAGATCATATGAATCTCTCAAGAATTTACCGAGGCTATTCTACATTATTTTGCTGTAGAAAAGTTAACAACAAATAATATATTCCGCAATTGTCCTATTCCATTTCATGATATATATAAAAGTTACATAAATCACTGAAGTTGATAGATCTATTTTATCTTAATATTTAATCATCATTCCAAAACCTAACTGATGCAAACCAGAGCACATTTCATAAAGACTTGAGTTTTAACTATGTCACTAGCTACGATGGAATCTTAATTTTGAATGGCTAAGTCCTCTTTTCATGATAGTTAGCATAATCGCCAAGTAATAACAATCTCATGTCCTTTATGAAATGGCCACAGATTACCAATGCAACATTACTTAATAAACAACAAGAGTGCGAGCACATAATACGCCCGCCTGTAACATGGAAAATGGAGTTATTGGTCAAGCAAGAAAAGTGGGAGGTGGCGACTTCACCTTTTACCTTTTGACCTCAAAATCAATAGGCTTCCTGGGATCCATAATAGTATCATACACACCAAATTATATGAGCCTGGGTTTAAGTGAAACTAAAGTGATCGTGTTTACAAGGACTTCAAAAGGGCAAGATGAAAACATGTCACTGTGATCCTGACCTTTAACCTAAAAATCAATAGACTTCCTGTGATCCATGCTAGTATCATACACACCAAATTATATGAGCCTAGGTTAAGTCAAACTGAAGTTATCACGTTTACAAGGAAAAGTTAACGGACGGACGGAAACACCGAGCGTGATACCATAATATGTCCCATAGGACGGGCGTATAAAAAGACAAAAAATAATAGAAATTTAGATAAGAATAATATATGGTGGTGTAAAGATGACTTACGACTTGAATTGTTAAAGCAAAGACTACTCCTGGTGTGAATTTCTTGTTGCATGCCAGATATTTCTTCCATATATCTTCACCAAACAAAGGCATCACTAGGAATCTGTATTTGATTTCTTGACAGTTATGGCTTCCAAATCCACACAGCTTAGGTACACCTAGGTGAGATAGTTTCTGTTGCTTCTGCCACTTTGTGACTGTTTGTGAAAATGAGATGCATTTTTACATGGGTACAAGAAAAAGATTGTCAAATATACCCTATTTTAAATATTTAGAACTCTACTCAGTTGATCTGTTAGTGTTTAGATCCATCTTGAATATATTGCCAACTGCCAAGCTAGATAGATTTGATATAATGAGCACAAGATAAAATTCATCATTCAGCTATTGCGCATGATAATTAGTTGGTACACTACATTGTTAAATTTGCTATACAATTATAGTAAATATGTTTTGACTGACATAGCAGTGTGAATGCTTACCTTCCTCTGATTGAGCAGCTCTCTGATAGAAATGGAGTTCTGTGTAAAGGGGTCCATTCTCATGGGGTTCCTATATGAAATGTAAATTACATCTTATTCAACATTATAAAATAAAAACTGCAAACAGGGAAAGAACCATTTCTTTGGAAGATCTGATTTAAATAAAGTATTCATACATTTAGAATGGTGATTGATAAAAACAAATCTTGATTTAAGATTTTCTTAAAAAACATGAACTTCCACTCCACTTCATATTACCTAATGCCCAATTAATTTCAACGACAATACAATTGGCAATTATCATACCGTGACTGTGTTAAACTTTAAATTCAAATAATAGTTAACAAGCCTACATGCATCAATAAAATGGAAGAAATATGATTGCATTTTGTCAAAAGGTCCTTTTTACTTTTTAATAGTTATTCAATTTGACCTCGCTTACTCTAGGCCTTTATTTGATTCTGATGGACATTAACAAGAGAAACTGGCCAGGAAACACAGTCAGTTAAATGAGGAGTTCAGAAAAGCAAGGTTGAAATATAATAATGTTATCTATACTACAGTGCTTTTCAACATCCCTTACCCTCTTCATCTCAAGGCAAACTTTGGCTTTTATGAATATCTTGATAACAACTTTCACTCTATTTCAACATTAATCAGAAAGAAATTAAACATCAGAATTAAACCTGACAAACAATAAAGAATATATGTTATAAATATTGCCTACAAGGTAACTGCCTCTTTCCAACTTCATACAGAAATGTTTGACTTTTAACATGATCACATCATATTGATAACGATCTTTAAATTGTAAATTTTATGTCAATATATGTTGGTTGGGTGAATCTGAGAGGTGAAATCAAAATCAGATTTCATTCTTTAATTTTTGAAAGTTTTAGCTGACTCATGGACAACTAGTTAGAGGTGCTTTTATACCGTGGAGTGTGATATACAGTAATACACTTTTCCAAAGAAATATTAAACCAAATAAGAAAATATATTCAAGAAAAATAATGATTTTTTTTTAATTTAAAGAAAGTGCTGAAAATAAAAATAAATTGAAAATTGACTTACAATCTTAATTACAAAGGTTCCATCATCTTTGGATTTACCAGGAGTATTCTCAGAAGCTATCAGAAAAAATAAACATTTTAGATTTATACACTTTAGATACACTTTAAATTTATATATTTATTTTAGATTTCAATTTAAATAACAATATTATACTGATCAAATGTACACACATGACCAACTTTCAAGTCAAAAGAATGCATAGAGCCTTCATCACTTTTACAATGTAGGGGAGACCGGGGTTAGTTGGAACATTTTTGACAAAAATGGCTGTAAAATCCAAATATATTTTATTCGAGAAACAATCAATATATCAGCTTGAAGCATATATCTAAGGGCTTCAAATGTACCCCATAACATTTTTAACTCTATGATGGTTACTAAAAAAACCACCTTGAACAAGACCATCGCAAACGTTTCAACTTACCCCATATCAGGGTAAGTTGGAACACTGCATGGTCAATTAAGAATTATACTAAAACTACTTAAAACTGTAATATTACATGGTTTGAGCCTATTTGCTTTATTTTTTTCAAGTTAAAAATATCTAAAGTGTGGATTTGTTGAAACTATATGTTTTCTATTATACAGCCACTCACGCAAGCAGACTGTGTAGTAGAATTCCGCGTATTTGTGTGTGTTTGATTTTACATGCAATTAAGTGTACTATCAGCAATTTCATGTACTTCTGCATTAAAGGACAAGTCCACCCCAACAAAAACTGGATTTTAATAAAAAGAGAAAAATTCAACAAGCATGACACTGAAAATTTCATCAAAATCGGATGTAAAATAAGAAAGTTATGGCATTTTAAAGTTTCGCTTCATTTCACAAAACAGTTATATGCACATCTCCGTCGGTATGCAAATGAGGGAACTGATGACATCACTCACTCACTATTTCTTTTGTATTTTATTATATGAAATACGAAATATTTTTTATTTTCTCGTCATCGTCATGTGAAATGAAGTTTCATTCCTCCCTGAACACGTGGAATTCCATTATTTTAACATTATGTGCTTCAGACCATGGACCTATTACGAATGGACATTCAACGAGAGCATTTTATGACCACCACCTGTTTCCAGCTGTCAAAATTGCTGTCTAACCCTTAACTTTCTCTTTACGCGGTTTTTACGACGACCGCCCGGGGCGATTGTTTACACAAGCTTCTTTCGGCCGATGATCGTCACCGATCGATCACTGGCCCTCTTTCGACCAAAGACGGTCATGTTGTAGCCCCGATTGCCAATAGGGAAAGTCCCTACATTACCTAGAATGCAACGCGCAATTCATATCCGCTTTTTCAGTACATTATTTTAGGCTGTCTATAATGTGCGATTGTCGTCTGTCCATCAAAAAAAATCCCGTTAAATTTCATCAATCCTGTGGAATTTTATGCCCAAATGAAAATCAACTTCTGACCGAAGGTAAGCGCTACTATCGACATCAATACTGTCAATACTGTTTTTCCGCAGATTTTTTCGTCAAATTTCAACTGCTTTTTTGCCGTAGATATACGGATCTGCAAGGTGATGTCAATGCATTTCATTTCCGGTTGTTAGCGATGTACGTAAAAAATACGTTTATGCACGCCTGTTTTCTTGTTTCTGCTATCATTTTCATAGCGCTGCTGTGCGTTGCTTTTGATAAAGTGAACGAACAACATCGCAATGGGTAGGAGCAGCGTACAATTGATTTCCGCTGTCCATCAGTGAGAGCGTGTTTTACGACCGGCTTGATGGGTGTCAGCTGCCAGCGCTCTGTTTATAAAAGGATTAGCGGCGACGGTCTTTGGGTCAAAGGAGGGGATTCGTTGATTGTCCATTCGTAATAGGTCCATGTTCAGACAAGGAGGTCCTATTCGTCAAATTCATAAAAATTGAAATATTGTATAATTCAAACAATAAAAAACAAAAGAAATAGTGAGTGACATCATCAACTCTCTCATTTGGATGTTACTGGCTCGTTCATATAACTCTTTTGTTAAAAATAAGCGAAATTTTGAAATGTCATAACTTTCTTATTTTACATCCGATTTTGATGAAATTTTCAGCATTGTGCTCGTCTGATTTTTCTCTATTGATTCAAATCAAAATTTTTCTGAGATGGACTTGACCTTTAAATTTACAAGACAAAAATTAATTGTTTACATTTTTTCAATTAAAGAATTATGCAAATAAGCATATGAAATTTGCCCTAAATTTTTTTGTATGTTTTTGCCTTTTACTCTATTTATTAAGCTATTAGAATGCCAAGTTTTGGTGAGAGTATCAATTTTCACATTTATAAGAAATATCCACCAAAAATTGCAAAAATATAATTTCTTATGCATTTTTTTATTTTATTTGTATTTCTTTGTTTTTTCTAACTTTTTTTTTTTTAATTGTTTTTTCCAATGAACTTTGTCGGGGACTCTTTTGCGATCATAAATAGCATAAAATAAATCCATTTGAACCAACAAAAGTAAAAAATAATCATACATTTATGATTTTTGGTTGAAAAACACAATTTGCATTGACCTTGTACATGGAATCATGTTTTGAGCAATTTTGGGTCCGACATGCACGTACAAATCGTTGCGTAATTTCGAAACCGAGCACCAAGGCATCGCAAATTTGGTATCAAATGATGCGCAAGACTTGAAAGTAAAAAGTCAGCGAGCAGTGTAGTAAAAAAATTTGCGCGATGGCGTAGTGACAAAATTTCTTGAGGGGGGGGGGGGGGGGGCTCAAATTGACCCCCCTCCCGTTTGATAAGGGTTAATATTGCATTAGGCCTTAAATGCACACTCAGACCTAACTGGGAAACAAAACAAGCATTGTATACAATACATGTTCAGAAGAGTGTGAAATACTTCATACATATTTTCTCATATCCAATGTTTTTATTCATAATTATGTTTGGGGTACGTTGGAACATGTTCCAACTAGCCCCTTCAATTTTGTTCCGACTAACCCCGGAGGCCCATTTGACATTTATAAGCTTACAGCACAAAAAAGGGACTTCACCATGGCATATTAATAACCTCATTTTGTAGCTTGGTACAAGTGTCTATTATACCCCCAAACTGGCCAACTTGATCTATAAACTTCTCTGAGATAATAAAACATTTCTGAAAGAGAAAAAAATTACTCAGAAGGTGAAAAAACAAAAATTCCTTTCTAACTTCACCAGGCTTGTTGCACATGTGGTGTCTGTAATATGGTGGATGGCTGTTGATAATGGCAATAAATTAAGGGCAGTATTGCAGAAATTTATTTATAGACGTTAAAGAAAATTACAATGTTTCAACTAACCCCAGTCTCCCCTACTCTTGGAAACTTCTAATAGCAGAATGATCAATCATTGTTTGATTGATCATTAAATGATGATGATGATAATAATAATGATAAAAATCAAAGTAAACAACAAAGTGAGTGTAAACCAAGTCACAATTTAACCTCTGTAAATCATTCCAAATCCTCCTTGTCCAATGGGTTTTCCAAGTTTCCATTCTTTTTTTCGTATATCTCTCAAGACCTCGCCCTCTGGAAGAGTCTCAGGAAATTTGTAAGCTCTCTTGCGACCTGAACACACAAAGAAAATAATGAATTCTCAAGATCTTAATTACTGCAACATCATCAATATAGTAATGAGTTAGTGTCACTGAACTCAAGATTAACATTTTGAGGATTCCCAGGTAAAAATATGCACAGTACAGTGTATATATGACAGTGATCTTGGTTGGCCATTGAAATTGATTGCAACCAGTAGCGAGAGGCTTGTGTAATAGTAATAATAATAGTAATTTTTATAGCGCCATCTATCTAGAAACAAACTATTCCGAGGCCCATTGTTATTATCATTTTTATCATTACCCTGACTTTGGCGCAAGCTGCCTTTCAGCGCTCACGTAGAACAGAACTAGCTAACCATGAACAGGTCAATGAGTACTATTCCCATTGATTTCTTACTATTGGTTTTAGGAAAAAATGTTTTTTTTTTTTAACTTGAGAGTAAATTCTAGCATTTGATCACCTGACAAAATTACAATATCGAGTCTTTGAAGTCCTTAACTACAATCCAATTATCCAAGTTTGATTAAAAAAAAGAAAGCAGTCAATTGCCAAGTTATCAAAGAATAAATGATGTTCACACTGTCTTTTAAAAACCAATGCCCATATATACAAGAAGATATACAATGTACATGATTCACTCATACCTTTGGGAGGCATTTTCTTGGATGTAGTAGATGAATATATCAACAGAGGTTAAACCTATGCCATGCAGGTTGTGAATGCTGATACTGTGTAGATAGCAGTAAGACAAAAGGCAACAATGGATAAAGCAAACTACCTAAATTGAATATGTCTTTAAGAATGGGAAAATTATACAAAACTAAATTCAGCCAAATGTTTGAGACAATCTACACAAAATCATTCTTTTGAAGAATAGAACATGTATACTGGAGATTGGGGCTCTCCTATTGGGACTAACATTTGCTCCCTTTCCAATGGACCAAGTTTTTTTCCAACTGTATCTAGATCGACACAAACAGATTCCTCACTGTCCCCGGAAACAATTTTTACATAGGGGCTG
Source organism: Lytechinus pictus (assembly GCF_037042905.1). NCBI lineage: Eukaryota > Metazoa > Echinodermata > Echinoidea > Temnopleuroida > Toxopneustidae > Lytechinus > Lytechinus pictus. Next base: position 3,477,077 of record NC_087251.1, read on the forward strand.
CTGGGGGCTTGTTCAGGGGGATGTTGTCAGAAAAATTAACAAGCAAAAAAAAAGAAGGTTATTGTTCCAAAATCTGTCATTTTGGAGCAATGACCTCCCTTTTTTTTGCTTGTCAACCTCCGAATAAAAGTGTGTTTTAAAGAGAAATCGAAGGGGTGAGCTAGCCAGGAGGCTCCTAGAGAGTAAAAATCATTCACTAACGTGTGCTTACTCTCTACAGAGCCAGGGATTGCGTCCCATTCATGTGTGTGTACCACTAAAAAAAAAATGAAATTTTCGCCGCCAAAATTTCTACCTTCCTTCTAAAAGATCTAGCCCTAAATCATGTAATGGGATACAACTTCATTTCCGACATTTTTACGATACTGATTTCATTTTTAAACAAAAACTCATTAAAAAAACAAGAAAAAAAAAGTTTTGAGAAGACGGGGAAAAAACTTGCCGATGTTTACGTCGCCGTCTTGTTCTCTTTATCCTTCGCCAAGCTACGAGACGCACATCCTCTGATAGGCGTCTCTTAGCTTGGCGATGTAAACATCGGCAAGGTTTGTCACCATCTTAAGTATTTTTCTTGTTTTTAAAGTAAATTTCGGAAATGAAGTTGTATCAGATTTACATGATAAGGGCTAGATCTTTTAAATGGAAAGTAGAAATCTCGGGGGGGGGGGGGGGGGGGCACATGAATGGGACGCAATTCCTGGCTCTGTGGAGAGTAAGCACACGTTAGTGTATGATTTTTACTCTCTAGGAGCATCCTGGCTATCTCAACCCACTCGAGTCAAGGGTTCATTACATGCCGCCACGCACAGAAAAATCAAGCCATTAGAAGTTGTGTGTTTTGGACGCTAGAAGTGGCATCGCAGCACGCGAGACCCACTAAGTTTAGTTAGAAATCCACTGCCAAATGCAGTTCTGTGTGCGAGGTTAGTACTAACCTCGCACTAGTGTGAGTGATCCCAACCCGGGGGGGGGGGGGGGGGGGGGGTGGTGGTTACGTACCAACCAAAAAATTACTTTTTTTCTTTCCAGGGCTCTTTTTGGAGAAACTTAAAAATTTTCCAGGGCTACTTTTTCATTTTCCAGGGCTCTTTTTCCACTTTCCAGGGCTACAATTTCTGGAGCTATTTCGCGGCTTTTTTGCGTTTGTGTGTGTGTGTGTCTGTGTGTGTGGGGGGGTGTGTGTGTGTGCCACATTGAAGGGATGCTGGTCAGCAGTGCAGGGCTGCTCTGCTGCAGGCTCTGCTTTAACAAGATGTACTGTACATGCGGTGCGTTCAACACTAGCGGGCGTGTATATTTTGCTTATTACATGACGTCATCCAGCCACTGCCGAGAGCCAATTTATGAATGAAAATATAGTAAGCATGCGCAGTGCAAGCCTTCCGTAGCCCCACACAGTATTCCACCAAAACAAGTGTGCAATACTCTATCACCTCGTACCAAAATCGACCTAGAATTTCACTTTCCTATAATTTATATGAATTATGAAAGGTATTCTCGGAGGATCTATTTTCTCACCGATACCGAACAGGTAAGCGAATTTCGATTACTTCTTGATTTTCGGTCAAAATCTTACGAATTAGCGTTGATATAGCATCGTGTTCGTTGGAGTCTGTAGAGTCTATCGCAACGTGTACAAAGTCAATTGATTTCCGGGTTTCGGAGCGTCGCGTGAATATGCATGAAATTGCCGAGTCTCGATAATTTTCGATCGATACTGGAGCGATCCGATCACGAACCAAGACCATTTCCCGCGTAGACAATGTGACCGGATATCGTTATCGCTATCGATACATTCGCACGCAGTCCGAAGGAATTATTTTGGCGACCACGTAGTGATGACGTGATCTGCGCGATTGGCCAATCAGCGGTCTCCGATTCGCTGAGCCGAGACGTCTATTCGTTGTAAACAGTCTATGGACAATTTGCCACTGTGAAATATACAGTGTTGACGGGGGCGATTATGAGTTTTGCAGTCGCCCTCGTGTGAATGTTTTTAGCCCTTTTCCGGGGCTCTTTTTGGACTTTCGGGGGCGAATTCGCCCGCCGCCCCCGTGTAATTTTTTGGTTGTTACGTACGTAACATAATAAGGGTGTCAAAAACACTAAAATAATGAAAAAAGGGTATAGAATATATATTTCAGTAGAAAAACTACATGGGGATCTTGGTGGCCATTCTACTTCATGGTTGAGGGCAACAACTTGATGTCCAAAGATTTCTTTGGGTCTATCTCGATTGATGGTGGAACGAAGGACAGGAGTGCTAGTCCTGAATCCATCAAAGATGCAGGTACACTCCTCGAACCTGCCTCTCAAAATGTTGGTCCAACGACTGTGGTACGATCTCCTCGTTAATCATTTGCAATTACATTTGCCCACTTACACTCCTTTGGAAGAAAAGGGTCCAGTCAAGATTTTTGCCAGCTCAGGCATCGATGAAAGCATTTACGTGTACATCTGCATCTGCCCTTTCATCAAGTTTAAAAAAACTTGGAAAAAGTGGTATCTGCACCTGTTTTCTTCAACATGATCATCACTTAATTTGGTCATGCATGGCACAAATAGGGTATCAATGGAAAGCTAATCTCTTTCACACCCATGCAGAATAATTCCCCAAAATTAAATATAATTCGAATACCATCCCTCTAGAATTGGATTACCTTTTTTTCTGAAACGCACTGTAGATTCTAGGTCTACTTCTTCAGGATGCTTTTCGAAACCCCATGGACGCGCGGTCACGCATGGTATCCACACGTCAATGGAAGTGGCCCCACCCCAGGTCCCAACCCATCTTTGTTTTTACTTGACTTTGTCTTTAGAGTCTAACATTAGATCTAACTTAGAATATCTAGATCAATGTTCTGACACTTTTCTGTCATCCCCATGCCATGCATTGAGTGGAGCCAACATAGTTTAGTTTACTCCAACGATGTTGTAGGACTAAGCCTGTTCATCGATCAAAGCAGAATGTCTATTGCTGCTCTCCTTCAGACAAAATTAGATGCACGACCTGTGTTGGTAGGGAGGGGTGGCAGGGGTAGTATCATAGCTATAGACAGCAAAAAATTCCATGAAAAACACACAAAAATCGAAAATCACTCAAAATCGTAGGCAACCTTCTCCCAATGCTTGTCTAGTCTATTCTTAAATGCAATCACTGAACAAGCAGTAACTACATCTTCTGGGAGACTGTTCCACACATCTATCACTCTGTTAGGCCCCCATTCCAGAGAGGAAACCTTTGAAGGACCAAAAAGACCAAAAGACCAAAAATTGGCAAGGTCTTAGCAGTCTCCAAGATCATTGAAATTTGTCATCTCTGTGGAATAGCTCAGAAAGACCCCTCAAAGAACTCTGAGAGACTGATGGATATTTCTTGTCTTACTGGTCTTGGACTTGTCCTATAGAGATCTTTCAATGGTGTTTCTGAGATCTTTTATGCAACAAGTGATCTTTCAATGATCTCTCATGAGTCTTACTACAGTAATCTCCACAAAAATCTTGAGAGACTGCCGAAAGATCATGGAAAGACTAATAAGAACTTTGAAAGTTCATTGAAAGACCACTGAAAGACTGCTGAAAGACCATCATCAAAAGACCACTTTCCTGTAAGACCGCTGAAAGACTGTTTTGAACCGTTTCAAAAAGTTTTGGATATCATGGAGACCACGAAGACCACTGAAATATCCATCAGGAATCGTGAAAGACCTCGGAGATCTTTGAAAGTTCGTGAAAGATCAAGGAAGTTTCATGGTCTTACAGCAGTCTTTCAGCATGTTCAGAGGTCTTGCTCTCTGTGGAATGGGAGTATGAGCAAAGAAAAACTTACACACATCAAGAGGTGAATATCTTTTCTCTAGCTTTAAGGAATGACCACCTGTTTTATCACCATTTCTCAGACAGAAAAGCTCAGAACTTGTATCATAGTAATCATGCAGATATTTGTACACAGTACATCGATCATGTCACCTCTTTTTCTTCTGTGAGTGTGACTGAGACTGAGTGATGGCAATTTCAGGAGGCGAAGACGTTCAGACTAGACTAGAGTCTAGGGGCCCGTCGCTCAACACCATCATAAGTCTAACTTCTTGACTAAATCGGAGATAGTGAGCTACTTGTCCGCTGACCGTTTCACTAAGCCCTCTTTGCCAAGATCGGGTACAACAACCTCACTAAATATTTATGACACCTCCGAACCTGTCATAACTTCTTTCTTAATGACGTAGTGGCATCACGTGGGTAGACTATGATATGCAAAAGTGCCTAGAAATTTGAAAATGACAATCCTACGTAATCAATCATAGAAATTGAAATTACATCACAGAACAAGTGGGATAATGCATTCAATGATAATTGCAATACAAAGAAACTTTAAAAACTGTCTGTAAAACACCACATAACGATTCATTTTGAAATAGTAAAATAATTTAATCGATAAAGATTCTACCACATCATGCCATCCATAATTGGACTTGTATTTGTATTTTTCAGACCCCTATTAACATTTGGATAAATTCTTTCTCTAATTTATGCACAGAATTTGTCAAATTGTATGTTTCAGTATCAAAGATTTAAAAAGTTTATGTTCAACTACATTTTCATGATGTTTGGAGCGAGGCAGTGTAGCTCAGTCGGTTAGAGCGCCTGTTCCGGATAAGATCGTAGATCTCAACTTGCGTGGGTTCGAGTCCCGCAGCATGCCAGAAGACGTCTAATAAAACAAGTGAAGCGCCTCTGGCAGTCTCACCTGCATCGCACGATTCAATATAGCAGCAGTGCTGGTTTGAAAACTACTATACAATATTTATTCACAAAAAACACCATTCATGTAAATGACATTTGACCTTGATAATGCGATCTAAGACTTGTCAGTAATACTTGATTACCCCTATATCCACATTTTATGAACTATATCTATAAACTTTGAAAGTTATTTACAGCAATCTAATAATTACCTCCATAATGGCCAAAGTTCAATGACCTTAAATAACCTTTGACTTTGGTCATGTGACCTAAAACTCGCATGGGATGTTCAGTGATACTTGATTACTCTTATGTCCAAGTTCCATGAATCAGATCCATAAACTTTCAAAGTTATAATGGTAATTCAACAGATACCCCTAACTTGGCCAAAGTTCATTGACCCTAAATGACCTTTGACCTTGGTCATGTGACTTGAAACTCAGGCAGGATGTTCAGTAATACTTGATTAACCTTATGGCTAAGTTTCATGAACTAGGTCCATATAATTTCCAAGTTATACTGTCATTTCAAAAACTTAACCTTCGGTTAAGATTTGATATTGACGCCGCCGCCGTCGGAAAAGCGGAGCCTATAGTCTCACTCTGCTTTGCAGGTGAGACAAAAACTGATGCTAGCGTTGTGTGTCAGCATGCCTCATCGCTGTGTACAGTGCGGGTGTGAATGCAGTTGGAAAACACTCTGTCCATCAGAAAGGATGCAAATGTTGGTCCTGTGTATAGGAAAGTCACAACCTATGCACGTTAAAACCAATACACTATTCGTCAGTCAAAAAAAAAGAGTAGGTTGTTCACCCAGTGTATTGAACCTGCCAGTACCCGGTACTAGTCATACTGCAAGAATCTTCAGGATTGAAGGAGGCAGTCAGTGTTGCTTGGAGAACTTGAAGAAGAACTAATATAATTATCATCATTTTACAAAGAAAACCGTTATGGTTTACTTTTGTAAACTATTAAAATTGGATATGCCGGGGGTACCCATCTCAACGTCCACATGTGATTTTTTACTTTAGTAATGAAATGAATTGTTCATAATTCAATTTTCTCAGCAATTCAATGCTCCAGTCTTCATGGTGTAAGTACCGGTATTATGATGCATAATTTACCTGTGCTATTATTTTGAAAAGGTGTATTTTACAATTCATCACAGACACAGTATTTGCAATTTTGTCATAATTTTTCTTTTTGAAAATTATGCTATTTTGTGACTAAGGCTAGATCTACGTCTCGTCTGCTCTTTTTAGCGATAGTATCGATATCAAGTCAAGGCATTCTAACGTTAGTTAGGAAGCCTTTTGTGAAACGGGTTTAGTAAGATTGGATGGAACCAACTCCGTGGTTAATTGGTTGGTGGATAATGATATGACTAACTTGTCCAGGTGTTGAGAAACGGGCCCCAGATCTAGATCTAGGCCACTCATTATATGAACAAGGTTATGATATAATCTATTTACCTTGGAAGTAGGCATAAAGTTATACACAACTTATTTGCCCCTCTGTATCCAAACGTTGGTACCTAAAACTTATTTGGCGTTGAGTGGCATGGGTAGAGCATGGACAAAGAAAATTTTCATCTGGATTGTACATGTTCAGGGACCTTTTAAACACCTTTTCCAAACGTGATTTGAACATGTTGACAGTTCGACTGTTCACAACTTCATCTGGTAGATTGTTCCATTGTGTGACAACTCTCTGAGAGAATACACCTTGTCTCAGCTTTGAACAAACCCGATTCTTCAGAATTTTCAAATTGTGTCCATGTGTTCTCTTTGATCTACTATCTAGACAGTGTAAAGAATTGGTCTGCACAAAAGTCTTCAATACCAGTCACTAATTTGAAGATCTGCAACATGTCTGATCGGTGTCTACTATAGGCAAAAGAAGGCAGTTTCATGCTTTGGAGGCGTGCAGGGTAGCTGAGGTCCCTTAATGAAGCCAGAAGTTTGGTGGCTCTTCGTTGCACCTTTTCAAGCTTCTCAATATCTTTTTTGTAGATAGGATGCCATACACATGAGGAATATTCTAAGACAGGCCTTATTAGTGACTTGTACAGAAGTAGGAATCCTTCTTTATCAAAAGATGAGAAGGTGCGTCTGATCATTCCTAGTTTCCTATTTTCTGCAGCAACAACTCTTCCGACTTGCTGATTAAACTTGAGCTTATCATCGAAAGTAACTCCCAAGTCCTTCTCCTCTGATACTGATGCAATGTCGGAAATCATACCATCTTTCTGCACTTTATAAATCCTGTCTGAACTTTTCCTACCTAGGTGCATCACTTTACATTTTGATGTATTAAAGGGGAGTTGCCATGTTTTGGACCAATTTGAAAGACTGTCCAAGTCTTGCTGCAACATCTCACCATCATTATTATTGTTGACAGAAGAGTAGAGTTTGGTATCATCTGCAAACATTTTAACTGTCGATGATTTACCAGATATAACCTCGGGGAGATCATTAATAAAAATAATGAAGAGAACGGGGCTGAGCACGCTCCCTTGAGGAATTCCACTGGTAACAGGTACATGATGTGAAAAGGATCCATTGACATTTACTCTCTGGCTCCTATTTGATAAATGCTTTAATCCAATTCAGAATCTTCCCTTGGATACCATAAGCATTAAGCCCGAGTTGAATCGATTTTAAAATCGGTGTTCGATCGATGTCATCGAGCGCCGGTGCAGATTTTGCAAAATCGGTGCATCGGAAAAAAAAAAAAAAAAAAAAAAAAAACGTCGGCCGGCCGATTCGTTTGGTTCACACAATCATTAAAATAAACAGTAATGTCCAACTTGACTACTACTTACTTGATTTATATTCCCCCAAAATGAAACCGATTGTGCAATTATGATGCCTATTCTTACTCGTCTGCTTGTGCCGAGATAATTTATGCACAATGAATTCATGAATGGAAGTCATCGCCATCGATCGTGCATGCGCAGTACTGTGCTTTAATCAAACCAGAAAGTTGCCGAGACCAACATAAAATATACCTTGCACTCATGAACAATATTAATATCATGACCATAGAATATTATTTAATCGTAATATTTAACAATAATTTATATATGATAATCATTAATATGCATTTAGAGCTTGATGTGAAACTTTGTATTTCGTTTTAATTTTCAATGACGGACATCACATGACGATCGACTTGAGTGAGTGCACTTGTCTAAAAAAAAAATTATCACGTCAGGATTGATTCTCGCACATTGTCAACATGCAGAAACTCTTTTCAAGATCGTAATATCACCATATAATAACATTATACATGTACATGACAAAACAGAGAAAATTGCGTTTGTTATTTTTTTCCATCAATTTGAAGTTAGTTTGTGCCCAACTTTGGGCTCTGATTTCATGAATGGAAAATGTGTCATACGTCATCGAACGCGCATGCGCATTGTGCTTCTTTTCTCGGAGACGTCTAGATGGAATAAAATAAAAATAATGCCAATATTAATACTTCCATATGAACATAACATACTTCGCTGACATCGTTAATATTTTTAGTATGGCCATCAAATCTTATTGCCTACATGTAAATCGTAATTATTTAACATCCAATAATAATTTAAATGAATTTAGAGCTCTATCCGAGTCATTTGTATTTATTTCGATCGCATGCTCTTGTGTCTGTGAAATAAAAATGGATTATCATATCAGGATTAATTCTGGAACATCGTCAGAACTCATATTCTACAATCTTTCCTCACATTCGTTATATCAGCATTGAATACCAATTCAAATGACCATCCAGAGAAAATTACGTATTATAATTATTCCCATCAATTTGTAGCTCATTTTGGATCCAACTACACGATCTCAGGCAAGTTACAGTGCTCTCTGCTGGTTGCTGGCAAGCACGCCTGTCGTTTCGGGAGAGTGAGTGTACGGGGCTGCGGACGGGGCTAGGTGTGTGCGATGCGAGTCTGGACTGCAAATGTTAGTTGACCAAAAATCATTCGGATCGACTCTGCGTGATTCATGGCTTTAATATTGTTTCATTTTAAACTTATATGTTGTCATCTGCAAATATCATTGTTGAAGATATTTTGGGAAGAATTCTGCATTGGTCCCCGGCCTTTTTTTGTGTTTTGTGATCATGGAAAATACAAACAAACTTTGCTCTGTCATCTGCTTGTGCAACGCTCACCCGGCCATGCCAGCGCTAGCGCATGCAGTGCGTGCTTAGCGCATCGACGCGACGGCCGGAACAAAAAAAATTGACTCGATTTTCCCGCCTTTAAAATTCGATGCATCGATGTTCGATCGAATTAAAGCTGTCGAACACCGTTTTTCAAAATAATCGATATGACTCAGGCTTAATAAGCATGCAGTTTCTTCAGCAGTCTATCATGGGGAACACTGTCGAAAGCCTTTTGGTAGTCGAGGTAAATGCAGTCCACGTTACCACCATTATCCAGAATGTTATTCCAATCTTCAATCACTTCTAGAAGTTGAGATGAACAAGATCTTCCTTTGCGAAAACCATGTTGGTGCTCTGACCACAGACTATTTTCATCCATATGCTGCACTATTTCTTCCCTCACCATGGTTTCCATTATTTTGCTCACCACACTTGTCAAACTAACTGGACGGTAATTTCCTGGAGCTGTCTTGTCTCCCTTCTTGTGCAATGGAACTACATCTGCTAGCTTCCACTTAGATGGAACTTTTCCTTCATCCAGAGATGCATTGAACATATTTGAGAGTATTGGGGTGACATGTTCACCGAGTTCCTTGAGTACTTTGATGTGTACCCTATCTGGGCCTGGAGATTTGGATTGGTCCAATGATTGTAACACTTAAAGGACATTTTCAGTGTCAATGTTGATAGATGTCAAAGGTTCGGCATAACTTCTGTCAGAAATATCTGGCATGGTCATCAAATCCTCCTTCGTAAACACAGAGCTGAAAAAATTGTTCAAAAGTACTGCCTTCTCCTCATCATCAGACGTCAAAGATCCATCAGGTCTGGAAAGAAGACTGATGTCGTGCTTTATTTTGAGTTTACTTTGAACATATTTCCAGAAACTCTTGGAATTAGTCTTCAATTCTGAGATCAACTTGGACTCAAACTTCCTTTTGGCTTGACTGATAACTCTTGTAGTCTCATTTCTGATACGATTGAAAACCCATCTAGATTGAGCCGACCTTTGACTTTGATGAACATTCCATGCCTTGTGCTTCCTCTTGATTGCAGATTTGATTTCAGAGTTCATCCATAATGGTTCTGCTTTAAATAGTAGTTGAAGATGCAGTTGACTTGGGTACAAACTCCTCGGTTAATTTGTCAATAATGTCCTTAAACAAGTTATATTTGTCTTCACATCTTGATCCTCTTTAAAGTCGAAAATCTGATGGTCCTGAACAAAGTTTCTCATCTATCATTGTATCTTCCTCTGAAATAAGCATCTAGGGTGTGACATAGCCTACATACTGAGCATTAGACAGTATGTCAAGCTGCTTTAGAATGTCATTTACAAAACCAGTATCTTGATCCTTTCTTGTAGACGAATCATCCGAATCTACTTCTGGTATCCCCTGTAGTATCACATTATTTCGCCTCCGAGCCTTTTCTCTCTCTTCCTCCATGCAGCCTTTACAAATAGACACAACATCAGATTGCGACAGTTTCAGATCATCTGGACTATATCTCTTAGCACTGGCTGAAGCTGACATCAAACCTTGAGAGAGATCAGCTTGTACTTCACTGACCGATTCAGTCAAAATCTGGAGTTTATGGTCTAATTCATAACAGTGATCCTGCACTGAGCTCCACTTTACACTTTCTAACTCCAGTTTTGAAATTCTGTCATTTGCTTCGCCTAAGAATTTGCTACAGTATTTTTCTTAAACAACTTGATCGGTTTTAACGGCTTCAGTTCAATTGCTCTTGATTCGCATTGAGCACAAAACCAGTGTGCAGCTCTAACTTCTTGAAATAATCAGAAATCAGAAGATGATAATCCGCTACAATTCATGCAAAACCATCCTTCACAACGTTCACATTCTATACAGTCAGAGTTGGTATCTATGAATGGTAATTTTACTACATACAGAAAGAGGCTGATTCACTTTGATGAGAAACGTCATTTGTTTTAGTTGAGTTTTTCCTAGTTTTGCTCTTTTCAAGTCCTGATACTGATCATGCTGATAGAGTTCCTTTCTTATTCTTTCAGATTTTGTGTCCAAACTACTGATACTAGGAACTATTGAATTATTGATCCTGTCAAAGGAGCACTCTGGGAAAGTTTCTCAGGGCTGCCACCACTGACCACTACTTCGCTGACTTCACCCTTCCTCTATCATTATCAATTTAAGTCTATCCTCCATCTCTGAGACTATATTGTAAAGCTGGTTACTATTATTAGCAACTGAATATCTCAGACAAAATTACTTAATCAGCTTCACTCCTATTAAAGTAAGGCCTGGAAATATTTTAACTGTAACAAGTTAAGCCTGTAAATGTCCCACACATCAAACTCAAGCTTCAAAGGATATGTCTCATTCTCAAAACTCGACCAAAATTAAGCTAAATGTAAAGTAATTCGCAGTAAAATTCCACTATCACAATCTCGTAAGTAGCATCTGCATTGCCATCATGTTAGTGCATAGGTTGAAAATCTCAGGTTTGGAGAATAAATACTGAAGTAGGGTGACTTACATAGTAACATACATTATCTGAATGAGAGTTTGATCACATGTACAAAGTCTAAACTAAAGGCTCTTTGATGCCTACTCTGATTTGACCTGCAAAATCAATAATTCTTCAATCAACTTCAAATCAAGGTTTACATATAATAAGTCATAAAATACATAGGCCCCTACATGGTTTACTTTTAAAATTTAAGTTTTAATATTTTTGTCTTACATTATTACAATGGTCGATATCTTACCGGTACCGTGGCGTGGCGTTGATCGTGGCCTGGTTCAGACTTCAGGTTGTACCCTATTATTAAGTAAAGGCTATATCACCTCGACTTATGCTCGCTCATCAAAAGAATCTAACGTTAATAATAATATGCCGCTAGCTGGTTGTTTCTGCTTTAGCCTTTAGGCCTTGATCTTTTTGTTTGCCGCGCCGCACGAGTATCGTACCGTTGTACTTCTCCAGCGCGGCTCGAAGGTAAACGTCGCCAGAGTTTCGGGGCAAATCTACGGCCGTTATCGTAAGACACTCGTACTTTCAAAAACGGCGAGCGCGCCACTTGATTTGCTGGTTCCGGGTTCAACAAAATTTTGTAAATAATGTAGGTACCCCGGTATTATATCACAGAGTTAACTCAGCGAAAATATGGCTTAGTCTTGAAAGCTGTTGCAGTCGTTCTTACTCAAATATAATAAGTCGTAGCAGGCTTATCCACTTTGAAAAATCATGAGACCGAACAAAAGTTTCGGAAAAAGAGTCTAGACCGGGACAAATAGGTAACCGGACAAATACCGGTATCTCCATTTATCGTAATTAACTGCGTTTGTTAACGTCGAGACTCGATCGAGAAGAGGAATTGGAAGCATTATAGAGAATAGTCTGACATGTCTAGACTTAAGTCTGGCTTAGGCAGCAGTTTTAGGCGTAGGCCTACCTGGCATTTACAGAAAATTTATGTTAAACTTTAACTAGCGTAGATAGAGGTCCCTTCATTCAATGCTAGACTTTCTAACGGCGGCGTAGCCGTAGCCGTAGGCGTAGCGAGTGCATGTCCGAGTTAGCTTCCGAACGCCAGCCTGAATTCAACTCTGCTCTGCTGCCTGGGCCTGCGCCTGCACTGGGCTGGGAGTGACACTCAGCAGCGGACACCCCAGACCGTAGACGCCGCCTGCTTCCCGAGGACCTCGGCCTTACGATCACCTGCTGCACTGCCGATGCCCTGGCCCTGCCCCTGAATGCATGTCGTTGTTCAACTTGTTGTTGGCGCAGGTCCGGCTCATTGCTTATTTCAGGCTGTATTACTCACTGTATTGACATTGTACCGGTACCGTATTATTTGTACTGTATGTGTTCCCCGTGCGTGTGGCCGGATTGTGTCTGCCGCTGATCAACAACATTGATTAAGTAAGCCAGGGCCAAAGTTCCAACTCCAATCACTGACACAGTGACACTGCCACAAAAAAATCAGCTAAGCCTAAGCTTGACTGGCCGTGTTTCAACTTGTACTATTGTAGATACATGTACTAGACTGCCGGAATTCTAGACTTAATAATAATATCACTTAGCACCTTTTCTAACTTAAAAACGTCACTCGTTGTCGTTACTCTGACTCTCTGTTTTAAATTACTGTTGGCGTTAGGCATGTTCATCATGTCGACAATTGATAATCTTGTTCACTGCTCTAACAAATAACGTTTATACTATAGCTCAGAATTTAATTAGATTTAGGGAATTCAGTCAGAAAATATTCGCAAGACAGGATCTGAATCTGAGCAAACTAACAAAGCTAATTTTATTTAATTACAGAAAAGGAAATCAATTTAAGAAAGCCGATTTATGGCAATTGTAAATTATAGACATGTACGTGATGCAAATAGTTAGACTAGATTGGATCTAACTTATTTTGACGTAGGGCCCTAGTGAAGTCTTCGGAAATTTTGCTTGCTGACTCACTATTTGTACACTGTATGCTTTGACTCTGACTTCTGAGTGGCTTGCTGAATGTGAATGAAAGAGTTTAACCCATCTGCGTCTATGTTACGGAGTACATTAGCTGGTGACACGGTACACAACAACGTCAATACTCCAACAGTCTTGACAGTTGTCTGCTGAGTCGCTGACTAAGTTTCAGACAATACCAGGTTCATGAAGTTTCAAACACCAATCAATTACAGCTGTAATTAAGGATTCATACCTCTAGAACTATGTTTGATTGAAATGAAAGGAAATACTTATTTCTAAGATATCAAGCTTTTGAACCAGTGGCCGGTTGCCTGCTGCCAAAAGACTAGTAAAATGGACAGTATTGTGTCTTCTGAGGAGTTAGCAGGGGGTTCTGATGCACAGACAGTCGTACCACTTCCGTTTAAAGAAGGGAGCAGTGCAGGTAGAGTCACAAGTGAACATCCTTTATCAGAGACAGAGATGCCTCCTGCAAGAATGGATCATGCAGCAGAGACATGTGACAAGACTGTTAAAGGAGACGCTTGCCAGTCAGATAGGGAAGGTTTGCAAGATGGTACAACAGTGAGTCCAGCCCCAGGAAAAAAGGGATCAGGACGAAGAGTCCGATTTCCTGAAGGGAGTCTTGTTACAAGCGAGTATGAGCCACCTAATCCATGGATTAATGGTGAGATTTTTTCCTTTTTTTTTAGTCTTGTAACATATGTCATACATCATGTCCTTTCAGGGAATGGAAATGATTTACAAATTTAGGTCTATTCTTTTCCTCTAAAATCAAATTTTATTTGGGTTATATTCCCCTGAGAGGTAATCTTCTTCAGTATAGTCTGCTAGTGCTATCTTCACAGATTTTTACAGAACACACATGGCAGAGTACTTAATACAGTGGCAAAAAGAAGCTGCTGAAAACTGCTTATCTAAAAAAAGAGCCAATGGAGTAAATTAGAGAGTCAAAAGGGGCCTAAGCTTTCGATCCTAGCAGAATCTTCGTCGGAGGCAAAATGACTTAATACAGTGGTGGATGTAGCTGTTGCCAACTTATTATCATTTGTAGACAAAAGGTTTTCCCTCCTCCCAATGGCCAGCAGAACGTTGGCTATTCCATAAAGGGCAAGCCTACCCCAACATAAAAAATAATCGAGCATAAAGCAAATACAAATTATCAAATTCCTAAGTGAAATAAGAAAGTTATGACTGGGACTAGTTATGACGTTCTAAATTTTTGCTTATTTTCACAAACACAGTTATAAATATGCACAACTTTGATTATAATGCAAATGAGAGAGTGAGAGTCAATGGTGTTAGAACACTATTTCTTTATTTTTATTATTTAAAGATAAACATGACAATATGGAAGTCTCACCTTTATTCTTGTATCACAATCTAAGGCAATCCCACATAAGGTCAAGTTCACCCCAGAAATTTGTTGATTTTAATAAATCAGTAGAGTAAAATCAAACCAGCATAATGCTGCAAATTTCATCAAAATCAGATGTAGAATAAAAAAGTTATGTCATTTTAAATTTTCGCTTATTTTTCACAAAACTGTTATATGCACAACTCCATGATATGCAAATGAGAGAGTCTATGATGTCACTCACTATTTCTTTTGTCTTTATTGTTTGAATTATACAATATTTCGATTTTTACAGATTTGACAATAAGGACCAACTTGACTTTAATTCCATAAAGTGTTAAAATAATGGTAATTCCACATGTTCAGGGAGGGATTCAATTTTGTTTCACATGACAGTGAGGAGAAAATTACAATTTTTCATATTTCATATAATAAAATACCAAAGAAATTGTGAGTGAGTGACTACATCAGTCTGCTTATTTGCATGCCGGCCTTGATGTGCATATATTACTGTTTTGTGATATTAAGCAAAAGTAACCTTATTTTGCATTCGATTTGATGAAATTTTCAGTGATACGCTTGTTGGATTTTTCTCCTTTTATTCAGATTAACTGTTTGTTGGGGTGGACTCGTCTTTCAAATGAGGAATCAAACCTTTTTTACCATGATGTTGAGGGAAAAATTAAGATATTTCATCTAATAATAAAAAGAAACAGTGAGTGACATCATCAGTTCCCTCATTTGCATACCGACCAGGATGTGATCATGTGCACATACAATGTTACATATACATATACATGTATGTACAAATAACTGTCTTTTGAAAATGAGCGAAACTTAAAAATCTAATTTCTTTTTTTTGCACCAGATTTTGATGAAATTTGATTATGGATACTGTTTCTAAGAAAGCTAGAAACTAAAATACACATATTTAGAAAATTAAACATATAGGGGAAAATACTCAAAATAGAGAAAAATTTATTGCAGCTGCGAAAAATTTATTGCAGGGGCGAAATGTATTGTACATTTGTTGCTTTTTATACTCACGCCAAATGAATTTTGAAACTTTGAAGGGTATAAAAGAATCAGCGGGCAGTCAGTCCATTGCAAATCTTGTGCATTGGACTGCTTCCTCAGTTTATATTAGATAACCAATTCTCATGAAATTTTGGCACAAAAATTGATCTTGGAGTAAAGATGTGCAAGACATATATTTTGTGTTTGTCGGAAATCATGTTGCCATGGAGCAACATACATGTATTATATGGCGAAAATTATGTAAAAATCTTGCAGTTTGAATTCCTCAGTTTTCAACCAATTCTCATGGAATCTGGTTCATACATTGGTCTGGAGGTACATGAAAAGATGTGGGGGGCATTTTTTTTGGGTGTTTGTCAGAAAGTGTGTCACCATGGTAACAGTTTTATTCGCAAAACTAAGGTAAAAATCTTGCAGTTCAAACTAGAACATCAGATTTCAGCCAATTCTCAT
Organism: Lytechinus pictus; assembly: GCF_037042905.1. Lineage (NCBI taxonomy): Eukaryota > Metazoa > Echinodermata > Echinoidea > Temnopleuroida > Toxopneustidae > Lytechinus > Lytechinus pictus. The sequence continues at coordinate 3,493,304 of NC_087251.1, forward strand.
AAAATTATGAGATAGATCTATAGATAGATAGATACACTGTAGATAGATCTATAGATAGATAGAGAGATAGATAGATAGATAGATAGAGATAGATAGATACATGTCTAGATGGATGGATGGATAGATACATGTACATGTAGATAGATACATGTAGCTAGATAAAATTGGTTTGAGGCAAAGATGTTTAAGACATTCTGTATTTTTCAGTTTTTAGCCAGTGCTCATGAAAGTCTGTATAAATATTCAACTTGGAGTAAAAACATACAAGATTTATTTTTTATTATGTTAATCACCTTCAGTGAATTCTAGTTTGGAAGTGGAAGTGCTGAACATAACAAAATCACCATTAGAGATAGGCATTGTAACAATTACATTATATTGGATGGCTCAGAATGGAATACCATAAATATTTCCAAGAATGTGGGAAAATATTCCACAAATTGCAGATTGGCTCTAACAAGTGGAATATTTCTGGTATTTCATGAAATAAAGCCATCCAATATCATCTATACAACCCCCCCCCCCCCCAAAAAAAAGAGGGAGAAATTTAACAAGTCATATCACTTATCACATTATGTCATCACTTTAGGATCAATTTTGGTCAGTGACATGCGACTTACATGTACATGTAGTTCATGATGACGTCATTGTGATCTATGCTGCGCATGGCATTACATTCATTGTTGTACGCGTTGTATATTTCATGCATTCGTGCATGCGCACTAGACTGTTGAATATGGTCTCAAACTCAACGGTAAATTTTGTACAGGAGCCTATGGGATATTCGTCGGATTTAAAGTATGGCTAAAACGCTCTATATAGATAATAATTATACTGAAAAAGGTAACCCCATGTACATGTACATGTAGCATGTAGGTGTATGAATGTGTACTGTATAATTTCATCAAGAAGTACAACCCAGCTATGTCTAATGCATTGTATTTTAATTTTTTGGGTTTCATGGTTCAAACTTCAAATACGATTTTTTAAAAATGAATTGTGTAGAGAATGATGCATAAAAGACTGCATTCATGAGGTGCTTGATTATCCATTTCTATAAAATGTCCACCTCAGATTAATTAGCCATGTACTTGAACCTACATGTTTTTGTGTCTCGCCCACTTATGAAAATAACCAGAAATATCGTGATTTGCGAGGGCACGCAACAGAATTGTATCGAAACTTCATTGTGAACTGACTGGGATGGAATAACACTTGTCATAAGAGCCTTGCACGTAAACTTTAATGTTGACCTGAAAATGATCTTTGACCTTACCATGTGACCTCCGACTGCAGCATAACATGCAGGTCGCCTAAGTCCATCTACATGTACCATCCAAGTTTGGTTGAAAAGTGACTTACAGTTGCAGAGTTAGGTGTCATAAAAGAGTCTTGCATGTAAACTTTAACGTTGACCTGAAAATGACATTTGACCTCACCATGTGACCTCTGACTGCAGCAGAGAAAAAAATACTTTTTTTTTTTTGCAGGAGCCATTTTTCTAACTGGTCACAAATTTATGGGAGCCGTTTTTCAATTTCCGAGAGCAATTTTTGAATTTGCTAGAGCCATTAAAAAAAAAATAAATCACATTTTACACATGTTGAATCTGAAGTATTGTTTGTTGTGTTTTAACTTGCCATCCGTACTATTTCTTTAACCAACAAAAGTAAAGATTGCCATAATGCCATTTGTTTAATGTGCCATCTGTACTATTTCTTTTACTATTAAAAGTGTCTAGTCTACATCTATACTAATTATAGTACAGTCCCAATTAACAGGGAAATTGTTCCTCATATTCCTACCTGAACTTATGTGTTCGTCTAGCTGACAGTTTTTTACTCATGGTTCATTATTTTTTCACAGAATTGTTCAAGCAAACAATTCAGAAATCACGAAGCAACTCCGAGAAATATCCGGTGACCGATGCGATGTGCAACTCAAATGCATTCGCCTATGCAGCTACGCACATGCACGCGGTGTCTATTTCACTACATGTATCGCTATACGTGGGCCTACACAAACAACGAGGGTAAACAAAAAAGGACCCGAGTTCGGACTGACATTGTGATTAAAATAAAAATAGCAATGCAATTCCAGGACTATGAAAATGAATATCGATATTCGAATAACGGAAAAATATCCACTGGTAATTCATCGAAACTTTTGCAAAGATTAGACAGGGTTCTTACCAACAGTAATTACTTTGGGACTAAGGATAAATGGCGTTCGAGCTAAAGCTGGTTCGCAGCAGCAGCAGCAGCGCGCCCAGTCCCGAACTGCCAATATGGCGCCGTACATGAAGCTGACGTTAGAGTACGGCGATTGCATTATATTGCACATAGCGCAATACAACACGCGCGGTTCTTATCCACCTCTATGTACGCTGCACAAGGGAAGACAGCGGACCTACGAGCCAGTTTTTTTCAAGGAGCGATTTTTTTTCCCCTGATCGCTCTCTCTAATGGGTTTGCGAGCACGATTTCAAAGCTTACGGGAGCGATATCACTCAGCGCCCCCTTGTATTTTTTTCGCTGGACTGCAGCATAACATGCAGGTCCCCCAAGTCCATCTACCATCCAAGTTTGGTTGAAAAGTGACTTACGGTTGCGGAGTTAGGTGTCATAAGAGAGTCTTGCATGTGAACTTTAACGTTGACCTGAAAATTACCTTTGACCTTACCATGTGACCTCCGACTGCAGCATAAGATGCAGATCCCCCAAGTCCATCTACCATTCAAGTTTGGTTGAAAAGCGACTTACGGTTGTGGAGTTACACATGTATGTGTCATAAGGTTTGTGACGGACGACATTTGGATCCCTAAAGGCGACCGCACACCTTACGACTGGTCTCCGACCCGATTTTAGAATAAATTGTTGTAGAATTTGATGCTAATATTGAGACTTGGAATATCTTACTGTGTAATGTTCTAAATCATCGTACGAATACCTATGATCAAATTTGTGACTATGCTATCATCCTTCTTAGAATAAAAGCGAATTTAATATCTAGTCGTAATGACGTCATAGCAGTCGTACGATTAGCTACGATTTGAAACTAATTGGGACTTTACTCCGAAATAAGGGCTTGCAATCTTTCAAAATTGTTATAATATTATTATTTCAATTAATTTCAACCTCAAATAAAATGATATGTTCCATTCACATCTTCAGAAAATGAGCAAAATGCGATTTGTTCCAAAATCGGGTCGCAGACCAGTCGTAAGGTGTGCGGTCGCCTTAAGTCTCGCATTCACCTCTGGTGGGCGAGACAAAAATGAATCATGACTACAATACATTATACATGTACATGTAGGCCTATAATTGCCGGATTATAATACTCGAGATGAAGTTTTGGTCTTCCATGTTGCATTAAAATTACATTGTGATAATCAAAGACCCCTTTGGCATGGGAATGGTGTGAGAGATAGCCAGAAGCATGTCTTATTATATAGTGACCAAATTTACATGTTCAAGCAGTTACCTGATACGAAGTGACAGATCAAGTGAAGTAACCACCTTAGCCCTAATGGGTTTGACAGAGTGGATCATATATCAACCACTGTATACTTAGCTGTCAGTAACTGAGTAATATCATCATTTGTATCCCACACCTTGAATGTTTGTTATATTTTCTATTTTTTCAAACCCAGAATTTACATGTACTCATTACAAATTTCTTCTGAAAGATAGAAAACGGCATAGTTGTATACATATGTGTAGATGATTGCACTGCACATGGTGTACATTTGCATGTAGACTCTTATAGGGGTCATGTAGTTCATATATTTTGAAAATGTACATTTATGGCATTATGTACACCCTGACAATGTAAATTAATAATGTATGCATTTCCCATGTACATGATGTACATGTAGGCCTACATCATGAAATGAATAACTTTGTTTGTGATTTTGTTTTTCCTTTAAAATTCATACATGTGCATGTATGCCTCTATGGTTTCCAGTTCTAATTATGAACTTGAATATGTATAGTTCCAATTGCAGTATAAGCCTATCCTTCAATTGATTGCATTATTAGCACTGTGTATTACTGTATCCTGCCAATGTTACTTCATTTCTGCCCTACATGTATATAGGCTAATGGCCATCTAGATTAACCCCACATGCATGGACACAGGCGTGTATCATTTCTCATCACATCACAAAGAACATACATTTTAACAAAATATCAACTTTCAATTTTGTAATGAATGACAACCACCAACTTTTAAAACATTGAGATTGTGGAAGGAATGCAGTTTCAGCAACATGCATTTGGCTTATCTAGGCTTGTAGTGTAGGCTGATTCTGCATTTTAGTTCAAACAGGTGGAAAGTAATAAACATAAAGTAAAAAAAAGAATGATCATGAGGAATTAGAGACCTACTCCATCGCCAATAAGACTAAAATCAATTGCAACCCCATGTATGTACATTAGGCATTCATAACAGCTACCTATGCACATGTACCTGCATCACCACTTGTTCAACAAAGTCCTTTTTAAGTCCATAGTGCTGATTACCACATTTGTATAATTATTTTTTTAGGGCAAGAAGTTTATCTGAAATAGAAAATGGTTGTGTCCATGACTCCATGTCTACATGATGAGTCAGTTTAATTGTCTATGAATACATGTACATGTACATGTAGGTATTGGAATTGCTATTGATATTTTTTTTTTGACAAATGAAATTTTCTTTAATAAAAGAATAATAACACATACAATGGTGTTGCAATATGGAAAGGCAGCAGGCCAATGAAGAATGAACAAACTCAAGATAAACCATTATTTAAGTGGACACCATGAGTCATCCCCTCCTGAATCAAGACAAATTTCAAGGGGAGTAGCAGGTCTATCAACTACATGTGTTTGTATGTACTGCATATATATCCATATTATGAATGTAGATCTTCAATCTTCATTATCTTTTGTGAATTTCCCTTGGGTATATTATTGTGATGGAGGATCATTATCAGAAATGATCAAAGTTGTAATGTTTACCAGTCTTCTTTTATTAATATGCCCGTCCTAGAGTGTTTGACTTAACCTCGGCTCATATAATTTGGTGTGTATGATACTAGCATGGATCCCAGGAAGCCTATTGATTTTGAGGTCTAAAGGTCAAAGGTCAAGGTCACAGTGACATGTTTTCATCTTACCCTTCTGCAGTCCTTGTAAACATGATAACTTCAGTTTAATGTAACCTAGGCTCATATAATTTGTTGTGTATGATACAAGCATGTATCCCAGGAAGCCTATTGATTTTGAGGTCAAAAGGTCAAACGTCAAGGTCACAGTGACATGTTTTCATCTTACCCTTCTGCAGTCCTTGTAAACATGAACTTCAGTACCTACATGTAGGCTCATATAATTTGTTTTGTATGATCCCAGGAAGCCTATTGATTTTGAGGTCAAAAGGTCATAGGTCAAGGTCACAGTGACATATTTTCGTCTTGCCCTTCTGCAGTCCTTGTAAATGCGATAGCTTCAGTTTAACTTAACCTAGGCTCATACAATTTGGTATGTATGATATTAGCATGGATCCCAGGAAGCCTATTGATTTTGAGGTCAAAAGGTCAAGATCACAGTGACATGTTTTCATCTTACCTTTCTGAAGTCCTTGTTAACACAATAACTTTAGTTGAACTTAACCTAGGCTCATATAATTTGGTGTGTATGATACTAGCATGGATCCCAGGAAGCCTATTGATTTTGAGGTCAAAAGGTCAAGATCACAGTGACATGTTTTCACCTTACCCTGCTGCAGTCCTTGTTAACACAATAACTTTAGTTGAACTTAACCTAGGCTCATATAATTTGGTGTGTATGATACTAGCATAGATCTCAACAATTCTATTGATTTTGAGGTTAGAAGGTCAAAGGTGAAGTCGCCACCTTCCACTTGCTTGACCAATAGCTCCATTTTCCATGTTACAGGCGGGCGTATTATGTGCTGGCCATAGTGACACTCTTGTTGCTTTTGTTTTGGGATTGTGGCTTCAGGAAATAATCATATTACAGTCATGTACTCATGAGGTTTTGTATTGAATGTAAATCTACCTTTATGTGTATGGTGATATACAGAGCTGCACTGCCAGAGAAATGGCTAGATGATTTTGAAAGGACTAGGTGTTATGTTTAGTATTGGGTACAGGCCTCAAATGTAAATTTTTTTATGCAGGGAACTTTCAAAGCCCTGTTTTCTTAATAGAGCTATCATATTTGCTTTTATAAATATCAATACATCTATGACATCATTGACTACAATGTACCAGGAATGCTTGGCAAAAGTAAGTGAGAAAAATCCCAGTCTCATAAAATTGGGGCTCTTTCACAGATTTAAAGGGCAAGTTCACCTGATATATTTTAAAAACAGAAAATGAAAGGAAGCATGATTTCAGAAATTTCATTAAGATTTTCAGATGATAAGTGTTTCAGTTTTTTTATTCTGTGGCGTCACATGTGAGCAGCTCCCTTATACAATGTACAGTACATATACATCATTATCATCATCATATGGAAGTTAGGTATTCCTGACATAGCACTTTTGGTCGATTAGTATGTATACAGTTAAATTCGTTTTAAAAAATGAAAAAAAAAAATGATCTTACATACCTGTGCTTTTATCAGACATATCATTGGAAACTTTGCTTGTGACCTACATGTACATGTAGCTCATTTATTTGTAAGAAAAAAAAATATTGTCTTGAATTATGAAAAGGGAAATGTATAGAATTTATACTGTACATGGGGGAAGATGCTCTATCACATGTGACATCACAATCTTGAGTATTAAAACTTAATCAAAAAAATATCATGTCCATCTTATCTTTTGATGGGTTGACACCAAAGGTTCATTGTAATTTTGTATTTAATTTTTTTTAAATATAACCATTTTGATGTCTGGGAGGTTCCTTACTATTTGAAGGATTGTACTTTCATTTTAGTATGCTTCTGCATCCCCCAGGGCTATAATGTTTCAGCCTTTTTTTTTAATATGAAGGTGAAACTGAGCCGTACAAATTTGTCCCCAGCTGGTCTTTTGTATATAGAGCTTTTACTCTCACTTGACCTGGTGCATAGAGGGTTGTGATTAGGTGTATTGTATGTTGATGTGGAAGATTTCCCAAGGTATGTAGCTCAATTTGATGCCCCTATCAGCTTTTTTTTTAATCACTTAAAAGCTGTACAGTATGTATGCAATCACCTGATCCCATTTACATGTATTAACATATAGCCAGCCAACCAGTCCGCTGGCACTGTACTCTATCATGATTTTTTGGAGGATTAATGGTTTGATGTACATATACTGTAGGTTCCAATACATGTAGGCTACATGTATGTACCTAGGTGACTTGCATGCCTCAATACAGTCTGGTAAAGCTATAGCACACCTGTAATTGGGGAATGATGGAACTATCTTGTTATGAAGTCCATCAGCTGTGACATCCCTGTGTTTTTTTTAATTTTGTGTGTGTAACCTTTCCATCTGAGTGACCATGTCATACTTACATACATGTATAACATAATTTTTCATTGATACATTTATATAGTGGTGATTACCGGTAAACACAATGTCAGGATGATCGAACTTTTTCTTTTGGTTCACATTTCTTTTGATTACACTGTACATGTAAAGAATATTGTTTATCATGCATGTTATTGAAAAAAAGTACATTATTTATGTGCATGTAATGTATATATTTGCCCATTAATGAGAAACAGAAATACTATGTTTTCTGTTGTATCATGCATAGGTGTGGTATTGCCTTTTTTGCCAGTACATTTTCTGCTAAAAAGCAGGGATTTGATGGAATGTGTATAGCATTGTTGCTGATTGTTGACTCACATACTGTATGTTGATATCCCTTGCCTGTGTAGGAAGCTCATGACATGTACAAACATGTACTGTATGTAGTATCAAGGGTCCATATTGCAGGTGAGGTTCACTGCTGTGAAGTGATTATATTAAAATGGGAAATTGTAATCTGTGCCAGTAAATGTACCATGTATACTGATTGATTATGATTGTAATTGTTCTGTACGTTATTTGATGGTTGGTTTACCTGACTGCCATTTTTAAAAACAAACTTGAATGTATACAGATAGCCTACGCTACATTTATGTGACCTCAGGCCAGAATCATGATTTGAATCTTGATTAAAAAAACAAACATGAATCACAATACCACAGAATCAGCATTTACACAACCTTCATTCCAATGCTGTTTCTCCTCGGATTCGGGCCAATCCAGTGCGCATCACTAGTGCGCAGTTTGACAGAGGAAGCAAGTATAGGGCAACTTTTACGCACATGTTTCGGCTCAAGAAAAATCAACAGTTTGCTTCCAGAATTCAGTCTATTATACATCGGTCTACCTCATTTTGTACTCTAAATGTACTTCTATTCATCTTGTCGGTTTATTGAAAATGGTGTTCGAAAGTGAATTTCAGCATAGATCCAATTTGATATGGACACTGTTAACTCAACAACAACTGAGATCATTGTCTGTCCAGTTTAATAATATTTCATTTACTAGAACTTGAATTTGAAGACATGACCAAAAGAATGAAAAGCAGTAGACGATGCAATGACCAACACAGAACATGAATATGACAAGAAATGCATGCATATCACACACTGAGCATAGCGCGTGCCTTGAGCTGGCAAGAATCAAACTGAAAGTAGCCCGACACAGTGACATCATAGAATCATGATTCAAATCACGATTGCGTTTATACGACCTTTTTCCGTGTGTCATGTTTGTGATTTGAGAGGCGTTTATTTTCACTTTTGACTCAATGCAATCGTGATTTGAATCATGATCCTAATCATGATTCTAGGATAAAAAGGTGGCGCATTAATGCACCCTAATATAAATGAAATGAAGCAACCAACTAGACCAATGGATATACATGTAGATCCTATTTGAAAGACCTTGGAAGCATTTCTTCACTTCAGTATCAGATACTGTGACAAGCTACTGAACTCCTTGTCTCTTATTGGCTATCAACAAAATCATGAAGAAGCTCCAGGAGGTGCTTCCCTGTTCATAGTGTATTCTTTACCAAAAGACAAGAATGGATCCCAATTGTTTTCATGTAATTAATGAACCTTCATTTTGGAGTCATACATGTAGGCATTGCATTTACAAGTTGGACACCATGCTTGTACACAAAAGCATTGAAGGGTTGTTTTTCATTGCTAGGAGATGTAGGCATATGCATGTACATTAAAAAATGGTATCAAAATGCTCGGATAAAAGGGTACAGTACATACTTTTCAACCCTGGATATATCAAAATGGTATACATGTACAATGTAGGCCTAAACCATGTCAATTTTAGAATATTTGAGGCAATATTTACAGTGGGATAAACATGAAAAAATATTTGTTTAGGGTATTCAATAAACCTCTCTGAGTAGGACTCTGAGGTAGAAGGATGATTATTTGTTTATAAGGTGTACATGTACATTAATTCCCCCCAAAACATACAAAAAATCAGGGGAAAAAAATAAGATTCCCTTTACATGGGTTATTTTTCCTTATGTTGTGAATTCTGCAGGCGTTATTTCCTTATGTTCTAAATTACCTGGGGCCCGTAACACAAAGCTTACAATTCATCGTAGAAGATTGACTACAATGTGCAATTAATCGTGAAAATCAAGCATAAAATTAATTGCTAACCCGTGCGTTATGTGACCCTGTATGTAATTGCGAACATAAAACCTGCAAAATAAATTTTATATTTGCCTGCTTTTTGTATGTTTGGGGGTAATTGTTTGGAAAGGGACTCGTTACTTGTATTTAAATGCAATTGATATCAAGATCATTTGCAAAATATGTAGGCATATATTTTTGACCTATTATGTAGTAATAATTGTTTTTGGTAAATATCCTGTTTCATTTTCAATTTTCAAATTTTGTCTTTTTCTCCCTTTTTCACTTTTCTTTTTTTCCTTTTTCTACCTGCCATAATCTGTATTTCCCTCTCTCTTTGATTTTCCTCTTGAATGATTCTATACAGCCAAGGAAACATGCACTGATGAGCTTTGTGCCGCTTACCAAGCTGGATGTGCACAGATGAAAGTCAAACCAAGTCAGAGTATCATTCGACAACTCCAGGTAAAAAAAATCATCTAACTTCTCAGCGAAAAAAATACACGAGGGCGGCGGGCGAATTTGCCCCGGAAATGCCTAAAGTCGCCCTCGAAATCACCCAAAATCATGCTTTTGGGGGCGACATAAAATCTTAATGTCGCCCCCGAAATTATTGCCGAGCAATACAACTCAGCAGCCCACGAGCGCCATATGCTCGAGCTCCGCTTACCATTTAAAAATCATCAAAAATCCGCACTCAAAATCATGAACAAGCCTTGAAAATAGCGAGGAGCACAGTTTGAAATCCCGAAGTTGGGTCTTTTTTTCTGTACCACGTTTTTCCATACACATGGTATGAAAAAAATATCAACGCAACAGTCAGGAAACGGTTGCATGTATAGGGGTCCATTATGACTACCACCATGTGCAATTTCTAATGCACATTTTCCCCTACAGATATCACAATTCTGTGATAAAATAATTCGAATTACACAGGAAATAAATCCCAGAGTCTAGTAACCTCGCATTGGTGAGTTGTCATTCGGCTTTGCTTTTCAAAACGGCCTATTAACATCTTAAACTTACCTTATTTGTTGATTATTACTTAAAAATCATTTGTTTTATTTTTCTAGGGGATGAGGTAAATATCAGACAATAAATCATCAAACAAAGCTCCATCTATTTTACAAGGCCACGGGAGGCTCACGAACACCCGCATTGGCGCTTGTACTAGCTAGCCAGTCTGAGCTCTGTCTCTCTGCCAGAGCTCTGGGGGACAATTCGATCAGTAAAGGCCTCAATGATGGTGATTTTCTGTTTCAGACAGAGTCTACATTTCGGGTATATTATTAAAATCTGCCAATAAAGTTTGATGATTTCTTCATTGTCATGTATATTTAAGTTATTAATGAGTTCATTCTCACCAAATTTAGACTCCCCCATAGAGAAATGCAATTTTCGTTGAGATCTGCGTTTTCAAAGAACTTAAGGAAAAGTTAGGGTATGTGGGCCTTTTATTATAACATGGACAAGTACAGGTTATTGTACTGGAATAGATGGAGTAGAAATTAGATATTGAATTCATGTATATCAAAATTCAACTCACAGTCACACACACACACCCACATCCAAGATTCTAAGCATGAAAAAAATAACTTAAAAAATCATACAATATTAAACGATAAGTAATAATTCATGAATAAGTGAACAGGTATTCCTCAAAATACAAAAAAGTAGCATTTGAAAAGAGCCCCCAAAATGCAAAAAGTAGCCCCCGAAAGGTAGAAATGGAGCCCCCGAAATTTTACAAAAAATTGAAAAAAGAGCCCCCGAAAAAAATGATTATTTTTTACACTGTAACTTCTCCTTGTTATTACAGTCACGTAATGAGGATCATTCATATGGAACCACCCTGTAGACGCGCAAGTACAGGCTTTATTGTTCTCACACAGGCAACCTGCAAAAATTGTTGAGACCCTCGCGATTCGCAAAAAACTCCGTACACGAAAATAACAGCTTATACAGTGCAGTAGTGAGAACTTGTTGTTGTGAATGATTAGATTTTACCAAACTAAAAGATAGCTGTATCTTTGAAGGGTGTTGTTATAGTTATAATCCACTGTAATATAATGCTTATCACAGAACAATGTCTCAAAGCACTTTTACAGTTCAGTGCTTGTGAGCTTTATTCAAAGCCAGTATTATTTTTGTTAATGTTAAATATTAAAATTATTCATTTTCAAAGTTTTGAATTCATGGTAAGATAAAATGGAAAAAAATCATGTAACATATGTTTCATGAAAAGATGCAATCTAAATTCCCTGAGATTTACAATTAATTTACCAAAAAATAATAAACTTACATATTTTTTGTATATTTCAAAGGGGCACATAAATGATTACTAATACTAACAAAATCTACCCTTCATTGTTGCATTTTGGTAAAGTCTGTCAACCTATAGTATATGTCATGGAGATTTTGATAACTCTATGCTTAGAAGGTATTCTGTATTAATAATATCCTGCAAATATTTGCATTACATTATGTAGGTCCACACACCCCAGAGGAGCAGTACCAATGATGATGGTATTACCCTCTCACTATGCACCTGAGAGTTTGTGGTGGAAATATTTGCATGCAAAATATATTAAAGCACTATTCATTACCAGTACTTATAAACATTGATATAAATTACACGTCAAGTGTTTAGTAACCATAACCTGTTTGAAATTGGATACTTAGTCGGCGATGAAATAGTTTTTCAATATTGAAGTCAAATCACCTACCATTTGTCCCACAATGAAAAGTAATATGAAAATTTGAATAAGATCCTATTGTAGTTGGGTCAAATGTTAAGAACAAACCTGTCTCAGAATATATTCAGTACACACAATAGACATTTTATTGGTGAAATGTGCCATTACAAAAAACTGTTAACCTAATTGAACTTTGTGGGGTATGTCTTATTATCTTCAGTAATTACACTGGGAATCACATTTTTCTTTTTTATGGGGGGGGGCAAAGAAGTACAAAAATAAGGCCATTTCTTTTTCAAATTTTCAATACAACTTTTTTTTATGCACAATTATTCAATTTTATATATAAATTAAATATTTGTTTTGAGGCCAAAAGACAAGAGAATGATCGATTGGAAACAAGGCAATATGGATGGATTGAATATCAGATTGTCCAATACTGGTACATGTGGTAATGCTATCACAGAACACATCAAGAAGATGCAATCTTTAATCATATGCCTTTCTCCTCTCTTCCTAAAGACGGTGAAGGATTTCACAGTTCGAGCAGAAAGTCTCAATCTTCAAGGTAATTCTTTTTGCCATTCAATACATGTATCTATATTGATTGCTCATATGAAGCCATACTTTTGGGATAACACACTTGGTTTAGGGTCATGCATGATGCTGCATGAAGCCTTTCTTATTGCCTAAGGGTCATATTTCTAGCAAGCCAGTCTAACCAACTCTCTCTTTCATACATTTGGTTTAGTCGATCGATATTGGATGAATAAGGTACTGTTGCTGTTTGCAATCTATTAAAAATAATATTTTGATGCAAATTAACATTTAACTTGATTGATTGATTTGTTTACTTATAACATCATGATTGTGATAAATTATGAGGACATCATACTAAACTTAACCCACCAGGACGAATACATCCCCCCCCAAAAAAAAATAAAGCAAAATAAAATACTTCCTTGATGATCAAGATAAACAGAAGTTAGTGATCCATTTATGTCATTGATTTATTTGAACTTTATTATTCAAAACTTAGTACATATATTTCAGAAAAAAAATAAATTTGTTGCAAAATGTGCTTGAAAGTTAGAAATTTGTCCATTTATATTGAAAAGTAATTATATTGTTTCCATCACACTGTCAAGTTTGATGATCCTTCTCCTTTAACATGAAAAGGTACATAAAAATTAATCAGACTCGGCATCTACATAAAAAAAAACTTTATTCTGTTTGATTTTTTTGTATTTTTGTATGATTTCTAGAGCCTTGCTTTAAACATCATTTTGTCACAGATCAATTAAAACAAACTATATCAAATCAAATCAGATACAGTATGTATAGGGATGATGATGATAATGCATCTGTGTTTTCTACTAGTTCTATATCACATTCATAGAAATGTTTGGTTTTCATTTATGATTGCTTTAAGAATATATGATAAGTGACCTTAAAACCATAATTAATCCAAAGTTTTATAATCAATGAAGTTTATATACATGTACATGAATTTAAAGCTTACTTTTCTGAGACATCTCTTTCCACAAGTTCTTTCAGGTACAAATTATATACATCTGAATGAGTTCAATTTTTATAATTAGATGAAATACCAATGTCCTTTGCTGGAAGCAATTTGGAAAATACAGTGTATAGAAGGTTTTTTTTTGTGTTGGCAAATTTGTGATTTATCTTTGAATATTCTGAGTTTGTGAAAATTATGACTCAGTTCTTTAATTTGAAATATCTAAACTTGAATTATATTCCTATGAGTATCCGTGTATAATTGAAATAAACCAAACAATGTATTAATCCAACCTGGTAATATTTAAATCATAAAAAAAATCAAATTATTTATGCTCTAGTAAATGTGTGTTTTAATCGTCAGTAAAGAGAATGCATGTTGTAAATGACATAAAGTTGAAAAGTAGGCATAGTAAAGTAACATGCACTCTTATTATTTAGTGGAAAGAGAATGCAATACCTGCTTTGATAGAATTGTGATTTCATTTCATCATGGTTTTTTATTTTAACATTTTTTATCAGAATTGCCCTTTTAAAGATTAAAAAAATAATAGTCTTATTGAACATACTTTTTTATATCAAAAGTACTCTGTAGTTAATAAAGCGTCATATCCTCTACATTATTGTCACAAACTTTATATTTAAAGGTGAAAAGCTAGATCTAAAAGCTGTGGAGACCTTAGAGGAGGTATTCAAAAGGGTTCAGTTCAACACTATAGATGTGGAAGGCACATCGATGGATGATGAGGTATGAATATATGGTTCTTGTGAAGAAATACAGATGAAAGTATAATTTGATGAGCTTTTGGAATGATTGATCATCTTGGGCATTGAAGGAAAGATATCTATCCTGATAATAATTGCAGATAGCCTCTGACGTGTACAGGGGGATCAAAACAGGGATGTGGGACACAAGCTTAGTTCTCGTCTCTATTGAGATCCAGTTAAGATTTAATTCTATGTGCATATTTTAATGAAGAATAGAAAAACATTGGTAAAGAAAATCTTTAGGTTGAAGAAATATTTTTACGTGGTGGCTTAATTCTTAATCCTGGTTCATACCTTTTGAGTTTTGAGCTGTGTATCGCTGCCTGCGGAAAAAGCAATGTGCAACTTAATGCAGCATACTATGCAACAAAATATTTGGTTGCAATCACACTTTTGCGTACGAGCTTGTCGGGGCTCATACAGAGTTGCACGCAGTAAAGCAAGGTGATGCAGGCTGAAGTGAGGTAATTCAAGGTAAATCAAGCACTTACGCTGCATTAATCCTTGTGTAAGCTACTCGCTGTCGCTCATTCTTGTGCGTCTTTGCTCATAGAAATTTTGGTTGCATTCAGTTGTGGGTGTTTGAAAAATTTTCAAACATCCAAGCTAGGCCTCTGTGTTAGTCTGTGCATTGACATTGTATCATCTTGTTTCATTCGGTGGTATTGCATTTGACTGCATTTTTCTGCATTCAGGCAATCTGCAGCTGAATACAAGGTGTGACCGAGTCTTTAGTATCATTTTGTTTATAAAAATATATAATATACTTTAATGTTTTCATTGATTCATCTAAGTTTTATAAAGCAATGTACCTATTTTTTCCATTTTTGAGTATTTGAATGTTGAATTCATGTAATTATATACCGTATTTTTAAATCACATTTCTTTATCAAAAAGCATGGTAATTTTGTCTACTTGTTGCATTTCTTTTATGACAAGGTAATGTTTTTATTCTCTTGAAAGAAATATATGATTAAGAATCTCACATGTGTAGTACATGATATCCCTTCATCTTCTTGCCTGTTTTGTCCCTTTCTCCTATATGATTAAGGCTACCATGGCAATGTGTGACATGATAGAGTTTTATCAGTCTACATGTAAGCTCATCTATGCAAGTAATAGATCTATTGGGTTCAGAGGTTGGCAAGCAGCCTCAAGGCTTCTTAGAAGGGTAAGTAATCCTCGGTTTATTGTAAAATTATGATGAAAAATAGTAAAAAACAGTAGTGACTATTTTTCTTTCTTTATAGTTACTATATTTTTGTTTATTCTCATTTCCATAAAGAAAAATAAGGGAAATATATGTGGGTAAAGTTTGTATTTCCAAATATTTTTCAATTATATGAGGGTGAATATGGGATATTAAGAGAGATCTGGAAGCACTTCTGTGTTCATGGAACCGAAGATGGCATAGGCTATATCGAATTGAGTTGATTGTTTTTATTGTTTTCATCTTTAATTTGAGTACATTGATCAACACCATTATAATATGTCATAAATTTACTTGCCCTTGCTGCCTACTTATTTTTATTCCATATTTTAGTAATAACTTTTTTTTTTGGAACAAACAACTTTCAAAATTTATCTTTAAGCATCGATTTGACAGAATATAGAATTTAGAAGCTCATTCAAGAAGTATGGATTTGCAAATTGTATAAGTATCTCAAATTTGAATCCCCCAAGGCCGAGTGATGTTCTTTTTTTTTTCTCTGATTAGCAATTTTAAAACAAATTTATGTCGAAAGCCTACTTTTATGATAAAAATGTTTTCATATAAAGCATCATTCTGCCAGTAATATTTTATTACAAATACAGAAAAATATTTTAGTCAGCATTTTGATGAATTTATGAATTTTGCATTTTTTAATCTTTGATCATTGGTGTCCAAACTGTTATCAACCTGTTATGAAATATGTAACAAGCATACAAGTGCCGCCCGATCATTTCTGTAAACAAATCCTTAAATATAAATGTTTAGTTTTCCATCTATCCATAGTGAAGATATAGATAACTATCTGTTATCATATGGTTTTATTAATGTCTTGCCGATGCACATAATTTAGCATCCTCATTCCATTTCACCTCATGTTTATCTCACCCACTCACTTAGAGCAACTGTGTGGTAATCATTGTGGGATCTGGTTTAGAGACACCACATGAATTTAAAAGGTTCTTTACCCCCTTTCATTATATGATTATATCACACAAAGATATTTTCTATTCTGCGAAATATTTTTCAGTACTACCGTATGCTCCTGTCAGTATTGCAGACTGCATTTTATTGATAGTACAATAGAACAATAAACATAATCATTTCACATGAATAATTCACCATGATATCTTATTTTTTACTGAATATATGATGAGTATTTATGTCCCTGTTGTACCATACAAACTACTGTACCCTGTGTAGCAAGTGGAAATCAAAATGAACAAAAAAAATTCAACACCCTCACTTAAAGGAGAATGAAACCCTTGAAACTAGCTGAATCCATATTAAAGAGAAAAATCAAAGAAACATATTGTTGAAAGTTTGAGGAAGATTGAATGAATAATAAGAAAGTTATGAGCATTTGAATATTGAGATCACTAGTGCCATGTAGATCCTCCCATCGGCAATGCGACCAAGATCTGTGATATCACACACGTACAACTCCCTCATTACTTTAGTACTTATTTCACTTATATTCTCACTTTTATAGAGTCTATCACAAGGTTAGGTGTTTTCTTTATGAGATGACAAGTACAGAGGTTTCACAACATTATATCATTGATGAATCGTTTGTCATATGATTAGAATGAGCAAAAAGAGATGTTTTGGGGTATATTTTCAGTGTCCGAATGGGAGAGTTGTACGTGTGTGACATCACAGATCTTGGTCGCATTGCCAATGGGAGGATCTCCATAGCATTAGTGATCTCGACATTCAAATGCTCATAACTCTTTTATTGCTAGTCCTATTTTACTCAAAGTTTTGTTGATCTTATTCTTTGATTTTTCTGCTTTCACAAAAGCTAACTTGCTCCAAGAGTTTCATTCTCCTTTAATATCTTCTTTGCATGTTGTCTATGATTGTCCTTTTACATGTTGTTGTTTTAGACACCCTGTCTGCACACGTTTGATGCCAGAAACACCTGTTGGACAGAACATAGTATGCCTGCAATGTCAAGGGCTATGAGAGTTGATTCTTCCATCACAGCACTGCACCTAGAGGCTTGTAACCTTTCTGGCAGACCACACTTTCTACTCAGTAAATATACATACAAGTCTACTTTATATTTCACATTAAAGGGGTAAACCATCATGAGATTAAGTTGTTCTAAACATACATGATAGTATGATTATTTAAGTAAAATGGTGAAAAATTTAAAGCTTTGCTCTATTTGCCAAAACAGTGATATGCAAGAGAGTGTCCTATATATAAAAATTATATCCTAATTTTTTTTTGTATTTCATTTCTTTTTTATTTGACATAGTCATTTTTTTTTATTGATTTACATGAATGATGTCTCCATTGTATGGAAAAAAATTAAGGGTAATTTGAAACATTTTGTAAGGAATCTATCCAAGTCTGGGAGAAGAAAATTATTATTTTTTATTTAATATTATAGACTATAAATATTACAAACATTGATTTGGCCAGAGCGATGTCGTTTTTGTAAACAGTGCAAAGTTTAGTAGCTGTATCTTTGTATTATTATTCACTTTATTTTAGATTTTATTTGATTTGTTTTTATTTGACTATTTTAAATCACAACACTTTTCCTATTACTCTTTCATTCATGTTATAAAGATTATATTGTAATATGTCTCTTGTTTGACATTGATGGCTTGCCAATAGAAAAATTGACACTGTAATTTGCAACAATGTATTCACCATTGTGAATGATTTACTCTTTGGTTAAAACAAGCCTGTCAAACTATTCTGTTCTTACAAACTTCTGTTATCTATTCGCTTTGAAACTAATGACACACTTTGTTGTTGTTTATCATTGAACTCATCAATAGATTGACTAATTCATGTATTGATCAAAATGCTAATGGCTTTATTTATTTAAGTCTATTTATATCAAATGTGTGTATATGTTTCATTTCAGTGTCAGCTTTACGTACAAACTCAACCCTGAGGGAGATATTCCTCGCAGACAATCGTTTGATGCCCTCTGATGCAATCCATATTGGTGGAATGTTACGACACAACTCTGGTCTCAAACTCCTTGATCTTAGAAATAACAATATACAGGTAGAGGATAACAGACCCGTGTCCTTCATAAAACTTGTTAAAGTAAATTGAATTATTCTAACTGTTGAAAGATACTTGTTGCTTTTAATTGGCTGACAGCAAATATGATAAATATTGCAATAAGCCAGTTCAATGAAATAGAACTCTAAAGTTCTTAAACTCCACCCCCTCTCTTTCTCTCTCTGCAAGATCATGGACAGATTTTAATACTTGATATTTAGTATTTCAACTTTAAGAAAGATGGGCTCCGTTTAAATTTCCTTCTCATTCAGCTTCATTGTTAGAAATATGTCATGATGAATATAAGAAAGTAACAGTTATTATATATTCATCATATGTGTCTACTACTGAATTTCAACTCATCATTAATTTGGTGGATTCACAGTATGGTGTGCCATCTAGCATGGTGTGCCATCCAGCATAATCGCATGCATGCAGCCACATGCACAGATGTTGAATACTTCCCATGAGGCATTACGAGTTTCAGCCTGTCCACTGCAACCGATAGATGGCACACCGTATTGTGAATCTACCAAATTGGCTTTCATCCTGGTTAATGCTTTCATGACAGAAAAGCTGGTGACATAAAAGAAGCCATTGATTAACAAATTAACTTAATAAATTCAAATCTTCATGACAACTTATAAATATGAGAGGAGCATATGGCAGTATAGGTTCTTTTACTTGTGTTCTTGATATATAGGATACAGGTCTATCCCACATAAGCAATGGTCTATCAGCTCAGTCTAAGGGAGGTCTCTCAACTCTTGTTCTCTGGAATAATCACATCACTCATAATGGTGTAGCTCACCTTGGTAAAGCATTGGTAAGAATTTATACTACATTTAAAACTTTTTTTTTTCATATCAAATAGGCACCTGAAGAGCCTTTCATAAAGCAGTTAGTAAATGATTTTTCTGAAAACTATTTGAAATCTTTGCATCTTATTGGCTGAGAGCAGAGAGGTAAAATCACTTGCAAGATGCTTTTTGAAATACTCCTTTGAAGTCAAGGATAAAAAAATATGAAAGTTATTGTGCTTGTGCCAATCAAATGCATTGTCTAAACTATTCTTTATATACCCCTCCAACTGGGTAGGGTTGAAAAGGACGTGATCCATATTTTAATAATCTATGTTCGGAATCTTCATGCCCCCGCGGGACGAAGTCCGGAGGGGGCATTAAGTGTTGCCCCTGTCCGTCCGTCCTTCTGTCCGTCCCCCCACTTGGTTTCCATGCAATAATTCAAAAAATATTTAATGTATTTAAAAAAATGTTGTTGTGTAGGTAGATGACACCAAAATACAGGCCGAATTTGGAGTCTGCAGGTCAAAGGTCACAGCTTATTAAATATGCGAGTTGGTTTCCGCATGATAACTTATGAAATATATTTAACAGATTAAAAAAAATTTGGGTGTGTAGGTAGATGACACCAAAATACCGGCTAATTTCGAATTCGGAGTCCGCATGTCAAAGGTCACAGCTCATTGTCTATGCGGGGCATCTGTGCCCTTTGGACACGTCTAATTTCTAGTTTTCTTTTTATCTTGTTATCTACTCACAAATGACAACAAAGTCTAATTTATTAAAATAAAATAATTACCATTAATTTGTCAATATTTTATGTTAAAGAATTTGGTAATCACAAGTTTGTTCCTTGCTTGCTAAACAAATGTGTATTCTTTTTTATTTTTGCTTGTGAATCTTTGTATCATGTTGATTCATGGATGTTTGTATACATGTGGGTTTTTTTCCTTGATGTTGATGCACAAGTGTATTGTATTTCCATTGAATTGAATACATATCAATCCAAATGAGTGTTGTAACACATGTCAACTGAAATTAATCCTTTTCTCTCTAACAGATAAAGTCTACCAATCTTGAAACTCTGAATCTTGGTCAAAACAACCTTGGAACCGATGGAATCCATTTCTTGAAGGATGGTCTTATGAAGAATAAAGCTTTGATGAGACTGGGTTTATATGCATGCAAGATATCTGATGAAGGTAATGAATATACCCAAATAGATTACATTGTCATTGATATTTAGGTATTGAATTATGTAAGTCTTTTGACTATCTTTAGTAGGAGGACTGTTAAAGTTCAAAGAAACAACTATGAATTTACCCTGCTCTTTTGCTTTAATTGAAATAAGATACACTTTCAATATTTTAATATAGGCTCATAATATTTCTTTGAGCTCTCATGATGATTATAATAATAAGTTGTATTTTTTTTACTATTGCCTATTCTAATGGTGCACGATATATAAAACTGTACTGTATTAAAGGGATGGTCCAGGCTGGAGATATTTATATCTCAATAAATATAGTACAATTCACAAAGCAAAATGCTGAAAATTTGATCAAAATCGGGTAACAAATAACGAAGTTATTGAATTTTAAAGATTTGCATATTGAATTTTAAAGATTTGCATAATTCCGGTGAAACAGATCCAGGCATGTCATTATGAATATTCATTAGGTGGGCTGATGATGTCATATTCCCACTTGGTCTTTTGTATTTTATTATATGAAATTAGGTTTATTCAAAATTTTTATACCAAGAACTAAAACAATTGGATTGACAACTGATCGAGTGCATTAGTTATTTATTGCTGCATCTTATTTTATCATAATGGAAACATATCATTTACACATGGATGAAAAAATGAAACATTTATGATTTCGTGTAATAACATAAGAAAAAGGAAAGTGGAGATGTGACATCATCAGCCCACCTAATGAATATTCATGACCATGTGTATATAACTTTTTTCACAAAATATTGATAAACTTTATAATTCAATAACTTTGTTATTTGTTATCCGATTTTGATGAAATTTTCAGCATTTTTCTCTGTGAATTTTACTCTATATATTTAGATATAAATATTTTCAGCCCGGACCATCCCTTTAATACATCACATGGATAAGTCGTATAAATTTTTATAATATTTGGTGAGTGTTTGATAATTTCTATGTGTGTGTGTGTACATATTCTAGTTGAACTTTATATAAAAAAGGAATCTTTATATCTCCATATTATTTTTTGAAATCATGCTATAAGTTGTTATTACCACCTTCATCACAAAATGTGTAAAATATATCTACCTACAATGTAGCTCTCTATGCTTTACTATCAATCCAGGTTTCCCCTATTTTCCTCATTACATTGTGTTCTAATAGTAGATCATCCTTAAACACCTGGATGGTGGTTTGATTTATTCCTCATGCAGGTGCAGTAGCCTTGGCTGAATACCTAGCTGACAACTGTTATCTGATGAGACTTGATTTAAGAGAAAATGACATACGGACCGGAGGCATGATGGCGCTATCACTCTCGTTAAACGTCAATACTATTCTGCTTAGACTAGACCTTGATAAAGATGTCAAGAAAGAATCAGTAAGCTCTATTCATCTTTTGTTGTTCCGATTTGCCTCGGTTGCCACAGAGATGTGTTTCATACAATGAGATGATTTTTTTAAATAAAAACCCTGCCTTGTTCAGTTTATCTGGTTCTGATTTATAGGCAGATACTACCAATCAGAATAAGGTTAAAGGGGAATCCAACCCGAACAAAAACTTCTTTTTAGAGGTCTGTTGACAGGTGAAAGTTTTAGCAATATCGAACAAACATTAAGAAAGTTATGAATATTTAAAAGAGGTAAAATTGGTAATCACTATACACATGGAGACTTCAAATTGGCCGCATATGTGATGTCACAGTGATGTAAGGCAAGGACTACTCTTCAGTTCCTTGTACTCCAATACATGAAATAGCTAAAATGTTTTTTTTTTTCAAAGGTTTTACTTCAAATTATTTTTTTTTTCATGGGGACATAAAACAAGATACTACCTGTGTTATATTGAAATTACTGCCCCAAGGGAACGGGTACTTCAGCGAAAACCACAAATCCCTGATAATTAAGCTCATGGCCTATCGGAAAGACATTAGTCAGACCTGTAGTTTTCTATGATTGTGAAACATGGAAGATCAACAAAAGTGATGAAGAAAAGCTAGATTCGTTTTAATATCAGTGCCAAAAAGAGCACTTCAAATATTCTGGCCAAACATTGGCATGGAGGAGCTCAATGATTTCACTCAACTTAATAAAATGAGTCAGTAAGTCAAAAGAAGATGTTGGAATTGGATAGGTCATGTCCTCAAAAAGCAAGATGAGAATCATTGTTACACTGCTCTAACATGGAATCCAGGGGGAAAACGTAAAAGGGGTAGACTGAAAACAACAGGGAGGAGAATTGTAGAGAAGGAAAGAAATACCTACGGATGGAAGAGTTGGAATGAGGCTAGGGGTTGTGCAAGAGACCACCAAAAATGGAAAGAAAGCGTGGAGGCCTTATGTGCCAGAGGGCACGAATGAGGATAGCAGTAGTAGTACTATGGGAAAGTTGTCCTTGCCCCTTGTTTACTTACCCAGTTGCCAATTTGAAATCTACAGTCTTAGGGATTTCAATTTTAAAGCAGCGATAACTTTCTTATTGCTTGTCCGATTTCTTTCAAACTTTCACCATTCTGTTTTATTTATTTTTCCCCTTTCCAACACAACCTTTTATTACCAAGGCTGGATTCCCCTTAAAGTTTGGCATGAGTAGCACAACATAGCCGTTGATTGCTGAATTTGTCTGTTTTAGCAGTTGCACAATGATCAATTGATAAATTAATCCTACAAATATTCCCCCAAAAGAAACATTGAGTTATATTACTAATATTTTTAAATCATCCATCAAGCATAAATCTGTATTAGTCTTTAATGAGCATTGATAATGTTTCTTGATTTGCTTGAAGCAAACACACAAGTTTACTATATTTTGTTCAAAATCTGTATATAAAACCCAGGAGGGATTAATTGAAGGCAATATGTTTATTCATTTTCTTTTTTATTATAGCTCAAAGGGTATGAAGAACTCCAACAATCTCTCCTGTCTGAAATATGCAGTCACCTCTCACGGAATCGAACTATCCTTGAACATCATCAAAAAGAAGAGGAGGAGCGAGCAAAGAATGCCTATGCAAATCAAAAGGCACAATCAGAAAAGACAGACAATGAAATAGTTAATGCAACTTCAGATCCCAAAGTTAATGAAATGAGTAGACAGGAAGTAGTAAGAGATACTAGGGACCCTTTGATGGGCATTGAGAGTGCTCAAGAGGCACTTGTGGTCTTAGGAAGCAGACCTAAAAGTGGGCAAAAGACCCAGAAACCAAGCAAAGATGTCAAACCACAAGAAGTAGGAGGATCAAGCATTGTGAGTGGTCTAGAACAAAACGGGGAAGTAAAAGAAATTTTGCCATCGTCTATGCTATTAGTAACTTCAGCAATACCATTACAGAGTCATTCAGAAGGAGAATCAATATCAACTCAAGAACTTTCATCAGAAGTATCATCATCTTCATTATCTACAGTCTCTGCTTCCAGTTTACCATCAAGTCAACCCCAAACAGCTCCTGAAGGAGAGAATCTTTTCAACTCTGATCACTCACCATCAGTCATTCCGTTGCTTGCTCATAGCTCGAGAAGTGGAAGTATTACAAAAATTGAAATCCCCAAGGACGAATCTAAACTTCTTCACAGTGACAGCATCGATGTCGAATCTCCAACATCTCCTACGAACTTGAAACCATTGGATATTCCCAGTGCAATCCCAGATGTCAATGAAGAACAAGTGGGGCAATCAGTAGGAGTGAAGACGGTTGTTGGGAGGGCGATCGGAGAAGCAGGAGAGGTACCGAGTCCTGATACAGAACCGTTCGGAAGAGGGGTGCCATTGAATATAGATGGAAAGATCGGAAATAGACTAATGGCTGGAATGACTGAGAATCTATTTGTACCAGTGCAATCTGGAAAGATTAATGGTTAGTATTAGAATCAGTGTACAGTCTGTAAAGCTGTATTCAATTTTGTTCTTTGTGATCCAGATATCACATTACAGTAATCCTTATTTAGTGGTCATGATAATACTGATATAGTACACATTTAAGATGCTTTCTGTTCTATAGAATGTGGAATTGAATAGAGTGACATTATAGTTTCATAGTGACTTTCATCTTTTTGATGTATGAGTGTATATGATGCATTTTTATGAAATATTTGTGATTAGATTATTTTGTTCACTTATCTTGGAGATGGAATGTTACTATTTACCCGTCAGTATTATATAGAAAAAGGAAAAATTACAAGAAAAAAGGATAACTTTGAAAACTCTTTAACATGCTGCAGTCACCAATTGGCAGCAAATATTTTGCATCCCATAGACCTGTAATTCATTTAACGTGATAAGAGTGTAATAACATTTAAGGTTTCTATCTTTAGTACAAAAGCACGCCATTCATGTTCATTGTTGTCACTCATTTGCATTAATTCTGAGTAATTGGTTGACCAAGTCTACTCAACACCATGCATCAATAACTATGTTGTCTTTCAAAGTGATTAAGAAACCATGTTCAATCACTAGTTTTGCATGCATAGCAGAGCGAAACCAGAGGCAATGCATTTCCGATGGCAGCGGCATTGTCAACATTAAAATCTTAACCTAAGATTAAGTTTTTGAAATGTCATTATAACTTAAAAAGTATTTAGAACTAGTTCATGAAACTTGGACATAAAAGGTAATCAAGTATTACTGAACATCCTGCCCGAGTTTCAGGTCACATGACCAAGGTCTAAGGTCATTTAGGGTCAATGAACTTTAGGCAATGGGGAGGGGTATTTGTTGAATTGCCATCATAACTTTGAAAGTTTATGAATCTAATTCATCAAACTTGGACAAAAGAGTAATCAAGTATAATGAACCAGCCCGGGCAAGTTTCAGGTCACATGACCAAGGTCAAAGCTCATTTAGAGTCAATGAACTTAGATTATGTTGGGGGAATCAAAACAAAATCTTTAATGAGGTTAATTTTTGTTTCGCTTGAACGAAGTTGGGCAGAGACCTAGTAACCACTTTTCCTGTTGGTCTGTTAAAAAATGTTAAAGTTTTTGTAAACTCTCTAATTTCTTTATTTTTGCATCAATTATGTTCATATTTTGTACATATGATCCTTGGGTAATACCACATATAACCTCATGAGAATGATGGGGTCAAAAGTCATCTATGGGTCAAAAGGTCAAATGATAAGAGGTCATGCATGTTCATCCTTTTTAAAAGTTTTTGTTCAACTTGCTCTCATTTCTTTATTTGTGCAGGAGAGACCTAGTAATCACTTTTCCTGTTGGTCTATTGGTCCATTGGTCTTTTCGAAAATATTAGTTTTTGTTCAACTTGCTCTCATTTCTTTATTTTTGGATCAATTATGTTCATACTTGGTACATATGATCCTTGGGTAAAACCACATGTAAACCCTTGATAATGATAGGATCAAATGTCATCTAGGGGTCAAAAGGTCAAATGAGATGAGGTCATAATCCTTTTTAGCAGTTTTTGTTCAACTTGCTCTCATCCCGGGGGGGTCACTCTCCACATGGCCTGCTATGCACCAGCGTCCAGAAAAAGCGTCGAAAAGGGTCCCGTTTCAGGCACTCTGGCGGCGTCGACGTCTTTGGCAAAAAGGGTTGTATTTCATCACCATTCGCTCGTAAATCGCCAATAAGGGTAGCCTTTTCTTTCTCCCATCACGCCGTTTAGGGTTGGTTATGAAAATTACGCCATTTAGGGGTGCAAATTTGAGGAGACCCGGGAGCAGACCTAATATATATACACCATGAAAGGCGATTTGCAAAACAATCCTCCCACACGCCGGCGCGGCCAGCGCAGCACTTATGAGAGCATGGACCTACATGTATTAGGTCCATGATGAGAGTTACCCCCGTACAGTTCTAGCTAGTCTCTTACACCTGGCTCTATACTAGGCAGCATGCGTTACCCACACGGTCCACATGTATCACATTAATCGATTTTGATGTTTACGCCACTTAAGGTATCAAATTAGGGGATTTCCCTGTTCACGCCACTTAGGGTGGCTTTTCTCATGGGTTACGCCGTTTAGGGTTGCAAATTTACATAATGTCATTACGCCGTTTAAGGTGCATTTCTGAGGTTGTCGGACACGGGTGGGTAGCAGTCCATGTGGAAAGTGACCCCCCCCCCCCCCCCCCCGTGGTCTTATTTCTTTATTTCTGCATTAATTTTGATCACACTTGGTACAAATGATCCTTGTAATACCACATGTGTGATGTTGAGGAAGATGGGTTCAAAAGGTTAAGTTTTTGTTCAAATTGCTCTCATTTTCATGGAGCGTTGTGGCTGAGTGGATTAGTCTTTGAAACAGAGGGTCGTGGGTTCTAATCCCAGCCATGGTGTAATTTCCTTCAGCAAGAAATTCATCCACATTGTGCTGCACTCAACCCAGGTGAGATGAATGGGTACCTGGCAGGAATCTATTCCTTGAAATGTCACTGCGCTGTAAAAGTCTGCGGGGCTTAACCCTATCTAGGCCTGGGTATTCTTGGAGTTCATATGGCCGGGGGGGGGGGGGGGGCCTCCCAGGCCCCCCCTTGAGATCTCGGTCATCAACCGCGCGATCGCGCTGAAATTTGGCACGCAGGTTGTCTGGGATATAATCTACAAAATTGTATAGTAATTTATTTCATGCGAATTGTTATTAAGTAATTATGCTAATTTATCATACTTTATCCTCTAACTCCATAAATAAAGCTCCAAATGTTCTAATTTTTGGCATAGAAACTCTTTGTGGTGTTCTTAGCAAGTTTACATGAAAAAAATAGTGATATCAGATCAATTTCTTATGTATTATATTGTTTTTTGTAATTTCTTATGTATTTCTTTGTTTTTTGGACCCTTTGTTTTTCATTGTTTTTTCAATGAAATTCGTTGGGGACTCTTCTAAGACAGCAAAACTAAAAATAATGATACATTTATGATTTTAGGTTGAAAACACAATTAAAATTGACTTTGTACACGAAATCATGTTTTTGAGCAATTTTTGGTCTGACATGCACTTACATAACGTTGCGTAATTTCAGAACCGAGTACCCGGGTGACGCAAAATTGGTCTCAAAAGTTGCGCAAGACTTGAAAGTAAAAAGTCAGCGAGCAGCGCGGTCAAAAAAATTTGCGCTGCGAAAATACCGCGCGACTTGTTGAGGGGGGGCCTCAGAGGCCCCCCCTCCCCGGCCTAGATAGGGTTAAGCCAGGGTAATAATATCCAAGTCCTTTGTAAGGGCATAGAAACGTTATGACATAATGTGATATGTGCTATACAAGAACGGCGCTATTATTATTTCCTTATTTCTGCATCAGTTATGTTCACAATTGGTACAAAATGATCCTTGGGTATCCACATGTGTGTTCTTGAGGATGTTAAGGTCAAAGGTCATCTAGGGGTCAAAAGTTTCATCAAGTATCAGTGAATATCCACATGACCAAGGCCAAAGGTCATTTAACTTCAATGAACTTTGGCCATCATAATTTGAAAGTTGATGGATATAATTCATGAAATGTGGACATAGGGGTAATCTAGTATTACTGTTAATCTTGCACAAGTCTTAGGTCACATGATCAAGGTCTAATGTCATTTAGGGTCGATAAACATAGTATTTGATCATCATGTGAATGGTGTTTTTCATGAACAGTTTTCTATAGTCATTTTCAAAGTCAGCACTGCTGCTATATTGAATTGTGAAATGCAGGTGAGACTGCCAGAGGCACTCCACTTGTTTCATTGGATCTCACTTGTAGTACTCCTGATTAATCCTCATTCATGTATTGGGGATTCATCATACAGTTAAATATAGCTTGAATTTTTCAGTTATCACTCCTATCGCGTGCTATCTAGGAATAAGTTGTTGACCTGCAAGGAAATGTTAGGCCTCTCATAATAAATAAGATTTGATGGCACAGGTATTTTGAAATGCATGCATTGAGCAGGATTATGACAAATGTACCAGTCATATCCAGAGTTTCAAAGATTCAGTGTAAGCTAGCAGTCCCATTGTGAGATTTTGTCATTAATTGATATACTATTGCTTTTACATCAAATTTGAGTGGTATAATATTCATATATTATAATATTTCTCTTCATGTCTAGTTGACCCAGAACCTTCACCAGACTTGGAGAGGGATATTGATCATATGCTTGCTGCTGCTCATGGCTTATAGAAAGGTAATATGGTACAGGGTTAATCCAGGCAATTATTAGAAAGGAGCGGAAACTCTTCTAATTTAGGCAAATGCATTGACGTGTTGTAACAATGGGATTCATAACATTCCACTTGGCTTTGAGTTTCCATTCGACACACTGTTCTTTTGTTAATGTGATTTTCAGAAGCCCAGTACCAGTTTTGATTTTATAAAATTGATGGTGAAATTTGCTATATAAATTAAAAAGCTCATGATAGTAGAGCGGATTAGCCGAACAATTGTGCAAATTATGACTAAAGCATGAAACTTTCACAAGTATTAGTATATAACGTAAGATTTATTTTAAAGATGGGAGGTAAATTTATAAATGCCATTTTCGGCCGTTGCCATGGCAACGGATTAAATTCTCCAAAATAACATGCATTCCCATGTAAATGGTAAATAAACATGATATAGATGACAAAAATGATAATTTTCAGGCTCCCAATTGAATACATATGAAATTTAGAAATATTCAAGATCATCAAGAAAGTTCCAATTGGTCCGTTGCCATGGCAACGGCTTGTTTTTCCCCAGAAAAGTAAAAAATTTGATTTAAAATACGTTGTAGAATATGATTTATCTTTAATTTCCCCTAACTTTACAGTGCTTATCGAAGATATTTTGGTTGCTAAATGTGTAAATTACATCTCAAGCCATTGCCATGGCAACCAAATAACATCTAATTTACAAAAATATCATGTTTGACAAGACAATGGACAGGTGGAAAATACAAGTGGAAGTAACTTAATCTGTATGCTTAAGATTTGACCCCCTTATTTGAACAAAAAATACAGAAAGTGTTCTGCAGGAGTTCTTTATAAAGATAAAAATTAATGTTGCCTTGGTAAAGCTTGAATTAAATTAAAAAATAAACAATTTTGCAAAGGACCCGTTGCCATGGCAACATCTTATTTCCCTCGAGAAAAGTAAAAATATTGATAAAAATGTAAAATACATGTACAGTAAGATCATCATTCCATTTTCCCTAATTTCAAGGTACTAATCGAGATATGTTTGTGACTAAATTTTATAAATATAACATCTTAAGCCATTGCCATGGCAACCAAATAACATCTAATTTTTTTAAAAAGTGGATGATAAGGTTAAAAACAGGTGAAAGATACAATGAATATTAACTTAATGTGCATTCGTAAGGTCTGACCTACTCAATTAATTTAGGGGAAAATAATACAGTCAGTGTTCTGCATGAACTAAATTAGAATGATAAACATTGATGTTGCCTTGGTAATACTTGAATTCAACAATAAATATCAATATTCAAAATGGCCTGTTGCCATAGCAACATATCATTTAGTATCAGTTTTGATTAAAAAAGGGACTGTAGAATCTGATTTTTCTTGCATTTCCCCTAATCTTTGTGTGCTAAACATCGATATGTTTGATGCAAAATGTATAAATAACATCAGAAGCTATTGCCATGGCAACCAGATAATATCTAATACTAAAAAATAATGATTTGGATGACAAGATTTTGGACAGGTGGAAAATACAAATACAAATAACTCAATATGCGAAAGGTTTGGCCAGTCATTTAATTTCGAACAAAAATTTCAGTGAGAGTTCTGTATGAGTTCATCAGAAAAATAAAATTATGTTGCCTTGGTAATACTTACATTTTATGATAAATATTAGTGTTTCAAATGTCCCGAAACATTGTAATCTTTGTTCAAAATTAAATGACTGGGTCAAACCTTGAGTTAATTGTTATAAATTGCATTTTCCACCTGTCCATTATCATGTCAACCATGTTATATTTTTTTTCAAATTAGATGTTACTTGGTTGCCATGACAATGGATTTATTTGTTATTTGCATGTTAACAGCAAACATATTTATTCTTACCCTAAAGTTAAGGGAAATGAAAGAAAAATCAGATTATACAGTCCTTTTTAAAAATCAAAACTGCTACTGTTCTTGGGTAAATGATCCGTTGCTATGGCAACAGGCCATTTGGAACATTGATATTTATCTTTAAATTCAAGTATTACCAAGGCAACGTCAATGTTTATTATTTTAATTAGTTCATGCAGAACACTGACTGTATTATTTTCCCCTAAATTAGTTGAGTAGGTCAGACCTTACGAATGCACATTAAGTTAATATTCAATGTATCTTTCACCTGTTTTTAACCTTATCATCCACTTTAAAAAAAAATTAGATGTTATTTGGTTGCCATGGCAATGGCTTAAGATGTTATATTTATAAAATTTAGTCACAAACATATCTCGATTAGTACCTTGAAATTAGGGAAAATGGAATGATGATCATACCGTACATGTATTCTACATTTTTATCAATATTTTTACCTTTTTAGAGGGAAATAAGCTGTTGCCATGGCAACGAGCCCTTTGTAAAATTGTTCCTTTTTAAATTCAATTCAAGCATTTCCAAAGCAACATAATATTTTATCTTTATAAAGAACTCCTGGAGAACAATTTTGTATTTTTTGTTCAAACGAGGGGGTCATAACTTAAGCATACAGATTAAATCAATTCCAATTGTATTTTCCACCTATCCATTGTCTTGACAACCATGTTATTTTTGTAAATTAGATGTTATTTGGTTGCCATGGCAATGGCTTGAGATGTAATTTACACATTTAGCAACCAAAATATCTTTGTTAAGCACTGTAAAATTAGGGGAAATTAAAGATATATCATATTCTACAACTTTTTTAAATCAAAATGTTTATTTTTCTGGGGAAAAACAAGCCGTTGCCATGGCCATCTTGATGATCTTGAATATTTCTAAATTTCATATGTATTCAATTGGGAGCCTGAAAATTATAATTTTGGTCATCTATATCATGTTTATTTACCATTTATATGGGAATGTATGTTGTTTTGGAGAAATTAATCCGTTGCCATGGCAACGGCCGAAAATGGCATTTATAAATTTACCTCCCATCTTTAAAATAAATCTTATGGCATATACTAATACTTGTGAAAGTTTTATGCTTTAGTCAAAATTTGCACAATTGTTGTGATTTTTGGAGCTAATCCGCTCTACTATGAATGGTTTGTTTTAGAAATAGGACACTAAACCTGTTTTTAAAATTTAGCTTTCTGCCCATCTCATAATTTGTGTACCAGAGTCAATAAAAAGAAAATTAAGACTCTTGCAGAAATTTAAAATTTGAATATGTTCGGATCGTTTGGACACATTGTAATGTCCTGTCATTTAATTCATGATTTACAATCTTGGATATAAGGTTCTTTGTTTGTGCATGTTTATTTTGTTTTGTTTTTTTATAATTTGCAGTTGAAAAGAGTATGAAACTACAAAAGTTTGCTATTGCCCATGAAAGTTGCTGAGATATGGTGTTCTAGTGGGTGTTTCATAAAGCTGCTTGTAAAGTTACGCACAACTTTACAAACGACTGGAACATGTTCTTATGTCCTTAATGAATGACATAGGGATGTATCATCTAGCACAAGAAGAGGTCACCAGTGGTGCCTTAAGTCAATCGTATTTTACGAACAGCTTTATGAAACACCCACCATATTGGGTGTTTCATAAAGCTGTTCGTAAATTTACGCACAACTTTACGTACGACTGGAACATGATCTTAGGTGCTAAAGTGAGCTACATAGGGATGGTGTGGCACAAGAAAGGGTCACAGTCGTGCGTAAAGTCTTTCGTAACTTTACAAACAGCTTTATGAAACACCCACCTGGTTTAAGCGCATAACTTATCAGCAGTGCAGAGCATGGAATAACAGCTTTATGAAACACCCACCTGGTTTAAGCGCATAACTTATCAGCAGTGCAGAGCATGGAATAACAGCTTTATGAAACACCCACCTGGTTTAAGCGCATAACTTATCAGCAGTGCCGAGCATGGAATCTAAACTAAGGAAAACAACTTGACCCTACCCTTTTCCAACAACTCTCTGATTGATCATAATGAAAGGAACACACTATTTGGGACATATACCTCATTGTATTGCATTCCACATGATAATTGCTGTCCAATTGATCGAAAGTAAATCACATAATAAATCATGCATTTTATGAATATTGCCCGCTGCAGAATTTTTACACGTAAACAATGGGAAAACCAGGAAGAGGACAAAGTGGCTCATGTTTACAACTTGGTCTCGGATTAAAAGAGGCATGTGAAATATGACTTTTTCCTAAAATACTGTGTAGAGTAATGATTATTATTTCATTTGTTTTAAATATTATGCAGGTGCCATCGGCCGCAGTACTTCAGGACAGGATGTGTTATAGTTGCTCAATCATGGAATTGACACCAACTTGTCTTGATAGGCTGTCTTATTAATGTAGATGCAATGGAACCAATCACATTGCCCGCTGATATGTTTCGTGTGATTTGACCAACTCATCGAACAGTTAACATTTAACAGTAACCAACTTGTTAAGAAATCTGATCAAGTCTTAAGTCGAACTCTAAGCAAGGCATGATTAACGGTTCGGAAATCTTATCAACAAGATTTATAATGACCATAATAATTGAAATTCACTTTTTTTATCAGAACTGTTTTCATGATTATCAAATGACTTAGAGAATGTATATGTAATGTTGAGGTTTAATGATATACCTTGGTCTAATATTTTGATGAATTCAATAGATAATAAACCTCTGTCAAGGTGATAAAACCAACTGTCTTTAGGCCTTAGGTAATCTGAATGAAGTCAACTGCCCATAGCTGAGCAAGTGATAGTATGTCTCTGAAAGGGGATCATTTGTCTTATTATATAAAGGGAGAAAAGGGAGCCTCCCTAACTGCCCCGTATGACATTAACAGCAAATATAATAATTATGATCAAATCAACCTAGGAAAGCATTGTTGAGTATTTGTTATGGCTTCCTCCCTTAACATTTGATAGTTGATAATCCATAGTGCAACACACTTTTATTTAACATGTAGTCAAATGACTGAATAGATCACTTAAACAAAGACAGTCATTATCAAATTTGAAATTAATATGTTGAGTTTTATATTGAGTTAAAATGAGATAATTGGAAGGAAATATTCTTAATATCTTTTCTGGAGTCTCTCTTTATTTTGTAAATCTGTTTCCATTTAGCCATTCTGTAAAACCTCTGCTTTGCATCCTTCTACTTTTACAACATGTACACATTTTAATCTGACATATGAGAATCCACCGAATTGGTAATGGTGTCAGAGCTCTTCAGTAGTAATGTTTTGTGTTTTCCATATGCATGTAGAATGAAATTTATAGCTAAATTTGACATTAATCATGCAGTCCTTTCATTGCTTACAGATGAAGTATAGCAAACTACCCAAACTGATATGTAAAGTTGTTTTTTGTTTCGTATTCTGTGAATAAGATTTGTTCTATGCTATCTGTGCTTCAGTACTAATGAGAAAACCAAAGTTTTCAAATACGTCACAGGGATAATCAAAGGGGTCATGAAAAATTCATCACTATTTCAGTTTCTTATATTATTTCCCGTTGTGATACTTCTTTGAGACCTATGGTAATTATATTCCATACATGTGTACAACATTCAATTTTAATATCTCAGTAAATATATTTGTTAGCAATTCTTAGAAAAGAATTCCTTGTAACAGTCAGACTGCAGGTCCCAAGAAAGTGGCTTGTTTCATCCAAGTGATATTCATGACTTGAGATGTTTTGCATATTTAATGAGCTTGATGCGGACCAAAACACCTCTTTTCATTCGGTCATTGCTGCTCTAATTGTGCATCGAATTTCATGAATTTGGTACCATTGTAAAGAAGAAGAATCATTCTTTCAGGTCATGTGTTTGGATTTATTCAAAGATTTTGTAATATAGGTTAATATTTTGATCTAAAATATGCTACAAAATAAATATTTTCACCTGACAAAAGCTGCTATTTTCACACTTTATTTTTGTTTGAGCCCAAATGATTTTTATATCATGATAAAGCTGAATATGTATGCTTTGAAATGATATAGGTTTCAAAATAAGAATTGGTTTAATCGGGTCAAGATCACACTTTTCATTTGCCAAGTACATAAAGCAGCTTGAAAACAAGAATACTGCACTCTGATTGGTCAAAAAGACCACACAATGGCAAATTCCAACGGTTCCAGTGCCTGGGTTCGTGGGAAGGTCACACTTCCCATGTGGTAATCTCCTCAAATACCCCGCGCCTGTTGTTCTGTGAACCTTATCCAGCCAATCAGAACTCTGGATTTCATGCAAGTACAAAATTTCAGAAATCTTGTCTTGTACCTTGGTAGGAAAAGTGTGATCTTGACCCGATTAAAAGGTGCCGCATATCAAGAGTGGCATTGTGAGAAAGTACAGAAGTTCAGCTTTATGTTGATATAGATATCATTGAGGCTCAAAATAAAAAGTTTTGCACAATTTGCAAAAGAAAACAGAGGAAGAAAATTCAGTATTGAGGCACATTTTCAGGCCAGAAATTTACTTATTTAACAAAATATTGTGTTTTCTTTTTTTATCAGCTATTTATTTTTTTAGCTCTATATTGGGGCCAATGTCTATAAAGTCTGTGGCCCGTATTCTGAAGTTAAGTTTAAGATAAACTTTATTTTAAAGTTGTGGTTTAATTATGGATAGCCAATAGTGGCATAAATTTCTAACAGTAGGCCTATATTTTCACTAAATCAGCTCACTTTTCTCCCAAATCATTCTTAACTGTTTCAGAATGATAAATGAGATAGCCTTCTTCTAATTCACAAGCTAGGAAAGAGCACAGTAGACATAAGAAACATCCAATGTCAGGAAAATTTTGACATTTTTGGCTGTCCATAAATTTAGCACAGAGTTAGGCCATGGTCTAAGTAAAAACCGATTTCAGAATACGGGCCAATACCGGTAAGTCTTATAATCCTAAAGTGATGGCACATAAATTTGCTTTATGATAAATAAAAGTATACAAAAGATGTCTTGAAAACTATTCACTATCTCAACTAATTGCTTTTATTCATTTTATCAGAACAATAGACCATTTCTGACTTACCCCATGGAGAAGTTTGTTCAAATATTTCCTTTCTTCTATTTCTTCTAATTTCAAAGCAAAATATTATATATGCATGCTTGACATAGCAGGATGCAGATATTCAATAGCCCAAGTGAACAGAATAGCACGTCAATTGTATTTTGCCAACTGTTAAATCAAGTGGCTAATGGACGCATTGTTGCTTTTCAGTGGATCTCATGAAAAGCACAATTAATGGGAATATATAAACAATCAAGACATCAAAGATGGTGCTTATCTCAATGAATATTATACCACCATGCCATTTGAGTTCAAATGACCCTCTGATCATTAT
This sequence comes from Lytechinus pictus, assembly GCF_037042905.1. Taxonomy (NCBI): domain Eukaryota; kingdom Metazoa; phylum Echinodermata; class Echinoidea; order Temnopleuroida; family Toxopneustidae; genus Lytechinus; species Lytechinus pictus. The sequence goes on from NC_087251.1 coordinate 3,529,656, forward strand.
GTAGAATGGAACTATGAACTAATTAGATAAGCATGTGAATCCATTGGCGGATCATGTCATTTACCAGTCACTTGCCATTAGTAACATTTGTCGTGATCGTTGAATTGTCATTGAAATACTAGGTGCAATTATTTCAGATTGCTGAATTTAACCTTAAACAAGGTTAATTCTTCCCCTTTTCCCATTATTTTAATAATAAACTTTGAAAGATATTGTAATTTTTGTTTGGTATCCTCAGTTTTCGTAAATGAATGGAATACTCTTTAGTGTATTATTATAGTATAGCTAGCCATTCCTTCTAATTATCTTCAATCACCTTTATGAAGTGAAGTACTTAAAATGTTGGAAGCTAATGTATATTTTCAAATCATATATTCTTGAAATTGGGGTACTTAGATTTGAGAAATACCTGTTTTATCCCTCATATGTGTAAAAGAATAATTTATATGCTGTTTAGATATAGTGTGATATTACTGCTTGACTTTTGACATGAAATATTAAGTTACATTGAAATTTGACAATGTTATATTTATTTGATATTTTATGTTTTACTTTGGCAGCTCTCCTCTGCAGTCAAATCTTAAGGGAAAATGCATATGGAGATCTTGTATAACAATGACATTTAGAGAGATCTGAAACTTCTTTGACATAATTGGGAAGACACAGTTTGTTATGTTATGTAAGAAGTACAAGGATGGTGAAGCCCTTTCCATTTCTGGTAAGATCTCATAAGCGACTTTGCCTAGTCTCTTGTTTTTAGCTAGCGAGTAGCAAGAAAAAGGCAAAAATAAGTTCCTTCAATTTTTCTCCTGATCAAGATGATTAATAAACAAATCAGAGATGAAAAGAGTTCCAGTTTGACATTTCAAAAAGACTTGTTATAACAAATACTTGTACACAAGTTAAAAAACAAGTTTATTATCAGCTGATTGAATTAAGCGACTGTTGTTTCAAAATTTTTATTGTAACAAGTCTTAGTATATAGGTCCCAGACCTATCATAATCCAGAAATTAATTCATGCGAGCTGTTATACTTTGAGTCCACTGTTTGTGTAGTATTAAGCAAATAATAACCATTGGTGAAGGTGATGGGCAAACCATCACTTTCGAGGCGAGCTGGATGTAGCGAAGCGAAGCTGAGGAAAGATAGCCACATCCAGCTTGCCATCACTTGAAATCAAGAGGTGATTATAGGCTTTATATTCCACATCTGGAACCACTATAGTGAAGAAACAGATACCAGTGTGTTGACTCGGTCTTACCGGGAGGTCGTGAAATCAAACCCAGGCCACGTCAGACCAAAAAGACGTTAAAAGATGCGAGTTGCTGCTACCCTGTCTAGGGCTGCACAGTGGCTGTCGGGCCCATGATCAATTGGGCAAAACAAATTTTTGAGTATTTCTGTTTCTGATTTCTGATAAAATGATGATTTTTGATTTTCAATTTTTCAATATTCATACGTCTCTACAAGAAGAAGTTTTATTTTAAAAAAATCATGATTTCCTTTGGAAAAAAAAAAACTATTGTGCTTGTTTTACTGCTAGCGCGTATGTATACTGCGCATGCTCATCTAGACCTTGCGACATTGTCACTGTTTGGATGGAGAATTAATGAGAATGATGGAACAAAAAATAGAATGACAACGACCTCTTCATTTCGCGCATACTCAAACTAATTTATTATGTGTTATGACCATATTGGGTGAAAAGATCGGTGAAACACAAAAGTTCCATCACTGCGAGTGATGATTGATGGGGAAACTACCCTTTATCACGGGAATGGCGTCTGACCAATTTTATGGCAAGGGTCTAATTTATGCGGAATACAAATTAATATAAATAAACTGGGCTCAGATGCTTAAAACAAAGCAACAATCAAGAAATCAGCACTGTGACAAATGCGTGCATTTATTATAGGACCTTCTTTTAATGATATTTGCTGAATCAAGCATGAATTGATGCATAATGAGATACGTACACTTCATAGTTTAAATCATGGTTGTAAAATCACCCTTATTGATGATGGGAACATTGAGTTAGTATGTATGGATTTCTTATTTCTCATTGTAAATATATTATTGTTAATAATATTATTACCTGTAGGTGTGTGTATGTGAAATAGTATTCATGTGACAGTACAACTGCCTCTTAAGTAAAGATAGCTATAAAGTTCTCCACCGTGTGATGTATATTGTTTTTTCTAGCTTAAAGCTGTGTATAGTTTATTAATATATACATTGAAATTTTATGATTATCAATTATGTGGTGCATTTGAATAGTGTTATATTATGATGGCATGATATTGTAGTGCAAGCTGTTCAAAATCTGTTTCTGTACTTGCTTTTTGATAAACAGTAGCTGAAAATATTTTACTTCTATTTCAACTTGTACTGTGAGATTCCCTCAGTTTGATGCTATTTTTCATGAATCAACCAATTACTAATTGATGTAATTTGCAAAGGGAGAAACGGTACGCTGTGACAAAACAGCTGACAATCTGTGCATCTGTTAAAGGGAAGTTTCTAATGAAGTGTTCTCTGTTTAAAATCTTAACGTCAGTAAAGGTGAGCTGTATTATCAAATTTGTTTATTGTCAATTTAGGGAAGTAATCCACTGACCATTTTGATGAATTTACCTGTACTTCAACTGTTTGGTTATCCTCTAGCAGGTTTAGACATTTTTAATCATTCATTTCCTTTACCTAAAGTGAAAATCCCAAAGAATATGGTATCAATGAAGCTATTTTTTATTGGTGGTGTGGGGCTTAGATCTACCTATTTTTGTTCTTCAACTTGAATTCATTTCTGTGAGTATGGATGCATTACTATGAATTTGGAGTGCTTGGTGTACACATGCATATTCATAGGAGAAATGCCACCATTGTTGTAAAATAAAGAATGACTATAACTAATAATTATAGTGAAATCAGATGTATGCAGTAATCTTTCTTTTGGTGCTCTTCACTTACAAATACATTTTCCATCAAAATTAGTATTTATGATTTCAATTATTGAAAAATTCGATTTCAGTTTGTTTATATTTTGTGTGGATAACAATATTTCCTGTGTAATTTATCTTTCCATTTTATAATGTAAGTGGTTAATGACCAATCTCTTATTAAATGTATTTTGATGTCTTTATTACTTGGCATGACATGCATTTGTTAACATCATTTTTAATTACCCATTTTGTTAATGTCATTTTCTTGCATTATATTTCTTGATTATAAACAGGCAAATAGAAGACACATAGCTTAGATAATCAAAATTATACTGCAAACTAGTAAAGAAGTATTATGCGAGAATGCATGTCAGAATTTTACATGGATGGATATTGTTTTTATCCAAGTCATGCTGAGCTTTAATTATTTCTGTTTTTCTAGTGGAAATAATTTTGGAAATGCAAGGTTCATGTTATACAAGGCTCCACATTAACTTTTTTTGGTGGTGGCCCGTTCGGGCCACCAAAACCATCAAATAATTTTTTTTGGTGGCCCGATATTAAAGTTTGGTGGCCCGAAAAATATAAAGAAACACATTAAAAAGTAATAAAACAAGCTTCTGAAATATTAATTCTGCAGCCACTACCACTAAGTTACTTTCACTTTATCATCTTGTATGTAAACCTTGTTTGCTGTTATTTTACTTTGCTAATTGGCTTGTGGTAAAATATGAATTGTTTCTATCGTAAAAATTAAATGATTGAAAGAGAATAAATGAATTTATTGTTCGCAGGTTGTGTGGACTTTTTTTTTATCTCCGTATAGACACACACTCATATTGGTAAAGTAAATAAATAGTGCATAGCAAACTTAGATAGATGTACAAAACAATGGTTTTTCATTTCTTCCTCTTTGAATCCTAAAACCTAGATTATGCAGGCCCCAAATCCAGTTTATTTCTGTTTTCTCTTTTGCAGCATATTATAGCAGGAGAAAATCACAGAAAAATATGCTGCAAAATTAGAACAATGCATAAAAGGGGGAAACAAATGAAAATAATTTTCAAAAAGTATATTACCAAAAGAAAACAAAAATAATAAAAGAAATAAGTGAAATAAAACAAAAGAAAGAAAATGAAGAAAGAAAAAACAAAGAACAGGGAAAAAAAAAAAAAATTTAGAGAGAAAAAAAAGAAAAGAAAGTGAAAGAAAAATGAATAAAAGAAAATTAATATAAACATGGGGAAAAGGGTAAAATTAAAAAGCCATTACGAATATTTTTTAACAGCTGTGGCAACAGTCTATTCTGACTGGAATATAATTAAAAGCCAAGCAAATAATTTTCACTTACCTTCTGGAAATGGCACATTTCTATTTTTATATCCTTTTGTTTATATTATTTTATTTTCAGTAGAAACATATTTTTTAATCAGGCATATTCAATGGGAAGAGGTATAAATGGTTTAACCACTGTAAAAAAATAAAAGAAAAAAAATAAGAAGAAAACGGCAAAAGTTATATCTGGAAAAAAAGTGTGAGAAAAGTCCTTCCCTATATTTGCCAAAATGTTGGAAAAATTCACATTTCATATCAATGAAATGCCTTCCCAAAGTATTTACTTTCTCAAGAGTGGTTTAAGAAGTCATATTTATAAACAAGAAAGAAAGAAACTGCCTGTTTATTTTTGGCTAGAAAAGACACAGCTTCGAAAGAAACCAAGTATCAACATACATACAAATGCACACGTGGGACTGTGATGTACTTGCCTATGTGTTTTTATGTGTATTAATTCATTTGGAAATCGGTCTTTTGTAGTCAAAAGAGAGGTCATAATTCCTCTTCTTAATGCTTGCAAATAATCAGGGTACACCAAATTTTTGTAATATAGACTGTAGAATGTCATTTCATTGGTGTAAAATGTGACTTTGACTCAGATTTTCAAAGTTCTGTGGAAGATTTCTTAGCAGCCACTTTTTTTATCGCAGCTCCATCTAGAGCACAACTGTATGCAGTGGCTTCATGCAAAGCTCACGCCAGCCGGCTGGCTGGATAATAGCTACTGTATGCTATAGCTGTAGGCCTAATATGCAAACTTTGTGTGTGTGTATTTGTGTGTAGATCAACAAAAAGGGCGCATGACGAACTGGGTTGCAATTTGAACTGTAGAAAGTTGATAAATGCGTGCAAAATCGGGGGAAAAATTGCGCTACTTCGAAAATTATTGGTTGCCCGATTCGGGCCACCAAAACTTAACATTTTATCAATAATGGTTGCCCGAGGTGAATTTCTGGTGGCCCTGGGCCACCGGGCCACCGCTAATGTCGAGCCTTGTGTTATATCTACAATGCTTCATGTTCTTTTACTTCTAAGAACATTCTGTAAACCGAGAAAACAGTGTTATCTCACCTTAGGGCTCAACTTCCATTGAAGAGTGGACACCATCCACACAAAAAAACATGAAAAAGGGGTGTTTTTCAGGGGTAGGTATGGAATGCTAATAGTATAAAAATGCCAAAAATGAGAAAAATCCCCCTAAATTATGACTCCTTACGTGATACGTGAATAGGGTAGGTAATCTGCACAGACTGTTGGGCCTACTGTAGCAAGACACTTTATGCCATCTCGATTAAAAGCCCCCCAAAAGTTAAAATTTAAAGGAGAATGAAACCCTTGAAACCAGCTGAATCCATATCAAAGAGAAAAATCAAAGAAACATATTGTTGAAAGTTTGAGGAAGATTGAATGAATAATAAGAAAGTTATGAGCATTTGAATATTGAGATCACTAATGCCATGTAGATCCCCTCATTGGCAATGCGATCAAGATCTGTGATGTCACACACGTACAACTCCCTCATTACTTTAGTACTTATTTCACTTATATTCTCACTTTTACAGAGTCTATCACAAGGTGAGGTGTTCTCTTTATGAGAGAGTACAGAGGTTTCACAAGTACAGAGGTTTCACAACATTATATCATTGATGAATCGTTTGTCATATGATTAGAATGAGCAAAAAGAGATGTTTTGGGGTATATTTTCAGTGTCCAAAAGGGGAGAGTTGTTCATCTGTGACATCATCGATCTTGGTCGCATTGCCAATGGGAGGATCTCCATAGCATTAGTGATCTCGACATTCAAATGCTCATAACTCTTCTATTGCTAGTCCTATTTTACTCAAACTTTTGTTGATCTTATTCTTTGATTTTTCTGCTTTCACAAAAGCTAACTTGCTCCAAGAGTTTCATTCTCCTTTAAAATGGAATCCCTAACCCCACATCTCAATCCTAAACCTTTTCAAATCCCCATCAATATATAGGCATACACAGCGCATAGCGCTTGTGTAAAATTGGGAATATGCTGGTTTATGTCCAAATAAGTAATGAAACCCCTGGTGTGCAAATATAGGACATCGGCACACAATCCTTGTTTAGGGTGCCCAAGTGGCCTAATCCTGGGTTAGGGTGCTTTTTTCACTAAGATGATTCTCAAGGATGCTGTCCACTCTTCAATTGAAGTACCTCCATCCCGAAGCTTGTTGTATCAAAGATCCCTGGGTCCATCAGGAACTGTAATGTTAATAAAGGCAGAATATAGATTATTTTAAGGCAAATCCAACCTTTGTCATAAAATGTGTTGGAAAAGAGAAAAATAAGAAAAACAGAATTGTGAAAGTTTGAAAGAAGTCGCATAAGCAATAAGAAAGTTGTGGCTGCTTTAAAATTGAGATCCCTAAGAATATGTAAATTTCAAATTGGCAACTGGGTAAGTAAATTATGACAAGGGACAAGGACAATTTTCCCATTGGACATTTATGATTATCATGATTTTTTCTTTCTTCAAGTACATATTCTCTTGTGGCAGTAATCAAAATATAACCCAGGTAGCGTATTTTATATCCTCATGAAAGATAAATACAATTTGAAGTTAAACTTATGAAAAAAAGAAGGCTTTTTAGCCATTTTATATATTCTAGTTAGTGGAAGAGTAGCCTCCTTGCCTTACATCAATATGACATCACAAATGTGGCCAATTTGAAGTCTTCATAGGTATAGTGATTACCGGTTTTTACAACTTTTAAAATTCATATCTTATTTGTCCGATACTCAAACTTTCACACATCAACTTGTCTGATTTTTTTCTTTTTCCTCTAAAAACAACTTTTTATTTGGGTTGGACTCCACTTTAAGTGTGAATGATTTGTATTTAAAAAGCAAATGTGTGTTTATACGTTCCCGCTTTTCTAAAAGTGAAAAAGTAGTGTTGGTCCTTTCTGGAGATGGTAAGCAACTCTATTTTGTATTCAAAACCTACTGGTTCAATGTTATTTACTTAAGAATGTAAATACGGTTAATGTATTTTGTTTTATTTCAATTGTAATAGATTTCTGAAATATTGCAGGTACTTTATGACATGGTTTTGACTTGAATGAAGAATATTAAAAGAACATATTTTTCAGGATTTCAAACAAGATTTTATTGCTTGAATGATTGTAGAAACAACAATACACTTTTATATTTGAATGCCTACCAAGTATGGTAATAATTGCTGTATTGCATCTGTTATTGAGCTTTTCCAGCTGCCATTGTATTTCATGCATAGGCTAAGAAAATACCATACGTTGCTATATCTCTTCGTAATTAATGTTTCTCTATAGAAGTGAAATGTTGTAGCATTTGAGCATATATGTTTATAATAAAGCTTGTTTGATTCATGTCTAAAAATGGAAAATAGTCTTCGGTTAAAGTTATAGAATACTCATATAGGTTATCTTGAAATTCTTTTTCCTTGATACTGAATGTTAAGATATTGACATTTATTATTTGTAATGATTGAAATATTGATTGTGGGGTGGGGAATTGGAATATAATTGCTTTTATTTTGAGGTCACTTATACTCAGTGTGATGTTTCATCTCAATTAGTGATGCTATATTTTTCTGATATATTTGAGTTTTGATTAGGCAGAAATTGGCGAATGTAATGTAAAATGTAGCGCTCAGTGAAGATATTTATTTTCCATCATGTAGCAATTAAACTCAGGATTTCATTAGGTGTATATGTTGCAATAATAATATGAATTAAACGAATGTCTGGAAAATGCAGATTCCATGTGTATTGGACATGTTATTGTTGAGTCTTGTGTGATATTTCATTTTTTAGGAGAGCATGGAGATGTTAAATGAGTTGATCAAGTAATGAACTGTATGATGTGAGGTGTGATCTGTTTTGTGTGCAAGTACTGAGTTTTACATGTGGCTTCATCCTGGTGTTGCTGTACAATCATTCACATTTCAATTATCATAAATCCTGATGACTATATGCTGCAACCAGTCTGCTAATGTGTGAAGATACTGTTTTATTATAATTATACATATCATGTCTCATGACGAAAACCTCCATTTGAGAACACTATACCCCAGTTTCCCTTCTCATCAATTCTCTTCTCCTAGTACGACAAACCCTAACTGCCCCAATCAAGCAATTTAAAGTATCAAGACACCTGTTTCTTGACGTCGGTCAGAAGATAACACAACAGCTCGGCAATACAGTCACAGCAGGGGGCCACACACGATGGGATGCATGCGCAGCGCTGAGCGCGGTCCCTGCAAAGCATGCCGTCATTTTTATTCGCTTACTTTCCTTATTTCGAGGTCGATTTTCTTTGTTCGAAATAGAAAATTGACTAACATTGGATTACTGAACACAATATGCCTTTGAAAACGTGATTAAATATCGAATACAATAATTTCATTCCGAAGGTCCTACTACAGGCAGAAAAGTCTTACGTAATAGCACAGCTGTTGTTTATATTTTCGTCCTTTGCTCAACGCTCATATAAGTGGCCCGTGGAGGTGAAATTGAGACAGCGGGGATTACCCCGGGATTACCTGGCCAAGCACGGTTGATAAGGGCTTGGAAATGATTTTTGGGAGATCCAAATGGAAAATGGGGTACAATACCGCAGTTTGCAATCTGAACTGCGGTCTTTCTCCAAACGGGGTTTAACGTAATGTGTTGATAATCTTGAACCAGAATATGAACCACATAAAAAATAGTAAAATCATATCACAAGTACGTATGCACAGCTATAAATACAAAAAAAAATATTTGTCTAGTAAACTAAAGTCTTTTCATTAAAACAGGCAATCTGAATATCGGATCATATCTGGAACTTCAAGATTATGATCTGATATTCAGATTGCTTATTTTAATGATACACAAAACAAGATGATGATGAGTTTCTAACTTTTGGGTTCATCAAAATCAAATGAAATTTATAAATAGGATTATAATATACCAGTAATTGTAATAAAAGTAAATTATTTTTGTAGGCCTTTACTGCGAAGCTAAACGTAACATGATTCGGTTTCACTTTCCAGAAAAATAGAAAAGCCTCGCCTCGCGTTAGAAGCTACCATACTACTACTATGTACAGTATTTTATTTTTACACACACACACACGTCACCAGGCTGAAGCCAGCGCACAAACCCAGCGCACAGAATATATTGTAGCAAGCCAGCGCACAAACCCAGCGCACAGAGCTATCGCGATACAAACCGCCCTACACCGTGTGCGTAGTCTATTAGTCGCAGACCCTAAATACAGCTTAAATTCTCAAACGTCTCGAATATTGTCATAATGCGCACGGAAATGGTATAGTAAAAAGGCATAGTTACCGGAACTTACAGATGATTGAAAATATGGAACTTCCATAATGCACTATTCCACATTATGATTGCTTCAAATATTAGTATATGACTGATTTGAATATAATCATTAAGAATTGAATGGAGTATGTTTCTATATGGCATGAGTGCAGCTGAAAATAATACAGATAAAGAAGAATCAAACAAAGTTGGTAAAATGTAAACAATATCGGACAAGGTTAATAGAGTTATGATATTTTAAAGATCCGCATTTCGGCCAGTTCTATATGCATTTCTTCTTTAACATTCAATGGAGAAAAGTAATCTCTCCTGTATATTCCCACTTTTTTAATCACATGAATTCATGATTATTCAAATTTCCTCCTCCTATAGAATTACAAATATTGTATTAAAACTATTTAATGCATTTTCTCATTAATTTATGGACATTATTTTAATAAGAGACATCACATGATTAAAAGATGATTTCATGCAAGAGCATTTTATAAGCAAAACGAAGTTGGAACACGTCATCATGATCACTTCAAATAGATAGTTATGACTGCGTGCATTTTATTTTCACAAAATACTGCTTACTTCAAAATTCAGTATCAGAGTTTGATGATTGCTTCCGGATTCTCTTTTGTAAATTCAACTCTTATTAATAACTATACCCAGTTGTTGTGTGTCCGGACAGGTTGTGTGTCCGGACGATCAATTTTAGAAAGTCATTTTGAAAAATTTACAAGCGATCGAAGTTTCATCAATTTTTAGTACAAAATGTTAGGAAACAATATAAAGAACACAACAGAAGATGATTACAGCTATTGAATTCATATTTTTAGTGTAATCCAAAGACAAAAAAGAAGGCTTCAAAAATATAAAGTGTCCGGACACCCGACCTCCCATCCTATTTCCAGCGCGGAGTATGCAACCATTTTATGTGTTCTGAGTTTCCTATGTGAATCAATATAGTTTTTGCTTATTCCCTAAATAAAATGCATCAGTTAATAAATTTCATATGAAAGATCAGTCCCTCTCGCATGGGCCTTGGAACAGGGGGGGGGGGGTAGACCACATTAAATTCTCAGAAAAAATTACATAACAACTTTGAAGCACTACCTGCGTTTCGGGGCATCTTAGACGCCGTCCCCTTTTTTGTGCGCCATTTAAAATTCACCCCTAAATCGATGAAGTGATTAATGAAGATAACTCTGGTTAATTTTCATGACATAAAATGTTATTTTCGATTAGCGGCTAATTTATTACCAGCTCCCGGCCACCAAAGCAAAAATGTTGGAATACACGTACACACATAGCGCGCGCGATATTTTCGTCAACGCACCCCGACATTTCGGGGCACCGTAGACCCCGTCCCCTTTTGCTGTGCACCAATGTTCACCCCTAGACCGATGAAGTGATTAATAAAGATCAATTTGGTTGATTTTCAAGACATAAAATTGTGATTTTGATTAGGGGCGAATTTATTACCAGACCAAAGCGGAATTGTTGGAATACACGTACATAATATAGCACGCCATAATAGCAAGTGCCGTATTTTCGTCAATGCACCCCCACCTTTCGGGGCATCGTAGACCCCGTCCCCCTTTTCTGTGCACCAATGTTCACCCCTAGATCGATGAACTGATTAATAAAGATCAATTTGGTTGATTTTCAAGAAATAAAATCCTGATTTCGATTAGCGGCGAATTTATTACCAGACCAAAGCGGAATTGCTTGAATACACGTACATAATATAGCACGCCATAATAGCAAGTGCCGTATTTTCGTCAATGCACCCCCACCTTTCGGGGCATCGTAGGCAGCGGCGTAACAGGGGTCGGTGGCCAGGGGGGGCAAGAGCCAAAAATTTCCCGGTCATATCATGGAACAGGCAATGGCGTCATAAGGCAAAAATTTTGAGGGGGCGATATGGCGTATCGGGCAAATATATATATATATAAAAGCGAGCGAGCAAAAATTTTTGACATTTTTATTGCAAAAATCAAATTTTGTGATAGATTTTGACATAATGTTAAAAAGATGATATCATATTTCACCCTCCTCTTTCCTTTTTTTCTCTTTTTTTTTGTACGCCACGGTGAACAGGATTTTTGTTATGATTGTGAGCATCAGGGCGAAGCTCTATATGCTCGAGGGGGCCGAATATGGCGCTTCTGGCAAGAAGTAGCTTAATGAAGGTCCCGAGCGAGCGAAGCGAGCGAGATAAAAAAATCACCTTTTCATGAGAATCTAACATGAAGATAGATTTTAACGTGATATTCAGAAAAAATTAATACACTTTCCTTTCTTTCCTCATTTTTTTTTGTTTGGTTGTAGAACTTTTTGGGGCCATGGTCCAAACTCATCCATATAACAGTGCTTTATGGGTGGGGTCCAGGGCAGAGCCCCGGAACCTCTTGATATCAAAGCCATTTTTAACCTTACAGAGGGCCACTTATTTTAATCAAATTGCGTGTATATTTATATAGCTTTAACACAACACATAAATTCAATGCAGTTGTGTATCGTAATCATCCAAATATTGTGAGGGGCACACCATAGCAAATGTGTGAAAATTTGTAAAAAGTCGCCAGCGAGCGAAGCGAGCCAGAAAAAAATGGCCTGTTAAAATGAAATTCTAATTATGTGATAGATTTTTACATCATTATAGTAAATATCATGTCATACATTTTTTTTCATTCATCTCATTTCGCTGCCTCCTTTATTTTCTTTTATTTCCCCTTGAAAGCTTAATGCAGGAAGGGTCCATATAGGGGCCCGTTATAGAACCCATTAAAGGTTACAGATGAAGAGCCCCCACTGCACGGGGTCTTGACTCTTGGACAGAGCCTTTGGAGATTTAGCAAGTTTATGATAGACTTTCATACGACATTATGCTATATACCATCCATTTTTCTTCCCGCTAGTTATCTCAATCCTCGGCAGCCCGGTAGTGTACGTTATCTTGTCCCTATTCCTTAATTTCCAATTTAGATTTTAGCTAATTCCATTCTGCATTTATTTCCCGCTTTTGTTTGCCTTTTTGTAATCTTTAATTTATTTCCCTGTCTTACTAATCATGCTAATGTAATTGTATATCGGGGCGAATTGTTCTTTCTCACTTGTTCGTTTTTCCTTCCTTTTCCCGTTATCTTTCCGTTTCCGTTTTTTATGTTTTTTCTTAGTTTTCTTTTCCCTTTTCCTTTCCCTTTCCCCTTCCCCTTTCCCCTTTTTTCTTTCCTTTCCCTTTCCCTTTCTTCCCCCTTTTTTTTCTTTTTCCCGTTTTTTTCTTATTTTCCCGGTGAGCTCCGCCAGGGGGGGGCAGCTTGCCCCCCCTGCCCCCCCGCCTGTTACGCCACTGATCGTAGACCCCGTCCCCCTTTTCTGTGCACCAATGTTCACCCCTAGATCGATGAAGTGATTAATAAAGATCAATTTGGTTGATTTTCAAGAAATAAAATCCTGATTTCGATTAGCGGCGAATTTATTACCAGACCAAACCGGAATTGTTGGAATACACGTACATAATATAGCACGCCATAATAGCAAGCGCCGTATTTTCGTCAATGCACCCCCACCTTTCGGGGCATCGTAGACCCCGTCCTCTTTTTCTGTGCACCAATGTTCACCCCTAGATCGATGAAGTGATTAATAAAGATCAATTTGGTTGATTTTCAAGAAATAAAATCGTGATTTCGATTAGCGGCGAATTTATTACCAGACCAAACCGGAATTGTTGGAATACACGTACATAATATAGCACGCCATAATAGCAAGCGCCGTATTTTCGTCAATGCACCCCCACCTTTCGGGGCATCGTAGACCCCGTCCCCCTTTTCTGTGCACCAATGTTCACCCCTAGATCGATGAACTGATTAATAAAGATCAATTTGGTTGATTTTCAAGAAATAAAATCGTGATTTCGATTAGCGGCGAATTTATTACCAGACCAAAGCGGAATTGTTGGAATACACGTACATAATATAGCACGCCATAATAGCAAGTGCCGTATTTTCGTCAATGCACCCCCACCTTTCGGGGCATCGTAGACCCCGTCCCCCTTTTCTGTGCACCAATGTTCACCCCTAGATCGATGTAGTGATTAATAAAGATCAATTTGGTTGATTTTCAAGAAATAAAATCCTGATTTCGATTAGCGGCGAATTTATTACCAGACCAAAGCGGAATTGTTTGAATACACGTACATAATATAGCACGCCATAATAGCAAGTGCCGTATTTTCGTCAATGCACCCCCACCTTTCGGGGCATCGTAGACCCCGTCCCCCTTTTCTGTGCACCAATGTTCACCCCTAGATCGATGAAGTGATTAATAAAGATCAATTTGGTTGATTTTCAAGAAATAAAATCCTGATTTCGATTAGCGGCGAATTTATTACCAGACCAAACCGGAATTGTTGGAATACACGTACATAATATAGCACGCCATAATAGCAAGCGCCGTATTTTCGTCAATGCACCCCCACCTTTCGGGGCATCGTAGACCCCGTCCTCTTTTTCTGTGCACCAATGTTCACCCCTAGATCGATGAAGTGATTAATAAAGATCAATTTGGTTGATTTTCAAGAAATAAAATCCTGATTTCGATTAGCGGCGAATTTATTACCAGACCAAAGCGGAATTGTTGGAATACACGTACATAATATAGCACGCCATAATAGCAAGTGCCGTATTTTCGTCAATGCACCCCCACCTTTCGGGGCATCGTAGACCCCGTCCCCCTTTTCTGTGCACCAATGTTCACCCCTAGATCGATGAAGTGATTAATAAAGATCAATTTGGTTGATTTTCAAGAAATAAAATCCTGATTTCGAATAGCGGCGAATTTATTACCAGACCAAAGCGGAATTGTTTGAATACACGTACATAATATAGCACGCCATAATAGCAAGTGCCGTATTTTCGTCAATGCACCCCCACCTTTCGGGGCATCGTAGACCCCGTCCCCCTTTTCTGTGCACCAATGTTCACCCCTAGATCGATGAAGTGATTAATAAAGATCAATTTGGTTGATTTTCAAGAAATAAAATCCTGATTTCGATTAGCGGCGAATTTATTACCAGACCAAAGCGGAATTGTTTGAATACACGTACATAATATAGCACGCCATAATAGCAAGTGCCGTATTTTCGTCAATGCACCCCCACCTTTCGGGGCATCGTAGACCCCGTCCCCCTTTTCTGTGCACCAATGTTCACCCCTAGATCGATGAAGTGATTAATAAAGATCAATTTGGTTGATTTTCAAGAAATAAAATCGTGATTTCGATTAGCGGCGAATTTATTACCAGACCAAACCGGAATTGTTTGAATACACGTACATAATATAGCACGCCATAATAGCAAGTGCCGTATTTTCGTCAATGCACCCCCACCTTTCGGGGCATCGTAGACCCCGTCCCCCTTTTCTGTGCACCAATGTTCACCCCTAGATCGATGAAGTGATTAATAAAGATCAATTTGGTTGATTTTCAAGAAATAAAATCGTGATTTCGATTAGCGGCGAATTTATTACCAGACCAAAGCGGAATTGTTGGAATACACGTACATAATATAGCACGCCATAATAGCAAGTGCCGTATTTTCGTCAATGCACCCCCACCTTTCGGTGCATCGTAGACCCCGTCCCGCTTTTCTGTGCACCAATGTTCACCCCTAGATCGATGAAGTGATTAATAAAGATCAATTTGGTTGATTTTCAAGAAATAAAATCCTGATTTCGATTAGCGGCGAATTTATTACCAGACCAAACCGGAATTGTTGGAATACACGTACATAATATAGCACGCCATAATAGCAAGCGCCGTATTTTCGTCAATGCACCCCCACCTTTCGGGGCATCGTAGACCCCGTCCTCTTTTTCTGTGCACCAATGTTCACCCCTAGATCGATGAAGTGATTAATAAAGATCAATTTGGTTGATTTTCAAGAAATAAAATCGTGATTTCGATTAGCGGCGAATTTATTACCAGACCAAACCGGAATTGTTGGAATACACGTACATAATATAGCACGCCATAATAGCAAGCGCCGTATTTTCGTCAATGCACCCCCACCTTTCGGGGCATCGTAGACCCCGTCCTCTTTTTCTGTGCACCAATGTTCACCCCTAGATCGATGAACTGATTAATAAAGATCAATTTGGTTGATTTTCAAGAAATAAAATCGTGATTTCGATTAGCGGCGAATTTATTACCAGACCAAAGCGGAATTGTTGGAATACACGTACATAATATAGCACGCCATAATAGCAAGTGCCGTATTTTCGTCAATGCACCCCCACCTTTCGGGGCATCGTAGACCCCGTCCCCCTTTTCTGTGCACCAATGTTCACCCCTAGATCGATGTAGTGATTAATAAAGATCAATTTGGTTGATTTTCAAGAAATAAAATCCTGATTTCGATTAGCGGCGAATTTATTACCAGACCAAAGCGGAATTGTTGGAATACACGTACATAATATAGCACGCCATAATAGCAAGTGCCGTATTTTCGTCAATGCACCCCCACCTTTCGGGGCATCGTAGACCCCGTCCCCCTTTTCTGTGCACCAATGTTCACCCCTAGATCGATGGAGTGATTAATAAAGATCAATTTGGTTGATTTTCAAGAAATAAAATCCTGATTTCGATTAGCGGCGAATTTATTACCAGACCAAACCGGAATTGTTGGAATACACGTACATAATATAGCACGCCATAATAGCAAGCGCCGTATTTTCGTCAATGCACCCCCACCTTTCGGGGCATCGTAGACCCCGTCCTCTTTTTCTGTGCACCAATGTTCACCCCTAGATCGATGAAGTGATTAATAAAGATCAATTTGGTTGATTTTCAAGAAATAAAATCGTGATTTCGATTAGCGGCGAATTTATTACCAGACCAAAGCGGAATTGTTGGAATACACGTACATAATATAGCACGCCATAATAGCAAGTGCCGTATTTTCGTCAATGCACCCCCACCTTTCGGGGCATCGTAGACCCCGTCCCCCTTTTCTGTGCACCAATGTTCACCCCTAGATCGATGAACTGATTAATAAAGATCAATTTGGTTGATTTTCAAGAAATAAAATCCTGATTTCGAATAGCGGCGAATTTATTACCAGACCAAAGCGGAATTGTTTGAATACACGTACATAATATAGCACGCCATAATAGCAAGTGCCGTATTTTCGTCAATGCACCCCCACCTTTCGGGGCATCGTAGACCCCGTCCCCCTTTTCTGTGCACCAATGTTCACCCCTAGATCGATGAAGTGATTAATAAAGATCAATTTGGTTGATTTTCAAGAAAAAAAATCCTGATTTCGATTAGCGGCGAATTTATTACCAGACCAAAGCGGAATTGTTGGAATACACGTACATAATATAGCACGCCATAATAGCAAGTGCCGTATTTTCGTCAATGCACCCCCACCTTTCGGGGCATCGTAGACCCCGTCCCCCTTTTCTGTGCACCAATGTTCACCCCTAGATCGATGAAGTGATTAATAAAGATCAATTTGGTTGATTTTCAAGAAATAAAATCGTGATTTCGATTAGCGGCGAATTTATTACCAGACCAAACCGGAATTGTTTGAATACACGTACATAATATAGCACGCCATAATAGCAAGTGCCGTATTTTCGTCAATGCACCCCCACCTTTCGGGGCATCGTAGACCCCGTCCCCCTTTTCTGTGCACCAATGTTCACCCCTAGATCGATGAAGTGATTAATAAAGATCAATTTGGTTGATTTTCAAGAAATAAAATCCTGATTTCGATTAGCGGCGAATTTATTACCAGACCAAAGCGGAATTGTTTGAATACACGTACATAATATAGCACGCCATAATAGCAAGTGCCGTATTTTCGTCAATGCACCCCCACCTTTCGGGGCATCGTAGACCCCGTCCCCCTTTTCTGTGCACCAATGTTCACCCCTAGATCGATGGAGTGATTAATAAAGATCAATTTGGTTGATTTTCAAGAAATAAAATCCTGATTTCGATTAGCGGCGAATTTATTACCAGACCAAACCGGAATTGTTGGAATACACGTACATAATATAGCACGCCATAATAGCAAGCGCCGTATTTTCGTCAATGCACCCCCACCTTTCGGGGCATCGTAGACCCCGTCCTCTTTTTCTGTGCACCAATGTTCACCCCTAGATCGATGAAGTGATTAATAAAAATCAATTTGGTTGATTTTCAAGAAATAAAATCGTGATTTCGATTAGCGGCGAATTTATTACCAGACCAAAGCGGAATTGTTTGAATACACGTACATAATATAGCACGCCATAATAGCAAGTGCCGTATTTTCGTCAATGCACCCCCACCTTTCGGGGCATCGTAGACCCCGTCCCCCTTTTCTGTGCACCAATGTTCACCCCTAGATCGATGAAGTGATTAATAAAGATCAATTTGGTTGATTTTCAAGAAATAAAATCCTGATTTCGATTAGCGGCGAATTTATTACCAGACCAAACCGGAATTGTTGGAATACACGTACATAATATAGCACGCCATAATAGCAAGCGCCGTATTTTCGTCAATGCACCCCCACCTTTCGGGGCATCGTAGACCCCGTCCTCTTTTTCTGTGCACCAATGTTCACCCCTAGATCGATGAAGTGATTAATAAAGATCAATTTGGTTGATTTTCAAGAAATAAAATCGTGATTTCGATTAGCGGCGAATTTATTACCAGACCAAAGCGGAATTGTTGGAATACACGTACATAATATAGCACGCCATAATAGCAAGTGCCGTATTTTCGTCAATGCACCCCCATCTTTCGGGGCATCGTAGACCCCGTCCCCCTTTTCTGTGCACCAATGTTCACCCCTAGATCGATGAAGTGATTAATAAAGATCAATTTGGTTGATTTTCAAGAAATAAAATCCTGATTTCGATTAGCGGCGAATTTATTACCAGACCAAACCGGAATTGTTTGAATACACGTACATAATATAGCACGCCATAATAGCAAGTGCCGTATTTTCGTCAATGCACCCCCACCTTTCGGGGCATCGTAGACCCCGTCCCCCTTTTCTGTGCACCAATGTTCACCCCTAGATCGATGAAGTGATTAATAAAGATCAATTTGGTTGATTTTCAAGAAAAAAAATCCTGATTTCGATTAGCGGCGAATTTATTACCAGACCAAAGCGGAATTGTTTGAATACACGTACATAATATAGCACGCCATAATAGCAAGTGCCGTATTTTCGTCAATGCACCCCCACCTTTCGGGGCATCGTAGACCCCGTCCCCCTTTTCTGTGCACCAATGTTCACCCCTAGATCGATGAAGTGATTAATAAAGATCAATTTGGTTGATTTTCAAGAAATAAAATCCTGATTTCGATTAGCGGCGAATTTATTACCAGACCAAAGCGGAATTGTTTGAATACACGTACATAATATAGCACGCCATAATAGCAAGTGCCGTATTTTCGTCAATGCACCCCCACCTTTCGGGGCATCGTAGACCCCGTCCCCCTTTTCTGTGCACCAATGTTCACCCCTAGATCGATGAAGTGATTAATAAAGATCAATTTGGTTGATTTTCAAGAAATAAAATCGTGATTTCGATTAGCGGCGAATTTATTACCAGACCAAACCGGAATTGTTTGAATACACGTACATAATATAGCACGCCATAATAGCAAGTGCCGTATTTTCGTCAATGCACCCCCACCTTTCGGGGCATCGTAGACCCCGTCCCCCTTTTCTGTGCACCAATGTTCACCCCTAGATCGATGAAGTGATTAATAAAGATCAATTTGGTTGATTTTCAAGAAATAAAATCGTGATTTCGATTAGCGGCGAATTTATTACCAGACCAAAGCGGAATTGTTGGAATACACGTACATAATATAGCACGCCATAATAGCAAGTGCCGTATTTTCGTCAATGCACCCCCACCTTTCGGTGCATCGTAGACCCCGTCCCGCTTTTCTGTGCACCAATGTTCACCCCTAGATCGATGAAGTGATTAATAAAGATCAATTTGGTTGATTTTCAAGAAATAAAATCCTGATTTCGATTAGCGGCGAATTTATTACCAGACCAAACCGGAATTGTTGGAATACACGTACATAATATAGCACGCCATAATAGCAAGCGCCGTATTTTCGTCAATGCACCCCCACCTTTCGGGGCATCGTAGACCCCGTCCTCTTTTTCTGTGCACCAATGTTCACCCCTAGATCGATGAAGTGATTAATAAAGATCAATTTGGTTGATTTTCAAGAAATAAAATCGTGATTTCGATTAGCGGCGAATTTATTACCAGACCAAACCGGAATTGTTGGAATACACGTACATAATATAGCACGCCATAATAGCAAGCGCCGTATTTTCGTCAATGCACCCCCACCTTTCGGGGCATCGTAGACCCCGTCCTCTTTTTCTGTGCACCAATGTTCACCCCTAGATCGATGAACTGATTAATAAAGATCAATTTGGTTGATTTTCAAGAAATAAAATCGTGATTTCGATTAGCGGCGAATTTATTACCAGACCAAAGCGGAATTGTTGGAATACACGTACATAATATAGCACGCCATAATAGCAAGTGCCGTATTTTCGTCAATGCACCCCCACCTTTCGGGGCATCGTAGACCCCGTCCCCCTTTTCTGTGCACCAATGTTCACCCCTAGATCGATGTAGTGATTAATAAAGATCAATTTGGTTGATTTTCAAGAAATAAAATCCTGATTTCGATTAGCGGCGAATTTATTACCAGACCAAAGCGGAATTGTTGGAATACACGTACATAATATAGCACGCCATAATAGCAAGTGCCGTATTTTCGTCAATGCACCCCCACCTTTCGGGGCATCGTAGACCCCGTCCCCCTTTTCTGTGCACCAATGTTCACCCCTAGATCGATGGAGTGATTAATAAAGATCAATTTGGTTGATTTTCAAGAAATAAAATCCTGATTTCGATTAGCGGCGAATTTATTACCAGACCAAACCGGAATTGTTGGAATACACGTACATAATATAGCACGCCATAATAGCAAGCGCCGTATTTTCGTCAATGCACCCCCACCTTTCGGGGCATCGTAGACCCCGTCCTCTTTTTCTGTGCACCAATGTTCACCCCTAGATCGATGAAGTGATTAATAAAGATCAATTTGGTTGATTTTCAAGAAATAAAATCGTGATTTCGATTAGCGGCGAATTTATTACCAGACCAAAGCGGAATTGTTGGAATACACGTACATAATATAGCACGCCATAATAGCAAGTGCCGTATTTTCGTCAATGCACCCCCACCTTTCGGGGCATCGTAGACCCCGTCCCCCTTTTCTGTGCACCAATGTTCACCCCTAGATCGATGAACTGATTAATAAAGATCAATTTGGTTGATTTTCAAGAAATAAAATCCTGATTTCGAATAGCGGCGAATTTATTACCAGACCAAAGCGGAATTGTTTGAATACACGTACATAATATAGCACGCCATAATAGCAAGTGCCGTATTTTCGTCAATGCACCCCCACCTTTCGGGGCATCGTAGACCCCGTCCCCCTTTTCTGTGCACCAATGTTCACCCCTAGATCGATGGAGTGATTAATAAAGATCAATTTGGTTGATTTTCAAGAAATAAAATCCTGATTTCGATTAGCGGCGAATTTATTACCAGACCAAACCGGAATTGTTGGAATACACGTACATAATATAGCACGCCATAATAGCAAGCGCCGTATTTTCGTCAATGCACCCCCACCTTTCGGGGCATCGTAGACCCCGTCCTCTTTTTCTGTGCACCAATGTTCACCCCTAGATCGATGAAGTGATTAATAAAGATCAATTTGGTTGATTTTCAAGAAATAAAATCGTGATTTCGATTAGCGGCGAATTTATTACCAGACCAAAGCGGAATTGTTGGAATACACGTACATAATATAGCACGCCATAATAGCAAGTGCCGTATTTTCGTCAATGCACCCCCACCTTTCGGGGCATCGTAGACCCCGTCCCCCTTTTCTGTGCACCAATGTTCACCCCTAGATCGATGAACTGATTAATAAAGATCAATTTGGTTGATTTTCAAGAAATAAAATCCTGATTTCGAATAGCGGCGAATTTATTACCAGACCAAAGCGGAATTGTTTGAATACACGTACATAATATAGCACGCCATAATAGCAAGTGCCGTATTTTCGTCAATGCACCCCCACCTTTCGGGGCATCGTAGACCCCGTCCCCCTTTTCTGTGCACCAATGTTCACCCCTAGATCGATGAAGTGATTAATAAAGATCAATTTGGTTGATTTTCAAGAAAAAAAATCCTGATTTCGATTAGCGGCGAATTTATTACCAGACCAAAGCGGAATTGTTGGAATACACGTACATAATATAGCACGCCATAATAGCAAGTGCCGTATTTTCGTCAATGCACCCCCACCTTTCGGGGCATCGTAGACCCCGTCCCCCTTTTCTGTGCACCAATGTTCACCCCTAGATCGATGAAGTGATTAATAAAGATCAATTTGGTTGATTTTCAAGAAATAAAATCGTGATTTCGATTAGCGGCGAATTTATTACCAGACCAAACCGGAATTGTTTGAATACACGTACATAATATAGCACGCCATAATAGCAAGTGCCGTATTTTCGTCAATGCACCCCCACCTTTCGGGGCATCGTAGACCCCGTCCCCCTTTTCTGTGCACCAATGTTCACCCCTAGATCGATGAAGTGATTAATAAAGATCAATTTGGTTGATTTTCAAGAAATAAAATCCTGATTTCGATTAGCGGCGAATTTATTACCAGACCAAAGCGGAATTGTTTGAATACACGTACATAATATAGCACGCCATAATAGCAAGTGCCGTATTTTCGTCAATGCACCCCCACCTTTCGGGGCATCGTAGACCCCGTCCCCCTTTTCTGTGCACCAATGTTCACCCCTAGATCGATGGAGTGATTAATAAAGATCAATTTGGTTGATTTTCAAGAAATAAAATCCTGATTTCGATTAGCGGCGAATTTATTACCAGACCAAACCGGAATTGTTGGAATACACGTACATAATATAGCACGCCATAATAGCAAGCGCCGTATTTTCGTCAATGCACCCCCACCTTTCGGGGCATCGTAGACCCCGTCCTCTTTTTCTGTGCACCAATGTTCACCCCTAGATCGATGAAGTGATTAATAAAAATCAATTTGGTTGATTTTCAAGAAATAAAATCGTGATTTCGATTAGCGGCGAATTTATTACCAGACCAAAGCGGAATTGTTTGAATACACGTACATAATATAGCACGCCATAATAGCAAGTGCCGTATTTTCGTCAATGCACCCCCACCTTTCGGGGCATCGTAGACCCCGTCCCCCTTTTCTGTGCACCAATGTTCACCCCTAGATCGATGAAGTGATTAATAAAGATCAATTTGGTTGATTTTCAAGAAATAAAATCCTGATTTCGATTAGCGGCGAATTTATTACCAGACCAAACCGGAATTGTTGGAATACACGTACATAATATAGCACGCCATAATAGCAAGCGCCGTATTTTCGTCAATGCACCCCCACCTTTCGGGGCATCGTAGACCCCGTCCTCTTTTTCTGTGCACCAATGTTCACCCCTAGATCGATGAAGTGATTAATAAAGATCAATTTGGTTGATTTTCAAGAAATAAAATCGTGATTTCGATTAGCGGCGAATTTATTACCAGACCAAAGCGGAATTGTTGGAATACACGTACATAATATAGCACGCCATAATAGCAAGTGCCGTATTTTCGTCAATGCACCCCCATCTTTCGGGGCATCGTAGACCCCGTCCCCCTTTTCTGTGCACCAATGTTCACCCCTAGATCGATGAAGTGATTAATAAAGATCAATTTGGTTGATTTTCAAGAAATAAAATCCTGATTTCGATTAGCGGCGAATTTATTACCAGACCAAACCGGAATTGTTGGAATACACGTACATAATATAGCACGCCATAATAGCAAGTGCCGTATTTTCGTCAATGCACCCCCACCTTTCGGGGCATCGTAGACCCCGTCCCCCTTTTCTGTGCACCAATGTTCACCCCTAGATCGATGAAGTGATTAATAAAGATCAATTTGGTTGATTTTCAAGAAAAAAAATCCTGATTTCGATTAGCGGCGAATTTATTACCAGACCAAAGCGGAATTGTTTGAATACACGTACATAATATAGCACGCCATAATAGCAAGTGCCGTATTTTCGTCAATGCACCCCCACCTTTCGGGGCATCGTAGACCCCGTCCCCCTTTTCTGTGCACCAATGTTCACCCCTAGATCGATGAAGTGATTAATAAAGATCAATTTGGTTGATTTTCAAGAAATAAAATCCTGATTTCGATTAGCGGCGAATTTATTACCAGACCAAACCGGAATTGTTGGAATACACGTACATAATATAGCACGCCATAATAGCAAGCGCCGTATTTTCGTCAATGCACCCCCACCTTTCGGGGCATCGTAGACCCCGTCCTCTTTTTCTGTGCACCAATGTTCACCCCTAGATCGATGAAGTGATTAATAAAGATCAATTTGGTTGATTTTCAAGAAATAAAATCGTGATTTCGATTAGCGGCGAATTTATTACCAGACCAAAGCGGAATTGTTGGAATACACGTACATAATATAGCACGCCATAATAGCAAGTGCCGTATTTTCGTCAATGCACCCCCATCTTTCGGGGCATCGTAGACCCCGTCCCCCTTTTCTGTGCACCAATGTTCACCCCTAGATCGATGAAGTGATTAATAAAGATCAATTTGGTTGATTTTCAAGAAATAAAATCCTGATTTCGATTAGCGGCGAATTTATTACCAGACCAAACCGGAATTGTTGGAATACACGTACATAATATAGCACGCCATAATAGCAAGCGCCGTATTTTCGTCAATGCACCCCCACCTTTCGGGGCATCGTAGACCCCGTCCTCTTTTTCTGTGCACCAATGTTCACCCCTAGATCGATGAAGTGATTAATAAAAATCAATTTGGTTGATTTTCAAGAAATAAAATCGTGATTTCGATTAGCGGCGAATTTATTACCAGACCAAAGCGGAATTGTTTGAATACACGTACATAATATAGCACGCCATAATAGCAAGTGCCGTATTTTCGTCAATGCACCCCCACCTTTCGGGGCATCGTAGACCCCGTCCCCCTTTTCTGTGCACCAATGTTCACCCCTAGATCGATGAAGTGATTAATAAAGATCAATTTGGTTGATTTTCAAGAAATAAAATCCTGATTTCGATTAGCGGCGAATTTATTACCAGACCAAAGCGGAATTGTTTGAATACACGTACATAATATAGCACGCCATAATAGCAAGTGCCGTATTTTCGTCAATGCACCCCCACCTTTCGGGGCATCGTAGACCCCGTCCCCCTTTTCTGTGCACCAATGTTCACCCCTAGATCGATGAAGTGATTAATAAAGATCAATTTGGTTGATTTTCAAGAAATAAAATCGTGATTTCGATTAGCGGCGAATTTATTACCAGACCAAACCGGAATTGTTTGAATACACGTACATAATATAGCACGCCATAATAGCAAGTGCCGTATTTTCGTCAATGCACCCCCACCTTTCGGGGCATCGTAGACCCCGTCCCCCTTTTCTGTGCACCAATGTTCACCCCTAGATCGATGAAGTGATTAATAAAGATCAATTTGGTTGATTTTCAAGAAATAAAATCGTGATTTCGATTAGCGGCGAATTTATTACCAGACCAAAGCGGAATTGTTGGAATACACGTACATAATATAGCACGCCATAATAGCAAGTGCCGTATTTTCGTCAATGCACCCCCACCTTTCGGTGCATCGTAGACCCCGTCCCGCTTTTCTGTGCACCAATGTTCACCCCTAGATCGATGAAGTGATTAATAAAGATCAATTTGGTTGATTTTCAAGAAATAAAATCCTGATTTCGATTAGCGGCGAATTTATTACCAGACCAAACCGGAATTGTTGGAATACACGTACATAATATAGCACGCCATAATAGCAAGCGCCGTATTTTCGTCAATGCACCCCCACCTTTCGGGGCATCGTAGACCCCGTCCTCTTTTTCTGTGCACCAATGTTCACCCCTAGATCGATGAAGTGATTAATAAAGATCAATTTGGTTGATTTTCAAGAAATAAAATCGTGATTTCGATTAGCGGCGAATTTATTACCAGACCAAACCGGAATTGTTGGAATACACGTACATAATATAGCACGCCATAATAGCAAGCGCCGTATTTTCGTCAATGCACCCCCACCTTTCGGGGCATCGTAGACCCCGTCCTCTTTTTCTGTGCACCAATGTTCACCCCTAGATCGATGAACTGATTAATAAAGATCAATTTGGTTGATTTTCAAGAAATAAAATCGTGATTTCGATTAGCGGCGAATTTATTACCAGACCAAAGCGGAATTGTTGGAATACACGTACATAATATAGCACGCCATAATAGCAAGTGCCGTATTTTCGTCAATGCACCCCCACCTTTCGGGGCATCGTAGACCCCGTCCCCCTTTTCTGTGCACCAATGTTCACCCCTAGATCGATGTAGTGATTAATAAAGATCAATTTGGTTGATTTTCAAGAAATAAAATCCTGATTTCGATTAGCGGCGAATTTATTACCAGACCAAAGCGGAATTGTTGGAATACACGTACATAATATAGCACGCCATAATAGCAAGTGCCGTATTTTCGTCAATGCACCCCCACCTTTCGGGGCATCGTAGACCCCGTCCCCCTTTTCTGTGCACCAATGTTCACCCCTAGATCGATGGAGTGATTAATAAAGATCAATTTGGTTGATTTTCAAGAAATAAAATCCTGATTTCGATTAGCGGCGAATTTATTACCAGACCAAACCGGAATTGTTGGAATACACGTACATAATATAGCACGCCATAATAGCAAGCGCCGTATTTTCGTCAATGCACCCCCACCTTTCGGGGCATCGTAGACCCCGTCCTCTTTTTCTGTGCACCAATGTTCACCCCTAGATCGATGAAGTGATTAATAAAGATCAATTTGGTTGATTTTCAAGAAATAAAATCGTGATTTCGATTAGCGGCGAATTTATTACCAGACCAAAGCGGAATTGTTGGAATACACGTACATAATATAGCACGCCATAATAGCAAGTGCCGTATTTTCGTCAATGCACCCCCACCTTTCGGGGCATCGTAGACCCCGTCCCCCTTTTCTGTGCACCAATGTTCACCCCTAGATCGATGAACTGATTAATAAAGATCAATTTGGTTGATTTTCAAGAAATAAAATCCTGATTTCGAATAGCGGCGAATTTATTACCAGACCAAAGCGGAATTGTTTGAATACACGTACATAATATAGCACGCCATAATAGCAAGTGCCGTATTTTCGTCAATGCACCCCCACCTTTCGGGGCATCGTAGACCCCGTCCCCCTTTTCTGTGCACCAATGTTCACCCCTAGATCGATGAACTGATTAATAAAGATCAATTTGGTTGATTTTCAAGAAATAAAATCCTGATTTCGAATAGCGGCGAATTTATTACCAGACCAAAGCGGAATTGTTTGAATACACGTACATAATATAGCACGCCATAATAGCAAGCGCCGTATTTTCGTCAATGCACCCCCACCTTTCGGGGCATCGTAGACCCCGTCCTCTTTTTCTGTGCACCAATGTTCACCCCTAGATCGATGAAGTGATTAATAAAGATCAATTTGGTTGATTTTCAAGAAATAAAATCCTGATTTCGATTAGCGGCGAATTTATTACCAGACCAAAGCGGAATTGTTGGAATACACGTACATAATATAGCACGCCATAATAGCAAGTGCCGTATTTTCGTCAATGCACCCCCACCTTTCGGGGCATCGTAGACCCCGTCCCCCTTTTCTGTGCACCAATGTTCACCCCTAGATCGATGAAGTGATTAATAAAGATCAATTTGGTTGATTTTCAAGAAAAAAAATCCTGATTTCGATTAGCGGCGAATTTATTACCAGACCAAAGCGGAATTGTTTGAATACACGTACATAATATAGCACGCCATAATAGCAAGTGCCGTATTTTCGTCAATGCACCCCCACCTTTCGGGGCATCGTAGACCCCGTCCCCCTTTTCTGTGCACCAATGTTCACCCCTAGATCGATGAAGTGATTAATAAAGATCAATTTGGTTGATTTTCAAGAAATAAAATCCTGATTTCGATTAGCGGCGAATTTATTACCAGACCAAACCGGAATTGTTTGAATACACGTACATAATATAGCACGCCATAATAGCAAGTGCCGTATTTTCGTCAATGCACCCCCACCTTTCGGGGCATCGTAGACCCCGTCCCCCTTTTCTGTGCACCAATGTTCACCCCTAGATCGATGAAGTGATTAATAAAGATCAATTTGGTTGATTTTCAAGAAATAAAATCGTGATTTCGATTAGCGGCGAATTTATTACCAGACCAAAGCGGAATTGTTGGAATACACGTACATAATATAGCACGCCATAATAGCAAGTGCCGTATTTTCGTCAATGCACCCCCACCTTTCGGGGCATCGTAGACCCCGTCCCCCTTTTCTGTGCACCAATGTTCACCCCTAGATCGATGAAGTGATTAATAAAGATCAATTTGGTTGATTTTCAAGAAATAAAATCGTGATTTCGATTAGCGGCGAATTTATTACCAGACCAAAGCGGAATTGTTGGAATACACGTACATAATATAGCACGCCATAATAGCAAGTGCCGTATTTTCGTCAATGCACCCCCACCTTTCGGGGCATCGTAGACCCCGTCCCCCTTTTCTGTGCACCAATGTTCACCCCTAGATCGATGAACTGATTAATAAAGATCAATTTGGTTGATTTTCAAGAAATAAAATCCTGATTTCGAATAGCGGCGAATTTATTTCCAGACCAAAGCGGAATCGTTTGAATACACGTACATAATATAGCACGCCATAATAGCAAATGCCGTATTTTCGTCAATGCACCCCCACCTTTCGGGGCATCGTAGACCCCGTCCCCCTTTTCTGTGCACCAATGTTCACCCCTAGATCGATGAACTGATTAATAAAGATCAATTTGGTTGATTTTCAAGAAATAAAATCGTGATTTCGATTAGCGGCGAATTTATTACCAGACCAAAGCGGAATTGTTGGAATACACGTACATAATATAGCACGCCATAATAGCAAGTGCCGTATTTTCGTCAATGCACCCCCACCTTTCGGGGCATCGTAGACCCCGTCCCCCTTTTCTGTGCACCAATGTTCACCCCTAGATCGATGAAGTGATTAATAAAGATCAATTTGGTTGATTTTCAAGAAATAAAATCCTGATTTCGATTAGCGGCGAATTTATTACCAGACCAAACCGGAATTGTTGGAATACACGTACATAATATAGCACGCCATAATAGCAAGCGCCGTATTTTCGTCAATGCACCCCCACCTTTCGGGGCATCGTAGACCCCGTCCTCTTTTTCTGTGCACCAATGTTCACCCCTAGATCGATGAAGTGATTAATAAAGATCAATTTGGTTGATTTTCAAGAAATAAAATCGTGATTTCGATTAGCGGCGAATTTATTACCAGACCAAACCGGAATTGTTGGAATACACGTACATAATATAGCACGCCATAATAGCAAGCGCCGTATTTTCGTCAATGCACCCCCACCTTTCGGGGCATCGTAGACCCCGTCCCCCTTTTCTGTGCACCAATGTTCACCCCTAGATCGATGAACTGATTAATAAAGATCAATTTGGTTGATTTTCAAGAAATAAAATCGTGATTTCGATTAGCGGCGAATTTATTACCAGACCAAAGCGGAATTGTTGGAATACACGTACATAATATAGCACGCCATAATAGCAAGTGCCGTATTTTCGTCAATGCACCCCCACCTTTCGGGGCATCGTAGACCCCGTCCCCCTTTTCTGTGCACCAATGTTCACCCCTAGATCGATGTAGTGATTAATAAAGATCAATTTGGTTGATTTTCAAGAAATAAAATCCTGATTTCGATTAGCGGCGAATTTATTACCAGACCAAAGCGGAATTGTTTGAATACACGTACATAATATAGCACGCCATAATAGCAAGTGCCGTATTTTCGTCAATGCACCCCCACCTTTCGGGGCATCGTAGACCCCGTCCCCCTTTTCTGTGCACCAATGTTCACCCCTAGATCGATGAAGTGATTAATAAAGATCAATTTGGTTGATTTTCAAGAAATAAAATCCTGATTTCGATTAGCGGCGAATTTATTACCAGACCAAAGCGGAATTGTTGGAATACACGTACATAATATAGCACGCCATAATAGCAAGTGCCGTATTTTCGTCAATGCACCCCCACCTTTCGGGGCATCGTAGACCCCGTCCCCCTTTTCTGTGCACCAATGTTCACCCCTAGATCGATGAACTGATTAATAAAGATCAATTTGGTTGATTTTCAAGAAATAAAATCCTGATTTCGAATAGCGGCGAATTTATTACCAGACCAAAGCGGAATTGTTTGAATACACGTACATAATATAGCACGCCATAATAGCAAGTGCCGTATTTTCGTCAATGCACCCCCACCTTTCGGGGCATCGTAGACCCCGTCCCCCTTTTCTGTGCACCAATGTTCACCCCTAGATCGATGAATTGATTAATAAAGATCAATTTGGTTGATTTTCAAGAAAAAAAATCCTGATTTCGATTAGCGGCGAATTTATTACCAGACCAAAGCGGAATTGTTTGAATACACGTACATAATATAGCACGCCATAATAGCAAGTGCCGTATTTTCGTCAATGCACCCCCACCTTTCGGGGCATCGTAGACCCCGTCCCTCTTTTCTGTGCACCAATGTTCACCCCTAGATCGATGAAGTGATTAATAAAGATCAATTTGGTTGATTTTCAAGAAATAAAATCCTGATTTAGATTAGCGGCGAATTTATTACCAGACCAAAGCGGAATTGTTTGAATACACGTACATAATATAGCACGCCATAATAGCAAGTGCCGTATTTTCGTCAATGCACCCCCACCTTTCGGGGCATCGTAGACCCCGTCCCCCTTTTCTGTGCACCAATGTTCACCCCTAGATCGATGAAGTGATTAATAAAGATCAATTTGGTTGATTTTCAAGAAATAAAATCCTGATTTCGATTAGCGGCGAATTTATTACCAGACCAAAGCGGAATTGTTTGAATACACGTACATAATATAGCACGCCATAATAGCAAGTGCCGTATTTTCGTCAATGCACCCCCACCTTTCGGGGCATCGTAGACCCCGTCCCCCTTTTCTGTGCACCAATGTTCACCCCTAGATCGATGAAGTGATTAATAAAGATCAATTTGGTTGATTTTCAAGAAATAAAATCCTGATTTCGATTAGCGGCGAATTTATTACCAGACCAAACCGGAATTGTTGGAATACACGTACATAATATAGCACGCCATAATAGCAAGCGCCGTATTTTCGTCAATGCACCCCCACCTTTCGGGGCATCGTAGACCCCGTCCTCTTTTTCTGTGCACCAATGTTCACCCCTAGATCGATGAAGTGATTAATAAAAATCAATTTGGTTGATTTTCAAGAAATAAAATCGTGATTTCGATTAGCGGCGAATTTATTACCAGACCAAAGCGGAATTGTTTGAATACACGTACATAATATAGCACGCCATAATAGCAAGTGCCGTATTTTCGTCAATGCACCCCCACCTTTCGGGGCATCGTAGACCCCGTCCCCCTTTTCTGTGCACCAATGTTCACCCCTAGATCGATGAAGTGATTAATAAAGATCAATTTGGTTGATTTTCAAGAAATAAAATCCTGATTTCGATTAGCGGCGAATTTATTACCAGACCAAACCGGAATTGTTGGAATACACGTACATAATATAGCACGCCATAATAGCAAGCGCCGTATTTTCGTCAATGCACCCCCACCTTTCGGGGCATCGTAGACCCCGTCCTCTTTTTCTGCGCACCAATGTTCACCCCTAGATCGATGAAGTGATTAATAAAGATCAATTTGGTTGATTTTCAAGAAATAAAATCGTGATTTCGATTAGCGGCGAATTTATTACCAGACCAAAGCGGAATTGTTGGAATACACGTACATAATATAGCACGGCATAATAGCAAGTGCCGTATTTTCGTCAATGCACCCCCACCTTTCGGGGCATCGTAGACCCCGTCCCCCTTTTCTGTGCACCAATGTTCACCCCTAGATCGATGAAGTGATTAATAAAGATCAATTTGGTTGATTTTCAAGAAATAAAATCCTGATTTCGATTAGCGGCGAATTTATTACCAGACCAAACCGGAATTGTTTGAATACACGTACATAATATAGCACGCCATAATAGCAAGTGCCGTATTTTCGTCAATGCACCCCCACCTTTCGGGGCATCGTAGACCCCGTCCCCCTTTTCTGTGCACCAATGTTCACCCCTAGATCGATGAAGTGATTAATAAAGATCAATTTGGTTGATTTTCAAGAAAAAAAATCCTGATTTCGATTAGCGGCGAATTTATTACCAGACCAAAGCGGAATTGTTTGAATACACGTACATAATATAGCACGCCATAATAGCAAGTGCCGTATTTTCGTCAATGCACCCCCACCTTTCGGGGCATCGTAGACCCCGTCCCCCTTTTCTGTGCACCAATGTTCACCCCTAGATCGATGAAGTGATTAATAAAGATCAATTTGGTTGATTTTCAAGAAATAAAATCCTGATTTCGATTAGCGGCGAATTTATTACCAGACCAAACCGGAATTGTTGGAATACACGTACATAATATAGCACGCCATAATAGCAAGCGCCGTATTTTCGTCAATGCACCCCCACCTTTCGGGGCATCGTAGACCCCGTCCTCTTTTTCTGTGCACCAATGTTCACCCCTAGATCGATGAAGTGATTAATAAAGATCAATTTGGTTGATTTTCAAGAAATAAAATCGTGATTTCGATTAGCGGCGAATTTATTACCAGACCAAAGCGGAATTGTTGGAATACACGTACATAATATAGCACGCCATAATAGCAAGTGCCGTATTTTCGTCAATGCACCCCCACCTTTCGGGGCATCGTAGACCCCGTCCCCCTTTTCTGTGCACCAATGTTCACCCCTAGATCGATGAAGTGATTAATAAAGATCAATTTGGTTGATTTTCAAGAAATAAAATCGTGATTTCGATTAGCGGCGAATTTATTACCAGACCAAACCGGAATTGTTTGAATACACGTACATAATATAGCACGCCATAATAGCAAGTGCCGTATTTTCGTCAATGCACCCCCACCTTTCGGGGCATCGTAGACCCCGTCCCCCTTTTCTGTGCACCAATGTTCACCCCTAGATCGATGAAGTGATTAATAAAGATCAATTTGGTTGATTTTCAAGAAATAAAATCGTGATTTCGATTAGCGGCGAATTTATTACCAGACCAAACCGGAATTGTTTGAATACACGTACATAATATAGCACGCCATAATAGCAAGTGCCGTATTTTCGTCAATGCACCCCCACCTTTCGGGGCATCGTAGACCCCGTCCCCCTTTTCTGTGCACCAATGTTCACCCCTAGATCGATGAAGTGATTAATAAAGATCAATTTGGTTGATTTTCAAGAAATAAAATCGTGATTTCGATTAGCGGCGAATTTATTACCAGACCAAAGCGGAATTGTTGGAATACACGTACATAATATAGCACGCCATAATAGCAAGTGCCGTATTTTCGTCAATGCACCCCCACCTTTCGGGGCATCGTAGACCCCGTCCCCCTTTTCTGTGCACCAATGTTCACCCCTAGATCGATGAACTGATTAATAAAGATCAATTTGGTTGATTTTCAAGAAATAAAATCCTGATTTCGAATAGCGGCGAATTTATTTCCAGACCAAAGCGGAATCGTTTGAATACACGTACATAATATAGCACGCCATAATAGCAAATGCCGTATTTTCGTCAATGCACCCCCACCTTTCGGGGCATCGTAGACCCCGTCCCCCTTTTCTGTGCACCAATGTTCACCCCTAGATCGATGAACTGATTAATAAAGATCAATTTGGTTGATTTTCAAGAAATAAAATCCTGATTTCGATTAGCGGCGAATTTATTACCAGACCAAACCGGAGTTGTTGGAATACAACTATTAAATTCGTCAATTGAAACAGTAAAATAGCCCTAATTTTTCCGCCACAGTAAAAAAATAGTTCCAAAGTCATTGATATATCTTCCCAATTTGGGCAAAGGAAGTTCAGTAGTTACTATTTTTAGAATCAGTGTTAGATTTTTATTGATATTCATGCACTTTTGTTAATCATCAATATCATATTATAGAAAAATCGAATGGGTTGGGTCGAACGAATATCTTTTGTATTCTTGCTGTAATTAGTCTAATGGCATCCGTAGTGCGCTTATAATCGTTCCGATGTATGAATCGCTATATAAATTGGATTACTGAATTTTAATTATTGTTACTTTTATTATCATTCTTATAGATTTCCCTCCAATTTCGTCAATATATCAACCGACTTAATGATGTAATAATGCACTTCAACTATTTTGAGTGACCTATGAGATTAGCATTTCAATAGCCAAATTCAATTCCATTTTCTTGGCACGCGATTTTATGGTTATCTCGTTTAAACATGTTTAAAGAATTAATGATCAAATTGAAATAGCTGAAGAAATGTTTTCAAATTAGCACTTGTACCCTCCTTGCAAACGTGTATGAATTTTTTTTTTTAATCAAAAGATATGGACAATGTTTCGTGTTTTTTATTTTTTACTTCTTTTGAATAGTTATGGAAATGGGTTTCACTTTGATATTGATCAATGTTTACCATTTTACTGATCAATTGATCATCCATCTGACAAACGTTTATCGGACGAACTCCGTTTTGTTTAAATTTCGTAACTATAGAATCGACTGTGGTCAATACCATGTTTCTTATAATGACAATTATAAAAAAAAAAAAGAAAAAGAAGAAGATGTTGATAAATAATGCGTTGCATCGACATAATATTACACGTGCTATATGTTATATGTATTCCAAGTATTTTACTTTGGTGGGGGCTCGTAATAAATTCGCCGCTAAATCAAGCAAATTGATCTTTATTAATTTCTTCATCGATCTAGTGGTGAACATTGATTCATCGGTGCATCGACGTATATAGCACGTGCTCTATGTATATAAATGCCATGAAACTATTTTACTTTGGTGGGGGCTGGTAATAAATTCGCCGCTGATAGAAATCAACTTTTAACGTCTTAAAGTAAATTGATCTTCATTTATCTCTTTATCGATCTAGGGATGAACATTGGTGCACAGGAAAGGGGGACAGGGTCTATAAGATGCCCCCAAAAGTAGGGATTGCATCTAACTACATAGCACGTGCTATGTATATGTCAGTGGCGCACCGTGGGTCACGGCACTAGGGGGGGGGGGGCACCCGTAAAAATTTCGAGTCACATAGTGAGCGCGCAAAGCGCGCTCAGTTGCCAGATATACTGACCTAATAGAGGTGCCATTAAACGGATATATATCTCACTGATCAAATAATCCAAGCGCGAGCTGATTTTTTTTTATATTCATACCTAAAAAGGGACATAACAAGCCAATTTTTGTAATCATGATACGTACCTGTCTCCCTATGAAACAAATCAATGCGAGCTGAAAGTTTTGTATTAACCCCAAACAGAGATATTTCAAATTAAAACGACATTTTAGTAATTCATTAAGGGTATGCATGTCTTACCATAGTCATCTAATGCGAGTGCCAAGTGCTTGCTGATTTTGTTAAAATTACATCCAAAACAGAAGCACTTGTAGTCATTGTAATCATGACAAACGCATATAACTAATCAAATATTGCGAGCGCGAAGCGCGAGCTGAAAATTTAGGAAATTCAGACGTCCCGGGGAGGATTTAAGGCTTGTTTGCAGGAATTCACGAAGATCATACGT
Organism: Lytechinus pictus; assembly: GCF_037042905.1. Classification (NCBI taxonomy): domain Eukaryota; kingdom Metazoa; phylum Echinodermata; class Echinoidea; order Temnopleuroida; family Toxopneustidae; genus Lytechinus; species Lytechinus pictus. The sequence continues at coordinate 3,565,244 of NC_087251.1, forward strand.
GTTTCACTAACCAAAGAATGCAAGCACGAAGCGGGAGCTAAAAATGTTTGATATTCAGATCAGAAAAAGGGACATTTTAAGGTCGGACTGATTCGCGGAATTCATGAAGAGCAGACATATTTCACTAATCCACTAATGCGAACGTAAGCACGGACAGGAAATGTTTTATATGAAGAACTTATAATGAGACAATCACTTTAAGTATAGTCATGAAAAAGAGTCATATGTCACTACATAAAACAATAATAACTCGAAGTGCGAGGAAATATATTTGGTGTATATTGCCCGTGTATATTGACTTGAACACGGAAGGTTTAAGTGCAACAAGATTATATATCTCGTTAAACAGACGATGGGAGCACCAGGAACAATAAAGACATAAAGTTATGAAAAAATGTTTCTTATGTAATATACCATAATTATGATATAATTTAACCTTATAATGAACAAGGATTTCTTATTTCCAACTGAGTTCCTCTTCCTTTTTTCCTTTTTTTTTTTTTGGGGGGGGGGCAGCCGATGGGGGGCACATGCAAACCCCGCCCCCTCCCATAGTTCGGCACTGATTCCAACTATTTTACTTTGGTGGCGGCCGCTGGTAATAAATTCGCCGCTAATCGAAATCACCTTTTCATGTCTTGAAAATCATTTGATTTGATCTTCATTAATCTTTTCATCGATCTAGGGGTGAACATTGGTGCACAGAAAAGGGGGACGGGGTCTACGATGCCCCGAAAGATGGGGGTGCATTGACGTAAATATAGCCGCGTGCTATGTATTATATACGTGTATAAACATTGATCAATATCAAAGTGAAACCCATTTCCATAACTATTCAAAAGAAGTAACAAAAAAAAAACACGAAACATTGTCCATATCTTTTGATTAAAAAAAAAAAATTCATACACGTTTGCAAGGAGGGTACAGGTGCTAATTTGAAAACATTTCTTCAGCTATTTCAATTTGATCATTAATTCTTTATACATGTTTAAACGAGATAACCATAAAATCGCGTGCCAAGAAAATGGAATTGAATTTGGCTATTGAAATGCTAATCTCATAGGTCACTTAAATTAGTTGAAGTGCATTATTACATCATTAAGTCGGTTGATATATTGACGAAATTGGAGGAAAATCTATAAGAATGATAATAATAGTAACAATAATTAAAATTCAATAATGCAATTTATTTAGCGATTCATACATCGGAACGATGTTAAGCGCACTACGGATGCCATTATACTAATTACAGCAAGAATGCAAAAGATATTCATTCGACCCAACCCATTCGATTTTTCTATAATATGATATTGATGGTTAACAAAACTTGAAAAGTGCATGAATATGATTAAAAATCTAACACTGATTCTAAAAATGGTAACTACTGAACTTCCTTTGCCCGAATTGGGAAGATATATCAATGACTTTGGAACTATTTTTTTTACTGTGGCGGAAGAATTAGGGCTATTTTACCGTTTCAATTGACGAATTTGATAGTTGAATTCCAACAATTCCACTTTGGTCTGGTAATAAATTCGCCGCTAATCGAAATCACCATTTTATGTCTTGAAAATCAACCAAATTGATCTTTATTAATCACTTCATCGATCTAGGGGTGAACATTGGTGCACAGAAAAGGGGGACGGGGTCTACGATGCCCCGAAAGGTAGGGGGTGCAAGGACGAAAATATAGCGCGTGCTATATATGTATTATATACGTGTATTCCAACAATTCCACTTTGGTCTGGTAATAAATTCGCCGCTAATCGAAATCACAATTTTACGTCTTGAAAATCAACCAAATTGATCTTTATCAATCACTTCATCGATCTAGGGGTGAACATTGGTGCACAGAAAAAGGGGACGGGGTCTACGATGCCCCGAAAGGTGGGGGTGCATTGACGAAAATACGGCGCCTGCTATTATGGCGTGCTATATATATTATGTACGTGTATATTCCAACAATTCCACTTTGGTCTGGTAATAAATTCGCCGCTAATCGAAATCACCATTTTATGTCTTGAAAATCAACCAAATTGATCTTTATTAATCACTTCATCGATCTAGGGGTGAACATTGGTGCACAGAAAAGGGGGACGGGGTCTACGATGCCCCGAAAGGTAGGGGGTGCAAGGACGAAAATATAGCGCGTGCTATATATGTATTATATACGTGTATTCCAACAATTCCACTTTGGTCTGGTAATAAATTCGCCGCTAATCGAAATCACAATTTTACGTCTTGAAAATCAACCAAATTGATCTTTATCAATCACTTCATCGATCTAGGGGTGAACATTGGTGCACAGAAAAAGGGGACGGGGTCTACGATGCCCCGAAAGGTGGGGGTGCATTGACGAAAATACGGCGCCTGCTATTATGGCGTGCTATATATATTATGTACGTGTATATTCCAACAATTCCACTTTGGTCTGGTAATAAATTCGCCGCTAATCGAAATCACCATTTTATGTCTTGAAAATCAACCAAATTGATCTTTATTAATCACTTCATCGATCTAGGGGTGAACATTGGTGCACAGAAAAGGGGGACGGGGTCTACGATGCCCCGAAAGGTAGGGGGTGCAAGGACGAAAATATAGCGCGTGCTATATATGTATTATATACGTGTATTCCAACAATTCCACTTTGGTCTGGTAATAAATTCGCCGCTAATCGAAATCACAATTTTACGTCTTGAAAATCAACCAAATTGATCTTTATCAATCACTTCATCGATCTAGGGGTGAACATTGGTGCACAGAAAAAGGGGACGGGGTCTACGATGCCCCGAAAGGTGGGGGTGCATTGACGAAAATACGGCGCCTGCTATTATGGCGTGCTATATATATTATGTACGTGTATATTCCAACAATTCCACTTTGGTCTGGTAATAAATTCGCCGCTAATCGAAATCACCATTTTATGTCTTGAAAATCAACCAAATTGATCTTTATTAATCACTTCATCGATCTAGGGGTGAACATTGGTGCACAGAAAAGGGGGACGGGGTCTACGATGCCCCGAAAGGTAGGGGGTGCAAGGACGAAAATATAGCGCGTGCTATATATGTATTATATACGTGTATTCCAACAATTCCACTTTGGTCTGGTAATAAATTCGCCGCTAATCGAAATCACAATTTTACGTCTTGAAAATCAACCAAATTGATCTTTATCAATCACTTCATCGATCTAGGGGTGAACATTGGTGCACAGAAAAAGGGGACGGGGTCTACGATGCCCCGAAAGGTGGGGGTGCATTGACGAAAATACGGCGCCTGCTATTATGGCGTGCTATATATATTATGTACGTGTATATTCCAACAATTCCACTTTGGTCTGGTAATAAATTCGCCGCTAATCGAAATCACCATTTTATGTCTTGAAAATCAACCAAATTGATCTTTATTAATCACTTCATCGATCTAGGGGTGAACATTGGTGCACAGAAAAGGGGGACGGGGTCTACGATGCCCCGAAAGGTAGGGGGTGCAAGGACGAAAATATAGCGCGTGCTATATATGTATTATATACGTGTATTCCAACAATTCCACTTTGGTCTGGTAATAAATTCGCCGCTAATCGAAATCACAATTTTACGTCTTGAAAATCAACCAAATTGATCTTTATCAATCACTTCATCGATCTAGGGGTGAACATTGGTGCACAGAAAAAGGGGACGGGGTCTACGATGCCCCGAAAGGTGGGGGTGCATTGACGAAAATACGGCGCCTGCTATTATGGCGTGCTATATATATTATGTACGTGTATATTCCAACAATTCCACTTTGGTCTGGTAATAAATTCGCCGCTAATCGAAATCACCATTTTATGTCTTGAAAATCAACCAAATTGATCTTTATTAATCACTTCATCGATCTAGGGGTGAACATTGGTGCACAGAAAAGGGGGACGGGGTCTACGATGCCCCGAAAGGTAGGGGGTGCAATTAAGGACGAAAATATAGCGCGTGCTATATATGTATTATATACGTGTATTCCAACAATTCCACTTTGGTCTGGTAATAAATTCGCCGCTAATCGAAATCACAATTTTACGTCTTGAAAATCAACCAAATTGATCTTTATCAATCACTTCATCGATCTAGGGGTGAACATTGGTGCACAGAAAAAGGGGACGGGGTCTACGATGCCCCGAAAGGTGGGGGTGCATTGACGAAAATACGGCGCCTGCTATTATGGCGTGCTATATATATTATGTACGTGTATATTCCAACAATTCCACTTTGGTCTGGTAATAAATTCGCCGCTAATCGAAATCACCATTTTATGTCTTGAAAATCAACCAAATTGATCTTTATTAATCACTTCATCGATCTAGGGGTGAACATTGGTGCACAGAAAAGGGGGACGGGGTCTACGATGCCCCGAAAGGTAGGGGGTGCAAGGACGAAAATATAGCGCGTGCTATATATGTATTATATACGTGTATTCCAACAATTCCACTTTGGTCTGGTAATAAATTCGCCGCTAATCGAAATCACAATTTTACGTCTTGAAAATCAACCAAATTGATCTTTATCAATCACTTCATCGATCTAGGGGTGAACATTGGTGCACAGAAAAAGGGGACGGGGTCTACGATGCCCCGAAAGGTGGGGGTGCATTGACGAAAATACGGCGCCTGCTATTATGGCGTGCTATATATATTATGTACGTGTATATTCCAACAATTCCACTTTGGTCTGGTAATAAATTCGCCGCTAATCGAAATCACCATTTTATGTCTTGAAAATCAACCAAATTGATCTTTATTAATCACTTCATCGATCTAGGGGTGAACATTGGTGCACAGAAAAGGGGGACGGGGTCTACGATGCCCCGAAAGGTAGGGGGTGCAAGGACGAAAATATAGCGCGTGCTATATATGTATTATATACGTGTATTCCAACAATTCCACTTTGGTCTGGTAATAAATTCGCCGCTAATCGAAATCACAATTTTACGTCTTGAAAATCAACCAAATTGATCTTTATCAATCACTTCATCGATCTAGGGGTGAACATTGGTGCACAGAAAAAGGGGACGGGGTCTACGATGCCCCGAAAGGTGGGGGTGCATTGACGAAAATACGGCGCCTGCTATTATGGCGTGCTATATATATTATGTACGTGTATATTCCAACAATTCCACTTTGGTCTGGTAATAAATTCGCCGCTAATCGAAATCACCATTTTATGTCTTGAAAATCAACCAAATTGATCTTTATTAATCACTTCATCGATCTAGGGGTGAACATTGGTGCACAGAAAAGGGGGACGGGGTCTACGATGCCCCGAAAGGTAGGGGGTGCAAGGACGAAAATATAGCGCGTGCTATATATGTATTATATACGTGTATTCCAACAATTCCACTTTGGTCTGGTAATAAATTCGCCGCTAATCGAAATCACAATTTTACGTCTTGAAAATCAACCAAATTGATCTTTATCAATCACTTCATCGATCTAGGGGTGAACATTGGTGCACAGAAAAAGGGGACGGGGTCTACGATGCCCCGAAAGGTGGGGGTGCATTGACGAAAATACGGCGCCTGCTATTATGGCGTGCTATATATATTATGTACGTGTATATTCCAACAATTCCACTTTGGTCTGGTAATAAATTCGCCGCTAATCGAAATCACCATTTTATGTCTTGAAAATCAACCAAATTGATCTTTATTAATCACTTCATCGATCTAGGGGTGAACATTGGTGCACAGAAAAGGGGGACGGGGTCTACGATGCCCCGAAAGGTAGGGGGTGCAAGGACGAAAATATAGCGCGTGCTATATATGTATTATATACGTGTATTCCAACAATTCCACTTTGGTCTGGTAATAAATTCGCCGCTAATCGAAATCACAATTTTACGTCTTGAAAATCAACCAAATTGATCTTTATCAATCACTTCATCGATCTAGGGGTGAACATTGGTGCACAGAAAAAGGGGACGGGGTCTACGATGCCCCGAAAGGTGGGGGTGCATTGACGAAAATACGGCGCCTGCTATTATGGCGTGCTATATATATTATGTACGTGTATATTCCAACAATTCCACTTTGGTCTGGTAATAAATTCGCCGCTAATCGAAATCACCATTTTATGTCTTGAAAATCAACCAAATTGATCTTTATTAATCACTTCATCGATCTAGGGGTGAACATTGGTGCACAGAAAAGGGGGACGGGGTCTACGATGCCCCGAAAGGTAGGGGGTGCAAGGACGAAAATATAGCGCGTGCTATATATGTATTATATACGTGTATTCCAACAATTCCACTTTGGTCTGGTAATAAATTCGCCGCTAATCGAAATCACAATTTTACGTCTTGAAAATCAACCAAATTGATCTTTATCAATCACTTCATCGATCTAGGGGTGAACATTGGTGCACAGAAAAAGGGGACGGGGTCTACGATGCCCCGAAAGGTGGGGGTGCATTGACGAAAATACGGCGCCTGCTATTATGGCGTGCTATATATATTATGTACGTGTATATTCCAACAATTCCACTTTGGTCTGGTAATAAATTCGCCGCTAATCGAAATCACCATTTTATGTCTTGAAAATCAACCAAATTGATCTTTATTAATCACTTCATCGATCTAGGGGTGAACATTGGTGCACAGAAAAGGGGGACGGGGTCTACGATGCCCCGAAAGGTAGGGGGTGCAATTAAGGACGAAAATATAGCGCGTGCTATATATGTATTATATACGTGTATTCCAACAATTCCACTTTGGTCTGGTAATAAATTCGCCGCTAATCGAAATCACAATTTTACGTCTTGAAAATCAACCAAATTGATCTTTATCAATCACTTCATCGATCTAGGGGTGAACATTGGTGCACAGAAAAAGGGGACGGGGTCTACGATGCCCCGAAAGGTGGGGGTGCATTGACGAAAATACGGCGCCTGCTATTATGGCGTGCTATATATATTATGTACGTGTATATTCCAACAATTCCACTTTGGTCTGGTAATAAATTCGCCGCTAATCGAAATCACCATTTTATGTCTTGAAAATCAACCAAATTGATCTTTATTAATCACTTCATCGATCTAGGGGTGAACATTGGTGCACAGAAAAGGGGGACGGGGTCTACGATGCCCCGAAAGGTAGGGGGTGCAAGGACGAAAATATAGCGCGTGCTATATATGTATTATATACGTGTATTCCAACAATTCCACTTTGGTCTGGTAATAAATTCGCCGCTAATCGAAATCACAATTTTACGTCTTGAAAATCAACCAAATTGATCTTTATCAATCACTTCATCGATCTAGGGGTGAACATTGGTGCACAGAAAAAGGGGACGGGGTCTACGATGCCCCGAAAGGTGGGGGTGCATTGACGAAAATACGGCGCCTGCTATTATGGCGTGCTATATATATTATGTACGTGTATATTCCAACAATTCCACTTTGGTCTGGTAATAAATTCGCCGCTAATCGAAATCACCATTTTATGTCTTGAAAATCAACCAAATTGATCTTTATTAATCACTTCATCGATCTAGGGGTGAACATTGGTGCACAGAAAAGGGGGACGGGGTCTACGATGCCCCGAAAGGTAGGGGGTGCAAGGACGAAAATATAGCGCGTGCTATATATGTATTATATACGTGTATTCCAACAATTCCACTTTGGTCTGGTAATAAATTCGCCGCTAATCGAAATCACAATTTTACGTCTTGAAAATCAACCAAATTGATCTTTATCAATCACTTCATCGATCTAGGGGTGAACATTGGTGCACAGAAAAAGGGGACGGGGTCTACGATGCCCCGAAAGGTGGGGGTGCATTGACGAAAATACGGCGCCTGCTATTATGGCGTGCTATATATATTATGTACGTGTATATTCCAACAATTCCACTTTGGTCTGGTAATAAATTCGCCGCTAATCGAAATCACCATTTTATGTCTTGAAAATCAACCAAATTGATCTTTATTAATCACTTCATCGATCTAGGGGTGAACATTGGTGCACAGAAAAGGGGGACGGGGTCTACGATGCCCCGAAAGGTAGGGGGTGCAAGGACGAAAATATAGCGCGTGCTATATATGTATTATATACGTGTATTCCAACAATTCCACTTTGGTCTGGTAATAAATTCGCCGCTAATCGAAATCACAATTTTACGTCTTGAAAATCAACCAAATTGATCTTTATCAATCACTTCATCGATCTAGGGGTGAACATTGGTGCACAGAAAAGGGGGACGGGGTCTACGATGCCCCGAAAGGTGGGGGTGCATTGACGAAAATACGGCGCCTGCTATTATGGCGTGCTATATATATTATGTACGTGTATATTCCAACAATTCCACTTTGGTCTGGTAATAAATTCGCCGCTAATCGAAATCACCATTTTATGTCTTGAAAATCAACCAAATTGATCTTTATTAATCACTTCATCGATCTAGGGGTGAACATTGGTGCACAGAAAAGGGGGACGGGGTCTACGATGCCCCGAAAGGTAGGGGGTGCAAGGACGAAAATATAGCGCGTGCTATATATGTATTATATACGTGTATTCCAACAATTCCACTTTGGTCTGGTAATAAATTCGCCGCTAATCGAAATCACAATTTTACGTCTTGAAAATCAACCAAATTGATCTTTATTAATCACTTCATCGATCTAGGGGTGAACATTAATTGGTGCACAGAAAAAGGGAACGGGGTCTACGATGCCCCGAAAGGTGGGGGTGCATTGACGAAAATACGGCACTTGCTATTATGGCGTGCTATATTATGTACGTGTATTCCAACAATTCCGGTTTGGTCTGGTAATAAATTCGCCGCTAATCGAAATCAGGATTTTATTTCTTGAAAATCAACCAAATTGGTCTTTATTAATCAGTTCATCGATCTAGGGGTGAACATTGGTGCACAGAAAAGGGGGACGGGGTCTACGATGCCCCGAAAGGTGGGCGTGCATTGACGAAAATACGGCACTTGCTATTATGGCGTGCTATATTATGTACGTGTATTCAAGCAATTCCGCTTTGGTCTGGTAATAAATTCGCCGCTAATCGAAATCAGGATTTTATTTCTTGGAAATCAACCAAATTGATCTTTATTAATCAGTTCATCGATCTAGGGGTGAACATTGGTGCACAGAAAAGGGGGACGGGGTCTACGATGCCCCGAAAGGTGGGGGTGCATTGACGAAAATACGGCACTTGCTATTATGGCGTGCTATATTATGTACGTGTATTCCAACAATTCCGCTTTGGTCTGGTAATAAATTCGCCCCTAATCAAAATCACAATTTTATGTCTTGAAAATCAACCAAATTGATCTTTATTAATCACTTCATCGGTCTAGGGGTGAACATTGGTGCACAGCAAAAGGGGACGGGGTCTACGGTGCCCCGAAATGTCGGGGTGCGTTGACGAAAATATCGCGCGCGCTATGTGTGTACGTGTATTCCAACATTTTTGCTTTGGTGGCCGGGAGCTGGTAATAAATTAGCCGCTAATCGAAAATAACATTTTATGTCATGAAAATTAACCAGAGTTATCTTCATTAATCACTTCATCGATTTAGGGGTGAATTTTAAATGGCGCACAAAAAAGGGGACGGCGTCTAAGATGCCCCGAAACGCAGGTAGTGCTTCAAAGTTGTTATGTAATTTTTTCTGAGAATTTAATGTGGTCTACCCCCCCCCCCCTGTTCCAAGGCCCATGCGAGAGGGACTGATCTTTCATATGAAATTTATTAACTGATGCATTTTATTTAGGGAATAAGCAAAAACTATATTGATTCACATAGGAAACTCAGAACACATAAAATGGTTGCATACTCCGCGCTGGAAATAGGATGGGAGGTCGGGTGTCCGGACACTTTATATTTTTGAAGCCTTCTTTTTTGTCTTTGGATTACACTAAAAATATGAATTCAATAGCTGTAATCATCTTCTGTTGTGTTCTTTATATTGTTTCCTAACATTTTGTACTAAAAATTGATGAAACTTCGATCGCTTGTAAATTTTTCAAAATGACTTTCTAAAATTGATCGTCCGGACACACAACCTGTCCGGACACACAACAACTGGGTATAGTTATTAATAAGAGTTGAATTTACAAAAGAGAATCCGGAAGCAATCATCAAACTCTGATACTGAATTTTGAAGTAAGCAGTATTTTGTGAAAATAAAATGCACGCAGTCATAACTATCTATTTGAAGTGATCATGATGACGTGTTCCAACTTCGTTTTGCTTATAAAATGCTCTTGCATGAAATCATCTTTTAATCATGTGATGTCTCTTATTAAAATAATGTCCATAAATTAATGAGAAAATGCATTAAATAGTTTTAATACAATATTTGTAATTCTATATAGGAGGAGGAAATTTGAATAATCATGAATTCATGTGATTAAAAAAGTGGGAATATACAGGAGAGATTACTTTTCTCCATTGAATGTTAAAGAAGAAATGCATATAGAACTGGCCGAAATGCGGATCTTTAAAATATCATAACTCTATTAACCTTGTCCGATATTGTTTACATTTTACCAACTTTGTTTGATTCTTCTTCATCTGTATTATTTTCAGCTGCACTCATGCCATATAGAAACATACTCCATTCAATTCTTAATGATTATATTCAAATCAGTCATATACTAATATTTGAAGCAATCATAATGTGGAATAGTGCATTATGGAAGTTCCATATTTTCAATCATCTGTAAGTTCCGGTAACTATGCCTTTTTACTATACTATTTCCGTGCGCATTATGACAATATTCGAGACGTTTGAGAATTTAAGCTGTATTTAGGGTCTGCGACTAATAGACTACGCACACGGTGTAGGGCGGTTTGTATCGCGATAGCTCTGTGCGCTGGATTTGTGCGCTGGCTTGCTTCAATATATTCTGTGCGCTGGGTTTGTGCGCTGGCTTCAGCCTGGTACACACGTCCACACACAACGTACCGTGAAGGATCATCATATATCATCGATACCTCGGCGAAATGCATTGCAGCAAACGTTAAACTTTTAAGGCCCACAACACTGGCCAGGAACGACAGTCAACATGTCACTTTAATTCACTTGGAATTTGTAGTAAGTAAGGAACCACTCATGTGATTTTTGCTGTCATAATCAGAGGACAATTTAGATAACGATTGAGTTGTTGGTAAGACTAAGAGTGCAGTCTGCAAAAATTAATATTTGTTCCTTATCCGAGTCCGAGCTCTCCGGCCGCGTCAACGTCAGCGGAGCCGAGAGGCGAGAATGGAATGCGGGCCGAATGCATAAACTAAGACCTAAACTTGGTTAGGCCTAGGCCTAGTAACTAACAGTAAACACAGTTACTCCTGCGACATTGGTATGGTATGGCAGTGTGTCCAAACTTCGCGCGTGTCCATACTTCGCAGACGGTCCTTATCTCAAAAACTAGCCAATATCCTTAAAATCTGACATCATCAACGTGAAAAGCGACCTAAAATTACCGTATAATGAAAATTTCTTTAGGATGAGTTCAGTATTCATGAAAATATTGGCAAAAGATCGGCAAATTTGTCACCGCTAGCGCCCGTTTTGAAGAAATCACAAGCATCACGATATCACCATTTTGCAAGCAGAAATCATCAAAAATGTGAGTTAAATGTGGTACTAACCGATTCTATAGCATTTTGCCATCAATCTGATATAAATATTTCACCTTTTGAGCTTGAGTTTTGTTTAAATCTCCACAAAAGCTTTGGTGCGCGAAGTTAGGTCACACTTTTCTGAACGGTTTTCCAGGACAGCCCGCATTCGCCGATCGGAATAGAATTTTGAGATCGCGATACCGGCGAAACCCCTTGACCTACTTTACATTTTCGTCCATGATTTCATAGTTTATGATCTTGCCGTCAATGTGGTAACTATTTCTTGAATTGGTTTTGTATAAATTATGAATATTTTGTGAACAAAATTATGCCTGATGAATATTTTTGAAAAGTGCGCGAAGTTTGGACACCCCATCATACTGACCGTACTCATTTACATTACAGTTAGGCCCCTACAGTTAGGCCTAGATCTGTGATGGGGTGTCCAAATTTCACGGACTTTTCATTAATAAATATACCGATTACCGGTACCGGTATGTATCTATCAGGCTTAAAATTGTTCACAAAATATTCACAATTTATACAGTAACAAAACCAATTCAAGAAATGGTTACCAAATTGACAGCAAGATCGTAACTTTATTCTAGGGGGTCTAATCATTGATGAAAATGTGAAGTAGGCCAAATGGTTTCGCCGGTATGGTATCGCGATCTCAAGACAAAATTCTATTCTGATCGACGAATGCGCGCTGTGCTGGAAAACCGTTCTGAAAAAGTGTGACCTAACTTCGTGGACCAAAATGTTTGTGGAGGTTTAAACAAAAACCAAGCTCAAATGGTGAGATATTTATATCAGATTGACAACCAAAATGCTATAGAATCAACCAGTAACACATTGAACTCACATTTTTGATGATATCTGCTTGCAAAATGATGATACCGTGATGCATGTTGAGAACATCCAATTTCTTTGGAACGGGCGCTAACGGTGACAAATTTGATCTCTTGATCTTTTGTCAATATTTTCATGAATACTGAACTCATCCTAAAGAAACTTACGTCGAAGGGTAATTTTAGGTCGCTTTTCACGTTGATGATGTCAGATTTTGTCCGTTAATAACCGCAGTTGGATAATCGGAACACAGCTATCTTATACATGTACAGCATACAGGTATCAATATCTATCATTTTAACTCCATAAAAAAAAGATGATCATGATGATGGGGTGGACACTTGCACATATCCAGTACAAAAGTAGATCTAATCAGGGTAAAATCCATCAAGAAATATATTTTATACCAAACCAGTTCAAATACATGTATTAGCCAACAAATTGACAGCACGATTGTATACTAAAAATTTATTGATAAAAATGTGAAGCACATCAATGGGTTTACATGTGGCTGGTATCGCAATCCGACTCGAGTAAAAATTCTACATGTAATGCTGATCGAAAAGTGTGTGCTGTGCCCGGGGGGGGGGGGGGGGGGGGGGCACTCAAATTATTTTTTGATGGGGGTGTGCTTCACCAAACTCTGAAATGGGGGTCTAAGGAAGTGACTACAAACGGGTCATTGGAACTAAATATATACCGCGGTGTGTGAAAAAGGGGGTCTACGGAACGGGATCGCGGCACTGTAGATACGGTCAATGGTATCTTTGGTACGGTGCACACTAGCGCTGTGCATGCGCTAGCCATGCATGGAGCGGCTACTAGTTATGGACGGAATTGCGAAGCCGTGCGTGCATCTCTCACATGTGGCGATTGCGCTCGACAATTTTGGCAGGGCTGGGGAACTGAGATGTCTCGTAACGGGGGTCTTGCGCGAGCGGGGCTGGGCGGCTTCTGAACTGAACCTTTGTCATTCGTGGTATCTAGAAAACTGAAAATTAGTCTGAAAAAGGGAGCCATCAAAGCGGCAAGTCACCGTACCACCAATATATGTGAGTGCCCCCTGTGCTGTGCTGGACACAGTTCTGAAAAAGTGTGACCTCATTTGGGTGCATGGGAGCAGGGTTGTAATAAAAAACGTTTTTTATTTAAAAAAACGAAAAAAACGTTTTTTATTGTTTTAAAACGTTTTAAATCGTTTTAAAATGTTTTTTTTCCAACGAACGATGAAATTTTCTGTAAATCAATTAAACTATACACCTAATACAGTACAGTTTAAGCTCTTGATGTTTTTTTCAATTCAATTCAATTCAATTCGGTTTATTAGATATAAAACAGAATACAATGCTGTAGTCCGAAGACTAATTGTGCAATGTTTACATTGATTATTATTTACATTTGAAGATTGTATATACACTTAAAAAAATGATTCACATATAAATGAGAAACAGTTGGTTGATTAATTGAGTCATGCATAAGTGAGATTTCAGTAGATATTACTAGCAAGAATTCTGATAATTGTGTATTGGGGAAAAACCTGTTTTAAACTTACAATTATACAACAGAAAGGTCAGAAATATAATTCAGATTTGATATTCATTATGAAGAGATTTAGAATCAAGTTATTGCAACAGGATTAATCATAGTTATAGAACATTTAAATAATAATAATAACCTTTGAGATATGAAATCCATTAAGAATGGAACCAAGATTACTTTGAGATATGCGATTGAGGCTGATAAAATAATTCATAATAATTCTAAAGAAAATCAAAATTAACAATTAATGAGAACAAATACATGCATATAAATAAAAAAAATCATTCATATAGCTAAACATTTACAACTGAGCATTGACCAGTTTGACAAGTGAGGGTGCACTTGATTTCCTATATCGTTCAGTTCTAGTATAAGGAAGGTCCAAGTGATGGGAATTCCTCAGTCTACCTCGCGAGACATGCTGCCGTTCAGCAGGTAGCAAATGACGATAAAAGAATTTTAAATACATTTTTGGAGTAAGTAAGATATAACTACAATTTTTGTTACTGACTTTCCAATAGAAAAGTTCATATTTTCCCCCAAATTACTCTAAATCATTGAAATTGAATGCAAAAAAGTAAGTTGACATTTTTTAAGTTCATTCCTCATACATATTATACATACATACTTTTGAGTCTTGTCAATCTATAGGGGTGAGAAGAATTTGCACAATGTATTAATGAAATAATCTATAGACTATGGGCTTTCAAAGCTTAATTTCATTTAATCAATATGCTTCATTTCATATTAATTAATTATACAGATTTTAGTGCACGAAATACAAGTTTGCGTTTAAATCTATAAATAAAGCCCTTGAACTGCTTATTTCTTTAAAGGACAAGTCCACCCCAACAAAAGGATGATTTGAATAAAAAGAGAAAAATCCAACAAGCATAACACTGAAAATTTCATCAAAATCGGCTGTAAAATAAGAAAGTTATGACATTTTAAAGTTTTGCTTAATTTCACAAAACAGTGATATACACATCCTGGCTTGTATGCAAATGAGGAGACTATGACGTCATCCACTCACTATTTCTTTTGTATATTATTATATGAAATGTGAAATATTCTTATTTTCTCCTCATTGTCAAGTGATACAATGATTAATTCCTCCCTGAACATGTGGAATTAGCATTGTTTAATACTATGTCGTTCAGTCAAGTTGGTCCTTATTGTCAAATCTATAAACAATGAAATATTGTATAATTCAAACAATAAAAAATGAAAGAAACAGTGAGGGATGGACATCATCGACTGGCTCACCTAGTTGTGCATATCACTGTTCTGTGAAAAATAAGCAAAACTTAAAAATGTCATAACGTTCTTATTTTACATCCGATTTTGATGAAATTTTCAGCACTATGCTAGTTTGATTTTCTCTATTCAAGTCAGCATTTTCCTGGGGTGGACTTGACCTTTAATTGAGGAATTCTGATCAAAATTTTTTTTTTTAATTTAATGTTTGTTTTAACTTTTTCTTTTAATATTTCTTATGTGCAGTTTTTTTGGTTAGTTTTATTTTTTTCAATTGTTTTTTTAATGGAAATTATTGGCAATAATTTTCCAATCATGTAAAAATTTGCATTGGCTTTTTACATGAAATCACGTTATTGAGCAATTTGGGGTCTGATATGCACTTGTGTAATATCATAATCGCATACCCATGCATGCATCCCAAAAATAGTCTGAACAATATGGCGTGGCACGGTCGTGCTTATGGATTAATCATAGAAATTTTTTTAGGGGGCCATTACAGTCCCCTGGGATTGTTAGGGTTAAAGGTCAAGTCCACCCCAGAAAAATGTTGATATCAATCAGTTGAAAAAATTCAAACAAGTATAATGCTGAAAATTTCATCGAAATCAGATTTAAAATAAGTTACGGTACATATATGACATTTTAAAGTTTGGCTTATTTTTCACAAAACAGTAATAATATCTCAGTGATATGCAAATGAGACAGTTGTGTGATGTCCCTCACTCACTATTTCTTTGTTTTTTATTGTTTGAACAATACAATTTCAGATTCAGATTTGATAATAATGACCTACATGTACTTGACTGAATAAAAAAAATAAAAACAATGGTAGTTCCACATGTTCAGGGAGGAATAAAACTTTATCTCACATGGCAATGAGAAAATAACGAAATACAAAATAGTGAGTGATGTCATCAGTCCCCTCATTTGCATACCAACCAAGATGGGCATATAACTGTTTTGCAAAATTAAGCAAAACTTTAAAATGTCATAACTTCATTATTTTACATCCGATTTTGACGAAATTTTCAGCATATATTTTTCTTGGGGTGGACTTTTCCTTTAAGGTTTGCTAGATGACTATCTTATACTGAATCAAAGTACTTACCTTCATTTTTACGAAGCGCAGTTACACCTGCTTTTGTGTGTACCTCAAGAATACAATGTCAGTTTTACAGTCTAATTGTAAAATGTTATTATGCTTGTGCAACACTTCCATTTTATTCAAGTACTACATATTTGAGCTTATTTTAAATACATTGTAGTGTTTCTTTATCTGTCTAAAAAGTGAGCACAACACTCGGATGTTTGTTATAACGAGAATATTCTAAAATGAAAGGGGTAATAGATTTGATGTGCACAATGGAACAAGAGGATTTCAAGGAACATGACAAAGATGGAGAAAGGGGGAATAAGGGGGAAAGACAGAGAAAAGAGTGGTGTTGAGAAAGAGATTTAGTTAGAAGAAAATAATATACATGTACCTCTTAAGAAATAAAAGTATAAAAAAATATTCATCTAAAATCACATCCATGACCATGCATATTTATTACACAGAAGTCTATGAGGTGTTTTAAAACATGTTTTTTTTGTAAAAAAAACTGGTGTTTTTTAAAACACACTGTTTTAAACGTGCCAACCCTGCATGGGAGTTTGTGGAGATATAATTTTAAACAATAATTTGAGCACCAAAGGTGAGATTTTTATATTAGATTCAAAATTTTGAAATCACAATCTTATGGTATCAGTACAAGCAATGCTACATGTAAACATGAGGAATAAAGTAATTAAATCTTTTTATAGAATTTGTTAAATGAATGAAATGGAACTGTGGAAAAACGTGTAAGGAATATCTCTAATACTTCCATTTTGTTCATTCAAAGTGGGAAATTTTTTATTAGATCTATGTGAAAATTCTACTTGGAAAATAAAGTCTTTTAACCATTTTAGATTTATTTATTTTTATTGGCACACTGGTTCTGACAAAATCAAAACCAGTCTCAACGCAATCACTTGGTTGACCATCCAGACTATGTAGATACATATCAAGTTTCAAGCTTTTTTCCAATTCTACAAAACATTTACATGTCATCAATGAAGTAACAATGAATTAAAAATAATTAAAATGCAGAACTGAGGTGTGATCTATTAAAAAGCACAGTGAGACATAGATCACATGTGAAACATATATACAGTGCAAAGATACATAAGAGTATAAAGCAAACAGAATAGGAGAGAAGAAAGTGTAGAGTAATAGCTTGTAATGCTATCAGGAATGGAGATGTTTTAGAAAGTATTTGTAAGATATTTTTTAACATCCTACATTGCCTGGTTTTATATACTTTGATAGTGCTTAGTCTTTTATTGAGAGTAAGGTAGAAATTAGTGATTAACATAATAATCTGGTATACATGTAGAGTCACAATTTATTTAGTATCTGTATATTAAGTAAAGGCAGCAAAATGTTTTCTCTGGGGGTTTCCACTTTTCAACATCACAAGACGCATGCATATTCCATGAATATGCCACCTTCAAACCTGCATGTAATATCGAGGAGCTTGGTCTCTGCCTATCCATCTGATAACATTGAATTCAGATGCTGATTGGAAGGAAACTGAACAAGGCTAGGAAGCTGAGAAGACTGATTTGTTGAAGCGAAAATTCCCAGAGAAGAGATCAGTCAATCAACCCAGTTGTGGTAAAGAAAACAATGCAACCTGTTGTCCAATTAATATTTAAGATAAGATTTGTCTCTTTGTGAATGATATTGTTGACTTTTGAATGTTCAATATAGAGTATAAACTAAAAAGGATGAAGAATTAAAATTTAAATTTTCCAAACAATTTTATTGAAATGTTTAATAATTTGACTCGAAAAAACTGTCTCTCAAGTGACAAGTGCACATGTACACAAAAGCATGTGTGCTGACAAGATCTGCCAAATTTTGATCGTTAATTATAAACCATCTTTTTCTAACTTTCTTGTAAATTGATTTATGTTTAATATGGAGCTAGGAAGCTGCTGTATTTCTTTTTTTTTCCTTGAATTGTTTTAGGTGTCACGCATGTAAAACATTCCCCATAGACTTGTGTGTTAAAATGACACTATTGAAAAATTCATAAAAAATAAATGTGAAATTAGAGGGTCGAATGTTTACTACCATTGGATAGGATATATCTCTGACATTCCATATCTGACAAGAGAAGGGTATCGTAGCCAGCTCATTTTAAAAATAAATCGCCGTTTATGAAGGTAACTATGATGGGATCAAATTTATCAACTCAAACAGTAAAATAGCCCTAATTCTTCCACCAGTCAAAAAATAGTTCCAAAGTCATTGATATGTCTTCCCAATTTGGGCAAAAGAAGTTCAGTAGTTACCATTTCTAGAATCAGTGTTAGATTTTCAATTATATTCATACACTTTTGTCAATCAGCAATATCAAATCGAAAAAAATTTGAATGGGTTGTGTCGAACAAATATCTTTAGCCTTCCTGTTGTAATTAGGCTCATGGAACCTTCAATGTCTACAGGTTTTTATAATGAAGAGAGCCCTCTAGTGCTGGTTTTGATAATATGCTTGCTTTCCGATTAATTGTTCAGCACTAGCTTACAAGAGAATAGTTAGTGTCATACTAGGCAGTATTAGATGCACATGATCTGGTAAATGAAAGGGTAGGAAGTGAGGAAGGTTAAAAATAGTTTGTTGCTAATGTGTCACACACAGATGGAAGGTACAGTAAAGGGTTGTAAAGAAGTTTCATATTCATAGAGGCCTATATTGTAATTTCTTTTCAGGAGGGGGGGGGGGGGGGGGTCATTTGCATTGAGTATTATATGAATTGGTTTGTAAATTTTGAGGGAGGAGTTTGTTTATCAGCTTGTGTTGTTGTGCTCCGGTTATTAATTTGAATGCCCCAACAAATTTTGAGAACAGTCTGTAGTTTGCAAATTGATTTTGAAGTTGAAATTTAAAGAAATTCAAGTTTTTCAACATTTCAGTAATTACTGTATATCCTTTGAATGATGAGGAAAATGTAGGAGGAACTATCTGTTGTTCATCATTTATTTAAGAGCACTTACTGTATATTTGTAATTTTTTTAATGTCTCAAACGGAAGTCTTGATTGGGTTTACCATCTTTCTTGGGTATGTTTTGCTGACTCATCTTACAGTTTTGTAATGAAATCTTCATGGTTGTATTAAATGCATTTTCATGTTTTTGTAGGGTTTATTTTTGTTTAGGAGCTCACATTGTTTTAATACATGTAGTTTCATCACGTTGATTGACATACATGTAATAAATGGGCATTTAATCATTTATAAATGATTCAACAATTGTAAATCTGGAATAGCATTCCTTTGTTTAAAAACTGAAATGAAAATGCTAGTTTTCAGATCTCTGGAAATATACAGTTATGCACTGGTTCATGTATTTTTTTTATTAGGAAAGTTTCATGGGAAATGTGAAGAACATTTATTTTAGGTGTATCATGAATTGAGTACATGTATATTGGTATAGCTTTTGTATCAATTTTTGATGACCTTGTGATGTCAGTTCAGTGAATATCTTCTCTACCAAATAAGGTAAACTAAATACATGATTAGTACAATGATGCACAGTTTTCTTTAGAAAATTTTGTGTGAGTGATGCTTAGTTTAAATTGATGATGAAAATACATATTTTAAGAACTCAGTATGCCCAGTAATGTCCTATTTACATAAATTGATCATGATGTTTAATAGTTAATTATCACTGCATTTTCATTTCTATGATTATTATTTTTGGTGTGTGTGTTTTTGTGATCAATTTGGGCTACCATTTCAATCAATCAATTTCACTTTATAAAATTGTTTATTCACTTTTGAGGTTTAAAAATATAATAAGTATAATTTATAGAGGATGAAGAGAAAATAACAAGCAATTTCACTCCCAGTTGAATAAAAGAAAAAAAGAAAAGAAAATGGAAGGATGCCACTGCTTGAACTGCTGTCTGAGCGAAGATTGCTCACTAAAAAGACAGTCACTTTCTCCTTTTTTTGGTACCGAGAGTTTTTTCTAGGGGAACTTCCTTGATATGTTAGTTCCTGGTTGTCTGTTGCTCATAGGATATTACACACACTATGATGTATAATTCACACACAGGTTTCAAGCATGAAGTGCTGAGAGTAAGTGAGTACGAAACTGAGAGGGAGAGAGAGAGTTATATATATATATTTTTAATCACTGGTTATCTGCCATTGCCGAATGAAAGAAGTGCCTGAACAGCCATGGTGAGTGGAGTAGAGTTAACAGATCTTTTGGGTTTTTTAATATATGATCATTTAACTTGTTGCATGTATCTTCTTTGTTTCATGTCAGCATATACTGATAGCTCTATGATTATAATTTTTTAGTGAACTTGCTTAAAAAAGGACAATTTTGCAATCACGTTTCATTTGTGATTGTAAACAGAGCCACTGAAGTGGGAACGCATTCCCAAACATTGTTGTGATCTGTGTCATCTTTGTTGATATTGAGGGGGATTTTACTTTTCATGGTGTGATTGTGAAATAAAATATAATTATAACCATGGATACATTATTTTTTTTCTTTACATTCCCTGATCTAATTTACTCTTTAATGCTGATGTACATGTATGCACTCAATAAGTTGGGGAAGGAGGAGTTTGTTTTGAGTAAGTTTTGAAGTGTAGCATAGCCCTTAGTTTTTAGGACAAGTTGTTACCAACTTGATTTATTTGGGTCAGATTATCAAATGTACCATTGATTTTTATTTTGCTGTCTGGTGTAATTTTATTGATAATTTATTGCAATAGTTTTTATTTCATTTATTTATGTATTTATTTTATATTTTTTAAGTTTTGACTGAAGTTGACTTTTCTAGTAGGGGTGCCTGTCCATATTCATATACATGCAGATACTTTAACTCATTTAGTACCATGAATCTTCTTTTTATTTTTCTTATAAATAATAATAATTACATGCAGAAAATTGATTTCAAGTGAATTGGAAAGTGAGACTAATCACTTCAGTGTAATTCAGTAATTACACACATGGTGAAAGCGAGTAAGTTTTTTCTTTGTACTTTGTAAATCAAGGTTGATTGAATAAAACAACTGAGTCATTTAGTGCTATTTATAATATGTTGCCTTCTTTCATACATGTATGTGCCTCACTTGTTTCCTGAAAATCTACATGCTTTTTTGTACATGTAGTTTTTCTTGAAATTACATACAGAAGTGACCAGATTTGGTGTATGTCATAGAACCAAATGTTTCATTTGAAAAAGTAATTGTACATGTATGTAGACCGATAGCATGCAGGTGTCTCTGTATTATTGAATTAATAGTTGTTTCATTACCAAAACCTAGTAATATACAGGTAGTAAGAAACAATCTTGGGACTTTGATATACATTTATTTTCATGTCAGTTATTAAGTCATCCAGTAGCAAATTGCAAGTATATTTTATATAATTTATGCTCACAAGATCATCTACTGTAGGAATATTGTAAATAGTAAATTAGTCATATACAGTTTGAGTGAACAATGGCAGCTGAAGATAAGTAAGGTTAAATGCGGAGGATACGGTATGTCTTTCAATTCTAATATGCATGAAGTTTGCCAACTGCCAAGATATAACAACCCATTGTGAAGATTCAACATCTTAGAAAAAAAAGAATCAACATAATTTTGTAGCCAAGAAAGATTTACTATTTAGCCAAAGTGGGCCTCTGTGAGGCTTAAAAATAATATCAGTGCAGAAATATTGCATTTACATTGTTTATGATATTAGTGTTTTCATTTGCTTCCAAAATGTAAATTGTAT
Source organism: Lytechinus pictus (assembly GCF_037042905.1). Classification (NCBI taxonomy): domain Eukaryota; kingdom Metazoa; phylum Echinodermata; class Echinoidea; order Temnopleuroida; family Toxopneustidae; genus Lytechinus; species Lytechinus pictus. Next base: position 3,587,334 of record NC_087251.1, read on the forward strand.
CATTCATGTACTATTTAATAGTATCTTGTAAACACCATTTTCTGTGATAAATATTGAACCACATATACAACCTGATAATATTTATATCTCTTGTGTATTGAGATGAACATCATGTTATTCCCACATTCATTATTTGGGAATTTTGTATCCAACTCTTCTTGAAATTATTTAATATTCTAATTTTCCTCTAAAAATTTTCAGCTGATCTACATTTATAGATTTTCTTGTTTCTAATAGATTTTTTCAAAATTGCTTTCTTTGTATAAGAAAATCATGCACATATGTAGGCCTACCCCACCTATCAATACTGTGGATGCATTTATTTGGCAATTCAATGAATTAATAAAGCATTAATATGATTCTCCCATTTTTCTTATCGTTTTTGAGCAGAAAGGCATACAGAAATTACCGGAGCAGCACCAGCTAAGCAGCTTATTCCCCATCGTAGACCACTGGAACCCGTTTGGTAGCTATGATGGTAGGCAAGTGAAGGGTTTTGACCCCCATTCTTCCTTCAACACTACATCTTCTTCACCCACAAACAACACCAACACCTGTAAAGCCAAACCATCTGTACCTACTAGCAGTATGAAACCAACAGACCTATTCAGAGATCAGGTCAATGCTCTTTGGTCCTGCTTCAAGGACTGGAATGAATGTGAGCAGACCCTGGTCCTTTACTCTCTCCTCAAAGGGGTGTCTGGAACTCAGGCTAAGTTCCTGTCCCTGGTGCTAGATCAGGCACTTGCAGAGTCAGACCTTCAACATACAGAGAGAGAAGCAAATGATCCTGGTAAGTACTCTACATGTATTGCACTATATAAATCTGTTCATTCTATCACCTGTCTAATTATATTATACACATACACCAGTATGTAAAATGGCAGGTCCACCCAAATGAGAACTTAACTTGAATAAAAAGGGAAACTAAAACAAGATTAATGCTGAAAAAATTAAAATGAGAGTTAAAACATTTCATTTTGTTCTTAATTTTACAATTAAACAGTTATTATGCATATCCTGGTCAGTATGCAAATGAAGGAATTGATGGCATCATTCGCTCACTATTAAAAAAAATATATATATGAAATATGGAATATTCTAATTTTGAAACAATTCTTTTTTTATTCTTCCTTGAACTGGAACACATCTATAAATATTATAAATAAAGTGAATAATTTTTCTGGTATCACATCACAATTTTAAAGACTGCTAAATAACCTTAATTGTAGCAGATTTGTTCAACTTGAAGTTACTTGAGAGCTTTTCTCTAATGATAAAAAATGTTAATCAAATTTGGTAAGTAAAATTATCCCAGTAACACATTATTTTCCCACAAAATTGAATAGGTCTTTCAATTTTCAGATAGCAGCAAGGTACTTCTTGGTAAAATTCTTGCAAGCGGTGACAATTTTAGAGTAACAAAAACATTTAGTGGGTGTATAATTTTTCACATTTAAGGCACACATTGTACCCATATGGATGCATATGGTATTCAAACCGGTTTGTTCTATAAAAAGTTTGAGGATATTGGATTGTGAACTAAAGGGACTATCATACAGGACCTCACTCATAGTCTAGCCTGATAATATAGGGCTTTAAAATGTTCTCTCCCATCTCTTCAGTTGTGACAAGACAGGATATTGTCACATCTGAGTTCATGAGGGACTCGGTTGCAAGGGGAAGTTGCCCCAGACTAGGGGGGCTAGAAATTATTGAACTCACCAACAAACCATGTGGTAATCTGAAAGATTAATACATTCAATTATGACTCTGTATTTCCCCCATCTCAAGATAAGATGAAGATAATGAAATTGTCTTGAGTTTAAATTTGGGCTTTTTTACCGTGGAACAGAAAATTTAAAAGAAAATTTCAATCTACAATTTCACAATTGCTTTTATATTCGAACTTATTTACTATTTTTTCCCTGACAACTTGGTATCCCAATTAAAGTTGATAGGAAATTATCTTCTATTCAACTTTTATTCTAATGTAGTAATAATAATAGATGCCCCCCCCCAAAAAAAAAAAGAAGAAAGGTGTATAGGGTGAGATCCATGTATTGAGGACTTTAACATGTATGTAAATCTGAAATGGCTATTTTAAAAGTACAGTGTGCAGTAACATCTCCTGTGGGTTTTGTTTCAAACCTTTTTAAATTTGACACATCGTGATAAAACACAAATTTCATCGGTTTGCATAAATGTAGCCAGTTCATATAACAAACCTCTTGCTTTGTCAAAAATCTTACTTGCTTGTTGATTAATGTAATATCAATTAGATGTAGCATACACATTTTGATATTATAATGCATTATACACACATGTAAATGTAGTTCTGACAGTCAACCTGAACTAGCAGAATATTGAGTCAGATTTGCATCTTGCAAAGTGCAAATATGAATCCATGCTCTTCACAAAGACCATTTAATTGGTTTCCTGATTTTTCTGCTTATCTTCAAGATTGGCACAAGTTCAAGTCCACCTAAGCATAACCCTGAAATTTCCTCAAAAATCGGATGTAAAATAAATTTTTAAAATGTTTAAGGTTTTGCTAATTTTTCAGAAAACAGTTATTTCCACAGATTAGTGATATTCAAATATTAAGAGAGTCAATGATGTCCCTGACTTACTATTTTTTTTTTATTGTTTGTGTTTTACAAACAATTATTTTTTTACAGATTTGATAATAAGGCCCTAGTTGACTGAACCACAACATGTTTAAATGGTAATTCTAAATGTTCAGTGAGGAATTCACTTTGTCAGAGGAGAAAATTTAGATATTTCACATTTCATATTAAGAAAATACAATTTAGAGATAGTTAATGGATAATGTCATCAGTCCCCTCATTTGTATACCAAACAGGATGTGATTATAACTGTCCGTGAAATCAAGAGAAACTTTTAAATGTCATAACTTTTTGATTTTATATCCAATATTGATGAAATTTTCAGTGTTATTATTCAAATTAACTTTTTGTTTGGGTGGACTTGTCCTTTAAGATATTTGCAGCAGGCATTGTGTAAGAATTTCAGTAATTCAAATCAAAAAATTTCGCAAAGACTTAAAATCGGCTGTAAATGACTTAAATTTCCTGTTATCCTCATTGTACAGTATGCCAGTGTAAGTGTCATCAAGACTTGGCTATGTGCAATGTCTGTATAGTGCAGCATAGAAATTGGAATCAAGGGACTGATGGATGTTGTGTACATGGCTGTAGATTTTGTTCAATACTTTGATAAATCGTTAGATTTGTTGGCAAACTGGCAATACACCTCCTACAGTACAGTGTATATGAATTTAGCAGTATATTCTAAGCAAATAAAGAAGGATTACCTCTGTCATGGAATTGTAATTTTAGTCTACCGGTATATACAGTGCATCCCACAAAAAAGGAAACTCGTTTTCAGAGATAGAATTATTAAACATGTTTTTACTATGAAGTTGATACTTATGGTTAGAGTAGACTCTAATCTGAGAGTCCAACTGCTTAGGAAATCATTCATGCATGGCAGATTAAAAACAATGAATATTGAGGCTTATCAGAAATGATTTGCACTGAAAAACATACATGTGTTAATCAGAATCCACTCTCATTTCAGAGATTAGTGAGAGAAACTTAACAAAGAATACAAAAGAAATACTAATATTGTGCCTATCATCAAATAAGCACAGTTGTCATATCACAAACCAATCTTGTCCAATTTCTCTGCGCAACCCGATTTTGACATTAAAATTTCAAATTTGTCTTGCTCATTAATGCGTGAAGTTTTCGACACATATTATTACTTGTACATGTAGGTATCAAAATGTAGAGGAATAGTTGAATTGTATGATTATGTAAATGAAATATCATAAATTTCCCTTTGAATAAAAAAGATGTGGGAATCCCGGTTTCCTTTTTCTGGGACACACTGTATTATTAAATTTAATACAAAGTGATATGGTCAGATTCCAGGCACTGATATCTTATAAAATAAATTTGCATTTTTGTGGGAAGGTGGATTTGGATTCAAGTTTGCTGTGGTCTTCAGGCATGTTTATGCATCCACTTTTCAAGCTAGAATCAGCATTTTAATTTTGAGTTATAAGTGTTTTGATTTGTTCAAAACACTTTTTTTTTTCATTTTTCATTCGCATTTATTTCATTCATAGATTGAAAATTACAATTTACAAACATGTTGATGTAAAGGCACACAAGAAAAAGAAATAATTTATGAACAAGCAGACAGCTTAAAATTTCATTTCTTTAGATTGACATTTCACCACACTGATCGCAAACTTACAAAAAAGTGTTTATCAGAACCTTGTTTCTCTAGAATCAGGGTTTGTTGGGGAGTATTTACAAAACCATGATCTTAAAAGTGTTTAAATTACATCAGTTGGTACATGCTTCTGGTGCAATGGAAATCTGCGAGCAAATACAGTTGCATGGTTCTGACAGGGAATTACTCCCAACTCCCCGGTTGTAATAATGACCAACAATTCGTACGTGTAACTATTTATTCAGTACTATCGCTGTTTACTCTGCTAATTTGGCATCATAACAAATGTGAAGGGACAAAACTAACGGAACATACATGAGATGAGATGAGACATTGCTGAGCCAGAAGGACAAACAAAAATCATAACTCATGTCTTATTTATTTTCTTATATATTTTTATGTCTTACTATTATCCTCAACATGGTGGAAATTCTATGGCTGTGCCAAGGAGCTCCATACAAGTATGGTACTAGAATATTTTAAGTTGCTTGAATTTAAAATGATAGTCAACCCAACAGCACTCACAAAAAATTTTGGAACACTGATTCTGTCTTCATAATGAAAGCATAAACTTACCCTAATCATTCCATATTAGATTTATGTTTTTAGTGATTGTTTTTTCATATTTAATAATAGTAAATAAGCTTTTTCGGTATTGATATTTTCAATACCGGTATTACTAATTGCTTCAATACCGGTATACCGACTAATACCGGTGTAAATTCCCAATTCATTGTGCAAACAGTGTCCAATGTTTGTTTAGCCCTGATATGGCCTCGGATAAAGAGTGGATGCTTGCGGTCAGCTGAGGAATGCTCAGCATGGTCCGTTCTCATTGACAGAAACTTTCTCAAACATATTTTCATAGATTAAAAAAAATTAAAAATGACGAAGTTGAGACTTGTCTTGAGCCTTGCAAGTCACCACTAACCTTAGATTTTCAAATGGAAATAATCATGATTTGTTTATTAAAGAGAGATTAGAAAATGAGAAATTATCGTATTTCAAGTCCCAACTAGTATTATAAAGACCTGAGCAAAAAGTTATACGATCATGCTCTCTCCCGGCCCCACCGAGACGGCGAGAAAGAGTTACCTGTGTACGTGCGCGAAATTATCTCAGCAAGCACGTGGTACAATTTATTAATCCTATCTCCATGCTGAAATGAATTAGATGTAGTCAAGTTACCAAATGCTATACCGCACCTACTCACTGCTATTTTGCTAAACTTGTGTACATGCCCCAAGTTCCAAGCACCAAATTCCCTGCTGAAATAGTCAAGGAGATTTGCGTGATTTTCCCTTCACCGATTTGGCCCCACTCATTCACATTTAGATACGCCCCTTTTTTTACCACTCACATCAACACGTGTTCGTCGAAGGTTCAAATATTGTTGACCTCAAATTTTGACATCTCGTAAATAACTTTTCTTATGTCCATTGTGTTGAACCCCCCCCCTCCCCCTCTTAGCTAACTCCCTTCAGGCCATGTTTTCTCCCTCTTGTGAATCTCCACATGTTGTCTAAAAAGTAAAAACCTCCCCCTTGACTTCTTATCCCGCGGCCGCCTCTTTCTCACTCTTTTTTCTTGATTTTGTTTTTCTTTATCTCCCAGCCCCTTAATTCCTCACTCTCTCTTTCCCATCGGCCCATCCTCTCCCCGTCACCACCCCTCTCTTACCACAAACAATCAACATCCTCCTCTTCTCAGAGTCTCGATCTTCCCCCCTTTTTTCTATTTCTGTCTTTTGCCCCCCCCCCCCAAGTCCTGGTCATCAATACTTTTTCATTTTAATAATGTCAATTCTATCTTTCACACATGCCAAAATTGAGTTGATCATCTTATCACGCCACCAGTCCATCATAAATTTAAATTAAAATCAATCCAATAGTTTATTTCATTTTATTCATGACCGCACATGCACAAAAAGGATACATCACCCATCACAAATCACACAAATATTCCAGCCATTTTCTTCCATTCACGATCACTTCACAGATCATTTTCAAAATAAACCAAGAGGGATTGCGTAACATTTTGTTTCCATGTTTTTTATTTATTTGTTATTATTTTTTATATTTATGTATGTATTTTTTTTTGGGGGGGGGAGGGGTGTCAAACGACTTTTGTAGCAGGCTGTATAAAAGTAAACTTGTCATAATTGAAACAAGTTAAGAGCAGTCCGAGAAAAAAAACTTTCACTAAGAAAAAAAAAGTGTTAATCCATGTGGTTTGTCTGTCGATGCCCAGCACCCCCTCCCTCCCCCCCCAAAAAAAAAGTTAAGAGCAGTCCGAGAAAAAAAAACTTGCATAAAGAAAAAAAAAGTGTTAATCCATGTGGTTTGTCTGTCGATGCCCAGCACCCCCTCCCTCCCCCCCCCCCCAAAAAAAAAAAGTTAAGAGCAGTCCGAGAAAAAAAAACTTGCATAAAGAAAAAAACAAGTGTTAATCTCTGTGGTTTGTCAGTCAACGCCCCAAGGTTGATACTTTGTTGAAGACACCACGTGGTCAAAAGGCAGGCTGGGGAGTGTTTCAAAAAGAGTTTTGTCGGTGATTTTGTTTGTTTATAGAGAGATGTTACAAGCTATGACAAACCCTCGCATGTGATTGGCGGAAAGCAAATCTGTTGTTGAAACCACTGAAAAATCTTCATGAAATGCTCCCATCTCGATCGGCTTCGTTTGTTTTCTGTAGCTGTGTGCACAAGTGCATGCAGCCGATATGCACCCCATGTAGTATGAGGCGCCGAATGTACCAATATTATATAGAACAATTATTTGTTATATAATCATTATTTATTAAATAATAACTATTATTTATATATAATTTACATTTTATTTGTAAATAACTATTATATAAAATATCATTTCTAATTATTTATATATAATTCCAAGTAATACTTCATTATTTGTAAATAATAATAGTTCGACATTCTATTATTTATAAATAATGATTATTTGTTTTTCATTATTTATAAATAATGATTATTTGTTTTTCATTATTTATAAATAATGATTATTTGTTTTTCATTATTTACAAATAATGATTATTTGTTTTTCATTATTTATAAATAATGATTATTTGTTTTTCATTATTTATAAATAATGATTATTTGTTTTTCATTATTTACAAATAATGATTATTTGTTTTTCATTATTTATAAATAATGATTATTTGTTTTTCATTATTTATAAATAATGATAATTGGTTTTTCATTATTTATAAATAATGATTATTTGTTTTTCATTATTTACAAATAATGATTATTTGTTTTTCATTATTTATAAATAATGATTATTTGTTTTTCATTATTTATAAATAATTTGTTGAGTTTTCCATTATTTATAAATAATGATTATTTGTTAAATAATGAAAACGTCTACTTCATTATTTATAAATAA